>NC_138988.1:63891187-64548192 GCF_964341445.2 Mesoplodon mirus
TGGAGTCATTTTTCCTACCTTCTTTATCAGATGCCCCACCCTATGTCCCAATATTATACGTTCCAGATATATAATTATATACTGCATCCTTATCAGACAGTATTTTCATTATTCTTTTTTTTCAATAGAATTCCAATAGAATTTAGCTGTATATATTTTTATTGATATAATTAACATATACCATTGATTAAGTTTAAGGTATACAGGGCACAATGTTAATATATAATAATGTATAAGTTTAAGGTGTACAAGGTGTAAGTTTAAGGTGTACGAGTTTAAGGTATACAAGTTTAAGGTGATATAATTAACATATACCATTGTGTAAGTTTAAGGTGTACAAGGTGCAATTTATATATTGCAATATGATTACTACTGTACAGTTAGCTAACACCTTTATCATGTCACGTTAGTTTGTTTTTGTGTTGAGAACAGTTAAGGTTTAGTATCTTAGCCACTTTGAAATTTAGAATTTAACTGCTTATTAAAGAGATTAATTGCTTAGCTTTTGCACCACACAGTAAACAACTTGAAGGCAACATGGGGACACTGCAACAGTGTCCCTACAGCATATAGGGCCCCTGGGGATTCATTGATGTAAGTAAGTAAGTGAACAAACCTCTATGCAGGAGTGATTTACAATTTCAGTCACTAGATCTTTGATTGTATATCTAGGTGTATGTTTTGCTAGAAACTGCTAATTATCCTGTTCAACATAGGGATGAAATAGTAGAGTTTCAGGGTCTGGCCCAATGTCTTATACAAGGAGGATGTCCCAAAATATTAATTGAATGGACAAATGTGTTTATATCTTTATTAATTTTTTCTCTATTTGTCCTAATATAAAGATCTTCATTCAAAATGTATTTTACAGTATATTTTTAATTTGAAAATGTCCTTCAAGTGATCTTCTTGCCCTCACATGTGTATAATCAACACCAAACATAAATAATGTCATTGAAATTAAGAAAATGACCACAGCCACTGGATTTTTAAATTATTTTCATGCTGTGAACATGGACTCAGCAGAACATCCTCAACTGTCTAACATTATTTACACGTTCCCCAAATTCAGTAGTTCATTCCTTGTCTTTATCCATTTTAGCTGTAAGGTTAGGTTGACGTTCCTCTCACTTCTTTTTTTCTTCTCTTACATCATTTTACATATTTGCATCACTGCTCTTGTGACCTTTCTTCTAGACAACAGCACAGTACATAGTGTGTGTTGTATATATGATTGCATCATATGTGTGCAAACTAATGAATAACATTTATTCAATTTTAAAGGGTCAAAAGGGAGAGAATGGAAGACCAGGGATTCCAGGGCCACAGGTATTCTTTTTTTTATGGAAAATGAAATAATGAATCACATAATGAACAATACTGAGAGAGGGTTACTTGCAAATGAAAATGGGTGGGGAGAAAGGGAGATGTAACCTGCATTCTAAGTGCCCAAGGATGAGAATTCTAGTGGTGATGGTGATCACAACTTTAGTCTTTTGATTTATATTTTCATTTTCCCATGCTGATATTCTCAGTGGCTGTGAAACTTGATTTTCAATGCTTTTCTTCTGACCAAATAAATGACTAAAGGTGGACAGTTCCACCCATTTCTTGGAGTAGTGTTGGCCCAAGGCAGCCATACATGGCAGCATCTCTGTACCTACTGTTGAGTTTTGATTTTCTTCTTGAAATGTGAGTAGTTGAGGCCATACATAGTGAAGGAATGTCCTTGTTTCCCTCTAGTTTGTTCAAAGATATAATTTACTACACTAGAGATGAATTAAAATGTCATCTTGAGGAACTGTGTTGTGCAATAGATACATAATAAGATTGCCTTGCTTCTTCCTTGACTAAGCTCTCCTCATGAAGCCATGTTTCGGTGAGATTGCCAAGTGACATGTAGGTTCAGTCAGAGCCAAATTGGACAAATAAAAGCATCCAACTGATTAGGGAGTGTGGGTGGGAGAAAGATTCAGTGATTACACTGACTCTGGAGGTAGCAGGATAAAACTGTGAGGTGATGTCTCCAAGGACAGGGTCCTCTGGGTCCCTCACTTGGAGGAATGGGGGAGACCATTGGTGTGGGGGGAGTCTTTGAAAGCACATGGCCCCAAGGTTGTCTAAGATGGAGGGTGAGTGTTATATGTCAAGAAGTTGAGAACTTAGAAGCGAACTTCAGAGCAAGAGTCACTGAAAGGAGAAATGGACAGAGTTTGCCTGCGTACAGTTATGTGCAATACAAAAGGTCTTCATTTTCCTGTCTCTTCACTCCACTCACACCACTGGATGACAACAAGCTCTGTCCCTATTCCCCTCTGACCTGCTCTGTTTCCTTGAGTTAATCACACAGCATCTTTAAACAGCTCTACTCGTAGGAGGACCCTCAGCCCTTCATCCATCACCCTCCGCAACCCAGGCTTTTTACCCCAAATTGTTATTCACAGTAACTCTGATAGAAGGATATTTTCTTTGGATTTTGAGTTCACAACTTGGTTAGCTCGCTGGTTGACAGATGACACTCTCTGCAAGTTTCCCCTAACGTTTTTTTTTTTTTTTTTTTTTTTAATCTCACTTCTCAAGGAAAAGAGGAAGTTTCCTCTCCCAAGGCAGGATTTGGGTTCCCTAGAAAGCTTCTGTCCTGGGTGTGTTGGAAGCTGTGTTTTCCACCACCAGGAACTGAGTCTACAGGGAGAATGGCAGGGGGCGGGGTGGGGGGGAGCAGGACAGCCATTGCCTCTCAGCAGCTGAATAGTTGTCCCAATCTCTCAAAATAAACAAAGTCCTAGTTAACTGTCATCCTACCAAGGGCTGCACGTGTGTGATTTTTCTGGCGTTCATGTTGTGAATGGTGTCCAAGCGAATGTTTCCCTCATGAAATCATCTTAGTGGATTCTCAGATGACAGCTGTTTTCAGTTTTAGCTCTCATTTGGTTCTAGTCCAGAGAGCTTACTATTTTATCTTTCCTCTTACTCTGGCTCCATTTATAATATTCTGTCTGGTAGAAACCCCTGCATTTCTTCAGAAACTTCCATATTTAAAGAATGGCCTTTCAGAGAGTGTTTTACTTGCTGATCGATTTTTTTTATATACATCTTTATTGGAGTATAATTGCTTTACAATGGTGTGTTAGTTTCTGCTTTATAACAAAGTGAATCAGCTGTACATATATATACATCCCCATATCTCCTCCCTCTTGTGTCTCCCTCCCACCGTCCCTATCCCACCCCTCCAGGTGGTCACAAAGCACTGAGCTGACCTTCCTGTGCTATGTGGCTGCTTCCCACTAGCTATCTATTTTACATTTGATAGTGTATATATGTCCATGACACTCTCTCACTTCACCCCAGCTTACCCTTCCCCCTCCCTGTGTCCTCAAGTCCATTCTCTATGTCTGCATCTTTATTCCTGTCCTGTTCCTAGGTTCTTCAGAGCCATTTTTTTCTTTAGATTCCATATATATGTGTTAGCATACGGTATTTGTTTTTCTCTTTCTGACTTACTTCACCCTGTATGACAGACTCTATGTCCATCCACCTCACTAAAAATATAGCAGAGGGAGGAACACTCCCAAACTCACTCTACGAGGCCACCATCACCCTGATACCAAAACCAGATAAAGATGTTACAAATAAAGAAAACTACAGACCAATATCACCGATGAACATAGATCCAAACTGAAAATTAATGTTTGATTAAATGTGTGGTAAAGGGTGCATGCCACATTGCTAGTACTGTAGCTTACACATTTATTTATTTATTTATTTATTTTTTCCCTATTAATTTTCAAAGGGACTTCAAGGCCATCATGGTACAAAAGGAGAGGTATGTTTCTTCATGTATTATGCTGTCTATTCAGTCCTCATGGCTTGATTTTTAATACTGTATAAATCTAGCTATTGACATCACAAACAGAAAATATCTTTCATGTTCTTTAGTAGTTCCTAAATAGAGATTTTCAGAATATGTAGTTTCACCGAATTAGGTATGAAATGTTACATATTTGCCAGTAATATTGATTCTTCTTCTAAATTAGGAGCTAAGTTTTTCTGCATGTTTTTCAATGAAGAATATTGTGTATTTCTACATCTATCTCTCTAGGATTTAAACTCCTTGGGGACAGGACTGTGTCACGTTCATCATTGTATCTCTGGCACTATGCATATTGCTTAATCAATATATGTACTAGGTAGTGGTTATTTGTAGGGTTGGATGGATGGATAAATGACAGTTTAATATAATATGAAATTTTCTTCCTGATCAATTACAGTGTTTCCCAACAGTTCCCTATATAACTTAGATATATGTTTGTATATTTTCATATCCGTATCCTTAAGACTTTTATGATGCATTTATACCTCCTGAAATATTTAAATAGAACTTTTAAAGATTTCTTTTGTTTTTAGAGAGGTGAAAAGGGAGAACCTGGTGCCAGAGGTGCCACTGGACCCAAAGGAGAATCTGGAGTGGATGGTCTGATGGGGCCTACGGGTCCCCAGGGGCAACCCGGGGAAGCAGGTCCTCAGGGACCCCCAGGACTGGATGGGAAGCCCGTATGTATTCTGCTTCTTTCACAGTTTTCATATTTCTGTTGCTTTTTACTTGGTATGTCAATGTTATAACCCTTAATAATTTGATGCAGGGGAGAGAATTTTCAGAACAGTTTATTCGACAAGTTTGCACTGATGTATTAAGAGGTAAGTCTCTAACATAGAGATTTTAATAACTTTCAAATTTCAAAAGTAATACAAATTCTTTGTAGAAATTATAAAACATAAGTAAGATGAGGAAAAAAAAGGACATTTATCAACCTCTGTTTTTTTTTCCAGATAAGTATTTTTATAAAGGTAAATTATTATATGTACCCTTTGTAATCTTTTTAATAAAGCAATTTATCATTATTTCACCATTAATTAAATTTTCTTCCCTGACATAATTCTGGTAATTTTATTCATAATATGATGTCTATAATTTAATTTACCAGTTTCTTTTAGAGGGGCACTTCCTTTTTCCCCTTACTTGAAGCAATTGCCACAATAAAAGTATTGCACAGAGCAATGGATATTTCCATAGTTAAATTTCTAGAAGTGAAATTATTGGCCAAGAGATATGCATCTGTAAATTTAGAAAAAATATGAGTGATATTATTAATGCTCACTCACCATTTAAACATAAGGGATGGGGTTTCTTTGCTTTTAAGCCCAGCTACCTGTCTTACTTCAAAGTGGAAGAATTCAGAGTTGTGATCACTGCCAGTCCCAGCATGGCTCCCCTGGTATTCCTGGGCCACCTGGTCCCATGGGCCCAGAAGGTCCCCGAGGATTCCCTGGTTTGCCAGGAAGAGATGGTGTTCCTGGATTAATGGGAGCTCCGGGACGCCCAGGTGCCAAAGGATTAAAAGGTACTTAGTTTGTATGTGTAAGCAAATAAACAACAGAAAAGGGTATTTTTTGTATTCACATCCTAAACTTATTTAACAGGCAAGAGTTCCTGTTTGTTTTCTTGAAGACAAAAAAATTTTTCTATCCCTAAGTCTTTAAATAATTTGTCAGCTGAGTTAAAGAACAGTCATTCTATTTCATGAAAGAATATACTAAAGTCAAGAGAGAGGTCAATGTCATGAAGCATGTGAAACCGTAAATCAGAAAATGTTGACAATGCACTTAGAAATTTTGCTTGAGTCTAATTAGGTCTTTAAATAGAACATCACAGACACCATTTCCTCTATTTTGACTTTGGTAACTTCTGTAACCATATTCAAAGTTGTTTTCTATAAATTTCTATAAGAAAAATGATGTTTTGCGACCAGACTCCCTAATAGCCCACAACTTACTGCTCTTTGTTTTTGAATATTTATGTGAAATGTTGGTTGATGATGCTTTCCTTTTAATTTAATATTATAGGAACAATTTAGATGTTTCATCAAAGTAATCAAAGAACAACTATGAGTAACAAAAAGAGCTAATAATTCCAAACCATTTTCCTTTCTTAATATTTAATCTTCATTAAGTTTTTCTAGACCACTGATCATTTTATAAATTTTTGCTTCAAAACTTCTGTGTCCTGTTAATAATAATGAATAGGTGGCTGGCTAATTTTTAAAGATTTATTTTTCTTTTAATGTGTGTATTAACAGCTTTGAAAGAAACAATCTAGGAGGAAGTGATTTTATGGGAAAAGTAAACTTACTCCCCTCTCTGACACTCTGCAGGCCTACCAGGACGAAATGGGGCAAAGGGGAGCCAAGGGCTTGGGTACCCTGGAATACAAGGTCCTCCTGGTCCCCCAGGTATGAACTGATGATGCTCATAAGTGTTGCTGCACATTTTGCTTTAAGAAAATCATAAATCTCTGTCCAAAGATTTGAAACCAAGACTTTCGTTTCCTTTTTTGAGTGATTCACATTCAACACATTGAGCTCTAACTACTAGAAGTTTTATCCTATATTATATCCATTAATCATTCAGGATTCTCTATCACTTATCATTTAGACTCCTTAGAATACCACTCCTTAGAATAGTTCTCAGATGGTTCCAAGTCACCCAGGTTTACCTAGTGTATATCACTGTTTAATCTTTATGATTCTCAGGGAAGCAGAATAATGCTGAGATGGATTTGTAAGCCAGCCTCTGCTAGCTGCGTTATTTAACTTCTCCATGTGTCAGTTTCCTCATTTGTAAAATAGTGATGGGATGTCTTTTGCATCATGACATTGGTGGAAGATTAAATGAATTAATACATGTCGTGCTTTCAGAACAGTGCATGAAAAAGTTATGTTTTCAAAAAATGTGTACTATCATTATTATTGTAGATGTTATTACTGCTCGAGGCTTTTGGGTGGATCAAGTGATTTAATTCTTTGTATGTAAAGCATTTTGAACAATACCTACATTTGTAGTTTAGTGCTGAATAAATGTTTATTATTAGTAGTAGCAGGAAGCATTAGTGGTAGAAAGTGCCCCAGTCCACTCTGCTCCATCCCCAAACCTAAATATTTTGTTTTTGTTATTTTGGGTCAGCAACTTTAAAAGGCCAATATCTTGAGTTAATTTTTCTTTTTTTGAACATGCTAATAGAACTAAGTTATGGTTCACAAATTAGTGTTATAATACTTCTGTGTATTGATTACTAGTATACTATGGTAATGACAATGTATTTCATTGTGGAAACTAAAAAAAATATATATATATATATGTATATAATGGAAATAGTCATTTTGACTACAAATATGGCACAAAAGTGGCTTTATTAGAGTTTTAGTTTACTGATATATTACCTACTAATTTATAATAATATTGGCAAAAGATAAGCTGAGAGGAAGAAATAGTTTGGACAATCCACAAATTAAAATATTAGAATGTTAGCTCTGTGTCTTCAGCAGCAGCATGATTGCATATTAACATAGCTTGGCCTAGTTTTACAAAAATTACTTTTGGATAGTTCTTTTCAAAATGGAAGGTGTATAAAATTAGCAAAAGGATACCTCCTCTTTTCATATTAGTGCAAATACGTAAAAGCTTCAAGGGAGTCTTTTCACCAGTTTACATGTTTTGCAGATTCAGCTGTGTCAGCAACAAAACCAAACTCCTCTGTTCATGTATTGCTAATGTCCCATCCTAGGTCCAGAGGGCCCCCCTGGAATAAGCAAAGAAGGTCCTTCAGGAGACCCAGGTCTCCCCGGCAAAGACGGAGACCACGGAAAACCTGGAATCCAAGGGCAGCCAGGACCCCCGGGCATCTGTGATCCATCGCTGTGTTTTAGTGTCATTGTCAGAAGAGATCCCTTTAGAAAAGGACCAAACTATTAGTGTCTGATGCCTCATTCAGCAGCCTAGGCATGGTGCTCTTCTTTTGTGGTCTTTGCATCTCAGGAAGATAACAACAGTAATCCCTTGAAAAGAAACTCATGTACCTCGGTGTTTTTATTATTGTTTCTTTCCTTAAGGAAAAATACAGAAAAGGTCACATATACTGATTTTAAAGGCTCCTCAGTTCTTCAGAGCCTTTAGATTAGTAGCATTAACTAAATCTCAAGGGTGTCTTGTAAGTCCATTCATTTTAATCAAAGTCAAATATAAAAAAAACACCATTGCCTGTCAGCCAGTCAATTTCAGTCACTGTGAAAAATTTCACATTCAGCCTCCATGCAGCAGAATATTTGAGTTCAACTTCCTGTCTGTGTGAATTTCATGTTTCATAGCTCATAGCTCACACTTCTACATTAGTCCAAACGTGCATCTGGACATGGGAGATGAGATCAGGGTTGATATTCAGTTTGGGAACAGACCGTATTGCCATATCAGCACTTACTCCAGTGTCTGTGCTTACCAGACAGTGGTGATGGACTGTTGGTTGTTCAGTGTTTTGAATATCACCTCTGAACATTCTGGAAAAAAAGTTTCACTGGACCTGGTCGATATGTTCAAAGGAATTGTAAGTTCAGAAATACGAAAAAGACTTTCTTCTTCATACTTGCTTAGTAATTGGAATGTTTGTTGCATGCCTTCATTTTCCATTTCAGTTATTACATGTGTACATTCATATATGTTAACTTTTATTGTAGCAAAGCTAGTGGGAATCAATGCTCTAGTTGACAGGAAAGGTAACTCCACAAATCCTAGGATGTCTTGATATTTTTAGCAGACTTTAAAATATTATAAACAGTCTTTGTGTACTGTACTTAATGCTTTTGTAAGGAACATAATTTGAGATATTCCATCCTTTATCATGCTCTAAATTTTGTTACTTTGCTTATTATTCAAAGTACAATAAAGTTTTGTACAGGCCTGAATGCAGTGTCTTTTTTTATACTTAATTTTAATTGATTCTTGAGTATATTATCCATTTGACATGATCATTTATTCAATGGGTATAATTTATTAAATTATTTACCTTATTTTTAAATCACTGATTCATACGAAATAAAAACTTAGAAATTGGGTTGTGTGCTACTCACCTGGATGGGTACAATGTCTGCTTCCTGGCCCAGGAATGGCTGATAATCAGAGTTTAGCTTAACTGATGACGTGTCCTTCTGTGACTTTGATGAGAACCTTGGAGGTGACTGAAGCCCATACATTCAGCAGCTGAATTAGTTTAAGGCTTGTTTTGATGTTCTGTCTCCAGCAAAGCCCCAGATATCTGTTAGACCTGACCAACCTACTCCTGGTAATTGTAGCATTTCCTGGTAGACCTGGTGAAGGGGCAGAATAGGAACTTCCTCCTGCCCCTTGTTCATTCGACCAGCTTTGAGCACATGTGATGCCGAAAACTTGGTCTCTATACACCGGTGCCAAATTGAATATCAGAGACAGAGTTTTGGGTGAAGTAGAAAAAAATAGCTTTATTGCTTTGCCAGGCAAAGGGGGACACAACAGGCTCATGCCCTGAAAAACTATGTGTCCCAACTTGGGAGGATTTAGTGAGGAGTTTTATAGCAATGATTCAAAGGTGGGGTTGCTGAGAAGATTAGGGTGTGTGCAGGGCCTACACTCCTTTAATCTGGCCTCTTGATGAGTTTCTCTGGTTCCTTTAATCTGGCCTTAGGGGGTCTTCTCTGGAATTAAGAATGCTGACGTATCCCATTTATTGGGAGTTTTAGTTCTGTAAAGAGCTCAAAGACATTGTTATGTGTATCTCTTAAGGCGGCCCTGCCCCAAGGCTGCACTATTGTTTCTTGACTGCTCCTCCCTTGTCTCTGCATCCCCCTCCCTTCCCTGATTAGCAACTGTTTGAACCTACCCTTTGGAACTCAGGGAAGGTCATGGAGGCTGGAGTCTATTCTCTACAAACAAGAGATGGGGGACAGAAAGGCTTCCATGCCCAGGAGCCCCACAGGGTCCTGCTCTGTTTCACATGGCCATGTAATGCCTGGGACTGGGCCAGGGATACATTGGTGACATAGTCATGTGGTCTGGCCTGAGAACACTCATGTCTAATGGGGCACAGGTAGGAAAACAGGTGATTGCTATACATTCTAAGAAAGGAGAAAGTGCTATAGAGATGTATAGGGTGATGCTATGGACTAAATTGTGTTTCTCCCAAATTCATATAGTGAAGCCTTAACCCTCATGGGACCCTGTTTGGAGATAGGGCTTTTAGACTGTGATTAAGGTTAAATAAGGTCGTAAGGATGGCATACTAATCCTATATGATTGGTGGCTTTATAAAAGGAAGAAGAGGGAAATCCCTCTTTCTCCACATGCACACATATGACAAAAGACCACGTGAGCACACAGTGCTAAGGTGATGATTTAAGAGCCAGGAATTATCATACTAAGTGAAGTAAGCCAGACAGAGAAAGACAAAAATGATACAAATGAACTTATTTCAAAAGAGAAATAGATTCACAGACATAGAAAACAAACTTATAGTTACCAAAGTGGAAAGGTGGGGGGAGGGATAAATTAGGAGTTTGGGAGTAACATATGCACATACAACTGTATATAAAATAGATAACAAACAAGGCTGTCCTGTATCGTACAGAGAACTATATTCAATATCCTGTAATAACCTATAATGGAAAAGAATCTGAAAAAGAATAGACTCATATGTATAGCTGAATCACTTTGCTGTACACCTGAAACTAACACAACATTGCAGATCAACTATACTTCAATTTTAAAAAATTGCATTAAAAAAAAAAAAAAGAGCCAGGAAGATCACCCACCCTGATCTTGCACTTTTGGCCTCTAGAACTAAAAGCAAATCCATTTCTCTTGTGTAGGCCACCCCATGTGTGGTGTTTTGTGTGGAAGCCCAAGTCATAAAACAGATGAGCGTGGGGAAAGCTTCCCTAAAGCAATAGTTATAAACTGAGATTTGAAAGGCCAGGAGGCATTAGCAGCCCACCAAGTCACGTCAAGTGAATAAAAATGAGCAAAGTCTAGGGGATTAGGAAAGGCCTGGAGAACTGAGAACAAAAACTAGTGAAAACGAGTGGGACCCTGTGGGGCTTCTGGGCACAGAAGGCTTTCCGTGTTCTTTGTTTCTTGTTTTTAGGGAACAGCTTCCAGCCTCCTCAACCTTCCCTGAGTCCCAAAGGGCAGATTCGAGCAGTTGCTTATCAGGGAAGGGAGAGGGATACAGAGACAAGGGAAGAGCAGCCAAGAAACCACCTGAAGCCAGATTAAAGGAACCAGAGAAGTTCATCAAGATTAGGAGATCACCTGGCCAGATTAAAGGAGTGCAGTGCCTGCACACACCCTAATCTTCTCAGCAACCCCACCTTTGAATCATTGCTATAAAACTACTCACCAAATCTTCTCAGGTTGGGACACATAGTTTTTCAGGACGTGAGCCTGTTGTGTCCCCCTTTGCCTGGCAAAGCATTAAACCGATTCTTTTCTACTTCACCCAAAACTCTGTCTCCGAGATTCGATTCACTAGGGATCACTAGGGAATATAAATCGTATTCACTTTCAGTATCTGCTTTTAAAATTGGTACCTCAAGATGAAATATTTCTGTAATTTATCATGGTATATATGTCCTAACATATTTTTGCCTTGTACAAATTCGAGACTAACTCATAAAACACTGATGTTTAAGTATGGAAAGGTGCATGGTTTTGTCCTTCAACTACATTTTGACCATAATGGTGTACCAGCATCTTACATGCAAGGCCTTTTAGCGTAGTTACAAGGGCATGGCTTCCTTAGTGAGGTTGCCTGTGTTCAAATTCCCACTGTTTTTTTCCAGTAGGAACCTTCAGAAAATGTATTTATCTTTTTGTGCTTAAGTCTCTTCATATGTTAAATAAGGAATATTAATAGTACTTACCTAATAGTAAGGATTAGGATTATGAGGATTCAATGAGATAAAACAAAAATATTAATCCATAGAATAAAGTCTGATCATCTACCAGAGCCACACAGAAAATGTGAGATTAGCAAATTTTGAGATGAAATATTTAAAAAACGTATTCAAAACATTTTATATTTGTGCAACTAACACTGATAAAGTTAATTTGATTCATTGCCATCAAGAATGAAACTCTCAGCCTTAAGTGTAACAACGATTCTCAGTAAAGGCTCTCTTGACCAGATTTTGATTCATCCTGGTCTAAAACATAAAGTGGGAACAATTTAGGCGGGAAAACAATCAGCAAAGCCCTGGGGTTTATAGTCTTTAGTTATTTTATCTGTATTTTATCTATTAGCTGTATTTATATCAACTGTATTTTATCCTTGGTTCTTAGAACTTTACCAGATAATTATTTCATTTCCATCATGAAGAGATTTTCAGTTGAGATGCAGCTGCAGCTCCATCTCTAGATCATTATTTTTATCCCCAGTAGAGGGCAGCAAAATACATATATACTCACATATACAGAAATAAGCTATGATAATTTCCTCTCATTATATTAATCATATAAACTATCACTGTGTATATTTAGCCTGAACATTTTCTCGGTTTTGTATGCATAGTTAGATTTATATCCTTAAAACCTTAATTATTCCAAAGGAGAAAAATAATCACAAGGTTTTTATAAATTGAACACCTAAGCCAGAGTTCATGAAGCCGTTTATATTTTGATATCTTGCCTATCTGCTTTACCCTGGTATAATTTAGTTTATTGGCTTAAAGTGCCCTGGCTAGGACCTTCGATTATAGCTTCAGAGTGGTAACTTTATTGTCAGGGAGCTGTTCTGAAGCTCGCTCCTGGGATTCCTCAGTTGTAGATCTGGCCCCTTAGCTACAATTCAGCTGTGTTGTGTCTGAGGCAGGCAGAAAACTGTCCTTATCGTTATATAGAGATTACAGTGAAGAGTCAAACCACACATCATATGGTCTGGTACAGTACATGGTGTAAGCTGTCAACACAGCGAAGTACTCACTCTGTGGCTGAGACACTGTGAGCCTAATCTTCGAAAGCTCTGAGGCGTGATGGGGAGACAGAGGGAAATTCAAATGAACAGTCTGTCTGTAGTTTACAAAGACCAGGAATAAACCTGTACTTTAGTAAAATGGGGCTGCAAATGTTTTAACAAAATTTTATCTTAAAAGCTACATAGAGAATCTTATTTTGCCCCGCATAACACATTTGAAATAAGGAACGTTACTGTTCCTACTCATTAAATTATGTCTGGGTTCTGCCTTCCCCAAGGTAGGTTTCACAGAGAAATTTTGAGTAAATAGATTTCAAAAGGACAACTTGAAGTAGCTGACTGGAGTGTCATTCTGAATAAGCGAGAATGACAAGCAGCAACAAGGTTTTTCTGTCGTATCCCCAGTTCAGTTGCCATTTCAAAATAATATTAAATCGAATTTGAAAAGTATCTATAGATCTTAAACAGTGAAATTTAAAGTGAAATTTTGAAATAAATCATTTTGACAAAAGAAAAAAAAAGGAGTTGTCTGTGATATGTGACCTTGGATAAATCTGATAACTTCCCTGAATTTGTTTTTTTAATCTTTAAAACAAAGGGTTTAAGTTATTGTGTTTTTTTAACCCTGGCTGTACATTAGAATCACCAGGAGAGCTTTAAAAAATTCCCTTGCTGGGGTTCCACCAGACATTCTGGGATCACTGCCTTGCCTTTGAGGCTTCCAACCAATGAACACAGCTCCATGGGAGTGATAGTCATTCTATATTTTTAGGTTTTGGAAAGCTGGTGTTGAGGGTGACAAAAGATAAGCGTAGAGATATAGGGAATGGGAAAAGGGCTGGAGAAGGAGAAAGCAGATACCAAAGAATCTTTCAAGATTGTAATGAGGAAATAGCAGGAAGAGGTGTGCATTGCAGATAAATCACTCTGGCTGCAGTGAGAATAGATAAAACCAGACAAGATTGGAAGTGGAAAAGCTAATTAAATGCCATTCCAGTGGCCCTGGGGATAAAAGGATAAGACAGGGGCAGAGGGGATAGGGGAAAAGAACATCAACATATTGATGCCCAAAACTTGGCCTCTGTGCGCCAGTGCTGAATTGAAATCAAAGAGTTTTGGGTGAAGTAGGAAAAAATAGCTTTATTGATTTGCCAGGCAAAGGGGGACACAACGGTCTGGTGCCCTCAGAAACTGTGTGTCCCAACCTGGGGGTGATTTGGTGAGGAGTTTAATAGCAATGGTTCAAGGGCAGGGTTGCTGATAAGGATCAGGGTGTGTGCAAGGCTTGTATTCCTTAAATCTGGCCTCAGGTGGTCTCCTGATGAGCTGTGGTCCTTGAGGTTATCAAACTGTGACCTTCTTTCTGGAATCAAGTAGTTAACATCTTCCATTTGGTGGGGGCTTTGGTTCTGCAGAAGAGCTCAAAGATATTATTATGTGTATCCCTTAAGGTGGAACCAGAACCCTGCTCCAAGGCTGCACTATTGTTTCTTGACTGTTCCTCCCTGTTTCTGCATCCCCTCCCTTCCCTGATTAGCAACTGTTTGAATCTGCTCTTTGGAACTCAGGGAAGGTCATGGAGGCTGAAACCTATTCTCTGCAAACACGAAACGGGGGACACAGAAAGGCTTCAGTGCCCAGGAGCCCCAGAGGGTCCTGCTTGGTTTCAGTATTAGTCCTACTAAAATCATGGAAAACTCCCAGAATCTATCCACCATGTCCTCGGTGACCCCAAGGAGGTGAGGGCTTATGAAACAGGCTTGCTAAGAGTAACTTGCCATCACACAACTGTGAATGTGTAGAACAGAATTCCTGTTTTTCACCCTTGCTACTTTAATGCCAGCAAAACCTTTGGTAACACCCCTGTTACCCTAGCCAACTAGGGAACTGCTCTCTTTTACACTAACTAAACAGGCTGCCTGCAGTCCAGATTGTGGCTTCTTTGGTCCCTTGTCTGCAGTGCCAATGGGCAATGCTGCACAATTCCTGGAAGAGGTGATAACATTTTTTCCTGAATAAATGCATGTGACATGACTAAGATTGTGTGGAATCAAACCTCATTGTTGTTGATAATTGCCACTATTTCTCCTATTTCATCTATTTACTCATTCAATTCATTCATTAAATAACTCCTTGGAAGTGGAGTACTACTTTCTTCTGTGCTGGTGAAACTGGTTTTTATTATTTGAGTGAAACTTGCTGTATCTAGATAACAAAAAATGTACTCAAATATATTTTATTCCATTTTAAATTTTGTGAAAAGCAAAAAGTGCTGTGATGTCTTTGTTAACATACCCAAATCCCATATTGTTTTAACATCAATAGGAAAATAAGACTCTGAAGAATTTTAAGCATTCAAGCTAATTAAATGCCTTGAAAACATTGAACACTAGATAGAAAATTAGTCAGCTTGGGGAAAAGGAGGGAATGGTGGATAATAGGAAAAAAATATACATGCTGTTAAGGAAAATCATAATTTCCAGTTTCATTTTTTCTGAAGTTTAATGTTGGTGCTTTCTAAGGACGTGATCACATTATCTAATTGTCAGTGGAATAATGTGGTTTTCTGGTGCCAAATTCTGAATTCCATAAGACTAACTGCTGATGAAATTAGAAGAGCTTGTTGAATTTAGAGATTCTGGTCTTTAGGCATGGAATTTAAAAAAAGTATTTAACCACATAACTTTTTATGCCTAGTATTATCTAATTTCTGTGTTGGAAATTGGCAAAGAAACATTATTTCCCAAATATATGTATTTATATGAAAATCTGCATGAAAGCCTATGAAATGAAATTTGTGCATAATATTACTCAGGGGAAAGAAAATTCTGAGGGCAAAAATAATTGCAATGGTTTTGTATTTCTGAGTACACAAAAGATCCTCAAACAAAAATAAACAAATCAAATAACTATTTCACTCACCCCTCATTTCACAATTTCAAAACTGCCTGAAATTGATCTGTATTATATTTTTTTAATCTCCTGCCTTTCTCTTTTCTCTTCTTTTCTTCCTAAAATCCAAAATATAAACTAAAACTTGATTTTGTTTACTGTAAGTATTTAATAAATATAATAGGTTAACTTTAAAAACAACTTGACTGGGGGATAATTTACATACAATAACATACATCTGTTTTTAAGTCTATATTTTGATAGGCTTTGACAAATGTATGTGCCTGTGAAACCATCACCACAGTTAAGCTATAGAACATTTGCATCACCCCCAAAACATTTTCTTGAGCCTTTCTCTAGATAATTTACCCCTCTTCAGGCTGCATTAACCCCTGATCTGCTTTCTGACACTATTGATTGAGAATTTTCTTTTCTAGAGTTCCATATACACGGAATCATACACTACATATTCTTGTGTTTCTGGCTTCTTTCATTAAGCATAACATTTTTGAGATTCATCCATGATGCTGTATCTACCAATAGTTTATTCCCTTTTTTGTTGCTGAATAGTATTCCTTTGTATGACTACATTTCACTTATTCATTCACCTGTTTATAGAAAGTTGGGTTATTTCCAGTGTGGGACTCTTCTGAGTCACACTGCTATGAATATTCATTTACAAGTCTGGATGGAGATGCTTTCATTTCTCTTAGGTATTAGGAGAAGAGAGAAAATTGACTGTGAAAGAAAGAAGGGAGAGAGAAACATTTATATGGAAGTACTTTCAAAAGTCAAGTGAAGTACCATCCTGTTTGTGGATTTCAGTAAAGAGCAAGGGAGCTGGCTGAACTTTGAAATGAGGACACTGGGTGTCTCTAAAGTTGCTGCAACTTCACAACACTGTATTTCAATTGGTGTGTGGAGAGAATGGTGAAATCCCCTTGGATGTGGCTGCAACTGGAAAGAATGACCTTACTCCAATGTGTAAGGCCATGTTTCCCTCAATGTTTATAGCCACCAAATGCACCATGTACTGAAAACTCAACATTACGAGATTTTCTTTTCAATTCAAAATTAAATGTGCGTATCTATAGTTTTTGCAAAGAAAAGGAAAGAAAAGGAGTAAGTTAGAAAACACTTGTATTTGTTGAAAACAGCTTGTCAAAAAAAATGGTATGTTTGGAAGGAAAATATTACTGGTATCTTTAGAGAAATCTTCTTTACAAAGAAACTTACCCCCTATGAAAAAGATAGGGTGAGGATTTTAAACTCATTTTAGAGAAGGGTGCTGAGGCAAATAATTGTTGACATCACGAATATAAAATATCTGGTTAAAAATAGAGAATATGCCAATGCTTTGATCTCTTAATTCTCAGTGCAATGTGTTTTCTTTCTTCTCGTCTCTGCTGCCTTACTCTGTGCCCATATCAAAATAATCTTTAAAAATCTTGTGTAAATCTATGTCTAAGGCAGTCTAAGGCAATATAAATAAACATTTTATTAGTTTTAATAGCCTTTGAATAACTGCACATAATGTAGACCTTGGATACGAACAATAAGAATTTAATACATATCTTTTAATGCATGCAATTTAATTTCTTGAAATAGTCATGTTTCCCAATTGTGAACTTCATTACACTGTTCTTTCTTAATATGAAGATTAGCGCATATTTGATTATTTTTATTGACATATTTTTTACACTGTAGCACATTTGTATGAACTTTTAAGCTATCCACTCTGGGTATTACAATTATTTTTTCACTTGGATTTTCAAGAATTGAGAATCTTGGCACATCATCTGTTGCTCTGCATTCCAATGAATAGTCTGGATAATCATGATATTGAAGAAAGATCATATTTGGAACTAATTTTTACTTTGGCTTCTGCTTTTCCAGAACATGTACTCACAATTCCTCTGAAATGCATATAATTCCTCAGGTTTTTGAAATAAACTTAAAAGATACAATGAATAGAGCTTGAAGCCTAGAATAAATGGTAAAAAAGTAATCATTGATTACTTTTTCAAACCTTGTTTGGACCTTTATTCAAACATAACTGAAACAAAACGTCTTTGAGACAACTGGTAAATTTGAATACAGACTGGTATTACACAGTATTGTTGATGTGTTAAATTTGGTGATGTCCTCGTGTCTGTGATTTTTTTAAGTACTTATTTAAAAATGCAAACTGAAGTATTTATGGATAAATAAAAAGAATTATAAGAGTTGGTAATTATTGATGTTGGATAACAGATGCATGAGGGAGAGTACTTATACTATTCCTTCTCATTTTGTGCATGTTTGAAAATTTCTATAATACAAAGCTTTTTTAAAAAGTAAAAGGCAATGAAAGGGGGCGATGGGATGGGTAAGAGGTGTTCCAAGACCAAGTAGGGAGATTGGGGAGGCCTCACTAAGGTGACCTTGAAGCAAAGATTTGAAGAAGGGAGCTGTGTGGATCTCTGGGGAAGGACGTTCTGGGCAGAAGGAGGGGTTAGTGCAGAGCCCTGAGGTGGAGGTGGGCCTGTCATATTCCAGAAACAGGAAGTCCAGTGGCTGGACAGGAGCAAGTAACAGGTAAAATAGTAGGAGGTGGCATTGAAGAGTCACCAGGAGTGGGCGGGGAGGAGAGGAAATGCATGCAAGATTATATCTGACAAAGAGTGCGTATCCAATGCATATAAAGAACATTTTCAACCAAGAGGGAAAAAAAGGCAGGCAACCTAACACAAAAATGGGCAAAAGATTTGAACAGGCCCTTCACAGGGAGGAAATGGCCAATTAGAACATGAAAAGATGCTCTGCTTCATTAGACATCAGAGAAATGCAAATTAAAACCACAATGCTACATCAGGACACATTCGCAGAAAGGTTAAAATTAGAAAAGCAGGCAATACTAGGTATTAGAGAGGAAACAACTCTCACACACTGGTGTTGGGTATTTAAATTGGTATAAACTGTGGTATCTATTAAAATTAAGAATACGCATCCTTATAAACTAGCAATTCCATTACTAGGTATATATCCAACAAAAAAGAACAGATGTGCAAACTGAAAGAGCTGGACAAGAATATTTAGAGCAGTATTATTCTTAATATCCTCAAACTGAGAACCACTCAAATGCCCAGGAACAGTTGAATAGATAAACAAATTACATTACAGTCACAAAATGGGCTACTACACAGCATCTTAGAATAGCCAAGTAAACAGTATAGCTAAATCTCACAAAAAATATTGAGCAAAGGAAACAGACATAAAAGACTTAATGCTGTGTGATTCTACTTGTGTAAAGTTTAAAAATTAATCATCTATTCTGTTAACAGCATGGTGGATACTCTTGGGGAGGATGTGACTGAGAAGCAGGCTGGGGGAAGCTGGGGAGCTGGTATCATTCTATTTCAATTTCTTGATCTGGATGCTGGTTGAATAGGGAATTCAATGTGTGAACAGCTATCAAGCTGTACTGATGATTTGTGCACCTTTCTGAATCTAGATTATATGTCAATAAACAGTTGTAAAAATAATCATGTAGGAGCATCTTGGTTCCCTCCCTTGAGGTACTGGTACCATGTCCATGACCCTGCTACCCATGCTAAATAAAAGGGACGTGGGGCATGATGGATTGTCAATTTAAAGAAGAAAGCGTAGAAGACTTGCTTTCCCAACCTACAGCTATAAACTCTATATTTAAAGATACTGAAACGTACATACATAGCGAGTTCTTTGGCTCTTGGAAAGGAATAATCTATTCCAAAGCAACTGGCAAATCTGTAAATAAAAAATGAAACTATGATGAAAGCTGTCTTTCCTTCAGCTTTATGGATGTCAATCATGCACCTTCTGCAACAGAACATTCTCATATGGCATCATGATGCCAGTTAAATATTGGCATCATTTTGACACCAATCACTCAGAGTTTACAGAGAAAAAAATGGAAAATTTTAAGTATAGATATCATGAGCTCTTTGAGAGCCAAAAATTATTACAGATTTTCAATCTAGAAATGAAAAGGCCACTGAAGCATCCTATAGGTTTTAATTTCCAATAAAGGAGATACTGATATCTATAACCCACATAAACCAAAAAATCTTTGAGATCCTTGATTTTTTAAGAGTAAAGTGTCCTTGAGACTAAAATATGAGAAAACCATTGTGGATTATCCCAGGCTTGGTCCATTCCCTGCTCCTTTCTAGACCATTGTTATGGAATTCCAAGCCCCTGTTTTAAGGCCTTGGTTAGGCCTAGGTGTGTGATCCTTCTAACTGGTTTTTGATGATCTGAGGGACTTTGATTCAAGTCAGGTTGTCTCCTCCTTGACATGGTGGGTTTCTTGTCTGTTTTATTATTATTAGTTTATTATTAGTTTGTGTTTTTCCTTTACTCTTCTTTTCTCCTCACTTTATTCTTTTATTTCTTAATTAAAATTTTTTTCTTTATTCTTTTTCTCATTTTTTCCTTTATCTTTTATTTTTATTTTTCTCATTTTTAAAATTTAGTTTGCTAGTACATTGTTTTGCCTCCATTATGAAGATCAGTTCATCAGGTGGGCTTCGGAAGTGATCTTCTTTTAAGGTGATTTGGACCAAGTTTTTCACCAGTTTTTTCAAATTTTAAGATGACCCTGGGACACGACTCCAAGGTCAACAGTAAGTCCAACATGCTGCAGTGCCTCTCAGCTACCCTATCTGCTGAAGAGGAGACCCATGTGGGCAGCCCCTGATTTCTCAAGAACATTGGCAAGGGTAACCTCACCGAGGTAACCTCACCAAGGGCAGCTGAGACAGGTGAGTGACCAGGAGGATTTGCCCTGTGGTGTGACCCCACCCTCTCCCTCTGACAACAGCCAAGGCTGGCAGGGGGCTGTTGGGGGCTCCTTCAACAAGTTCAGCTTCAGGTTTAAACCCAGAAATCTATGTATCATGTTTGCCAGAAGGAACCTGAATGAACCTGAAACCACAGACCAGTTAGAGAAGCTCCAACCTCAGGGGGTGGGTGCCAAGACAATGGTTGGGGTGCGGGGGAAGAAGGAAGGAAGGAGAAAGGAAGGAAGGAAGGAAGGAAAGGAGGGAGGGAAGGAGGAAGAGCGGAAGGAAAGGAGTTTTCAGAGGCTACCTGTGCTTACTGCACTTTACACGTAATATGAAAATTCCCAGCCCATGGAGCCCAAAGATATGACTTGGGAGATGAGCCGGGGCTGCCAGCTCAGCTGAGACAGAAATCCCCGCTGCTGCACAGACGTGGCGCAGAGCCCAAAGGATTTCCTGCCACAGAAGACAGATGTGCAAACAGCGTGGGAGGTCTCTCAACCAGGTTCACTTTGAGTATCTGCATCGCCATGGCCTTCAAAAGCATTGCCTCCAAAATAACCAAGAACTTAAGCTTTTTAAGGCTGCCAGGAGTTGCCTGCGGAGACCAGAGGAGGGGCCAGATGGCCCTGGCTGCCCTCTGGCCACTCCACACCTACTTGGGCCAGGTGGCAGAGACTAACCAGGTGTGTTTCCCCTGAGACAGCCCTGCCCCCACGGCTTCCTCCCCACCACCTTCTCCCTCTTTTTTTGTGTTTGTCCGGGAGGGGAGATGTTTCTTCCAGACAAAATGATTCATCCAGTCATTGACAGAGAAGGAGGTCTCCTATTTCCTCAAAAGAAAGGAGTCACTGGAATAAGAACCATCTCGATAATGTCACAGCATCTCAGCTTCAGCCACTTCACCCTTTGCCCACACAGCTGCTCTCCACTGAAGAGCTTTTGGGGTGGAAGGATGGGATGGAGATCATGTCCGTCCTCTGAAGATGAATTCTGAACTTACATTTTAGCTCAAAATGTAAAACCACAGTAGGCAAGGATTTTTGTGTAGTCATCTGTGTAACTGAAGATTTCCAGTGTGCTTTGCTCATGACAAAATCGTCCAATATTTTCCCCCTCCTAAAAGCACTTTTGGATCTGTGTTAGATACCACAAAATCTCCTCAGTCTATTTCTGCATCTTGCATGAGAGGACAGTAAACTCGAAGGAGCCAGGAGGCGTGAGATGTTCCATGCTTTTGTGCTGAGATCAAGCCCTTCGTGACCCTGGTAGAATTTCTAACCCCGCTCACCACTTTTGATAATTGCTACTTGAGGGGAAAGGGTTGCAAAAGAAGGAATTGCCCCCATGAAGTGGAACGATGAGTGGCTACAGCAGGAGAAATCTTGTCTTTGTTTCTAGTTACGTACATTCCCTTCTGCCACGAGAGTTAAGGGCCATCCGAGTGCAATGAGATGTCAGAGGAGACAGTTCCTTCCCTGGAAAGGAATTTGTCCCAGCTTGCTAGAACTTTGCCACTCCCTTCTCTCTTCTCTTTTTCAAAGCACAGAAAGGAGCCACTGGGAAGTATGATGCATTTCTACATCTGAAGGCACCTAAGATGATATAGCTCGGTCACCAGGACAATTTGCTTCTGAACGTGTTTGTAGCATCACTTTTCTACTCAGAGCCATGAGCTTTCCATTTCTCTTTTACCAACCTTTCCCAGGTGAGTTTTTGACCCTTGATGTTTGGCTAAATTTTCTGTCCTTATGAAAGATGCAAGCTTAGTAAACTGCTGTTGCTCAAGACATTTTTTTTTTTAAAGATATTTAAAATCCAACATCACTTTTTTTTTTTTGCGGTACGCGGGCCTCTCACTGCTGTGGCCTCTCCCATTGCAGAGCACAGGCTCTGGACGTGCAGGCTCAGTGGCCATGGCTCACGGGCCCAGCCGCTCCATGGCATGTGGGATCCTCCTGGACTGGGGCACGAACCCGTGTCCCCTGCATTGGCAGGCGGACTCTCAACCACTGCGCCACCAGGGAAGCCCCAACATCACTTTTATAAACTGTCACCTTTGTCCCAACTCAACTGCTAAGCTGCACCATGCTCCCCACGAATGACTTTCTGGACCATTGTTCTTTCTGTATCATGATGCTAATAAAATATTTGTTGCCATTGTTAAACGTCTCACTAATCAACAATGGAAAGAGCTGCTTAAAGGGAAACTTGATTTGCACTGAGGAGGGAAATCTTTGGGGTCAAGGTTCTCAGCAGGGAGTTTGTTAAAGGGTCTTGTGTTGTAGAGAAAGCCCAAGACAGAGACTGAAAATGCACAACTGCATTTTCATGATGATTTAGTTGGCATCATCTAGTCAGAAGCTGGTCCTGAAACTTAGAGATGCTCATTCCCTCATGTGGAATTTAGTTGCAAAAATCTTCAGGTTAAACATCATTTGTAGATCAATGGGCCTTCCATTTTTATTTTTCTTCTCAAGGGAATAGTCTAAAGACATCTAAAATGGTGTTCTAATTTCATGTTGGATTTCCTGGAACTTGAGATTACACCATAGTGTGTGTATACACCTCTTCTGCCCTAGGCTCCAAAATCATCACATTGCCACCAATGTGGGCTACAGCAAAAAGGGAAAAGAACCAGGAATCAGGGAACTTGAGTGCTCATACTAATTTTTCAACTTTGTGACTCCAGACAAACCAATTGTTATATGGACCTTCCTCGTGATGATCAAAAGAAAAGAAACAAAACTCCATATCAAGGGCTTATATAGTAACTAAGTAGGTGCTTCATAAATGCAGGTCTTAGTGTCCACTATATTCCACAGCCTTTCTTGTGGTTCTGAGTGGCCATGTGACCAAGCTCTGCCCCCTGGGATGTACTCAGAAGTGACCAGGGGCTATTTGTAGGTTGTGCTCACACAGGGGAAGAACTTGCCCTCTCTGTCACCTTCCTCTATCCTGTTTCTTGGAATGTGGACATAATTGCAAGTCCTCAGACTATGTAGATCAGGCCAATATGCTAGAGACAGCAGACCAACAGATGACTTGGTGAAACAGATTCTTCATACCGGCTTTGGACCATTCATGGCCAGACTGTTACAAGATGACAGAGAAATAAATTTCTTGCTTAGTTTAGAAATCTACTGTATACTCCTGAATGTATATTCTAATAAACATTAAATTAACTACCAAAATATTTGGTTTGTCAATATACAAATAATACCAATTATTCTTTAATGTGAACCATACTACCTTTTTACATGAAGTACAAAAATACATGTGCACATTTTAAATACAAGTCGTTACTTTATTCATTTTGCATATGACACTAAACACATTTTCTGTGTCCTCTGTCATACCTGTTGCTTGTTATTCCTATATTAACACACACATGTACACACACACATACACACCATATAGTATTATATATATATATGCACCAAATTTTAAATAGCTTATAGTCTTATCTTTCTGTATTTGAAACCATACAACCCTCATGTAAGACAAAGTTTGCAACTCACTTAAATTACTACAAATTATAAACATTTTGAGGTATTGCTTTATTACAGGAAACTGATGTTTTAAAACCTTATTAGAATTAGAGACTTGTTTTAGCCAAGTTTATATTGTGCTACTTTCCAAAGTCTAACTCCATTTAGCCACATAATGTAGGCTTGACATCTTACCAGCTTCCCAACCCATAGTTAGTTCAAAAACCCAGAGCTTCTGTAATGAAAAAAGATCAGTCATCCTTGAGAAAGTACACTGTGATACAACCACAAGAGGATGACAGGAGAGGGCTGCTTCAGAGGGGGCATCAGAGAGAGTCAAAGAATAAGAAGTGTTGATTGGCCATTTCTGGCTTTGAAGATGAAGGGGGTCAGGAGCCAGGGAGTGCAGGTGACCTCTGGAAGGTGGGAGTGACCCCTGCATGAAAGCCGGCAAGGAGCTGGGGACCTCAGTTCAACGAGTGCATGGAACTCAACTCTGCCAACAACTGAATAGGGCCTGGAAGTGACATCTTGATTTTAACCTGCTGAGATCTCTGTTATAATTCTACCCTACTCAACTGAGAGATTATAAATTTGCATTGTTTTAGGCATCTAAATATGTGATCATTTTTTACATCAACAAAAGAAAACTGACATTGATACCCAGAACATCTTTTTGGTTCACCAGTCATGATGGGCTAAAATGGAGCAGAGGTTAGGTGATAAATGGAATTTTGGCTCAGGACCATGTCACTGTGGGCCAGTCAGATGTGCAAACACAGCTTTCCATTATTCATTCTATTTCCTAAGTATATTGTTGTATTAGACATACTCAGCCAATTTCCAAAATGGCTTGAAGACTGTTATGGAGTCAAGTGGTAAATACTGGAATATTAATTCCCCACCAAAATATAAGCTGAAGAAATACTGTGTCCCTGGGGAATCCCAGAGATTAGATGCTCTATCAAAACTTGAAAGATGTAGGTGTGATTATCCTTGTTGTACTTGGGCCTTGGAGAATAAGGGTTTGAATATAAGCTTAATCAAGTGGGGATTCCACCGAAGATGTAGCCGTTTTAGCAGAGTAAATTGACACAGCCCCTGGTACTTGATATGCAGCTATTGATCTGGAAAATACATCCTCCTCACCCTCATTTCAATAACTGAACCAGAAAGAGTTGGCTTTCCCCTTGCAGAGACAGCCGTACCACTTCAAGTTCAACAGGAGTAGGATCTGGTACCATGATGCCCAGACGTAATCTTTGCTTCTTAATAATAATCATTGTTTCTTAGTTCTCATTTTGGGAGAGAACCAGGGAGGCCAAAGGTGATGAGTGAAAAAGGTGACAATGAACCCTCTGATTGAACTCTGCTCTATTCTATGATCTTGTTTTATACTGTGTAGCACCCACACTAATGAAGTCTGGCTGGCTCAGATGATGCAGTTCCTGGTACATATCCAGACTAGCCTATGTGAAGAGCTTTTCTGGGTTTAAATATATGACATTGGGATAAAGAGGAGCATTTGAGCTTTCAGAAAGTTTGACTCAACTATCAATCAGACTTTTCACCTGCAATTATTCCCATTTTTAGGAGATCATGCGAATTCATACTGAAATCTGTTAAAAGATGATGTTACTGATTTCTTGGCAATATTCTGATGGCACTAACTTCTTTCTATGACAAGATGTGTAAACTTTACTAGATAAGTAAACCTTATTTTATTTCCATATGTCATGTCTGTGTCTGCTCTCATCATCCATCTGAAATTACTATTAATATTTGTTAACATGGTGTTCTCATCGCTCAGTGCAGATGTTCCTCCATAAAAGCTGGCCAGGCCACTGGCACTGCTAAGTGCCTAGGTTTCCAGCAGCAGCACCCAACCCTGATGCCAACCCTCTCCTTCCCGTCCCTGCCACCTCCACCCTGCCCTACACAAAACATGGAGGACTGGTTGTCAACTGAGGGCAGGCTGAGTATAATGACACCTTCTATCAGGGACAGGAAAGCACTTTATCTTTAATGGAATACACATTTGGATTTAGGTATGCCTTTCCTGACTACCATACTTCTGAAAGTTTCCTCCCATCAGACACATCCATGTGGACCTTGGATTCAGAAGTGAGCAATGTGAAGAAGTGATCAGATCCCACCCTTGAAGACTAAGTCTCCAAGTGTAACAGGGACAGACAAACCTGACTCCATACTGGATCCCTTTCTTTTACTTTAAGGTTTGTATACTATTGTTTTTGCTACAATTTAATCACTAAAGGGGTGTTGCCTATAGCTTGAAGTATACATAATGACCCATCTCAGGGAACTCTGTCTCCCATGCCTGAGTATTAAGCTAAAATACCTTTGTTTAGCTCACAGGAAGCATCCTGACCAGCCCTCCTGTGAATGGCTGCAGGAAAGAAGAAATTAACCCATCCCCTCCAGAGTCTGGTTGGAACCAGAAAATGTTTGCAACAACTTATTGCCTTTTCTATTTTACCTCCTCACCTCCCCCTCTTTGTTCTATAAAAGAGACTAGAATCCAAACCTGGGCAAGATGGGTCTTTGGGACACTAGTCCCTCATCTTCTCGGTCTGCTGGCTTTCCAAATAAAGTCATTATTCCTTGCCCCAACAACTCACCTCTTGATTTATCGGCCCCTTGTGCAGCCAGCAGTATGAGCTTGGACTCAGTGATAACACAAGTGGCCAGGATGTTGCTGCTGATAGCTGTCAGCTGAGTCTGTCTCCAGGAACTACCCACAGTGGGCAGCCAAATCCCCCTCCTGAGAGACAGCTTGTATGTGATGACTGGTTGATTCTAAGGGTCTAATCTCTTGGTCTGAATCTGGGACAGTTCAGAATGTCCAGAGCTCCCTTAGGGATGGAGTGAGGTTTCTGCTGCAACTTTATTACAGTTCATCTTCTCCCTCTGCTCAGTATGACTGCCCTCACTCTCTCATAGGTGCTGTTCCCAATAAACATCCTGCACCAAAATCTTTGACCAAGGGTTTTCCCCAATAACTGGACCTAGGGCATCAGATTAGTACAGCATCTGTGTACAGTGTTCTGTGGGAAGTAGTGCTGGACTTTCTAGAATCTAGTTTCAGGCACTTGTTGAGATTTTAATAGTCATCTTTATTAATTCTGAATGTGTACATGAGGTATTTTTGATCAGAGACAGATTTCATGTTTATTACCTTACCATTAATACAAGTGTGATTCTCTCTCACTTCAGTCCTTACCCACGAGGGGACGTGATGGGAGCCAGATGGAAAATCCTCCTCCATAAGCAGCTGGACACTCCATTGGTGAGTGGAGTGGACTCTCTCTTTATACACAGGGCAGCTGCCTTCCCTGAAAGGAGGGAGAGAAACCTCTGCTCTGTAGAGATGAGATAGGGAGGACCCTAGGTTCTCACTGTAACCTTCTGAAATGTACACACATCTCTCCAGGGGCTGCATGAGCCTTGTGTATCTCTCTGACTTTTTACGACCTACAGATGCCTCCAAGGTCCTGGGCCTCATTTTCTCTTGAAATGTAAACATATACCTTTGGGGTTAGGTCAATCTTTCAGGAAGTCTCTCACCGTAATATCCCAGGATTCCTAGTTTTCAGCAAAATGTATTCAGGAAGCCCAAAAGATGCAGAAACACAAAAAATATTTTCTCTAGATCCCACAGTATCACAGATGTTGCTTAGAAACATTGATGTTTTCATTAAAGCAAGTTTTGTGATGTGGTTGGATTGTGTAGTTTCACAATGTAGTTTCTGCATTTTTGAGAGTTCTGGAGGATTCTATGAACTACTTAATTTTCAACCTTAATTCCTTTCTGCTTAAATGAACCTAAGTAGATTCTTTTGCGTTTGCAACTAAGGTTCTCAGCTGATGAAGATACTATTTATATAATATTATAAAATGCAAATAAATCTATATATTGTTTAATTTAACAGACGTGTTTAGTAAAACTATAAAGACATATCTAGGAATAATAAACATCAAATTCAGGATTACTTGATAGTTACTTCAGAGGTTGGGTAAAGGAAGAATTTTGACTGATAAAGAGCACAAAGGAACCATAACCATATTGGTAATGTTTCATTGATTATAAGAATGAAGGGTATGGGGGTGGTCACTGTTTTATCATATATATGATATTGCTCAATACGTATAAAAATACCTGCAGAGAATCTTGTAATGTAAAACTTCAGTTGTTAGAACAAAGAGCCTCCCAAATGCCACAGCTTAAAGAAAAATTAATTTATTCCTCTCTCACATAAGAATCCTTAGAGAAACAGTCCAGGTTGTTGGGGAAGTTCTGTTCCACAGAATCATGCAGAGACTTATTCCTACAAGGCTCTGTCTTCATTGGCACAGTACACACTGGATCACAGGTGTGTCCACTCCAGCTCACAGGAGGGAAGAAAAGACCATGAAATTGCAAGGTTAAAACAAGACCCAGACCAGAGAGAATGGATGCCCATTGCTAGAGCAGACTGGAAGGGCATCTGGCAAGTGTCTTTCCAGCCCAGCAATGAGCCCAGCTTCAACTTTCTTGCTAAGGAAGAAAGAAGGAATAGATTTTGAATGAAAACCAGCCATTTTTTTTCTGAAGGGACTTTTTGAAAACTGTGTACAAAGAATGATTTAATAAGACATCAATACCTATGTACAATTTTCTTCATTGCTCAAAAATCTACAAATACTATCGGTTACCATTTACTCTTCCTTGAGAGGAGAAATTCTGCATTTTAGAGTCAGAATACCTCCAGAGAATATGCCTTGTCTGGCTTTATCTGAGAAACAACCTATTTAAGACTTAAGAGAAAAATAATTAACAGCTTTTATAACCCTCCTCACTGGATCTCTTGCCATTATTTACTAACTCTCTTTGTGAGGAAACTTAGCTGTTTTTTTTTTTTTTTTTTTTTTTTTTTTGCGGTACGCGGGCCTCTCACTGTTGTGTCCTCTCCCGTTGCGGAGCACAGACTCTGGACGCACAGGCTCAGCAGCCATGGCTCACAGACCTAGCTACTCCGTGGCATGTGGGATTTTCCCACACCGGGGCACGAACCCATGTCCCCTGCATCGGCAGGCGGACTCTCAACCACTGCGCCACCAGGGAAGCCCTATGTGGTTGGTTTTAAATTCACCTTTCAATTGCATGTTCTCGCTTATCTTCTCACAAGAAAGAACGAAGACAGGGGAAGGTTGTTTCCTTCTTACATGTTAGAACTTGTGAACATCTTGCCCAAATGAGAAGAAGTTACCTTGGCAATGGTGTGTCTAAATTATTTTCTCCAACTAATCCAGATTGCCATCTATGCTTAAAAAAAACAATCGTTTGGTGGAGCAGAATTACAGCTGTTTTACAAATCATTTGGTGCATTTAGCACAGATTCTCTCTTTCAATATTTCTGGTTTTCCTTCTGAATCTTAGAACCATTTTTGAATAAAACAGTTTCTAGGTAGAAAAACGTGGTTATTTCCACATCTTCTACTCCTTTCCTCTGTAAAAGAACTAGAAAAAAGAAGATCAAAGTAATAGAGGCACCCCCCCCCCCGCCATCACCTCCATTTTACCAGTAAGGTTTCTATAGTTTGGGGCTTAATTTGGAGTCATAATTTCAGGTATGGGTTAACACAGATCAAGATACCATGGATTCAGGTTTGATTTAAAACACTCCATATTAAGACATCTTACCATAATCACTACAGGTTTTCTTTCCTGTCATATCTTGACAGCATGTTTTTCCTCCTTTTTAAAGTTGGACATAAACAAAATATTGATGGATCTGTATCTGTGGTTAATAATGTCTTCCAAACATGTTACACGTGGCATATAATCCTTAATAGCTGGAGGAGTAGGTAAACACTTAGGCAGATCTCTAAACTGTGCTCAACCTTTCATGCTGTTAAGCCATGAGATTTCTTTATGGAATTATTCTAGCTACTGATGTGAAAACAATAAACAACGATTTCTTCTTGTTTTTGTACATTTTGTTTTTGTACATCCATATATGGAGGATGATTGTAATGTTCCCAGTAAGCAAAACTCTTAACAAGCTTTTCAGTCAGATTTTATGACAATCCTGAATTATGTCTTCTCACTCAATTTTTTGAAGAAAAAACATCATATTTGGTTACATATTTACAATGTTTTCATGTTCTTAATACTCTTAAGTGTTGATTCCTTAAAATGCATGGGTATACTTTGCACAGACTTAAAATGATAAAACTGAAAAAAAATTTAGATATAAGATCATCCAACACTGTTGTTTTACAGCTAGTGAAACTGAAAAAAAGACATGGGGAAAATCACAGAGCTGATCACCTGTGGGCAATGTTGCTTAGGACAGAGATGCCACACACTCAGGACTCCCTCCTTCCACCCATAAACACACTTCTTCCCATACCTATCTGTGGTAAAAATTGTTAATTAGTTCGAAACCAAGCAGGAACCTGTGGGGCTCCTAGGCACAAAAGTCTTTCTTTGTCCCCTGTTTCTTATTTGTAGGAGATAGGCTTCATTCAGCCTCCATGACCTTCCCTGAGTTCCAAAGGGCAGATTCAAATAGCTGCTAATCAGGGAAGGGAGGGGATACAGAAACAAGGAAGGAGCAGTCAAGAAACAATTGTTCAGCCTTGGGGCAGTGTCCTGGTTCCCCCTCAAGGGATACAGATAACAATATCTTTGAGTTATTTTGCAAATACATTAAGTCCCCTACATACGAACAAGTTCCATTCTGAGAGTGCATTTGTAAGTCCAATTTGTTCATAAGTCCAGCAAAGTTAGCCTATGTACCCAACTTTCACAGATAATGCCAGACACATGAACTAACTTACGTGATTGGACGTGCAAACGCACGTTAGCATCTTTGAAAGTTCTCAACTTGAAGATTCGTATGTAGGGGACTTACTGTATTGAAACCCTCACCAGGTGGGAGAAGTTAACTCTATGCATCCAACAAGCATGTAGACCCCAGACCAGTTGGAACCAGAAGGTTGATGATTCTGACTCTCACTTAGCTCACCACCAACCAATCAGAAGAATGTCCACAAGCTGACCACATCTTCTTTGAATCATTACTATAAAATGCCTCAATACCCCCTCCAGGTTGGGCCACATAGTTTTGAGGGCATTAGCCTGCTGTGGCCCCCTTTGCCTGGCAAAACAATAAAACTATTCTTTTCTACTTCACCCAAAATTCTGTCTCCAAGATTTGATTTGGTGTCATTGTACAGAGGCTGGATTCAGCATCAGTATTTGTCTTACTGAACCCAGCTATGGTTCATAACTCATTCTCAACAAAATGTTCCAAGTGGTTCCTGTTATTTGGAATTAATACTTGAGCTGAAGCCAGATCTATTCTAATTCCTTGTCTTTTGTACTGTAGTCCAGTATCTTTATATTTACTACACTGCAATTTTCACTGTTATACAAATGATTTAGATGTTTTATTTCAGGCTCTATGAATGTTTTCTATAAATCAAACTACCTTTGTTGTATCACATTATTCTCAAGCACAATTATTTCATTGATAAAAAATAAAGTTTAGAATTCTGCCTCCCAGTTTTTACACTTGAATTATATGACATTTGAATAATTTTGTTCTTGAATTATGTTTCTCTTCTTGAGTTATTTTAAAAATGGATCCCTTAAATAACTGGGTACCCTATGACCTTTACTGACAGGCAAAATGTATTTGCATAAACATGAGCTAGTGATGATTAAAATATATACATGCCCATACACTATAGAAAAATATGCCTGAACTGAATAAATTCTTAATATCTCCTATTTTCAAAATGTGTTGCATAATTCTAGCTTTTTTTCCAGAATATACTAACAGATATGCCAACAAATTACAGTTAAGGTAATGGCTGTTGAACCAGAAAAATGTGACAAACAAACAAAACTGGGTCCGCCTAAGATAGGATATTGGGTCAAATTCTACCATAAATCCACACATAAGACTTTTTGTAAGGCATCCTTTCCACAATTAAGGGCACAATTTAGATTTTGGTGGTTACTTCTGTGTACAGCCTGAGGGGTAAAAAAAGAAGAGGTTGAAATAATTTAGTTCCACCATTGTTCTTGTCTATGTTTTTGGTAGACTTTGCAAATAGTTTGAATTAGACTTCAAGAAGAAAGACCACACAGAAAAACAATCTTGCATCTTATTTCAACTTTACAAGTCAGTTTCTCCATCTCTTGTGATAATGCGTACACATTTAAGACAAGGAAAGTGGCTATTCAAATTTCCATGCTCTCATCACCCAGCCAGGAATGCCATGCTGCTCAGATTACAGCCTCCAGAGTCAGAGGGACTGCTACCTCCTTGTGCCTTGAATTAACATTGACGTTTTGAGTATCACTTTATGCCTCCCGGTGAACCAAGAATACTGCTTCTTTTAGGAAGGAAACTGATATTAATTTAAGGCCTCATTAGATTGTTGGTGTTTTTCATGTATTAGTAATTGTATTGATGGATGATGCAGGATTAATTATAAATCATAGTAAATAATAATTCAAGCTTATACCTTTGCATTATGCCCACAAATAACATTCTAAATGTTTTATCTGAGTTTTTCTTGGATACAAGCATCTTTCTTTTAACGTGGTTTATTTATGGTATTCAATGTGTTACGTCTTCGATCCTGTTCTTTAGGGTTGCCCTCTTCTGGTGGAGGATGGAGTGGCAGCAGTATAGATAAGGGAGTTTTCTCACTTTCATTTTTTCAGTTTTGTTATTTTTCCTTATAGTGAGTTCTTTGTAGGGTCCTAAACAGTTATAACTTCAAAAGAGGTTAGGAATACATTGTCTAATCTATTTATTTTACAAATAGAACAATGGATTTTTATCACACTTTATCCTTCCTTTAGTTTCCACTTCCTGAAAGAAAGAAGATACCTCTGCATTTTCCATATTATTCTTTCAAAATTACAAGTAATTTTAATCTTCTTCCACTTCCAGCTTAAATTCTTATCACTTATTGTTTTCTTTAACCACAGTCCCATGATTAAGGATGGCATCCTGTATTCCCAAGTTTCCACAATGAAAATTGTTGACAAAAAAATAGTATTGTCTACAAATTTAACTCAGTTCCCTTCATATAAAATGAAAGGTTATGTTTATGGGACTAAAAATTTCTAACATTTTATTTTCACACCTGAATTATGATTTAAAACGTTGTGTAAATTCAAGTTCTTTGTCTAAATCTGTAGGACATTCTTTGAAATTCACCCACCTTGCCATTACTATTGACAGAAATATAATTTATTGACTTGTACCTTCAGCAATGAATATCTTATTTCAACCTTTTCTCTAGAGTGGCAGTGGTAATGTGCCATTATCTCTCTTTTCCAACTGTCAAATTCTTGGGAGACAGATTCCAAATGGCCCAGTTCAGCTCAGGAAATGACCCATGGATTAACTAATATTGTGGCCAGAGTGCCTGGTGTCTTAGCCCAAATAAAGCCCCTGAACACACACACCTGCATGGAAAAGACATCCTCAGAGCAGAATGAATTAATGTGAATTGAGCGCCCCCTCCTTGTAGTACTATGTATCTATTGTCCTATAATAATTGCTACAAATGTATAGGCTTAAAACAATATACATGTATTATTGTACAGTTTCTGTGGGTCAGGAGTCTGGGCAAGGTTTCACTGGGTTCTCTGCTTCAGGGTCTGTCATGAGGCTGCAGTCAAGATGTCAGCCAGGGCTGGGGTCTCATCCAAAGGCTTGACTGAGGAAGGAGAAACTAACTGATTAAGGGCTGTTGGGTTGAAGGTCTCAGTACCTAGCTGGCTGTTGGTGATACCTTGTCATGTGGATCTCTCCAACACAACATCTTGCTCCACCAAAGTAGACAGAAAACCTACATAGTCCGCTAGCAAGATGGAACTTGCTAACTTAAGCATGGAAATGAGTTTCCATCACAAATGGAAATTTTATTGGTTAGAAACAAGTCACAGGCTCTGTCTACACTCAAATGAAGAGGATTACAGAGGGTATGAGCACCAGGAGGCAGAGATCATGGGGGGTGGTGTCTACCACATGCCCCATAATTACTATCAATCAACTGCATAAGTATTTAGTTACTTCAGCAAGTCCCATATATCAGGCATTATTTTAGATGATTGGGGATTAAGAAAAACAAAAACAAAAACAAGGATGAAGTTCCTTCCACTGCCCTTAGAAAATCTGTAGTTTAGCACATGAACCAGTAGACTGCAAAAACAACATAGAAATAATAATTCAGGCCATATATCCCTACGCTTTAAACTTTTTAATTGCTTCATGTTGCTCTGAGACTAAAATACGAGTTCTTACCATGGCTCAGCAGAACCTGTGTTATCTAGTTCTTTTTCTACTTTGACATTCTCATTGTGTTTCCCCCATTTTCCCACTAGGTTCTACCCATCTTAGCATCTGACAAATCCCAAGACATGTGCATGTTTGAAAACATTAAAAATGTAAAATTAAAAAAGTTATGTCATTAAATTCCCACCATTAAAGCCTCAATCATCCAACGAATGTCTAGCTTTAAACCTTATAATTTCATGTTGTGACCACTAAGAAAAACTAGTTGTCAAAATGTACCCTTTGATAATGAACTGTATCGAAATGCTTTGTAAGACTGTTAGCTGTATGCTGGCTGATTGTTGAAAGCAGCCTTCCAAAGATGAAAGCTTGATTTAAAGAAGTAACCCAATAGACCTCAGAGTTCTTGGAACACTCTGGAGGAGTTGGAAATATTCTTATGGGTTATATCTAACAATACCTCCTATTTATTGTTTAGTTTTTCTTCCTCTGCATCACATAATATTTTCTTACTGAGCAACCACAGAAGAAATTTTCTCCGTTTGAAGAGAAGTTTCTTCTCAGTAACTGTTTTTAGTTCATCTTATGGATACTTAATTGTGTAACTGATCAGAATCCTGTTTTTCTTTGTCAAAAGACAAACTTAGAGTCATAGCCACAACAGAAACCTACATAGTGACTCCAAAACCTGTGACCTTTCTTTATATGGAGGTCACATCTCTTTTCCCTAAATTGCTTTATCTTCATCTTAAAGTTTACCCAAATCAATACAATGTTCCTGTATTATAAAAGCCCCTTTTCCCTTCTAGTCCTTTTCCTCTGTAGTATAAAGTCCATCAAAGTATGACCATGATCTATTTAAGGTTCTGGAAGATTTGGGGTGACACACAATGTCTCTCTTACACATTTTCTCTATTTTTTCTTTATCACTTTGATGTAAAGAATTTGACTCAAGAATTATGAATGGATAAGTAAAAGAAAAGTCTCTCTCTCTCTCTCTCCCTCCCCTCTTCCCTCCATCCTTCTCTCTGTTCTTCTCCTCTTTCTTCAATTTCTTCCTCCACCACCTACTAGATTTTTGATATTTTTGTGGTACCTACATTCAAGGTAGAATGCATAAACTTTGAACAAAAACCCCTCAGGTTCTATCAGAAAGTCTATAAATTGGCAAATTGTATGTTTATTTCTTGCCCTCCTTCTTTTTTTGTATAATTATCTATGTCACTTAGGGACATCTATAAAACATTATAGATGTCTCCTGGTATAATAGAGAAGAACAAATCTGACTCCATGTTGGATCTGTTTCTGTTACTTTGACCTTTGTCCTCTGTTGCCTGTCATGTTGGCTCAGCACCTTTTATAAAAGAATGTTGCCTATAGCCTGAAATATACAGGATAGCCCATTCTCAAGGCTCTGACCTTTAAAGGTAACAATTTTCCATTCATATAGAGATAAAAAGTTGCAGAACAGAGAATAACATTTGTCTTGTTAGAGGTTTACAGGAACATCATGACCTGGCCTATGGGTGCAGATGCAAGAACAAGGGATTCTGACACCAGAAGTTTGCAACAACCAGCCACACTCCCTCCCCTTTTAGTATAAAAGAAGCCTGAATTATAACTCCTGGAAGATGGTTCTCTAGGACGTAAGTCTGCCATCTTCTTGGTCACTGGCTTTCCATATAAAGTCGCTATTCATTGCTCCAACAACTTGTCTCCCGCTTTATTGGCCTGTTGCGCAAGTGAGCAGAAAGAGCTTAAACTTGGTAACACTGGTATAGGAGAAAAAAGGAGGAAAAGGGAAGGACAGAGAAGAATGACTTCATAATTAGCCCGAGAATATGGGCTTTCTGAGAGTGAGTTACACAGGGAGCAGCATTTCCAGTCAAGTGAGAACTGATTTGAAAATGGATTTGGCTATACGTTTTAGGTCTCTATGGGACTTTGATTTTAGTTTTGCTATTTAAAGAGGATCACTCTCTGGGTGAGCCAAGTTGAGACCAAAAGAAAAAGGCTCCCCTGGCTCTCCTGAAAGTGTTGAGATTTATTTCTCTGGGGTGGCCCAAGTGTGTCCTGATTCATTCCAACAAATCATCCTGTTTTCAGTTAGAGATGAATATGTTACCATATATCACCCAAAGAAAACTGGCGGAATTTGTAATGATGTATTTGAGAGCCATCTCACCATAAAATAAATTGGAAACATAGGACCTTTTGTATGAGTAGATATACAGAGAATTGCATGGAATTACCTAAAGGAATAATTTTGAAACATAGATCAGAGTGTCACAGAATTAAAATATCTCAGTTTCACGTAAGTTTATGAGAAACCACCCGAGGAGTTGCATTTTAGGACTAACAATCTGTGTTATATAGATTTCCACTTTCACTGTTGGGATTTATTTACATCAATCCCTTCCCACTTAAACATGATTTGTTCACTTATTCAGTCAACTAATTTAGTAAATATTTATTGTGTGCTAAATACATGCTGTAGTTTAGAAAGATTTATAAGATGTGATACCTGCCTCAAGGAGTTTGTAGACTGTTGAGATTTTGAGGAAACCTGTTCCCCTTCCTCACCACCCTCATGGGAGGAGTGGAGGAAAATAATGATGAAGCAAAATTTAATGCTATTTTGCAATGAAAAGATTGATCTAGAGTGCAATCCACTCATATGTTCATAATATTTAATTTTCTCAAAACTGTCCAATTCTGTACTTATGTACTTTAGGGCAGATTCCTCCCCTTTCCTCCTTGAGCTCTAGTCCCAGCGTCAATGGTTTCCTTGACTTCTGACTTCTTTGAGCTGTTTTTACCAACAGGAGCCCCAGCAGATCAGAGGGAGGCAGACAGTGAGGTAGGCATTGACCCCTTCCTCCCTGGGGGTTCATTTGAGATGATGGTGACTTTCCACCAAAGGTCATTTCCCTTCCCCAGGTAGATTTCCCTACAAGACTCTGGTCCTGGGCTCTGTGTCCTCTCACTGCTGTATTTGACCTTCTTTTTAGTAAACTCTAAGTGCTGTAATATTCCTGTGCTTCCTTTACCCTCTGCCTGTCCTTCTGAAAATAGTTCCTTTGTAAATCAACACTCCTAGAATTTTTCTATTTTGAATGTTGGGATTGATTACTACAGTGGTCTTTCAGTCTTCTTACTGTACCTTATTTGAGTCTTGGCTTATTCTAAAAAAAAAAAACCCTAAGAAAATCTATGTGCTTTTAATTGTTTTTAAATACAAAATTATAATTTTTAAACTATCTGAATCTAACTAAATATTACAAACATAAAAATAATATTCTTTTCTTAAACCAAAGTATTTTCTTACACATTTTCATGTACTTTATCATGATTATCAGTATAAACAACAAAAATACAGATCTTACATACAAAATGAGATGGATAAAATTGTGTCCTAAACAGAAATCGTTTACTCTTTGGGCTTTCTTGGTGTTTCTTCTTCTTGGTTTATTCTCTTCTCTTCTTCAAAAGAGAAATGAATAGTACTTCTTTGAGCTCTTTTCTGACTTTTAATGGAGCAAGTGTAGGCTCACAGCCTGACAAATCTGGCCAGATTTCTTAAAAGAAACAGAAGTAACACTGCTTGACCAACAGGTGTTTTGTTTTTCTCACAGGCCTGATCCAATGACTGAGTTAAAAGTTCAGATGAAGTTTAGCAGACTGGTTTCAGTCTAAAGAACAGTTTTGTTAAAATGGCTCAACTAAGATTTCTGAAAGTGGAGTATAAATCATCGTAGATTCAAAGACTTTGTAATTTTCATGTATTACAAATGTTTAATACATTCACATATATTCACTCTATGGAATATTTTGATATGTTTACAAACAGATTTGTGTTTATAGTCAACAGAATTAGAGTACATTCTGGTTTTCTCAAAATATGACCTTTCAATTCTATAAAATTTATGGTAAACTAAGACTTCTCCTTGCCCTGAAGCTATACACATCAAAGCTATGTAATCAGGGGCTCTTAACCTAGAGTCTCTGGCCTCTGGTCCTTGGTGACAGTTCAGGGACTTCACAAAGCCTAGGATATTATATGAAAAGTATTCATGTTTGTTACATATATATATATATATATATATATATATATTTATTTCTGGGAAGATGTCATCAGAATTCAAAGGAGATTAAGGACCACTAGTTTAATTTTTATTGAACATGGTAGATTTTACAATTGTTGAAAATATTCAGGAAACTTACAAGTGGGACCTCTCTTTACAGGGACCTATATCCAAACATGGGACTAGTTTTGGTCAGTAAAATATGGATAAATATCCTGTGAGCCATATCTGAGCAGAAGCTATAAAACATTTTGCTGTTTCAGTGCCTTCAGATTTACCTCTGTCATCAGACTAGCTATGTTCCAGATGGAGGGCGCTTAGTCAGCCTGGGTCCTGTCATGGAGCAGTAAGTGGAGTTTGAGGGTCTTCTTTGTTTCTGCTGAAAAAATTACCCTAAGCTGTCTGATAAGTAAGATGGTCAATTTCCCCATTTCTAGAGCAGACTAAATCCATTTTCCTGTGCTTGGGTTAAACAGTAAATCAGTTAAATTTTATTCATTATTTTCCATGCTATTCCACAAAGCCTGGAGTGTCAGCATCTTCAATTATCTCAACATAAGGCTTTCCTTCTTCCAAAAATATTTCATGAATCCTTCCTTGTTAAAATCATTTCAATCACTTTGCTTCTAGCAGAGAACGAATAATAGGGACCATATTTATCACCCCCTCCCCAAAGCAACAATAAGAAGAATATAGACAAAATGTATGAAACAAGTTTTCAAGATACTACTGCACATCAGACAAGAAAAGACAGTGGTCCCTGAGAGACCAGGGAAACAAAGGAGGTGAGTCCTATCTGATAAAAATCCTTCAACTGATCTATTAAACTACTAATATTTGATGTTGCAAATTAGTTTAGCCCATGAAATAGTAAGTTTAAACCCAGAAACTTTCATTTCTTTCATATTGAAGGTATTTTCATTGCTTGGCTAGCCTCATCAACAGAATCTTGAAAATGATTTAAACATATGTTGATTTAATACTAAAATAGCTGAAGTCACTTATTCTTCAGCCAAACAATTTGAAGTTTATTGAACTGTAGGAAAATTATATTCAGATGACAATTATACAGCTTCTGAGAGTGAGATTTGAGGATTCTAACTTGAAACTCTCATCAAAAAGGACTTCCACAAGAGTTGGCTTGCAAAATCCAGCTTGTTTCTTGTTCATTTGGAAACTCACATTTCATCCTAATATTAAATTATGACACTTTACAATAAAAAGATTAAGAACAACCGGAAACCTCTTCAGTGAAATTAAAGATTTTATATACTCTGGGATTCTATTAGGAAATGAGACAGAGTTTTCTGCAAGAATACGTTTAAGGGAATTCTTATTTGATATTTTTATTTAGAAAATCAAAAAAGTAGAAAATATACAAGATATTTTGATGCTGGAAAGTTGTTCTCAAACATGAAAATTATGTACATATGTTTCAAAAAGCAGAACACAAAATTATTTTGAAAATTTTTAGATTTATTTCAGAATAAGAAGATCTTTATAATGAGACATAAAGCAGGAGAGAAATGGAGAAGCAAGAATTAGAGTCTGTTCTCAGATTTGCCACCAGGTTCTCTCTCTTTTTGGCCAGCCTAAAACCCAGGTGGGTTGGGGTCCCCTTCTCTGCTTTCTCTGGTATTGACTCAGGTTTTTAGCATTTCATTTAGATTCCAGGAAGCCATTATTATTATTATTTTTTATAAATGAACATTTTGGGGGTTGCTATTGCATAAATAAATGTACAGCTACCAGGAATATTATCATCAATATTTTGATGTGTTGCTTGAAATAAACAATCAGGCAATTCATACTTATACCTAAACTTACAGATAAGACTCTACAAATGCATTTTTCAGTTTAATCAGGAACATAATTGTGACTCTAATGAGGTCACTTTTTGGACTTACCAAATATTTGAGCATTTCAGCTTAAAATGATGTTTCAGATAACTGTGATGGGAATATATTGGACTGGATAATTAATGCCAGCAACCCCCCAAACTCAGTTACTTAGCACAATAAAAGTTCATTCTTTGCCGACATCCAATCTCATGAGGGTGTGGCAGCACTTTTGTGGCTTTCCTACCGTCACTGATTCAGGGGTTCAGATTTCTTCCGCTGGGAAGCGCCAGCATCCACAAACGAGGAGCGGAGTGTGGGGTACATCACTGGAAGATTGCATGGCAGGCCTGAGGGTGTGGTCCTCCTCCTCCTTCCACGTCCCATTGGCTGGAAACTACCCGGATGGTCGGTCTCACCTTAAGGCAAAGGATGGCTGGGAAGTGTCACCTTCGTGACGGCCCAGGAAGAGGAAGCAGGATCAAACAGCATTTAGTTAGCCTCCACCACAAGAGATACAATTTTAACATTTCAAAATTGATATTTTTCCATTCTTCTCTCCCCAAATTCATGCTCCCCGTCAGCCATTCTGCCCTTCCTCAGGAAAGGAGAAAAACAAATGCCTCTGCCTGGGAAAGGGTGAGTGAGATGCGGGGATGCCCTGAATGGGTAGGAGAGGAGGTACCATGTCTCTTGTAGGGACGCCGTGGATGGCAGGGAGATGAAGGGACACACAAGTGGGGGGTTTCTCACAAGTTTTTGAATAGAAAGCCTGAAAATCCTCCTAGTAAGACACCTAGAAATGTTAGAAACAGAATTTTTTTCATGGGGCTAGAGGCTCTCAAAGAAAGTAAGGGAAATACGGAGGAGCCAGAAACAAAGGCAGAGCGTGATGCTCCGGGCACGGATGTTGCTCTCAATATTCCAGGATCTTGAGTGTTGTATCCGAGTGGGGATAGGAGACTGGGTCCATGGAAAGCATGGAGTGTAAACTAAATCTCAAGATAAAGCATGTCCCTTGGAAGGCTAGGAGAAATTTACCCACTTGGGGAAGGAAGATGGTAAAAGAATTTGTCCATATCAGCCTGGACTCTGGGTGATCTTATCTTTTTACATTAAAACTTCCTTTTCATCATCAGAATACTTTTTACTGATTTCATCACTTGTCATTATTACTTTTGTTTCTTGTTCCAGAAGGTGAAAAGTGCTATGGGAGGAGATGGGGGACAGGAAAGGGGAGGGTTAATACTAGTACGGAAAGGAGTTGTGTTCAAATTCAGTTCCATCTTGTACTAGCCGTGTGCTCCCAAGCAAGGCAAGATACTCAGTTTCCTCTTCTGTAAAATGGGACAATAATACCCCCTCATAGATTTGCTTTGAGAATTAGTCTTTACATGTAAAGTGCTTAGAACACTGCCTGGAATAATATAAATGTTAGCTAGAAATATTAACACACTGTGTGCTTTATAACCATATAAGTTAAGATATTGAGATAATATATTTTGAACATTTAAAAAATTTACTAATATCAGAAACATTTTCAGACATCTTCAGAGACAACTTCACAGTAGACTTTTATCTTCTTATTCTGCATGTTTGCTTTTAAGGGTCTTGTTGTGAAGAGTGTCTTCTTATTAGCACTAGTTAATATCTTAAGGCATAACTTTAGGACAAGGATGTAAACCTACATTTCAATATTCCTCTTGTGCAGTAAAAATAATTTACAGTAGCTTCTTGGCACATAATCATTAGATAACCATTATTTTATCTTTTAATGAGGCAGACTATATGTTCATACTAGGAACAGAACTCTAAGCCTTCCTTTTTCTTTTTCTCTTGAGTGTGTGTTATTAAGATGATATGCTTTGAAAATTTTTTGCGGGAATAATTTAAAACGGAATACCATTTAATTAGATTAGATTATGCATGAATTGATCTGAAATCCACTCATCAGATCACAGAGGAGCTGAATCATTTTGTTTCTCCTTTATCACCCACATATTTCCGGTGCCAGACACCATAGGACATTTTTGTATCCTTACTTTTGTGTTTTTCACCCTTGTGCTTTGATGCTGGGTGAGTTGGAGGAGGGGGACAGTTCCTGGACACCATTCATACACTGAGATGGTTAACAGGTATTTAACTCTACATGAGAGTGACTGCAAACCACGTGAAGATAACCCATCAAACCAAAACTAAAGGGACACCCAGCTGTACATCCTCTCAGCCAGATTCTCAGAATGTCCACGCCCCTGCGGCATGACCCAGTGTAAGGAGAGGTGTGATGGGGAAGAGGTCTGAGTGACTAGAGAACCTTCAAGGGCCTTGAAAAAGGCCCCTGCACATTAAAGATACTGAAGTTTTTTGCCCCATGGCATATGGAATCTTAGTTCCCCCACCAGGGATTGACCCTGAGCCCCCTGCAGTGGAAGCACAGAGTCTTAGCCACTGGACCACCAGGGAAGTCCCGAAAGATGCTGAAGTGTTTAGTTCACTAGTGTTACAGTAAATATATTTTAGGGTAGAAGGCTATAAATAACAATTTGCTAATTCCAGGCTCAAAGTCCAGATTAACTTCAACTGTCTCAGAGTGTAAATTCCTGAAGATTAAGGCCAGGTCAGGACTGACATTCATTCTAGTGGATTGTTAGCAATTAGTTACCCGATTTTTAGCTTGTTAGTTTATTCTATTCTGTGATCTTAAATGGTAATTTTTATAATGCCAAACAGTTGTACATTTTGTTGGCAAATAGAATATTGTGTTACAGCAGTAAAGGAGACTTTGTGATTTTTGGCTGCCAGAGTGAAACTTTTTTTTCAGTTTTAATTTCCACTTGGGCACTGTGATTGGTATTGGGCATTAGAAGATCTTCAAACCCTTCTTCTCATTGAATTTCTTAGTACTGAGCCATGAGTGTCAACTCTATATACCTATGTTTAACCTGAGCAGTATTGATAGGACATTTTGCAGAAGAATTTAAAAACAATACTGAAGACTTTTTGCTGCCATTGCTCTATGGACCTTGATTTTGAAGGGTGTTTCAGAGTCTTTAAAAAATAAAAATATTTATGTTTATTCTCCAAATCTTATTTGAGATTACAGCTTAATAAAAGTTTCAAAATTTGAGAAAGTCATAAAATATATTAATAATAACACTGATAAAAGTATTAATCTGGTTAGGAATTTTAACATGTTTATGCATGATATTATTTCTAATTACTTTCCTTTTTTGTAGAAAATACCTGCAGTCAAGCATTGAGCTGTCATTGGCCTCTGTCATGTAATAGTCCCTTGCTCCAAAAGTAATTAAATATCTCATGGGAAGACTGGACTGCCTTGATTCCTTGTAAATGAAGGCTGCACCCCTCTGGAAGTGATGGGTTCAGTTCATGGGTTTTGAGCAGTCAACCATACTGAGTGATTATGGATTTTTATACAGCAAAAATCTGTTATTACTGAAGATCTGCAAAGACATTTTGAAGTGAGAGGTATCTGATACATGTATAACTTCACTGGGTGCCCTATTCATGAAAATAATTGGTACTTGAAACTTATTTCAGATGAATCAAGATTCTTTAAATGTTATCCCTAAAATAGTGATAGGACAAATGTCAAAGATTTAGTGACCAAATTGTTCTTGTTTTTTTCTGGGATAAATCCTAGGGCAGCTTTAAGACGTCTTTAGACTTCCCTAATTCTACAAGGATTTCAGAGATTTTTTTCAATATATGAGTGAATAGTTACATAATTATGACACTCCTGGGAATCAATTTGAAATCATTTCATCACTCTCTCAATGAATTCCAAGGAATCTTTATACTTTTGTTTGACCAACTGTTCAACCTTAAAAGGTCAAAGTCGATCACATTCATTTGAATACATTGTATGAACTGTGTATAGGAATTCATATCTCAAAACACTTTTAGCCCATACATGCCAAGAAGGTTGTTACCACTGATGATATGGTCATGAGTAGTTAAAACAGAAAAGCTGGCTATTTGAGCAGAATTTTGTATTTTCATATCACCCTAGGTCAGATGCTTTGCTTTCTCATGGGAAAATGCTCTAGAAACATCCCTACTCTGGGAATGGCTTTGGCATTCGCACACCAAGGTTAATACAGAATGTCTTGGACAGTATTAGAGTTATTTTTAACACAGGACAGAAGTCATGCTGTGGGGATTCTGAAATGTGAGAGAGTCATTCTCTTTGCAATCATATCTCAGATAATATGAACAGGTGATGCTCATTTCTTGCATGCAATCTTGGTTTTACACAAATCTAAAACTGGCAAGTCTATCTTGGAAAATATCAATTCATCACAGCATTTGCAAAAACAAACGGGATTTGATGCAAGAAGTGTTTGACTTGGGCAAATTAGATGCAATTAGAACTCAGTGTAGAAACGTAAGTTCAATGTCCTCCTTTCCTCCTATTTCTCTCACCACCTAACCCCAGCTTGGTAAGAGTGGAAAGAGGGGATGAAACATTTAACGGGTGTTCTGCAAATGCCAAACTATCAACGGAAACCAATATCCACTCTTTTAAAAAATAGCAAATTTGCTACTTATTTCCTGGCTTTAAAGGAAACATATGTTTATGGTAGACAGTTCTGAAAACAGAGTAAAAGACCAAGAAGAAATAAAAACTATCCCATTTAAACCACTGGCTGAAAAAAAAAAAAACTACTGTTAACATGTTGATGTACAACTTTACAGATATTTGTGTCTGCAGACATAGGAATTGTTGGTTGTTTGGCAGATGTTTTTGTGTGCATGCATCTGCAAATGTTGGTGTTTAAAATTTTGACACGTGTTCTTTGTGTAGTATTTTTTAAAATTTAATTCCAGGAGATCAGGCTCTTTGTTTTGTTCACTGATGTATCCCAATGTCTGGCACAGAGCAGGCCATAAATAAATATTTGTTGAACTTACCAGTACAGTATGACTTTTATTCACTATCTGTAAATATTCTTTGAAAACATCATAGTTAATGGCTGCATGATAGTCCATTAAGTAGTGCATTGTAACTTATATAACAAACGTAGTATTGCTGTGAATTTAGATTGTTTTGAGTTTTTTTATGCATAAAATTACCAGAACATCTCTTGTACATGATTCCTTTTTCTGTACAAATTTGAATACTGCAAATAAATTTAAAAGTTGGATTTGTTTGAAATTCTTTGTTTTAAAAAGGATTCCATAAAAATGAAATTAATGGGTACCCTACCCTCATGGAAATTGTATTGTCCATTTCCTTTGATGGACTTTCCCTCTGGTATCCTCATCCAGCAGGTTTGGAGAGATTGGCTCCATCTGTGAAGCCATCCTTCTGGCCAGAGTGAATGGCTCAGGGTTGGACCCGAGACTTAACTCAGGGCATTGAGATGAGAAATATGTACTTTCTCAGGACTATTAGGAAAATCATTCTCTTTGTTCCTTGATGGAAAGGAGGAAGAATACAGCTGTGGGAATTGCTGGAAGTCTTGTGGTATATGGGGAGTCAACTTTGGGTAAAGTGGACGTCACAGAAAACAGAGAGGAGAGGCAGAAAGAAGGCAAATTTTTACTCACTGGAGCCAGGCCTTACTTGACGCTTGGCTTAACTTTGAACTTTCAGACACCTAAGCCAAAATGTTCCCTCTTGTCTCAGTTGAGATGAGTTTTCTATTAGCTGCCATAAAAAGAGCGTGTTACAATGAATATCCCTCACAGTGCATAAAGGATCATTTCCCCCAAATCTACTCAATATCGGTTATCTTTATATCGGCTGATTTCATAAGAAACACATTTTATCTCCTGTTGATTCGTGTTTTTTCAATTGCTGGTGAGGTGAACATTTTGTGTATGACCATCTCTATTTAATTCTTCCTTTATGGTTCCAGTTCCTTGGGAGGCATTTCAACCACTTGGGTCTGTGAGATATATCAGTATCCTTTTGTTGTTTTTATATAACATCATTTTGGAATAATGTCAGATTTGCACAAAAGTTGCAAAGGTATTTCAGCAAGTTCCTGCATGTCCTTCACTCTCCTTCCCTAACATCCTACACAACCATGGTGCATTCATCAGAATGAAGAAATAAACATTGGGGTAGTGCTAATAACTAAACTACAGGCTCTATTTGGGTTTCAGCAGTTGTTCTGTTAATGTCCTTTTTCTGTTCCAGGACCCAATCAAAGTTATATTTAGACCAGTTACCCTTGTTAGTGAATTCCCCCCTGAAGACACGCAAATTCTTGCAACCCAATTCCACTTGGCTGAGTTAATCGTGAACTTACAAAGTGCTAAGTGACCCTTAACATTAGGCAAATTTGAGAAAGATTTCCATTTGATCATGCTTTAATTATTTTTGCTTTTATTGTTGGTAATACTGCTCTTCAAGTATCCAGAATGATACAGAGAAGATTGAATCTATCTTTGGCAACGAGTAGGCTAATTCTCTGGTATGTATACAAGATGAATAAGATAATTTCTGAAGTCCCCTCCAAATTCACTTTGGAAAAAGTACTGAACTTCAAATACTAGAATATGTACCAGCTGTGTACGATCCTGGGCGAGTTACCTGAATAATTATCTTTGGGTTCCTTGCTTGTAGACAATCACTTTATTAGGCCTTCCACATTTAACATGCAGAACTAGGAACACTTGATTCCTTCTCCCTTTCCCCTTGTGCTTCAAATTGTCCATTCTCTCCCCTTAGTAAACAGCATCCTTTCCTGTCCCACTGGATGCCTAGCCCAAAACAGAGGTGTCATCTGTCAAGCTACACTGCTGCAATCTTGAAGATCCCAGATGGTGGCTGAATCAAGTCAAAGGACAAATCCAGCATCTGCCATGGTCTTCCCATCTCCCTTCCTCCCTCTATCAGAGATGTAGTGAGTGTCCACCATTCCTGCAAGGCACTGATGACATTGGGTGAATAAAACAGACATATTTTCTGCCCTCTCTCATGTAGCTTACAGGAGGGAGTAAGCATAAATCACAGAATTGCAGGGTGCCTGATCGCAATCAGAGACAGATGCTCTGAACGGCTCAAGCTGTTCTAAGAGTCAAAGGATCTGGCTTTCTGAGAGGCAGGCTATGGCCAGAGGTGGCAGATGGTCTTCTCGAGGAAGTTGACATTTGCTGGAGACCTGAAGAATGATTGGGAGGTACGTACAGGTAAATGGGGTGTGGAATAGGGTCAGGTGGGCATCAAGGGTTCTGGGATGTGTTGTGAGAAATCTCCAGGCAGAGAGTGGCAGGTGTGACAGCTCTGGAGTCTAGGATCTGAAGGTGAGCCAGTGAGCCTGGATGCACAGAGTGAGAGGGAGAGAGGGAGGTAGTGGAAGCATCCCTCGGAGAAGAATGCGAGAGGCATGCAAAGGGGGTGGACCCAGCTCTGGGTGCTCAGGCTGGAAAGTGGGGGAGATGTGTGTGGATGTAGAGAAGGATGAATTGAGGGTGATACTACGAAGTGAGAAAACAGGGATTCTTCTCACTCTCCAACTTTGCCCAAGGCCAGCTTGCCCTCGTCCACGAGATTTTGTATTGAAAACTTTATATCTCCTCCTAAAACCCATAACCTCAAGTCTCATCATGAGAACAACATCAGACAAACCCAAACTGAGTGACATTTTACAAAGTAGCTGACAAATGCTACTCACAACTGTCATCAAACACAAGGACAGAGAAACTGTCAGAGCCTCCAGGAGCCTGAGGGGACATAAATATTTGTCACGTGGTATCCTGGATGGGACCCTGGGACAGAAAGAGGACATCTGGTAACAACTAAGGAAATATGAATAAAGTATAAATTTTAGCTAATAATAATGTATCAATGTAACTTTATTAATTATAACAATTATATCACACTGATCTTAAGATATTTAAAAGTAGAGAAAACTGGGTGCGGGTGGTACGGAGATCTCTCCATACTAGCCTACATTTTTTTCCTGTAAATCCAAAACTCTTGTAAAATGAAAAGTGCAGGGCCCAGGGCAGGAGACTGAGGAGAGTACCAACTGAGTAGGGTTGAAACTATGATCATTTAATTTTTTTCTTCATCAAACATTTATTGAATTGTCACTATAAACTGGACCCTAATGCATGTACAGAAGAAACAGCTGGGTGGACAGGACAGTTTCTGTATCCACGGGGTTTTCATGCATACACAGCCACTTCCGGTTTCAAGGAGGTCTTCCAGTTTTATGGAGGTCTTCCCCAATATGTCTGTAAAGGAGCATCTCACCAATTAACATGAATAATTCACTGGTGATTATACTTCTTTAAATATGTTAAATAAATGTTATGCTGGTTTTGTAATTATTACCGAGTTTCAAGTAAATTTGTAGTCTAATGTTATTCTTATGTAAATTTGATCTTCAAGATAAATGAAATAGGACTTCATCTTAAAAGATCGCTAGGGTCCATTACTTAGAGTCCACTGCCCTCTGGTGGTTACAATGCAGTGTTTTTTTGTTTGTTTGTTTGTTTTGTTTTTTTTTTGTTTTTTCAGTTTACCCCAAGGCTCCCTAGTAAGGAAAGTTCCGTGTATCTTTGTTGACGAGATGTGTGACGTTCTGACTTTTCTCATTATACTTATTTTTCCATTTATTGCTGTTTTCTTGCAAAAAGTCTCATAATTATTGAAATTGTGTTAAAATAAAATCAGACAGAATAACTACCCGGTGGAGTTGTTTAAACAATATTCAGAGAATCCCAGAACCAATTCCAAGAGATTAGGGGAGAAAACCATTTTCAGTTTTAAGATTTATCAGAAAAAATAAACATGAAAGAATCGTCTAGAAACTGGAATGCTACACCTAAAAAACAGGAACCTCTTAAAATATGAATACAAGATATTATAATACAAAAGTCATTATCTAAGCATGGTAATTTTAAAAAGGTCAAAATAGAGAGATAAATGACACAGGACACTTCCCCCCCAAATCTAGAGACAGTCACTATAATTTTGTTTTTGGTATTAAAAATGTAGAATTTCAAGGCTATTGGTCTATTTATTAACCATTATCACCATTATTGTTTTGCCCAGAGATTCTATATAGGAATTGCTTAGTAGATATATGCTTTGGGGGTGAGAGAAAAACTTGAAAAAAAAATTTTTTTTTAAATTTTGAAGACAAGGAATCTTGACAAATATTAGTTCAGATTTTACTCTAGTGTTACCTTAGCTCCAAATACATTCCTATCAACTAGAAATCTTGTACCCTGGATTTTACTGTCAACTAGTTTTCTGTCTAAAAAATCATTCATTAACCTTATCTTGTATCTCGTGGCTAAAGTTATAGTTTATGGTCTGGGATGGCCTACATTTCTCATTTTCCAGGTTCTGTTGGTCATCTTATACAGGGGTCATATTTTCAGTCGACTTCTTGCTTCTGAGAACATGTTAGTAAGGCAGAAAGACCTTCACCTTTTCTAATATGCTTAGTTAGAGAATAGTTTTTATTAAGTCATTTCTATTGAAGATCTTGTTTCCATTCTTTCTTCTCTGCACACTGCTGGTGGACAGTTTCACTATATAAAGAGAATAAGACTTTTGTAATAACTTTAAATGGAGTATAATTTATAAAAATATTGAATCACTATGTTGTACACCTGAAACTAATATAATATTGTAAATCAACTCTATGTCATTTAAGAAAATAAATAAATACATAAATAGAATAAGGCAGTGTTGCTCCAAGGTATGAGTATTTGGGCCTCTGGTCTTCATCCTTTCCTTCATGGCCAAGGGCCCCTGCATTTGGAGGTGATGGAGAAGTACTTAAAAGCTCTTAAGAAGTTGGGGTGTAACTTAACAAGGACCTCGTGGTGGGGGGCACCACCTTCACACTTCCTTTGGATTATGATTATAATATACCCCTCTGGCAGCAGCAAGGGGGTATCTGGTTGACTATTTCATGCCAATATTCAGAGAGATGCTATATCTATGTTTGTATATCAGTGCTTTAGGAATATACAAACTTGAGTGATCATTTATTTAGAGAAGTACTCATTGAGTGTATGGTTCTAACCAGTCTGCATGTGTTTCTGCTTTCCAAACACGTGCTACCCTTTCTGAGACCTAGTAAACCACATTCCTCTGGGGATCAGTAAGCAAAAATGTCAAAGCATCACAGCATGTATAATTGATTGATTGATTGAACAAACCATGGTAAATCCTCTTAGTTCCTCTCTGTTATTTCTGCTTAAAATTGTCTGGGGAAGGAAGATGCTTTCCCCAGGACTTCTGCTGGATGTCTACACTTAGCCTCAAGTTAATCTGACAATCACAAGAGGAGTCTTGCTGCTTTATTGGAAAGGAACTCTTTTTATCAGAGTTAAAGGACCATTATGAGGAACTGTTAGTTGTTTTGTTGTTCATCTTTAATAAATCTAGCTTTTTTTTTGACGATGAAAAAATATGGACCCTTCTGAAGGGCAATTTTGTGGCATATGATAAATTTTAGATAAATATACACTATAACCAGCCAATTCTGTTTTTAAGATTCTTTGAACCTGTGTGAGTAGTTAGAGGTATGATGAAGAGTTTTCATTTCAGTATTTTTATGATAGTTAAACAAAAAAGGAAAACTCAGTATAAGTGCCTACCAATAGGGAGATGAATACATACATTTTGTTATATCATAATGTGGAATACTATGCCACTCTTAAAATGGGAATTAAAAAGGTATATATGAACTAACTTGAAAAGCTAACCACATCGATATGTTGTGAAGTGAAAAAAAGGATTTTTAAAACAATATATATCCACTAAAAAACCACTAGACCTAATAAACGAGTTCAGTAGGATTGTAGGATACAAGATCAATATGTAAAAATCAATTGCATGTCTATACGTTATCAATGAATAATCTGAAAATGAAATTAAGAAAGCAATTCCAATTTTATTCAAAAAGAATAAAATTACATGGGAATAAATTTACCAAAAGAAGTTTGAGACTTGTACACTAAAGAACTACAAAATATAATGGAAAAACTTAAAGAAGATCTAAATAAATGGGAAAGCATCTGTGTTCATAGATCAGAAGACTCAATATTGTTAAAATGGACATGCAGATCAATCAAATATAATTGAGAGCCCAGAAATACACCCTTACATTAGTAGTCAATTGATTTTCAACAAAATACCTAGACAATTCACAAGGAAAAATACTCTTTTCTACAAATTGTGCTGGAATTAGATATCCACATTCAGAAGAATTCATTTGGACCCTATATTCACAACAGATGCAAAACAACTCAGAATGAATCAATGAACAAAGTGCAAGAGTTAAAACATAAAACTCATAGAAGAAAACATAGACACAAATCTTCATGATCTTGGATTAGTCAATGAAGTCTTAGAAACCAAAATTATAAGCCATAAAAGAAAAACATGTTGGACTTCATCAAAATTAGAAATTTGTGCTTCACCCAATCTACAAAGTAGAAAGACAACCCACAGACTGGGAGAAAATATTTGCAAATCATATATCATATATTTAATAAGGGACTTCTCAGTGATGCTCAAAATCATTAATCATCAGGGAAATGCAAATCGAAACCACAATGAGATATTACCTCATACCTGTCCGAATGGCCATCATCAAAAAGAGCACAAATAACAAGTGTTGGTGAGGATGTGGAGAAAAGGGAATGCTTGTACACTGTTGGTGGGAATGTAGTTTGGTGCAGCCACTGTGGAAAACGGTATGAAGTTTTCTCAAAAAACTAAAAGTAGAACTACCATATGACCTTCCTGGGTATATGTCTGAAAAAAAGCAACAACACTAATTTGAAAACATATATGCACCCCAATGTTCATAGCAGCATTATTTATAATTGCCAAGGATGGAAGCAACCTAAGTGTCCATCAACAGATGAATGGATAAAGAAGATGTGAGATATATATATATATATATATATATATATATATATATATACACACACATACATACATATTACTCAGCCATAAAAAAAAAAATTTTGCCATTTGCAGCAACATGGATGGACTTGGAAGACATTATGCTAAGTGAAGTAAGTCAGACAGAGAAAAACAAATACTGTATGTTATCACTTATAGGTAGAATCTAAAAAATACAACAATCTAGTGAATATTAAAAAAAAAGAAACAGACTCACAGATACAGAGAACAAGCTAGTGGTTTGTTAACAGTGGGAGGAGGAATACAGCAGCTGGGAGGAGGGAGGTACAAACTATTGGCTGTAAGATAGGCTACAAGGATGTATTATACAACATGGGGAATATAGACAATATTTTGTAATAACTGTAAACGCAGTGTAACTTTTAAAATTGTATAAAAAAAGATATGTCACTGTTATCATACACACAAAAGCATAGCATGGTTCCAGTATGGCTATGCTTAGAAAAATATTTACAGAAAAGATGGCAAAAATTTAAAAAAGTGGTGACCTAGCATAATAGCAATATGAATGATTAAACATATGCACAGTACCTCATTTATCCTTTGTCTTTTGGAATTTTTTAAGAAGTTCTCCAAGTCTCTGTTCTAGTAGAAGTCTGTGTTCTACTGTCTGCTCTGGTGGGAAGGGAAGGTCTGGTCATCGCCTTGTGGCTCAGGTCCTTTAGATTTGGTGATAAAAGTAAGAGCTACAATCAGATCTCCTCTTACCCCTTCATAGAGATATTTTCTTCTCACTAAATCTAAATTTATTTCCTTCTCTACTTCTCTCCCTTTTACTCCCTTCCTTCCTATTAGGGACTTTTCTATTATTATCATCAAGTTTTTGTTTTCTTTTAAGAATTATAATTATTTATGCCTCTTGTGAATAAATATGATAGATTTAGATATTGGTTCAAATATTTATTTTAAAATAAATATTTATTTTAAAATCTATCAGATTTATTCACAAGGTCTTTCTTTATATCAGCTGTCCTTAGTAATAGGCTAATAACAGGTAAGTAAACAGTTTGGTGTGGGGGATTTCTTTTGTTTTTGCTTAAAATTTATTGAAAAGCATTATATTTTCATGGCACTTAGTTTTATATCATTTGTCAATTAATCAAGGTACATGAGCTGGAATGGAAACTCACATGCTTCCTTCCTTAAAGGCCCCCCACTTTAAGAGCTGTGAGAAGCACTGAGCCATGGGCATTGATTGTCTTCAGAGGGGAGTGATACAGTTTCATTAGAATCGCTTCATCTTCTGCAATTCACCCTCTATTTCTTAAATTCTTAGCTTTTAAGTCTGCTCTTCTCTGTATCTTATAACCTGCCACCTCCCCTCTAGCATATCCTCTTCTTAATTCAGTTTATTTCACATGTCAGTTTGTCCCTGGGTTTCCTTTAAGGATCTCCACTTCCCATGGCAAGCGTTTACATTTATTTTTTTCATCAAGCTTTGCTCATCTTCAGGGAAAAATGTCATTTGCCAAATTACCTGTTTTTCAGTTCACCCCTACCTGACAGCTCATCATTCAGCTGGGGTTGTCAATAGCCTCTATCTTCAACTCTTGTTACTACAGTGTTTATCTGTGAGGCATCCATTATTTTCAATTTCCTCACACCACTGGTCTGCTAGTTGGCTGAATTTATTTCATCTCCATCCATTTCCTTTCTTATCAGATATGCCTTGAGATTCAGAATCAGTAACAAGTTCCATCATCAGTAAAGTGCAATTATTCAGACTAATTTCACTCATATTGTGAGCTAGAAGTTGGATGTCTGAGATTTCTGATTTAATTTGGTTTGTTCACTGAACTCAGTATGTGGGTCATTCCAGCTGTCTCCCTCCCGCTCTATGTTCTTCTTAAGCCCGATATTTTCTTCTTAAACACAAAGAGTTTGTACTTGATTTTTTCCTCATTTAGTTTAGTTTCATTAGGGTAAACTTTGAAAATTTTATTGACTTCCTTACAAGAGTAGATGAGCTGAAATAATAAACAATACAATACAATATAACACGATATAACACTGGTTCTATTATTTCCTAGTTAGAGTACATTTAAGAGATTTAAGAAAATATTCTAGCTTCATAAAAACTTCATGATATCAATTACAAATATTCACTTTTCAACTCCCACCTGTAAGTAATATCAAATGCATCCGTCATTACCATGTGACCATATAAGGTTTTGACTTCTTTTACTTTAAATTCCCAACATCTGTTTATTACATCAACTGCGAATGAGATTCTTTAAAAAATGGCTTGGAGGTTAATATATTTCTTTATAGTCTATCCCAGTGGCTCTCAAACATCAGTGTTTATCAGAATCACCTGGAGGGCTTGTGACTCTTATTGCCACCCCCTCCCCCAGCAGAGTTTCTAATTCAGTAGGTCTGGGGTATAGAAGAAGAATTGGCATTTCTCAAAGATTCCCTGGTGATACCGATGTTGCTGGTGTAGGGATCACATCGATTGTGCTAATGTAAAAATTAGTAAAAAAATTTGTTTGTATTTATATTTTACTGAATTTTAAATTTGTATCAATGTTCTCCATTTTCTAAGTTTTAAAATCTGATGTTTTATATAGAAAATCTATAGCTAAAATCTCGTTACAACAAACACACATGCAAGACAGGTTCCTGACCTTCCTTACACTTTCCAAGAAGCAAGCATTGTCAACTCTAAGGCCTCTTCACAGAAATGAGGTCAGGCTGATATTAGTCAGCCAGGGCAGCCAGTGGTGTCTGGAAAATCTCCACTATCAAAGGCTCTAAGACCTGGTGGATCTACTTTGTAGCCAATCCTCTAAGTCTGTAGGGGTATCTTTGTTGATACTTATGGCTGAACCTTCCTCAGTACTCAGTTCCTGGGTGGCTTCCTAGATTACTAGGATGGATTCTCTGATCTCACAAAGTGAAAATGACCAGTGTCTCTAAACATGTCCTTATTCTCTTCAGCATTTTCATTCTAATGCCTACTTTTGTGTTTATCCTATGTTGGCTTCTTTTTGTTCCATAGTAGGAAACTATTCTCACCTTTTCTAGGCTACTGGTTTGGTTTCCTGACATCCGTTGGGTTTGTCTTATAGTCTTAAGTGGGTCTTACACAACATTTGTCTACAGGCTCACCTGTGGTCAGTGAGATACCTCCTTCTATTACAGAACAAAACTTGGGTCCACTTGCCCATGCACAGTAAAGCCAACATACTGACACATGGTTGTGGTGGAGGAAAATGCAGCATTTATTGCAGGGTGCCAAGCAAGGAGTATGGGCCACTGATGCTCAAAAGACCCGACTCCCCATTGGCTTTCAGGAAAAGTTCTTAAAGACAGGGTGAGGGAGAGGGTTGCAGGGTGTGTGCATTATCAGCTTGTGCATAATTCTCTGATTGGTTGGTGGTGAGGTAATTGGAAGTCAAAAATATCAACCTCCTGGTTCCAACCAGTCTGGGGTCTGCATGTTTGTGGTCAGCATGCATTTAACTTCTTCCACCTGGTGGGGGTTTTGGTATCTGCAAAACAGCTTGGAATATTATCTCAGAATATATGGATCAAAATATTATCTACAGCCTTTGAGGAGGAACTAAAGGTCTTTGACTTTGTTTTATGTCTTCCTTGACTGTTTTCCTTTGTTTCTGCATTTTCTCACTTCTCTGATTAAATTTTCTCTTTGGAACTCAGGGAAGGCATAGAAGGCTAAAGTTTTTCTAGCAAAAAGAGGCAGGAGACATGGCAGGGTGCTGCTGAAGAATTATGGTAATTGACAAAAAGAGTCAGGGTTGGATCAGCACCCAAAGAGGGGCCTCTTTAGCTAACTGATGGATGAGCTCCTTAATTCTCAGGTTTTGATTCCCAGTCACTCTAGCATCTAGCGTTTTCTCTATTAAATCCACAATACGTGGATTGAAAGAGAAAAGGGTCTTGTCTGGGCTCACCTACTGAATCAGTATTAAGTCTGATTCTATGGCACGAAGATGTCTTCTGTCTGGAGAACACTTGGATACCAGAGATAATCTTTGTACGGTCCTACAAGCCTGTGTTCATCCAAAAAGCCTTGAGGTAATGGCTTGACTGAGCCATTCTTTCTGGAGTCTGAATTGCCAGGTATAATTTAATGTTTTTAGAATCTGTTGATTCATTAAATCCATGAATTCTTCCATGTTCTCAGGGTCCTCTTGAGAGAAGTCTTTTATCTCAGGTTTTTCTGAAAGAGAAAGCTCTTTTTCTTTTTAATGTGTTCACTCTCATATTATTATGACTCCTTTTACTTAAGTATTAAGTATGAATCTTTTAAAAAATTACCTTTAATCACTTTTATATAATTATTTTAAATGTGTTGCTTACAAACAAGCAAACTTTGTGAGACTTCTTATTTCCCTATTACAGTTGTCCCTCAGTATCTGTATGGGAATTGGTTCCAGGACCCCCCAAGATACCAAAATCCTCAGACACCCAATCCTTTGTATTAAATTGTGTGATATTTACATATAACCTATGCACATCCTCCCATATACTCTAAATCATCTCTAGATTACTTATAATACCTAATACAATGTAAATAGTTGAAAATACAATGTAAATATTATGTAAGTAGTAGTAAATACAATGTAAATGTTATGTAAATAGTTGCTTGCCCAGCAAACTCTAAGTTTTGCTTTTTGGAACTTTTAAAAAAAGCTATTTTTGGGAATTCTCTGGTGGTCCAGTGGTTAGAACTCAGTGCTTCCACTGCCATGGGCCTGGGTTCAATTCCTGGTCAGGGAACTAAGATCCTGCAAGCTGTGTGGTGCAGCAAAAAAACAAAACAAAACAAAAAAAAGTATTTTTGATCCACGGTTGGTTGAATCTGCAGATACAGAAACTGTAGGTGCAGAATGCTGACTGTATTTGCTGATTGGTTCTTTTTACAACTTTTCAAGCTTTTTCTATTAAAGATCCTAATGTAGGCAGTGTATTTCACAGATCAGGTACCTCATGAAGATTATGAAAAGAAAAGCCAGGTCAGTAGGAAGAGTTGAAAAAAAGAAAGCATAATTAACAATATATATTGGCATCTGAGGAGTTTAATAATGTTACACCATTTACCTTTAAATTTCAGAATTAATTGAGAACTAAGACACAAGTATCCAACAAATGCCTATCACTATATCCACTTATTACAGACAAAATTTAATTTAGATACCAACTATAGCTGGGACCTGGGGCCAAGTGGCATTTTCTAGTATTTCATTCTAAATTTAAGTTATTATGCATAGCCAGAGTTGGATGACTGCAGCTCCATTCCCCACCCACCCGGGTTTTGGTGATGATGGAGTGAACCCTACAACATCACCGCTTAATGGAGCAGAAATGTGTGTTGCTTGAGGAAAAGCCATTGTCAAAGAGAAGGAGAAGGAGAGAGGCCCCAGAAGGGGAAAAAATGTGTGCTTAATTCCTTCTCCCAAGCACGCCACTCAGTATACGCTGATGGGACTCTGAACAGGAAGATTACTTCTATCATCTCTAAATTTTCTGGGACACAGAGCTGTCCAAGAGACAGTAGCTTTGGCAAATGTATATTGTAGAGATCAGGCATAAATTTTACAATCGGCTAAGTTTCTTAAGATAAATAGTGCTTTTTTTCTCTTTCTGCAGCCTTCATACCACAAGATAGGGGATAATGCACTGTGAAATACACAAATACAATTAATGACCCCCTCAAAGTACTCAGGTTTGTTTTTAAAAAGCAGAGGTGCTAAAATGAAAAGAAAAATGCAAAGGAATGCTGCCCAAAGGAATAGAAGTTGGTAACAACACTTTCAAAAAACCACAAAAATAGATGGGGCCCTTATCTGAACTCCTTAGAATTAGCTTGGCTAGAGTAAAATTAGAGGTTAGATATGTAGATGGATTCAGAGGACTTGCAACTAATGCACGTTACTAATATCAACTAAATTCTTAGGACAAACTTCATAATTTTGAGGTTTCATCCATGGTCATCCATAAGGCAATGAAATACTCTCTTGGGAACCGTTTCAGTTGACAATCCAAGATAGCTCAAGTTTATACATTCTGCTGGCATATAATCATGCAGAATAAAGATATCCATAAGGCATACTCCCTTTGGAGCATTTCAGCATCCAGGTTCAAAAGTGGACCACAGAGAGCTGCCAAGGGAAAGAAGTTGACAAGCCTGGAGATATTGCCATGACCTATGAGAACAAATTTCAAAGGAGGATTTTTGTCTGCCTACCTACAATAAGTCTAATGAGTGTACATCTATATTTTAGTGCACCACAGGTACTTGGACAATATGTCCAGTCTGACTCTTCTAGGCTTCATGAAGGAAGTTGAGTGCAGTGATTGCTTATTTTAAATTACATATTAATATAATTTGAATTAAAATTAATGAAACTTCAAACATTTGCCATTAATTCTTTCAGTCATTTCAAATCATTCATTCATTAACGTTTATTGAAAACTGATAGGTACTATATACATCATAAGAGTTAGAGGGGATATAAAACTGTATATGACATTGTTCAATCAAGAAATTCAAAGGTCCTTTGGGGAGACAGGCTTTCAAAAAACAATTAAAATATGTATATGTATAAAGTTTGATAAGTAATATGTATTAGCAATCAAAAAAACAAGCAATCAAGTCAGGAGAGGGAAGTTTTCATAAAAATATAGAGGAAACAAATTTTTCATAAAATACTTCTATAACATTCAAATACAATCTATAACATGTGACATAGGGTAATTTTTCAGATGATAACATTTTATTTATTTGTTTGTTTGTTTGTTTTTGTGGTATGCAGGCCTCTCCCTGTTGTGGCCTCTCCCGTTGCGGAGCACAGGATCCGGACGCGCAGGCTCAGCGGCCATGGCTCATGGGCCCAGCCGCTCCGCGGCATGTGGGATCTTCCCAGACCGGGGCGCGAACCCGTGTTCCCTTCATCGGCAGGCGGACTCTCAACCACTGCACCACCAGGGAAGCTCGATGATAAATTTTCAAAATTTATTTATTTATTTATTTATTTATATTTTTTGGCTGCGTTGGGTCTTTGTTGCTGCATGCTGGCTTTCTCTAGTTGTGGTAAGCGGGGGCTACTCTTTGTTGTGGTGTGAGGGCTTTTCATTGCGGTGGCTTCTCTTGTTGCGGAGCACAGACTGTAGGGGCACGGGCTTCAGCTGTTGTGGCTTCCAGGCTCTAGAGCACAGACTCAGTAGTTCTGGCACACGGGCTTAGTTGCTCCACAGCATGTGGCATCTTCCCGGGCCAGGGATCAAACACGTGTTCCCTGCATTGGCAGGCAGATTCTTAACCACTGCGCCACCAGGGAAGTCTCACAGATGATAAATTTTTGATAATATTATTAAGCATTGTCAAGGAATGGATGAAAATTGTTTACTTAAATATATTTATTACAAAGAAGAAAGTTGCTAATGAGTAAAGGTTTGTTTTGTTTTTGTGCTTTTGTTGTCATTTTTCTACATGGAAGGAGACAGCATAATGTAGAGGAAATTCATAATAACTTCCTCCCTGACTCTAATGAAACTCATTTTCAAGATGAGCCCAAGGTCAAAACTTGGGATTAAGCTGATAGGTTCTATGCTTTCATTCTTTCCTCTATGTTTAAGAATTTAATAATTATGAGATTAGATTTTGCCAAAAATGTAAGGCATTTTCAACTTATTTTTCTATGATGTGGAAACTGAAAAGATGCGTGATAAGAAGGCATAAAATTCCCGTTTCTTTGTTCTGAAGGAGAAGTTTACAGGTCAAGTTGCACCAGTGATTGATATTTACTAGATGGCAGAATACTAAAAGAATGTTCTGGCATGGTACAGTTGGCTTCACAAATGTGCTAGGTAATTTGATATAAGGGTCTTCATATCTCTGCAAAATTCAATGATTCATTAAGTGACGTCAAATATATATGAATATTCTAAAATAGTCCCTGCAACAGATGAAGGTAGTTTCTCTAAGTAAATAATAGAATCTTTAATTTGTAAGGGACCTTTTGTCATCCCATTTCCTCTGGCAAGTCCCCAAAATCTTTGTGTTCTTCTGTATTTCCTAGAACAGTTGTTTTCTTAAATAACTGTTATTTAAGAAATAACATTCTTAAATCCTTCCTCTTTCTCGCCCATTTTAACACAATATTAAATATGATGAACTAAGGTCTGTTGATCTACTTCAACAGCTGGCCTTTCTGATAGGGCCTTTCCTCTTGTTTATTCCTCGCAGTACATTCATGGCAGCGCCCTGTGTAAGTGATGCTCATCTCTTACACAGTTTGTTGTCATTGTCTCCTATCTGTCCTTTCTGTCTTGAATCTTGGTGTGACCAAGCTAACCTCTGTGCTGCCTCATCATGATCTTTCCCAAACACATGTTTCATCACATCAGGCTATTTTAAAAATACTGTAGGGATCACTTTTTACTTATCAGATGGGCAGAAAATTTAAAAACAAAATTTGATGAAAACTCACCACTGGTGGGAACGTGGGGTTAACAGCTACAGACAGGAGGGCTGTTGAACTTCCCTATTTATAAACAGGCGATTGTGCCATATTTTGAATATTAAAAATAAATATTTCCTTTGAACAATTCCTCTGCTATTATTTTTGTTGCAGCTTTATTTCTGAGACACAAACCTGTAAGAATGTTAATATTAATCAATATAGATATGTTTAAGTATAGTTTGGAATGTTAACATAATGGAATACTGTGCAGTGCTTAAGAATAAAGTGGATCAAAATGTGTTGACAAGGAACTACCTTCAAGGTATGTTACTAATTGAAAGAACAAGGTTCAGAGTAAAATGTAGAGTATGAATCAGTTGTGTTAGAATATTTATTTCATGTTTTTTGCATGCAGACATGCAAATTCATGTAAGTATTGGAGACAATGTAGCCTAGTGGTTAACAGCATAGATCGTGGAGCTGTACTGGCTGGGTTCAAAGCCTAACTCTACCCCTTACTAGTTCTACGACTCTGGGCAAATTAGTTAGTCTTTCTGGGCCTCAGTTTCCTCTTTGTAAAATGGAAATGATAATAGTAAATCCCTAATAAGGCTGTTATAAGAATTATGTGGGTTAATAAATACACCTTACTTTGAACAGCATCTGGTATATAACAAGATCTATATTAGTGTTTACTCCACATTTCTGCTTAACTCAATCTCTTTATGGATGGATGTGTAAGAAACATTTCTGGGGAATTCCCTGGCAGTCCAATGGTTAGGACTCTGTACTTCCACTGCAGGGGGCACGGATTTGATCCCTGGTCTAGGAACTAAGATCCACTTGCCATGGGGCGTGGCCAAAAAAAAACCCCAAGCATACCTGGAAGGTGGGTCTAGGGGCTGAAGGATGTATTTTTATACATATATATTGCATAAGTAATATTCAAAAGGGATATTTAAAAGGGAATATTGGGCTTCCCTGGTGGTGCAGAGGTTGAGAGTCCGCCTGCTGATGCAGGGGACATGGGTTTGTGCCCCGGTCTGGGAAGATCCCACATGCCGTGGAGCGGCTGGGCCCGTGAGCCATGGCCTGAGCCTGCACGTCCAGAGCCTGTGCTCCGCAACGGGAGAGGCCACAACAGTGAGAGGTCTGCATACCGCAAAAAAAAAAAAAAAAAAGATAAAAGAGGAATATCTTTTTTTTTTTTTTTTTTTTTTTGTGGTACACGGGCCTGTCACTGTCGTGGCCTCTCCAGTTGCAGAGCACAGGCTCCGGACGCGCAGGCTCAGAGACCATGGCTCATGGGCCCAGCTGCTCTGCTGCATGTGGGATCCTCCTGGACCGGGGCACAAACCCGTGTCCCCTGAATCAGCAGGCGGACTCTCAACCACTGTGCCTCCAGGGAAGCCCAAAAGGGAATATCTTTTAAAGATCCTTTAGTGGTTCTCCATCACTTTAGGGTGAATATGAAATTAACTGGGGTGCCATGTCTTCTGCTTGAAGCATTTAGTCTATTTAAAGTGATTGTAGGTAGGTAGGTATGTACTTACTGCCATTTCTTTATGTGTTTTCTGGTTGTTTTTGTAGTTCTCATCTGTTCTTTTCTTCTTTTAGCTTATTCCCTTGTTGTTTGGCAAGGGCCAGAGCCAGGTGTGAGCTGGGGTCACTCCTCTGCTCAGTGGCCATCACTGCCATAATGAGGGAGGGTCAGGTCCCAAGTTGCTGGAGCAGAAGTCCTGAGAGTCAGGTCTGAGCCAGATCCATTCTCTTGTGTGCTCTCCCTGCTCCCAGAACTGGCACCCTGGTCCCAGAGGGGAGCAGTGCTGGAGCAAGTGGGGCTGGTGTGGGTACTCGGTGGGGGTCTGGGCACGGGCTGTGTTGGACCAGCTGCAGTTAGCCACCCGGAGTTCTTCTGAGGTGCTGCCTGTTTTAGCAGCAGTAATGTTCCCCCCAACCTCAGGTCTGAGTGCCCTTTGTGCCTCACAGCTCTTCTCTCTCCTTGGCCACTGCAGCACTCGCCCCAGTGTGAAGCTGCATCGTGAATATCGTGGGGCCCGAGCAGTTGTTAGGCTCAGGCTGGGTGTGTGCCAGGGCAGTCGTGGGACTGCCAGTGACATTTTTTTTTCAGTTTCATTCCACCCTCTCTGCTCTGTTTTGGGAGTAAGCAAGCCTGTGGACATTCTTCCTGAGAGGGATCCAGACTTCCCACAACCCTCTTGTTAGTCCCATTGGCCCTCCAACCAGCCAAGAGGACTCATCTTCCCAGTGTTGGACCCCAGGGCTGGGGTCTTCAATATGCAGCTTGAGCTGTTTACTTCCTGGGGCTGGTCTCTGCCCATGTAATCTTCCTCTTCTGTGTCCTCTCCCCCACCTGATTGCTTCTTTTCCTTTCCTATGAGATTGTGTGTGGATCCTTCTTACAGCCTTGGTTGTATAAGAGTCTTTCCAACAGTCTCCAGGTAGTTTCCAGTGAGAATTGCTCCACATGTATTCTTGATGTGGTTTTGATATGTTCGCCATGGGAGGTGAGCTCCACAACCTCCTACGCTGCCATCTTGATCTCCTCCCTTGTTTTTGTTTTTTCAATTTCTGTGTGGAAAGACCTGTGCTTGGAAATGTAAATATTCAGTGCAATTGGCCCAAGCCTCTAACCCTCATCCTATCAAATACACAATGATTTTCCTGTGACTTCTGTGAATTCTCAGATTACTAAAAATGTCTTAGCCCAAGTTGAGTCAGCCACATCCAATCTGAGAAGCAATACAAATATTGGGAGAATTTCTTCTCTTGTGTCCAGAAGTGAACTGTTAGGGAGTGAGACAACTTGTCGCATTTACTTTTCTTTACTTTCAACTGCATCCAAATAAAAAGACTTACTCCACACACTCTTCTTCATAGTCCCCCATGGTGAGATTGTTTATATTGTTCAAAACATGCAGATGGACTGTGGAAAACTGAAGCAGACTAGATTTAATCACAAAACTATCCCAGAAGCCAATTCTACAACATGTCTATTAAAATGATAAAATTATTTTTTTTAACATTTAGAAAGTAGTTTTTAAAGAATGTACAGAGTTGAAAAAAGAGCAAGAATTTTAGAAGACACTTTGGTTTGAAATTGTATGTATTAAAGTTCCTAATTTAGTAATTAAATTGTATGACTTTATAAATTAGTAAGCTTTATAAACTAGTGAGCTTAGCTTTAATTATAATATTTAGATGATATCTGAAACCAATACTAAATCACCCAAGGGCATGGTAGGTATCCTAGGAAGTTAATTAAACCTACATTCAAAAGATTTAATTAAGTCATTTGAGAATATCATCCTTTTTTTTTTTTGGTTATCAAGGTAAGAGATAGTGGTAGTCTCCTTATATAACACCTTTCCTGAGTCCTAATATACAATATGAATGTTTGAATGTAGGTCTGATTCATTTGGGATTAGTTCTAAATGAAGTGAAAAAATCAGCAGCTTAAATTAATAAGGCACTTAAAATATATTATCAAATAAATCAACATGCCCTGAAGTCTTATGTTTAAGACTAGGAGAACAAAGCAAGTAAAGACAATACCTAAGCCTATTAGATTATCAGTACAATATTGAGTAGATATGATGAGTGGAATGAAAATCGTTTAAAATCCCCTTTGAAGAGGAATAAATCAGTAGCATCCTGAGAAAATGCAAAATAAAAATGAGTAATTGGTAAGTCTGTTGAAGCTGAGAGTTTAAGCTGAGTGTTAACAGTGACTTCATCTATGACTGTGTAATGGAAATTTAACAGCTCAGTGCATCTTCAGTAGCAATGGTGCAATTTTATAATATAATTCAAAGATAAAATGCATGAAAAATGACTGAAATAAAGACTCTATACCTTAATTTATAAGGGAAATTAACTCCTGGGTAAATATGCCAAATTTATAATTTGGAATGTTTAACTGGGCATTAGTCAAGTATAACATAGCACATTAACTCTTGTACACTTTAAATAAATACTCTGAAAGGGAACATTTAAGCAAATCATCTAACGTTTATTTGGATGGTTCATGGGATTTGGAAAGTAAGAACTAAAATTTATTATACAGGATCTTTAAACCTAATGCCTGTTTTGAATTGTGTTGGTAGAACCATGTAAGCTTTAGTCAGAGAAGGGTTATTGAATTCCCAGTTTCCAGATGAATCAGAGAGAGGAAGTGGAGTGAACTCTATCTCTACATAAACAAATCATGCCACTTACTAATAATGCTTCAGCTCTACAGGATAAACCAGTAGGATTTGTAATACCTCAATTCTGTTATTCAGTAAAAACAAGGAAAATGCAAATCATAATCCAGGATTCTTCTTGACAAAATGAGAGATTATTTGGTTAAAGTGACCATGGTGTGGAAGATGAGGAGGATAAATAGAACTAGAATTAAATAGAAATAGAAATAAAGCAAGAACTCCAGGAGAGGGTGGACGAGGGGAGGAGGGAGGTATATTTTTACCTTATCACATTCAATCTAGGAATACACAGGAAAAATGGAGAGCACAGACCAAGTGATGGTATTTTTTTGTCAACCTTGCAGACATCTCATGTACATTTCATTAGGATGAGGGCTAGTTGACATGTTGGTCTTTGGAAATTTCCCAGTGTTTATTTCATTACCTTATTTTCTAGAAATTCTTGGAAATTATCAGGCTATCAAAGATTTTAAAGAACTGAGCTGGGCCTCTCTGGTGGCGCAGTGGTTGAGAGTCTGCCTGCCAATGCAGGGGACACAGGTTCGTGCCCTGGTCCGGGAAGATCCCACATGCCGTGGAGCGGCTGGGCCCATGAGCCATGGCCGCTGAGCCTGCGCGTCCGGAACCTGTGCTCTGCAATGGGAGAAGCCACAACAGTGAGAGGCCCACGTACCGCAAAAAAAAAAAAAAAAAAAAAAGAACTGAGCTATTCTCTGATGATCTGCTGACACAAGTCTGTGGCTTGAACATTTGCTAGTTCTACGTGATGGACAGGAACATTAGGGAATCACTCAGCTGCTGTAGAATCATCAAAGCCTATAGGTATCCATCATATGACATCAGCGCTTCCCAGAACACCTAATTTGATCTAAAGGGCAGACCAAATATCCAACCCATAGCCATTTAGAATTTTATCATAGAATTCCCTGACTTTCAAAATCATATAAACCATCTCATTTTCGGCTCTTTACACTTCACTAGTCACCCCCTTCTTTTTCCACTTCAGAAATTTTCAGAAAACTGCAGAGTTTGCTGCCAGAGGGCTGAGAAAGTAAGCAGAGGAGATTCAAATCTTCAACAAATATTTACTGAGAACCTATGCAGCAGGAGATGGGATGATGCTGAAATATTGTTTTAATTCTTCAGAAAACTTCTAGAAACCATGCCTCAAAGATTTGTGACAGAGGGAGAAATCCTGTGCAAAAAATCATGAAATCCACACCCAATCTGGCTAATCCTGCTTGGGGGGAAAAACAGTGACAATGCACATAAAACTAAAGCAAACTTATCAGATGTCCAACAGAAAGGGATTTTTGCTCTGTTTTCCAATATTCCAATATTGTAGTCTAGTCAATGCACATTTGAAATAAATCTCTGTCAGCTTTTCTTTCTTCTTTTTTCTTTTTTTTGGCTATTAAGCACATTTTAATTTTTTTATTTAAAAAGTATTTTTTTTTTTACTGAAGTATAGTTGATTTACAATGTTGTGTTAATTTCTGCTGTACAACAAAGTAATTCAGTTATACATATTTATATATACATTCCTTTTAAAATATTCTTTTCCACTCTGGTTTATCATAGGATATTGAATATAGTTTTCTGTGCTATACAGTAGGACCTTGTTATTTATCCATTCTATATATAAAAACTTTTAAAAAATATTTTTAAACACCTTTACTGAGATAATTTATGTACTGTAGAATTTACCTATTTTAAGTGCACAACGATTTTTAGTAAAATTACAGCACAACCATCAGCACAATCCAGTTTCGGAGCATTTCCATCACACCAAAGAGATCCCTACTGTTTGTTTGCGGTTGATCCCAGCCTGCTCTTACCCACAGCCCCAGGTCTGCCTAATTAGTGTATTTTACTGAGTAAAGATGACCTTACAGACCCCAGATAACTCTTAAAAGGAAGCCAGGACCGGACTCCCAACAAATGTGAAGATGGGGCATATATGGATGTTTTATCAGTGCACCAACTATTATCCAGGATGGATCTGTATGTGAGAAATTCTGTCATTCATCCACCGAGCAAAACACAGTTGGCTGCCCTACTTGGGGCTTATTATCTAAAGGAGGCAAAAGCAGAAAGCGGGCATCTCTAGAGGTGGCACGCGTGCACTTGTGTAGGAGGCGAGCACACACCCTGTACCAGGACGTGATGGGTAATGTGGCACCCAAGTCCGAGGACCAGCCGGTGCCTTGTGCGTCTGTGCAGTCCTGCAAGCGCCTACAAACGGGTCGCTGAAACTCCCTGCTCCAGACCTGTCAGTTCTGCTCTTGAGGAGCCTCTGTCTCAGACCCAAGCATCCACCCGTGACACCCAGCGAACCCAGGTTTGGTAGGTAACCCCCTCACCCCCTGGCTTCCCCAACCCAGAGCTCACAGGGAGCACCAAGGTTGTCAGGCCGCGAACCCTGAAGTTTTCTGTCAGCTTTTTTTTTTTGGAAAGAAAAAGAATGTTCACACTTTAAGAATTTTTATGCAGTTCAGCTTCCCCATCAAATCATTGTTTATGAATGAGACTTGAGTTTCTTCAGTGTTTCTGGCACTTTCCATTACTAACAAATTTTCCCGCCACTTTGATAATATATCCTTTGCTAAATTAATTGACTACATTAACCCTTCACAGCCATCTGACAGAGATAATTTGTATCGGGCCTTTTATACTTTTTGTATTCTCAGGTTGTTTTAATATTCTGGTGCTGACAGCTATTTGTTCATTCATTCATTCATTCATTCATTCATTCTTCTACAGAATGGACTCCAATGGGAAAGTCTGCTCTTCATTTTCTTCTGAGGCTTGCAGCTTCTTCTGCTTAAACCCCACTAGAGAATCTGGACCAGGTACCAATCAAAGCAGGCTTTCCAAACAGAGTGAAAAACTGCAACATTTAAACAGTTTCTGCTGGTCTCCCTGTATTTTTTTTTGTATGGACTGGAGAAGTGAATAGAGAGGGAAAAAATGAAAGAGATGACCAGAGAGGAACCAAGCAGAGAGACGGACAGAGAGCCTTGACTGCATTCAGATGCCAGTTTCCAGTTGTATCTAAGACCCAACTCTGGTCCCACTCTTGGAATTGTGAGAGTTTCCCCTATCCTTTCTTTAAATTCCCTTGCATTTAAGCTCTTCTCAGTGGGGAGCCTCTTACTTGTAAACAGTTCACTTCTAGCCAGTCCAACTCAATATTGCTAAATGGATATTATTGGGCTGCTAATAGTTACTGGGCTCTGTAGTAGGCACTAGGAAACAAAGATAAATTAGACACAACCACCGATCTCAAGATCTCAAGTGCCCTTGATTTATATAAACACTCACAAGCACCAGGACATGCAGAGAAGGGTTAGTCTAGTGATGAATTTCTCATAATACCTGAAAAGGTCAATAGGGGTCTCTCATGATTCACTAAACCACTTTACACTATAACTTGCAAAGCACTAAGTATTTGTGGATTTACACACTTTCTTTTCATGATCTTGGGAATAGATTATACTAAGCAACTGTAGATGAGACGGATTTGACTTCACAGTGCTAAAACAGCCTTTACAATCCCATGCAATTCTGAAGATATTTTCTTAGTAATTGAAGAGTTGAAGTTTCCTTTTCAAAGACGGAGTTATTAGAACAAGCATCTTAGTTGTTACTGATGGAATTGCAGTAGACACATGAGGTGCAAGAAGGCACAATTAAGACAAGAGACTCTCCCACACAAGGTACTCATCAAGACTAGATAACAAATAATCTTTAAGAAATAGAAAACAGAGATGAAAATGAAAATGTTGCCAGTATTACTGTTGACAATATGTTCATGGGAAATAAGATGAATTCTTTTTCTTGTTTTCCCCTTCATGTGGTTTTTAACTTGGGTGATGTGAAATTCTTAACTACTGAAGAGACAGCTTAGCCTTTGATTTTCAAAAATATTTTTCTGATTCCTCTTAATCAATTAGTTCCTGTTCCAATTAGTTGTCTGAAGCCACGTATATGCTAAGGGCTCAAAGCTTGCTTAACTGTGTTGCCTTCTACAGATGACTAGCTGGGAAGGTGATTAAAGAAAATAGGGAATGAGACTGGTTATGTGATGCTTTGGGCTTGGAATCCAGGGAAGCAGACCTACGTCTTTAACAAAGTACCACAGACTGGGTAGCTTACACAACAGAAGTGGATTTTCTCACGGTTCTGGAGGCTGGAAGTCTGAAATCAAGGTGTGGGCAGGGTTGGTTTCTTCTGAGGCCTCTCTCCTTGGCTTGTAGATGATCATCTTCTCCATGTGTCCTCACACGGTCTCCCCTCTGTGCTCTCTGATGTCTGTACCTTAATCTCTTCATACAAGGATGCCGATTATATTGGATTAGGGCCCACTGGATGGACCTCATTTTCTCTTAATTACTTCCAAATCCAGTCATATTCTGAGGTCCTGGGTGGGTAGGACTTCCACATATGAATTTTGGGGGGACACAATTCAGTCCATGATAGGCACTTAGCTATACTGCCATCTACGGATGATGACAGGTAGGTGATTAAAGAAAACAGGTTACTGAGGCAGGTTATGTGATATGACAAGAATCCTGTACACCAGCCCAGTCCTGTTGCCACGTTAAAAAGAGAGTCAGTGACTGGACCTTTGGTTACCTAGGCCTGGGCTCAGGCTTTGAAGCTGTTTGAGAATATTGGTTTTCCTAAGATCTGGCCCTGTTTTAACTCACAGTTTAAAATGTATTTCTTAATCTCTTCCATATGTAAAAAATTATTGACAAATCTAATTAATGTCATGAATTAAAGTGTGGGTGTGGGTGTGTACAGTTTCTACTGAGTATTCCTTGAATGTTCATTAATAAACACTCTTCAGACTTCAGCTAATACAGAATTTACTACTAAAATACACATAGGTAGCTATTATGTTTCTCTTTAAGCATGGATCCTTAGAGAATTATATTCCCAAATCCTTAGAGAATTATATTCTCAAACACCAAAAACAGTCTGCTCAGTAGAGGAACTGCTAACCATCTGCTATTAAGTAGTACTGCCTCGGGGCTTCCCTGTGGTGCAGTGGTGGAGAATCCGCCTGCCAATGCAGGGGACACGGGTTTGAGCCCTGGTCCGGGAAGATCCCACATGCCGCAGAGCAACTAGGCCCATGCGCCACAACTGCTGAGCCTGCACTATAGAGTCTGTGAGCCACAACTACTGAGCTCACATGCCTAGAGCCCATGCTCCACAACAGGAGAGGCCACCGCAATGAGAAGCCCGTGCACCGCAACAAAGAGTAGCCCCCGCTCACCGCAACTAGAGAGAGCCTGTGCACAGCAACGAAGACCCAACACAGGAAAAAATAAAATAAATGAAATAAATAAGTTTATAAAAATAAATAAATAAATAAAGCAATGAAAATGTTTGAAATAACCTAGGGAGCTAGTAGACAAATAAAATTAAAAAAAAATAGTAGTGCCTCTAAAAAGTGGAAAAAAAAAAAGAGGGCCATCTGGGATACAAGAACATGTTTTTATGGGTCTCCACAGGATCCTTGCAAGAGTGCACACGGTAAGAGAGAAGTTCAAAGTTTTGGAAACTAAAAAAAGATTTAGAAAAACAGAAAAATATTTTCTGAAAAGAAGGTAGACAAAAATCATGCAATACTCCCTATATGTTAGATATTTTGAAGTTACAAATAAGTTATGTTTTTCATCTCTTTGTGTATTTAATGTTTATTTCACTAGAGAAGTATTTATTTTTAAAGATTTATTTTCAGCTTTTCAGTGCTTTCTCAAAAATTATTCGATGCAATATGCTATGGATATTACTATTAAAATTGTAAATGGTCAGGCAGTGGGTAGGTTTATACTGACTGAGCCACAGGCTGTGTAAAGTGACCCTGAGAAATTATAAGAAGTGCTTTATAATCTCCAAAATCTTTAATAGTTTTGCTACAAAACTATAGCACATCAACAAGCATTTGAAGAACAGAATATCTTCCATTAACTCCAGAAAGACAATTTAAAGGCAATTATGAATGCAATACAGATTTTACAAATCTGTTATAAATATGGAGCATCTTCCATTTAATCAGTCATTAAATGTGGGTCTGGAAAAAAAATTGGATGAACTTTCTTATATTCAAAGGTAGAACATTGGTCAAATGCCATTTCTTTGAAATCGTACCTCGACATCATTTGTAGAAATACAGAGAGAGATTTGAACTGAAGAAAAAGTAATGTAGAATCTTACAAGTTGGACTAGTTGCTTGGAAAGATTGTGTACTTGTTGGCTTTCTAAGAGTACTCATGTCTCATGCCCTGGCTCACAAGCAGGGAGGAGAGAAGGTTCGAGTGTTCATCTGAGCACAGCTCTTAGAGGGCTCTAAATATTAATAATACCATATACTTAGTATGTTACCTGCTAGGAAAGTAAGTGACCAGCCCCAGCTCCCTGCTGAATACTTCATCCTTGTTCTTAGACACTCCTTACTTTAACTCCTGGCTGCTCTGAGTATGAAAAATGATGCTTTCACCACCATTGCAGTTCTAAGCTGGTTCTTGATTTGTGTGTGTATGTTTTGTTCAGCTCATGTTATAAACAAATATGAAATAAAAAACAATTTCTACACAGAGCTGTGGAAATCAGTAATGTTTCTATATGAATGGATGTCATTAAAAGAGACATATGGGCACAGTGGCGAGGAGCATGGGCTGCAGAGTCAGACCGCCTAGATTTAAACCCTCCCCCTGCCAGTGTGATCTGAGCAGGTTATGTCATATCCCCTTGCCTTCAGTTCTTCTCTGCAAAATGAGTATCATAAGAGTATGGTTGCCTTGTATGGTTGTAAGAATCGAATTGATTAATACATGTAAGAAACTTGGAGTAGCATTTATCACACTGTGAGCATGATAAAAGTGATACCACTGTTTGCCAAATAAAGTACCTATAATTAACTATCCTAATAGACTTTTTTTGGGTTCATATCCTAAATCTTTATGGTGTTGCTGATCTCTCCTGCTGGGTTTGATCAAGGCCCATGCAGGTCTCATATGTTTGCAAAGACCTCTGGGAATATCTCCAGACCCCAGCTGCTCCAGAGAGCCAGGCTTCTCGCTCCTTCCTTCCTTTTTTTTCCTTCTCACATTTACAGTGTGGCGAACTCTGCACTTGGCAGGCAGGAAGGAAGGAGTACTAGGAGTTTGATGGCAAAATATCTGGGAGAATTTGGGACCAGGAATCCCAGGTGACCGGGAAAGGAGCCGTAAGCTTCATAGGAGCAGAGACTTTGTAGGTGAACATGGAGCAGCGAAGGACTAAGGTGTGGAAAAGAAGTCACTCCCCAGGGAGGCTGTGGCAGGAACTATGTCTGGGAAGAGCTGGGTTTTCCTTAAAGAATGCAGGTGCAGAGCATGATGGGGAGGGCTGGCAGTGAAGATGCGTTTGGTTTAAATAGAATGAAGGTCTCCAGTAAACAAATACGGTTGACCCTTGAACAACAGGGAGGTTAGGGGCGCCAACCCCAGCACATTCCAAAATCCACATGTAACTTTACAGTTGACCCTCCATATGAACCCCTTCTACCTCCTCAGATTCAACCAACTGTGGAAGGTGTAGTCCTATAGTATGTATATAGTCAAAAAAAAAATGTGTGTATCACTGGATCCGGTACAGTTCAAACCTGTGTTGTTCAAGGATCGACTGTAGTTGATTGTGAAGAGGATGGTGGAAAATGGATTGTACCTAACAGTGTAGAAGTGACCATACAGGAAGAGGAAAGATGGTCAGAGAGATGGGCGTTTAGCAGTGACCCAGGATCAGCAGAGTTCTGACATGAAGATGCTCCCAGGCGGCCCAGGTTGAGAAGGAGGTGGGTGCATTTTTTTTTTAATTTTAAACTTGTATTATTTTTGCTATTCCACATTCATCACTGACTATTGTCCATGCATTTAATAATTTTTTTAATTACAAATTTTTTAAAATTTTATATTGGGGTATATTTGATTAACAGTGTCGTGTTAGGTTCAGGTGTACAGCAAAGTGATTCGGTTATACATGTATCTATTTTTTTCAAATTCTTTCCCCATTTAGGTTGTTACAGAATATTGAGTAGAGTTCTCCGTGCTATACAGTAGGTCCTTGTTGGTTATCTATTTTAAATATAGTAGTGTGAGGTGGGTGCGTTTTGGCAACTGCAGTGTGAGCCTTGGCATCCTGTCACTGAAGACATCCCTCCTGGCACTAGATGCTTGGTTTAATCAAGTGTTCTTGTGACTGGATTGAATTAGACACTTTTCCCTTGTCTCACAGTTGAGAAGCTTGACAGAGTGTGACTGTAACAGATCCATTCTGCCTCTGCCTGGTCCCTACCTGTTTAGGGATGAGAGTTATTAATTTATATGGTGGAATTAAAAGAAGTAAACAAACTTTTCTTGAGCACCCACTATAATCCCAGTACTTTGAATCTCTTGTATTACCTCCATTAGTTTACATGTAAGGAAACAGATTCATCAGGTGTAAAATCTTCAGACCCACCCAGCTATGAGGTCACAGAGCACGAATGGCCCCCTGAGTAGGTCCTTTACTAAATCTTGCTAATTCTCAATTGCATTCTGAGCAAGCACACAGTATTCAAGTATCACCTGAGTTTCCTGGATGCCTTGAGAATCACTGAAACCATTTTAGAACACACATATAGAGAACTAAAAACTGATTTGCTAAAACTCGACCTCTAGATGGTCAGAGTTCTACACCAAGCTGGGGCCTGTCCTGACACTCTTGGGAATTATCATTATTTTTTTTTATTGGGGTATAGTTGCTTTACAATGTTGTATTAGTTTCTGCTGTACAACGAAGTGAATCAGCTATAAATATACATTTATCCCTTCCCTCTTGGACCTCCTTCCCCCCATCCCACCCATCTTGGTAACCACAGAGCACCAAGCTGTGTTCCCTGTGCTATACAGCAGGTTCCCATTAGCTATCTGTTTTGCACATGGTAGTGTATATATGTCAATCCCAATCTCCCAATTCATCCCACCCCCTCTTCACAAATCGCCCCCCCCACACGCCGTGTCCACACATCCGTTCTCTATGTCTGTGTAAGGAACGAAACTGGGTCATTTGTAGAGATGTGGATGGACCTAGAGTCTGTCATACAGAGTAAAGTAAGTCAGAAAGAGAAAAACAAATATCGTATATTAACACATATGTGTGAAATCTAGAAAAAATGGTACAGAAGAACCTATCTGCAGGGCAGAATAGGGAATTATCATCATTAATAAAGAACCAAATGGCTCATGACCAGCTCATTTTTCATTCAATGGTGAATTTACTGAACGTTTCTTAAGTGCCTATTTTGTTCAGGAACCATCTTAGGTATTCCAGATGTGATGATATTAACAATATTTATGACAATTAGCATTTATTGAACAATTATTAAACTCTAGACACTGTTGAAAGTGCTTTATATGTTTTAACTCACTGAATCCTCTCAGCTACCTTTGAAGCAGGTCCCTTAACAACCTCTATTTTAGAGATGAGGCTATTCATCTTTTAATATTGTATTGATATGCAGTACTTTTGATATAATTTGCCTTTTCTACAATAAGCATGTGCTAACTTTGTAAAGAGAAAAAAATAACAAGAAAAAGATAAATTGATCATTTAGTAAATAATATTAGATCCAAATGCATGAGCTCAAGGCTTGTGTGTCTGCCTGGTAGGAAGGAGGGTCTGGAGAAGCTTTTCCACCAGGTGCATTTTATCAAATAATTGGCACTTCACTATGCCCATTAAACACCTTGTTGATTGGCTCAATAGTCCCTAACTAGAATACCAGGTAGTGGTTGTAAAAACAATGCTAGGACAAAATATTCACTTTTTATTTTAGGTCATTTGCATCCATTATCACAGGTTATGCTACTACTACCACGTTTTTGTATGAGTAAGCCTGTATTTCTAAGAAATAATAGTCTACTTTTAGGTTTCTTGGCTTCATGGGCTTGAATTCAAAGCCATAAATTATACTAGAATGGATTTTACAGCTGTTTGTTAAGTATTCTGGGAAGAGGCCAGTGTGTTCAAAAGATAGGAAGATGGGAGAAGGAAAAATATTTACCTAAACATAAAATAAGAAGTGTTAAGGGTGATGTGAAGATGCAGAAAATTGTATAAGTTATTTAAGTTTTAGGGGTTGCTTCCAACCCTGAGGAGTCACGTATGAAGTCATGTATGAGGTAGAGTGTTTCTCACTTTAATGTGTTGTCATATCTGATATTTTAGTCTATTCTTTCTTTCATTGCACTAGAGTTCAATATCATTGTTAATATTTCGAGCATTACTTTGTCATTAGTTATAAGTATGTGTTTTTTTAAACATCTTTATTGGAGTATAATTGCTTTACAGTGTTGTGTTAGTTTCTGCTGTATAACAAAGTGAATCAGCTATATGTATATATATATCCCCATATCCCCTCCCTGTTGTGCCTCCCTCCCATCCTCCCTATCCCACCCCTCTAGGTGGTCACAAAGCATGGAGTTGATCTCCCTGTGCTATGCGGCTGCTTCCGACTAGCTATCTATTTTACATTTGGTAGCGTATTTATGTCAGTGCTGCTCTCTCACTTCATTACAGCTTACCCTTCCCCCTCCCCGTGTTCTCAAGTCCATTCCCTACGTCTGCGTCTTTATTCCTGTCCTTCCCCTAGGTTCATCAGAACTATTTTTTTTTTTTTTAGATTCCATATATATGTGTTAGCATACTGTATTTGCTTTCTCTTTCTGACTTACTTCATTCTGTATGACAGACTCTAGGTCCATCCACCTCACTACAAATAACTCAATTTCATTTCTTTGTATGGCTGAGTAATAATCCATTATATATACATGCCAAATCTTCTTTATCCATTCATTGGTCGATGGACACGTAGGTTGATTCCATGTCCTGGCTACTGTAAATAGTGCTGCAATGAACATTGTGGTACATGACTCTTTTTGATTTATGGTTTTCTCAGGGTATATGCCCAGTTGTGGGATTGATGGATCATATGGTAGTTCTATTTTTAGTTTTTTGAGGAACCTCCTTACTGTTCTCCATAGTGTCTGTATCAATTTACATTCCCACCAACAGTGCAAGAGGGTTCCCTTTTCTCCACACCCTCTCCAGCATTTATTGATTGTAGATTTTTTGATGATGACCATTCTGACTGGTGTGAGGTGATACCTCATTGTAGTTTTGATTTGCATTTCTCGAATGATCAGTGATGTTGAGTATCCTTTCATGTGTTGGCAATCTGTATGTCTTCTTTGGAGAAATGTCTATGTAGGTCTTCTGCCCATTTTTGGATTTCATTGGTTTTTTTTTTTTTTTGATATTGAGTGGCATGAGCTGCTTGTATATTTTGGAGATGAATCTTTGTCAGTTGCTTTGTTTGCAAATATTTTTTCCCATTCTGAGTGTTGTCTTTTCAGCTTGTTTATAGTTTCCTTTGCTGTGAAAAGTTTTAAGTTTCATTAGGTCCCATTTTTTAATTTTTGTTCTTACTTCCATTTCTCTAGGAGGTGGGTCAAAAAGGATCATGCTGTGATTTGTGTCATAATGTGTTCTGCCTATGTTTTCCTCTGACAGTTTTATTGTGTCTGGCCTTACATTCAGGTCTCTAATCCATTTTGAGTTTATTTTTGTGTATGGTGTTAGGAAGTGTTCTAATTTCATTCTTTTACATGTAGCTGTCCAGTTTTCCCAGCACCACTTATTGAAGAGGCTGTCCTTCCCAATTGTATATTCTTGCCTCCTTTATCAAAGATAAGGTGACCATATGTGTGTAGGATTATCTTTGGGCTTTCTATCCTGTTCCATTGATCTATCTGTCTGTTTTTGTACCACTACCATACTGTCTTGATTACTGCAGCTTTGTAGTATAGTCTGAAGTCCAGGAGCCTGATTTCTCCAGCTCCTTTTTTCTTTCTGAAGATTGTTTTGGATATTCAGAGTCTTTTGTGTTTCCATACAAATTGTGAAATTTTTAGTTCTGGTTCTGTGAAAAATGCTGTTGGTAGTTTGATAGGGATTATATTGAATCTGTAGATTGCTTTGGGTAGAATAGTCATTTTCACAATGTTCATTCTTCCAATCCAAGAACATGGTATATCTCTCCATCTGTTTGTATCATCTTTAATTTCTTTCATCAGTGTCTTATAGTTTTCTTCATACAGGTCTTTTGTCTCCTTAGGTAGGTTTATTCCTAGATATTTTACTCTTTTTGTTGCAGTGGTAAATGGGAGTGGTTCCTTAATTTCTCTTTCAGATTTTTCATCGTTAGTGTATAGGAATGCAAGAGATTTCTATGCATTAATTTTGTATCCTGCTACTTTACCAAATTCACTGATGAGCTCTAGTAATTTTCTGGTAGCATCTTTAGGATTCTCTATGTATAGTATCATGTCATCTGCAAACAGTGATAGTTTTACTTCTTCTTTTCCGATTTGGATTCCTTTTATTTGTTTTTCTTCTCTTATTGCCGTGGCTAAAACATTGAAAACTATGTTGAATAATAGTGGTAAGAGTGGCACCCTTGTCTTGTTCCTGATCCTAGAGGAAATGGTTTCAGTTTTTCACCATTGAGAAGGATGTTGGCAGTGGGTTTGTCATATATGGCCTTTATTATGTCGAGGTAGTTTCCCTCTATGTGAACTTTCTGGAGAGTCTTTATCATAACTGGTTGTTGAATTTTGTCGAAAGCTTTTTCTGCATCTATTGAAATTATCATATGGTTTTTCTCCTTCAATTTGTTAATATGGTGTATCACATTGATTGATTTGCATATATTGAAGAACCATTGCATTCCTGGGATAAACCCCACTTAATCATGGTGTATGATGATCCTTTTAATGTGCTGTTGGATTCTGTTTGCTAGTATTTTATTGAGTATTTTTGCATCTATGTTCCTCAGTGATATTGGCCTGTAGTTTTCTTTTTTGTGACATATTTGTCTAGTCTTCATATCAGGGTGAAGGTGGCCTTGTAGAATGAGTTTGGGAGTGTTCCTCCCTCTGCTATATTTTGGAAGAGTTTGAGAAGGATAGGTGTTAGCTCTTCTCTAAAAGTTTGGTAGAATTCACATGTGAAACCATCTGGTCCTGGGCTTTTGTTTGTTGGAAGATTTTTAATCACAGTCTCAATTTCAGTGCTTGTGATTGGTCTGTTCATAATTTCTATTTCTTCCTGATTCAGTTTTGGAAGGTTGTACTGTTCTAAGAATGTGTCCCTTTCTTCCAGGTTTTCTATTTTATTGGCATATAGTTGCTTGTAGTAATCTCTCATGATCCTTTGTATTTCTGCAGTGTCAGTTGTTACTTCTCTTTTTTCATTTCTAATTCCGTTAATTTGAGTACTCTCCCTTTTTTTCTTGAGTAGACTGGCTAATGGTTTATCAATTTTGTTTATCTTCTCAAAGAATCAGCCTTTAGTTTTATTGATCTTTACAATTGTTTCCATCATTTCTTTTTCATTTATTTCTGATCTGATCTTTATGATTTATTTCCTTCTGCTAACTTTAGTTTTTTTGTTTTGTTGTTGTTGTTCTCCTTTCTCTAATTGCTTTAGGTGTAAGGTTAGGTTGTTTATTTGAGATTTTTCTTCTTTTTTGAGGTAGGATTGTATTGCTATAAAATTCCCTCTTAGAACTGCTTTTGCTACATCCCATATTTTGTTCTTTTATTTTTAAACATCTTTATTGGGGTATAATTGCTTTACAATGGTGTGTTAGTTTCTGCTGTATAACAAAGTGAATCAGCTATACATATACATATGTACCCATTTCTCTTCCCCCTTGCATCTTCCTCCCTCCCACCATCCCTATCCCACCCCTCTAGGTGGTCACAATCCACGGAGCTGATCTCCCTGTGCTATGCAGCTGCTTCCCACTAGCTATCTATTTTACATTTGGTAGTGTATATATGTCCATGCCACTCTCTCACTTTGTCACAGCTTACCCTTCCCCCTCCCTATATCCTCAAGTCCATTCTCTAGTAGGTCTGTGTCTTTATTCCTGTCTTACCCCTAGGTTCTTCATGACCTTTTTTTTTCTTTTCTTACATTCCATACATATGTGTTAGCATACAGTATTTGTTTTTCTCTTTCTGACTTACTTCACTCTGTATGACAGACTCTAGGTCCATCCACCTCACTACAAATATCTCAATTTCATTTCTTTTTATGCCTGAGTAATATTCCATTGTATATATGTGCCACATCTTCTTTATCTATTCATCTGATGATGGACACTTAGGTTGCTTCCATGTCCTGGCTATTGTAAATCCAGCTGCAATGAACATTTTTGGTACATGACTCATTTTGAATTATGGTTTTCTCAGGGCATATGCCCAGTTGTAAGATTGTTGAGTCATATGGTAGTTCTATTTTTAGTTTTTTAAAGAACTTCCATACTGGTCTCCATACGAAAAATGGAGCTGGAGGACCAGGCTCCCTGACTTCAGACTATACTACAAGGCTACAGTAATCAAGACAGTATGGTACTGGCACAAAAACAGAAATATAGATCAATGGAACAGGATAGAAACCCCAGAGATAAACCCACGCACATATGGTCACCTTATCTTTGATAAAGGAGGCAGGAATGTACAGTGGAGAAAGGACAGCCTCTTCAATAAGTGGTGCTGGGAAAACTGAACAGGTACATGTAAAAGTATGAAATTAGAACACTCCCTAACACCATGCACAAAAATAAACTCAAAATGGATTAAAGACCTAAATGTAAGGCCAGACAGTATCAAACTCTTAGAGGAAAACATAGGCAGAACACTCTATGACATAAATCACAGCAAGATCCTTTTGGACCCACCTCCTAAAGAAATGGAAATAAAAACAAAAATAAACAAATGGGACCTAACGAAACTTAAAAGCTTTTGCACAGCAAAGGAAACCATAAACAAGACCAAAAGACAACCCTCAGAATGGGAGAAGATATTTGCAAATTAAGTAACTGACAAAGGATTAATCTCCAATATTTACAAGCAGCTCATGCAGCTCAATAACAAAAAAATCCAAACAATCCAATCCAAAAATGGGCAGAAGCCCTAAATAGACATTTCTCCAAAGAAGATATACAGATTGCCAACAAATACATGAAAGAATGCTCAACATCACTAATCATTAGAGAAATGCAAATCAAGACTACAATGAGATATTATCTCACTCTGGTCAGAATGGCCATCATCAAAAAATCTACAAACAATAAATTCTGGAGAGGGTGTGGAGAAAAGGGGACACTCTTGCTCTATTGGTGGGAATGTAAATTGATGCCATATGTTTTGGGTCATCGTGTTTTCATTGTCATGTTTTTCTAGGTATTTTTCAATTTCCTCTTTGATTTCTTCAGTGATCTCTTGGTTATTTAGTAGCATATTGTTTAGCCTCCATGTGTTTGTATTTTTTACAGATTTTTTCCTCTAATTGATATCTAGTCTCATAGTATTGTGGTTAGAAAAGATACTTGATTCAATTTCAATTTTATTAAATTTACCAAGGCTTGATTTGTGACCCAAGATATGATCTATCCTGGAGAGTGTTCCATGATCCCTTGAGAAGAAAGTTTATTCTGTTGTTTTTGGATGGAATGTCCTATAAATATCAATTAAATCCATGTGGTTGAATGTGTCATTGTGTTTCCTTATTTATTTTCTTTTTGGATGATTTTTCCATTGGTGAAAGTGGGGTGTTAAAGTCCCCTACTCGAACTGTGTTACTGTCAATTTCCCCTTTTATGGCTGTTAGCATTTGCCTTATGTATTGAGATGCTCCTATGTTGGGTGCATAAATACTTACAATGATTATATCTTCTTCTTCGATTGATCCCTTGATCATTATGTAGTATCCTTCTTTGTTTCTTGGAATAGTCTTTTACTTTAAAGTCTATTTTGTCTGATATGAGTATTGCTACTCCAGCTTTCTTTTGATTTCCATTTGCATGGAATATTTTTTTCCATCCCCCCACTTTCAGCCTGTATGTGTCCGTAGGTCTGAAGTGGGTCTCTTGTAGACAGCGTATATACGGGTCTTGTTTTTGTATCCATTTATCCAGTCTGTGTCTTTTGGTTGGAGCATTTAATCGATTTTCATTTAAGGTAATTATTGATATGTATGTTCCTATTACTGTTTTCTTAATTGTTTTTGTTTTTTTTATACTAATTATTTTTTATTTTTTAATTAATTAATTATTTATTTTTTGGCTATGTTGGGTCTTCATTGCTGCGCGTGGGCTTTCTCCAGTTGCGGTGAGAAGGGGCTGCTCTTCATTGCAGTGAGTGGGCTTCTCATTGCGGTGGCTTTTCTTGCTGTGGAGCATAGACTCTAGGCTCGTGGGATTCAGTGGTTGTTGCACATGGGCTCAGTAGTTGTGTCTTTTGGGCTCTACAGCAGAGGCTCAGTAGTTGTGGCACATGGGCTTAGTTGCTCTGCTGCCTGTGCAATCTTCCTGGACCTGGACCTAGGCTTGAACCTGTGTCCACTGCATTGGCAGGCAGATTCTTACCCACTGTGCCACTGAGGAAGTCCTATTTGGGTGTGTTTTTGTAGGTCTTTTCCTCCTCTTATGTCTCCTGGCTAGGGAAGTTCCTTTAGAATTTGTTGTAAAGCTGGTTTGGTGGTGCTGAATTCTCTTAACTCTTGCTTGTCTGTAAAGGTTTTAATATCTCTGTCGAATCTGAATGAGATCCTTGCTGGGTGTAGTAATCTTGGTTGTAGGTTTTTCCCTTTCATCACTTTAAATATGTCCTGCCACTCCCTTCTGGCTTGCAGTTTCGGCTGAAAGATCAGCTAGTAACCTTATGGGGATTCCCTTGTATGTTATATGTTGCTTTTCCCTTGCTGCTTTTAATATTTTTTCTTTGTATTTAATTTTTGATAGTTTATTTAATATGTGTTTTGGCATGTTTCTCCTTGGATTTATCCTGTATGGGACTCTCTGTGCTTCCTGGACTTGATTGACTATTTCCTTTCCCATGTTAGGGAGGTTTTCAACTATAGTCTCTTCAAATATCTTCTCAGACCCTTCTTTTTCTCTTCTTCTTCTGGGACCCCTATTATTCGAACGTTGGTTCATTGAATGTAGTCCCAGAAGTCTCTGGGACTGTCCTCAATTCTTTTCATTCTTTTTTCTTTATTCTGCTCTGTGGCAGTTATTTCCACTATTCTATCTTCCAGGTCAGTTATCAGTTCTTCTGCTTCAGTTATTCTGCTATTGATTCTGTCTAGAGAATTTTAAATTTCACTTATTGTGTTGTTCATCACTGTTTGTTTACTGTTTAGTTCTTCTAGTTCAGTGTTAAACGTTTCTTGAATTTTCTCCATTCTATTTCTGAGATTTTTGGATCATCTTTACTATCATTACTCTGAGTTATTTTTCAGGTAGACTGCCTATTTCCTCTTCATTTGTTTGGTCTGGTGGGTTTTTACCTTGTTCCTTCATCTGCTGCATCTTTCTCTGTCTTCTCATTTTGTTTAACTTACTGTGTTTGGGGTCTCCTTTTGGCAGGCTGCAGGTTCATAGTTCCTCTTATTTCTGGTGTCTGCCCCCAGTGAGTGAGTTTGGTTCAGCAGCTTCTTTAGGATTCCTGGTGGGGGGGCTGGTGCCTGTGTTCTGGTGGGTGGGGTTGGATCTTGTCCCTCTGGTGGGCAGGGCTTCATCTGGTGGTGTGTTTTGGGGTGTCTGTGAACTTAGTATGACTTTAGGCAGCCTCTCTGCTAATGGGTGGGGTTGTGTTCCTTGCTAGTTGTTTGGCGTGTGCCATCTAGCACTGGAGCTTCCTGGCCTTGGGGTGGAGCTGGCTCTTAGTGTTGAGACGGAAATCTCTGGGAGAGATGTTGCCGATTGATTTTATGTGGGCCCGGAAGGTCTCTGGTGGTCAAATGTCCTGGATTTGGCTCTCCCACCTTGAAGGCTCAGGCCTGATACTTGGCCGGAGCACCAAGACCCTGCCAGTCACATGGTTTTCTACCTTGTCAGACTGGCTTCTGTTCAGGATTTCCAAGCTGCTACAATTATGAGAGTCATTCTCATCTCTACTCTTCTCCAGTCCTTCTGAAACTTATGAACCAGGAACTAATCTTGGTCCATGTATTTCAGTAGTAAAAAGCAGTCAAAAATGTCTGGCTTTGGGCTTTCCTGGTGGCACAGTGGTTGAGAGTCTGCCTGCCAATGCAGGAGACGTGGGTTCGTGCCCCAGTCTGGGAGGATCCCATATGCCACGGAGCGGCTGGGCCTGTGAGCCATGGCTGCTGAGCCTGCGCCTCTGGAGCCTGTGCTTCGCAACGGGAGAGTTCACAACAGTGAGAGGCCTGCATACCACACACACACACACACAAAAAAGAAGTCTGGCTTCATGGAGTTTTTACATTTCCTCACAAACCAGAACGGAAGATCCTTGAGGACAGGGAATATCCTTGTTTCTCTAGTGCTTATTACAATGCCTGGTCCCTTGCAGAAACTCAATGTGTAATTGGGAAGAACAAATCTGACCCCATACTGGATCAGTTTCTTTTACTTTTACCTTTGTATTCGATTGCTTTTGCTTAGTTGTACTAATTCAAGGAAGTATGAAGCCGAGCAGGACCCTGTGGGCCCTTCCCAAGTACAAACCCTTCCTGTGTCCCTCCATAAATAAGGTTTTTGTTTCCTCTTAAAATTTGTGATCTAAAAAGATTTCCTATGCTCTCCAACATGGTTTAATTAAATTTAGAAGTCATAATATTTAGTAGAACATATTTCCGGTTTTGCTTTTACATATGAGATATATTTTTATGGAAGTGGTTTGGGGAATATATAATCTAGGAAATAATTCAAAGTCTACCTGTCATACTGAGAAAGAGAAGAAAGTAGAAGGAGATGTTAATGAAGGTTGTATCCTGATAAGTAAAGGAAAATGATAGATAATCCGGTAAGTGCAGATAGATAATATGGATTATTCAGGGACTCCCAAATCTGTTTGTATTCTATATCATTTATTAGCTGTTATTTATCTTACTAAGTCACTTTTACCATATATCCTTAACCTAAATAATATTACATTCATGCAATATTTTCCACTAAGCAAAATAACATTTTCAGAAAAACTTAACATTTATTACCTTATTTGATCCTCACAAAAACACTTTTGGAAACTGAAAAAGTACTATTAGTCCCAAGTTATGATATGCATGTAATTACCATTATTTACAATTCTAAAATTCTAAGTTTATTTCTGGACTCTCTATTCTGTTCCGTTGATCTATGTGTCTGTTTTTATGCCAGTAGCATCCTGTTTTGACCACTGTAGCTTTGTAATATAGTTGGCAATTAGGGAGCCCCCATACTTTCAAATTTTTTCTTCTTTCTCAAGACTGCTGTGACTATTTGAGGTCTTTCATGGTTCCATACACATTTTAAGATTGTTCGTTCTATTTCTGTGAAAAACTCCATTCAGATTTTGATAGGGATTGCATTAAATTTATAGATTGCTTTGGGTAGTATGGACATTTTAACAATATTAATTCTTCCAACCTATGAGCATTGAACACCTTTCTATTGATTTATGTCTTCTTCAATTTCTTTCATCAAAGTCATACAGTTTTTGGTTGTACAGATTCTAATTCTATTAGGTAAAATAGTATGCAGATACATATGTATCTATTACATTAGGTAATAGAAGCTTTGAAGAAAAATAAAGGAGGCAAGAAGGTAAAGACTGAAAGGAGGTACTATTTTTATAAAATTTGGTCCAAAAATGCTTTTGTAATGGGCTAACATTTGAGCAGAAACCTGAGTGAATGGAGCATGGGAACTCTGTGATATGTAGGGTGGAGGACTTTTTCAGTCAAAGGGAACAGGATGTGCAAAGACCCAGAGGCAGGTTTTTTTTTTTTTTTTTGAGAAAAATCGAGAAGGCCCAAATGGTTGGAGAGAACTGAGGGTTAAGACAATTATAAGGGGTACTATTTACCTAGTTTTGGGCCACTGGCTACTAGAATTTTGACTCTCATTGTCAGATATACTTACCCAATTCAAGTATTTATCTATAAAAATATTTATAGAGGAGATTTACCTTATATTTTCAAAGGCTTCTAAATACACTGAGAATTACTGAACCCTCTATTTATATAATTTTATTAAATACTCCAAAATTATAAAAGGGTGTATGGTGGGTTCTTTTTCCTTATAAAGGATTTATTACCATTAGATATCATGTGTAAGAAAATAATTTCTGTGACAATTTAGTCAGGTGTTTCTTCCAGCTGTCCTACTTTCATTTGTCTTAATGCTGTAGACTCTCCATCTGACCTCTTTTACTGAGTCTGCTTATAAGCTGCTCAGAGTAGTCTCTCAGTTTGGTACTTTACAATTCGTTCACTCCACCTCTATGAACGTGGGAAAGTAGGTATCCATTTTCCTTGGAAAGATACTACCAGTGTTTGGATTACTCCCCAAATTCACTATGGAACCATGAAATCCCTTCCTCCAGGGAGGGTGAGCTCTCAGCTTTCATTACCTTGTTTCTTCTGCAACCCCTCAAGCTATTCTGCACTGAGGCTTTTTTGCATGTAAGAAGAATATATCATCAGGGAAATTCTTATCTTACAGGCATGGAAAATGGAAATCTTGTCCCCTGCTGGGTGGTGGAGATGGAGAGAAAGAGAGGGAGGGTGGGGATTAAGTCAGGGACTAGAATTGAGGGTCTGAGCTTCCTCTCCCTGGGGGAGGAGACAAGGTAGAGGACAATGCTGAGGAAGCAAGGTCGCTGCTCATCTCTGGATAGACCTTGGGTAATTCCAAGCTCTCTACTCAGTATGGTTTGAGAATGACGAGGCAGGACAATATATTGGAACTGGTTGAGGCAGACGTCTAGGTTCAGGCTGAGATGGTAGTCTCACAGCCTCACAAACTAAGCATCGTGTCCGAGCCACCCAGAAGTTTCCTGTGTGTTCTGCCAGCTGACACAGAAGTGCTTAGAAGAACCAGATTATATAAGGGGGCTGCTGAAAATTTGTCTTCGTTCTATGGCAGGTCAGCTGATGCTAACGCAGAGACCAAATAAAGCAGGTGGGACCAAACACCTCTCAGCAGATACTGGCAGAAAATTCTCAGTGACTCATTGGGTTAAGCGTGATTGCAGGGGAAGGTAGCTTAACCTCCTGAAACCATAGGTTCACTTGGGAGGGAAATAGGAAGAATGAGGCAGGGAATAATTATAAACTCAATGAATTTGTATAATGAAAAAAATCTGAGTTACTAATACCCCAAAGAGTCTGTTGAACCTGAAAGGACCAAGGTCCCTTGAAAATATTTGAAAGATTTTTTTAATCCACTGAGTAGAAAATGAAACTTGAGACAGATAACATCATCTCTGAATTTTAAAAATGTATTTTTTTTTTTTTTGGTATATCTGTGTTAGTGTGTACAAATTTCAGCTTTTGCCAGATTAGGGTATTTGGCATACCACACAGTAAAGGACTTATTATAAGGCATACGAGCTGTCATGAGTCCAAACGGATACATTTGTAGCTTTGAAACCACAAGCCATCCTCAAGAGAGGAGACTTAGGAAGTCTCCACAGCTCTTCTTTATTTTTATGTCTCCAAAACTTTCCATTTTCACCATCGTGTGGTCAGATTATGGTGCAGATGCCTCCCAGAGCACCCCACATAGGTCTTTGTAAATCCTGAAGTTTCCAGAATGTAGCAGCATCTACACCGGTTGCCTTGTTTCTCTAATGTGTGCCCCAGCTCAGCAGTTCCTGGATGTTGAGGTGGCCTCCTACATACCATTAGCCTGTCCCAGCCAGTATCAATATATCATCCATGGACCTGCCTTTCCTCTCAAAACATGAGCTGACTTTTAGAAAAAAAGAGTGCCTATTCCATGTTAAATCCAGGACAGCCATCCTGTGTTCCATGGCTGCCCCCACGTTCCCCACCTTGCTTCTCCTACTCTAGGGCTGATACATCATTTGCCTTTAACACGCCACTGGTCCTCTGGGAGGAGGTTGTAAGTCCATTACTGCCTTTTTTGCATTCACTTTTGTCCCCCCAGAAACATTCTTCTACAAGTTTAGTGTCTACAGTAAATCGCACTTCATTGGTTCAGTTATAGGGTATGACCTGGTTTGGGAGTGGCCAAACAATCTGTTTTGTGTTATTCAGAGTAAATAACATCCTCACCTATGCCAAATCTTAGTGGTTTATTTCTCATTGCTGTCTGAGGCCGGTTGAGTGGCTCTCTTCACAACGGTCACTCAGGGACTGGGCCTCCATCCAGCAATGACTCCATCCCAGAAGCCTTTGGTCCCAGACATGAAGATAAAGACAAGCAGGTTCAAGACACACTTGGGATTAGGCTTATAAGCAGCGTACATCAATTCCACGTACATGGGCAAGGGTGTGTCTTCTCTCTCAAGAGGTGATAAAACTTTTTCATGAAAGTCCCTCTCTGAAGAAAGGCTGGGGAGTAGATAGCAATGCATGCGTATAGGCTAGGCTGCCACTGTCTGTCCTCTGGACACCAAAGCTCGGGCGGGTTCCCCTCTGCCATGAAGACCACACTCACCCCCTTCTCCAGGGGGACAGTGTGGAATCCCAGGCAGTCACTGCATCAGCCCAGGTCCATGAGGCTCTGTGGTCCTTTCCATCAAGACCACACCTGCCTCCTCTTGATCCTTTAATCTACATGCTAACATAGCACGTTATCCCTCCCGCTCCTCACTCCCCACACCTGATGAACAGTAGTGATCAAGAAAGTATAAACTCAGTAAGGCTCTTACTGGGAAAAGGGGAGGAAGGAAGACCTCCGGAAGTCACTGGTCCACAGCAGTACTGAAATCCTGTGTAGAAAGTTCTCTTTGTAAAGTGGGTTGATCTCCTATTCTGTTCTGTAAGATAGAATCTCTTATCCAGTATTTTTGGTGCCTCTTTCCTTTGCCCTATGTATTGATTTTCCTTATCCACGTCCTCCTTGCCAATGTCTGAAATGGCTGTTTTAAAGGTGGCCATATACCTTTATAACCTGCCCTAGTTTTTAAAGGCAGTGAAAGCTTAGGGTCCCTTAGGAACCTTTAAGAATCGATCAATTTTTTTTTTCATCATCTGGACTCTTGGTTGTTTATATAGCACATTTTGCTCAAAAACTCTGTGGGCTTCTGAGCTCTTTGTTTCCAGCCCCTTCCATCTCTCCATCACCACACTCAGAGTTCTCTTCTATACCTAATTCCCAAGCTGGTTTAATTCTTTGCTTCCTTACCCACCTTCTTCGTCACTTAATGGGTGCTCAGAAGTCACACTTTTAATAGGATCGTTGCATCAGGTTTAAAGAGTAATTGGTTAAGACTTGTTTCTCAAAACCTCTGTCAATTTTATCTCTTACTGTTTGAAGCCCAAAAAACAGAGGGTTTTCCAACCCTTAGTTTGAATGGTTTTCCAACCCTTAGTTTGAATGGTTTTCCAACTAATTCAGAGTCAGGGGGAAAATTTGGAGGCATGAACCATGAAATTATATGGTGGGTTCACAGACTTAAGAAAAATACTGATGAGATCATTGTGAGTTGACATGCAGGCATTGTCTTTGCCCTGAGGAAACATGCCTGATAAGTTTATAGAAATTTCTAGAATCTGGAAATGGAGAGGAGACAGTGTCTTGAGGAGCGTGGCAGGGGCACAGGGTACCTCACTAGGGGCCTGGGGTACCAGCAACCATAGTCACTTCCATTCACAAACCTGCTGAGGGAGATTCTCCATTTGAAACAAAGAAAGAGCAGTGAGCACTTCTCTAAGCTACATAAATTCAGACAATTCCTAACAAAAAGAAGAGACAAATTGTGTCTTGTCATTTATTACAAAATGCCCATTTTCTTCCTTCCTCCCTGAATTCAAGCTCTTTTTGCAGCAAGAGAAGCTCACATTCAAAAGACACCAAATGTAAAATGAAACAAACTACTGACACAGAAAGTAAGTGGCAACAACAGCAATTTCTATTGTTGAGGACCTAATAATCTAAATTATGAACTATTTGAAGAAAACAAAGATAAAATAGAAAATCAGGAAGAAAAAAATAAAATAGGAACATCCATAACATGAAATTTTTGAAGGTGAAAATTTAATGAATGGGTTAAACAGCATATGAGGCATAGCTAAGGCAACAATGACTAAACTTACAACTTTACCAATAGTTCGTGATGTTGGCACTGAATATTATCACCATTAAAAATATTTACCGTATGTAGACAAAGGATGTTAATTAGCAATTTAGAAAGGAAGAATACATACATATAAAGGAGTTAAAATATTACAATCTCATTTGTTTTTAAAGAAATGCAAATTAAGAAACAGCATACTTTGTTTATTAGCTTGGCAAGGATTAAAGGACCATACCCAGTACTGGCATGGATGTAGGGAAATGAAAAACTCTACTCACTGCTCTTAGGGCAGAAATTGTCATAACTTTTCTGGAGGATACTTGTTTCAAAGGGTTTAATGGGCAAAATCATTGACTTAGAAATTTCACTTAAAATTTTTTTTCCCTTAGGAAATAATTACACAGATGCACCAAGATGTTACGTAGGAAACTGTTCCTTGAAGGATTCTTTGTAATAGGACCGAATTGTAACAGTTAAAATATCCCAAAGAGGTTTTGTTAAATAGATTTTGTTTTTACATTGTGATAATAAATGGCTATTAACAATAATTGTGTGAATATTTATTAACATGAAAGGATATTTGTGGTACATTAAGTGAAAGAAGCAAGTTTTGGGAAAATATATATGATACTTCTGTATATTTCTAAATTTGGGCGCACATTTATATATGTGTGTGCATAGGAAAAATTTGACAGCAGATATAGCAAAATTTAAACAGTGAATATCTCCCTATGTTTGAATTTCAAGTGATTTTGAATTGTTTTTTCTTCAGGGCCTTTCCATTATTAACTTTTTAAATTAGATGAACACATATTACTCATGTGGTAATTTTTATAGAAGAAAAACACTTTCTGATTTGAAAGACAGAAATGGTGACGTTTGATTCTTGACATATATTATTTGATTCCTGACATCATTGAAGAATTTCCCCCAGTATTTGTTTCCATTTTTTCTTTTATGATTTGTATGCTCACAGGTTTTACAAATTTACTATTTTAGTTTTTTTCCTTTCTTGTACAATTTAGAAGTCTTCATGTGTTTAAATTAATAAACTTGGTTTCTTATTTCAGATGCATTTATATTATGTCGTGTGACCACATTTACATATATAGTATTAAGAACCTAAGTTAGCACATGTCTCTGGCTTCTTTTTTTTTAATATTGTTTTTTTGATGTAGACCATTTTTAAAGTCTTTATTGAATTTGTTGTAATATTGCTTTTGTTTTATGTTTTGGTTTTTTGGCCGCAAGGCATGTGGAAGCTTAGCTCCCTGACCAAGGATCGAACCTGCACCCCCTGCATTGGAAGGCAAAGTCTTAACAACTGGACCACCAGGAAAATCCCTCTCTGGCTTCTTAATGTAGAAGGTCCTTTCACTTCCTAATCTCAAACAGTTTATCACCCTCAACAACTATTCCAAGCCATTGAAGCTCCACTGGAGTCAGACTGTGCCCCTTCCTCCTCTCACACCCAGCAGATAACCTGCCTACTTCATGGACTGAAACTCCTTCAAATTCCTTCCTGTCACCCTCCTCCACTCTTCCCACTCAGTCCCAGAGACCCTTGTCTGCATCTGCATACATTCTTATCTCCATCACCGCTGCCCCCTTCTGTGAAAAGAATTCTTCTTCTATCTGGGTCCCAGATCCCATCCTCTGTCACCTCGTTGGTGATCTTTAGTCTGTCAGCAATCTCTCCCTTTCTTCTGTATGTTTCTCTTGGTTGTTTCATTTTCACGTTTCTCTTTGTTGTTTCATTGTTGTACATAAGCAAGTTAAATTGCCATCCTCCTAAAATAAAAACAAAATAAACAACCCCCAAACCCTCCTTTGAGCTTTTCTTAGCACAGTAACATAAAGGATCTTCAATGATGTTGAGCCCTAAGCCTTTGTTGAACACTCAAAACTGGCACTTTAATAGTTTCTGGAGCTGCAGAGATGAATAAGCCACATACATTTGAGGAGTTTACTATCATTCTTTATGTACTTAGAGCTCTGAGTGTGATTGACATAACTGTTTAACAATGGAGCTTCATGGAGGTTGGCGCACTTTCTATGAATTCTGTTGGGAAATATTTGAATAAAGAAGAAATGACTAATTAATTAAGTGAAGATCCCAGATCCCCTTCCACTCTTCAGAAGAAAACTATAGATTTCAGTTGGCTAACAGACACCATCCCTTTTCTTTCCTTCGCTTTCAAGATTCTGAAAAGAGTTGTGTATGATTGCCATCTCCACTGCCATCAAGCTTCTCTCTTTTTTATTTAATTATTAAATTTTTTAAATTTTTATTTTTTTATTAGTTTCTGCTTTATAACAAAGTGAATCAGTCATACACATACATCTGTTCACACATCCCTTCCCTCATGCATCTCCCTCCCTCCCACCCTCCCCATCCCACCCCTCCAGGCGGTCACAAAGCACCGAGCTGATCTCCCTGTGCTCTGCGGCCGCTTCCCACTATCTATCTACCTTACGTTTGGTAGTGTATATATGTCCATGCCTCTCTTTCGCTTTGTCACAGCTTACCCTTCCCCCTCCCCATATCCTCAAGTCCATTCTCAAGTAGGTCTGTGTCTTTATTCCCGTTTTACCCCTAGGTTCTTCATGACATTTTTTTTTAAATTCCGTATATATGTGTTAGCATACGGTATTTGTCTTTCTCTTTCTGACTTACTTCACTCTGTATGACAGACTCTAGGTCTATCCACCTCATTACAAATAGCTCAGTTTCGTTTCTTTTTATGGCTGAGTAATATTCCATTGTATATATGTGCCACATCTTCTTTATCCATTCATCCGATGATGGACACTTAGGTTGTTTCCAGCTCCGGGCTATTGTGAATAGAGCTGCAATGAACATTTTGGTACATGTCTCTTTTTGAATTATGGTTTTCTCAGGGTATATGCCTAGTAGTGGGATTGATGGGTCATATGGTAGTTCTATTTTTAGTTTTTTAAGGAACCTCCATACTGTTCTCCACAGTGGCTGTACCAATTCACATTCCCACCAGCAGTGCAAGAGTGTTCCCTTTTCCCCACACCCTCTCCAGCATTTATTGTTTCTAGATTTCTTGATGATGGCCATTCTGACTGGTGTGAGATGATATCTCATTGTAGTTTTGATTTGCATTTCTCTAATGATTAATGATGTTGAGCATTCTTTCATGTGTTTGTTGGCAGTCTGTATACCTTCTTTGGAGAAATGCCTATTTAAGTCTTCTGCCCATTTTTGGATTGGGTTGTTTGTTTTTTTGCTATTGAGCTGCATGAGCTGTTTATAAATTTTGGAGATTCATCCTTTGTCAGTTGCTTCATTGGCAAATATTTTCTCCCATTCTGAGGGTTGTCTTTTGGTCTTGTTTATGGTTTCCTTTGCTGTGCAAAAGCTTTGAAGTTTCATTAGGTCCCATTTGTTTATCTTTGTTTTTATTTCCATTTCTCTAGGAGGTGGGTCCAAAAGGATCTTGCTGTGATTTATGTCATAGAGTGTTCTGCCTATGTTTTCCTCTAAGAGTTTGATAGTGTCTGGCCTTACATTTAGGTCTTTAATCCATTTTGAGCTTATTTTTGTGTATGGTATTAGGGAGTGTTCTAATTTCATACTTTTACATGTCCCTGTCCAGTTTTCCCAGCACCACTTATTGAAGAGGCTGTCCTTTCTCCACTGTACATTCCTGCCTCCTTTATCAAAGATAAGTTGACCATATGTGCGTGGGTTTATCTCTGGGCTTTCTATCCTGTTCCATTGATCTATCTTTCTGTTTTTGTGCCAGTACCATACTGTCTTGATTACTGTAGCTTTGTAGTATAGTCTGAAGTCAGGGAGCCTGATTCCTCCAGCTCCGTTTTTCGTTCTCAAGATTGCTTTGGCTATTCGGGGTCTTTTGTTTCTCCAAACAAATTTTGAAATTTTTTGTTCTAGTTCTGTGAAAAATGCCAGTGGTAGTTTGATAGGGATTGCATTGAATCTGTAGATTGCTTTGGGTAGTAGAGTCATTTTCACAATATTGATTCTTCCAATCCAGGAGCATGGTATATCTCTCCATCTATTTGTATCATCTTTAATTTCTTTCATCAGTGTCTTATAATTTTCTGCACACAGGTCTTTTGTCTCCTTAGGTAGGTTTATTCCTAGATATTTTATTCTTTTTGTTGCAGTGGTAAAAGGGAGGGTTTTCTTGATTTCATTTTCAGATTTTTCATCATTAGTGTACAGGAATGCCAGAGATTTCTGTGCATTAATTTTGTATCCTGCGACTTTACCAAATTCATTGATTAGCTGTAGTAGTTTTCTGGTAGCATCTTTAGGATTCTCTATGTATAGTATCATGTCATCTGCAAACAGTGACAGCTTTACTTCTTCTTTTCCAATTTGGATTCCTTTTATTTCCTTTTCTTCTCTGATTGCTGTGGCTAAAACTTCCAAAACTAAGTTGAATAAGAGTGGTGAGAGTGGGCAGCCTTGTCTTGTTCCTGATCTTAGTGGAAATGGTTTCAGTTTTTCACCATTGAGGAAGATGTTGGCTGTGGGTTTGTCATATATGGCCTTTATTATGTTGAGGAAAGTTCCCTCTATGCCTACTTTCTGCAGGGTTTTTATCATAAATGGGTGTTGAATTTTGTCGAAAGCTTTCTCTGCATCTATTGAGATGATCATATGGTTTTTCTCCTTCAACTTGTTAATATGGTGTATCACATTGATTGATTTGCGTATACTGAAGAATCCTTGCATTCCTGGAATAAACCCCACTTGATCATGGTGTATGATCCTTTTAATGTGCTGTTGGATTCTGTTTGCTAGTATTTTGTTGAGGATTTTTGCATCTATGTTCCTCAGTGATATTGGCCTGTAGTTTTCTTTCTTTGTGACATCCTTGCCTGGTTTTGGTATCAAGGTGATGCTGGCCTCATAGAATGAGTTTGGGAGTGTTCCTTCCTCTGAAATTGTTTGGAAGAGTATGAGAAGGATGGGTGTTAGCTCTTCTCTAAATGTTTGATAGAATTCGCCTGTGAAGCCATCTGATCCTGGGCTTTTGTTTGTTGGGAGATTTTTAATCACAGTTTCAATTTCAGTGCTTGTGATTGGTCTATTCATATTTTCTATTTCTTCCTGATTCAGTCTTGGCAGGTTGTGCATTTCTAAGAATTTGTCCATTTCTTCCAGGTTGTCCATTTCTTTGGCATAGAGTTGCTTGTAGTAATCTCTCATGAACTTTTGTATTTCTGCAGTGTCAGTTGTTACTTCTTTTTCATTTCTAATTCTACTGATTTGAGTCTTCTCCCTTTTTTTCTTGATGAGTCTGGCTAATGGTTTGTCTATTTTGTTTATCTTCTCAAAGAACCAGCTTTTAGTTTTATTGATCTTTGTTATCGTTTCTTTCATTTCTTTTTCATTTATTTCTGATCTGATCTTTATCAAGTGGACCGTGGAGCTTTAATCCGCTGCCTCCGAGGCTGCACAGAGAGATTTCCCTGTCTCTTCTCTGCTCTCACAGCTCCCGGGTCTCAGCCTTGGACCTGGCCCCGCCTCTGCGCGTAGGTCGCCGGAGGGCGTCCGTTCTTCGCTCAGACAGGACGGGTTTAAAGGAGCCGCTGATTCGGGGGCTCTGGCTCACTCAGGCAGAGGGGAGGGAGGTGCGCGCAGTGTGGGGCGGGCCTGCGGCGGCAGAGGCCGGCGTGACGTTGCACCAGACCGAGGCGCTCCGTGCGCTTTCCCGGGAAAGCCGTCCCCGGGTTCCGGGACCCCGGCAGTGGCGGGGTGCACAGGCCCCCCGGAAGGCGGGGCGGACAGTGACCCGCGCTCGCACACAGGCCCCGCGGTGGCAGCAGCAGCAGCAGCCCCAGCGTCCCACGCCCGTCTCCGGGGTCCGCGCCTTTAGCCGCGGCTCGCGCCCGTCTCCGGCGCTTCCCAAAGCAGCCCTCTTAATGCCCTCTCCTCGCGCACCAGGAAACAAAAGGGAAGAAAAAGTCTCTTGCCTCTTCGGCAGCTCCAGACCCTTTCCCTGGACTCCCTCCGGGCTAGCCGTGGTGCACTAACCCCTTCAGGCTCTCTTCCTGCCGCCAGCCCCAGTCCTCTCCCTGCGCTCCGACTGAAAGCCGATACCCGAGCCTCAGCTCCCAGCCCCGCCCGCCCAGGCGGCCGAGCAGACAAGCCTCTCGGGCTGGTGTGTGCCTGAGGGCACCGATCCTCTGTGCCGGAATCTCTCCGCTTTGCCCTCCACACCCCTGTTGCTGTGCTCTCCTCCGCTACTCCGAAGCTTTCCCCACCCCCGCCACCTGCAGTCTCCACCCGCGAAGGGGCTTGTAGTGTGTGGAAACCTTTCCTCCTTCACGGCTCCCTCCCACTGGTGCAGGTCCCGTCCCTATCCTTTTGTCTCAGTTTATTCTTTTTTCTTTTGCCCTATCCAGGTATGTGGGGAGTTTCTTGCCTTTTGGGGGGTCTGAGGTCTTCTGTCAGCGTTCAGTAGGTGTTCTGTAGGAGTTGTTCCACGTGTAGATGAATTTCTGATGTATCTGTGGGGAGGAAGGTGATCTCCGCGTCTTACTCTTCCGCCATCTTCCCCGGGTCCCCCAAGCTTCTCTCTTGACTAAACTAAAATGACAAGAGATGATTTTCTGTGTTCTCATTCCTGACTTCTCTGAGACATCCTCTCTCCTTCCTGAAACCCTTTTCTCCCTCCACTTCAGGGTCGCCTCCACCATCTCTCTGGCTACATTTCCCCCGAGATCATTTGTGGACTTGTCTCTGTTTACCCTCTGCCCATTCTAAGCTTCATTCTTTTCCTGGCCTGTTTTGTCTCCATCAGTGAATTCTATTCTCACATGCATTTTTAAAGTATTGAGGAAGGAGTGGATTAAAGACTGATTTAATCCACAAACAAGTCTTAAGGAAACTGAGGAAAGGAGAACCTAAGTGTCATTTCCAAGATCTTATGTCCATTAAGAGCTGGAAAGATCCTGACCTCACCCTGGATTTTCTAACTCCAAATTCCATCAGGTGTTCCTGTGCAATCCTTCTGGAAATAGTTTTGGAACCATTCTGCCCCACCATGTCCTAGGATGTTACATCAGGAATATTTAGGTGGGCACTTTCATCTTCCTCCAGTAGCTCTCCTGGCTTTTTTAAATGTGATTTTTTTCTTATCACCTGTAGGAATAAAATTCCAGCTGGATGCCATGATGATGTAAAGATAAAAAATTTTTTAATTGAAGTATATTTGATTTACAATGTTGTGTTAGTTTCTGTTGTGTTAGTCAGCAAAGTGATTCAGTTTTATATATGTATATATATATATATATATACACATACATGTGTGTATATTCATATATATATTCTTTTTCACATTCTTTTCCATCATGGTTTATTACAAGATACTGAATATAGTTCCCTGTGCTATACAGTAAGACCTTGTTGTTTATCTATTTTACATATAGTAATGTGTATATGTTAATCCAGAACTCTTAATTTTTCCACCTCCTTTCTCCTTTGGTAACCATAAATTTGTTTTCCATGTCTGTAAGTCTGTTTCTGTTTTATAAATAAGTTCATTTGTATCATATTTTAGATTCCACATATACATGATACCATATGGTATTTGTCTTTCTCTGTCTGACTTCACTTAGTATGATAATCTCTAGGTCTATCCATGTTGCTGCAAATGGCATTATTTCATTCTTTTTATGGCTGAGTAATATTCTGTTGTATATATACCACATCTTCTTTATCCATTCATCTGTCAGTGGACATTTAGGTTGTTTCCATGTCTTGGCTATTGTAAATAGTGCTTCTATGAACATTGAGGTGCATGTATCTTTTCGAAATAGAGTTTCCTCTGATATACGCCCAGGAGTATGATTGTAGGATCATATGGTAGTTCTATTTTTAGTTTTTTAAGGAGCCTAAATACTGTTCTTTGTAGTGGCTACACCGATTTACATTCCCACCAACAATGTAGGAGGGTTCCCTTTTCTCCACACCCTGCAAAGATAAAATCCTTAATGTAAGTGAGAGTAACAATACAATGAGCAACATGGGGAAACAACTATTAAAATAAAAAAAAGCTCACATAGTCCAGTGTTATCATTAAACATATGCATACATATACATATATATACAGATGTGCATGTATAAATATATCAGTATACAAACCTATTATATGACATTTCTACAGCATACAAGTTCATATGATTAATGTACACATAATTACATTACATGTAATGTACAGAGTTGATTTTTGCAGAATGCTTTCGAGTTCTTCCATAGTAAGGTGTCAGGAAAGGGCAGGTTGACACAGCATTGATAGTATGTTTTGGCTGGTCTGTGGTCCTGCTATCCCCATGTCTTGCAGACAGAACCCTGACCCAGCCTTCTGGGCTGCCCTTATCTTTGACGCTCCCATCCTGTTTGCTAAGGGAGCTCCATGAAGCTCATGGCTATCTGAAGAGTTGATTCAAACTTTGCTCCTACTTACATGATTCCTGCATGGTGGAGTCAGGGCAGGATGAGGATAGACTGAGTGGCAGATGGCCTTGGGTTTTTTGTATACAGGCAGCCAAGTTGGGACACTCATGTTGATGGTCACAGAGTGCAGGGCTTGCTGAGACCCATCAGGTCAGAGTGTGTGCAAGGAAGACCAGCCCCTTCTCCCCACCACCCATCCAGGCCTTCAGCTTATCCAGGCTGGGAGGTTGAGGAGTTCCTGCTTCTGGCCCTGCAGAAGGATTGAGGGAGGGAAGAGGCCAGCTCTGGACAAGAGGGCGTGCATCTTCCTGGAGATCTCTGTGAGCTGTGATCTTCTCGTCTACCTCCGCCCATCTGAACTGTAATAAGAAGGCTTTGTGACATGTGTGGCATACACTTGTGCATGTGTGAATTTAATTCTTTGTGAATATAACCTGATTTATTTACACGTACTATTTAAAAATTTGATTATTTTAGGCCTCTAACTTTTAAATAGACTTCCAGGAAAGAAACATATGTAAATAGAGGGCTTCCTGGACATGCATTAAAAAAAAATCTTGTAAAGGATATATAGTAAAAATATAACAGTTTGTTTTGGAACATTATGCATGCTTATTATATTCTTTCAGTCTTTCTGTTTTTCTGAATTTTAAAAATCATCATCCAGTTATTATTATTATTCTTTTAAGATTTTTTTGATGTGGACCATTTTTAAAGTCTTTGTTGAATTTGTTACAATATTGCTTCTGTTTTATGTTTTGGTTTTTTGGCCCTGTGACATGTGGGATCTTAGCTCCCTGACCAGGAATTGAACCCACAGCCCCTGCATTGGAAGGCGAAGTCTTAACCACTGGACCACCAGGGAAGTCCCCATCAAGTATTATTTTTATAGTCAGGAAACATGTCTTGAATATGAAACTTCAGTCTATTTTTTCTCAGATCAGTAGCCTTGGGTCTGTAATACTTAGTAATTAAGCATTGATTTGTGGTGTCGGTTATTCTTACTAGAAGGATTAGATCTTTAAGCATTACTAAGATTGGTTTTGCTGGTCTTCTTAGTAATTTTGCTGAATTTCTGCAGGATTTGTTTTTAAAATAAAAATTTTATAGGCAAATACTTTGGGTATTGCTTAATCAGAACACTTTATTTCATTAAATTCTCAAGCTCTTAACCAAAGGATGAAATCACGATGAGATCATTAAAAAGGCAATTTGGCACTTGAGAAAACATTCCACATGCTATTGAAGAAAGACTTTTATCTATGCCAATGAAATGACTAAGAATTTCAACATTGATATTATTATGATGCATTAAAGTCCCAATCTAATTATAATATATCAATATTTGAGCATAATTTACAAATTCTATCTTATCAGAGCATTTATTATCTTCGTTTACTAGAATGGGAAAAATAAAGAATGAAAGTTTAATGAGTTACCCAAGGACACACATCAACATTTTAAACATCTGGAAACGAAATCTAGTCCCTAACTTCAAATTAAGTGCTCTGTTCATTAGAGCATATTTCCCATCAACTATGCCATTTTGATTAAATAATCCTTATAGAATTAATTTAAAAATATGCCCTGTGAACAATAATCATAATTTGGCTTTTTTTTAAGCTTTAGTTTGAATTTTAAAAATTACCCAAATTTTCTTTTTTGGAGAGGTCATGATAAGGAAAATTCAGGGTATCCACAGATATCACATAATACTAAGAAATAAATTTGAATATCTTTGGAATAAAGATTCCATTATAAGATTTTTTTTCAGATTTTAATTCTATTAAATTCCGGTTTCTCAAATTTTGTAGCAAGTGAGACAGATACAGAGGAACTTTCTCCTAGGCTTTCAACATTTGCTTCTGATTTGAGCCATTGATGTTGCAAACTTTCTTCCTTACAATATTTTTGTTCCATTTTATTTTAGTTTGCTTGAAACCATGAAAGAAGTAAAAAATAGGATATTTTAAAATTTGTGGGTAAAATTTGGGATATATGGAGGTCTCATTTTATATTTGGTTTGAGTTATTTTATTCACTTTTAGTTTTAATAAAATGTGAAACAAAATGAAACTCTCTAGTGTGTACGACTGTTTATTTTATTGTGCTCTGTTTAGTTATTCAAGAAAAAAAAAGTTGCAGAAATGTAATCATTGCCATCTGTTGTATTTGAAGTAAAATCTAGCCCCAAAGTCAAAAAAGTCATGGCAACAACTTATAAAAACAACGGCAATAATATCAACTCACTATGGTTACTGGTGAAACTTTATTTTTCTCCCAAATGAAGTAAGTTTCCTTAGAGGATTATTTTTACATTTGATTTATGTCATTATTAAATTTTCCTCCCAAATCATCAGAGTCTCTAGTAACAATGTTATTTAACTCTGCCTGATAGGAGATTAGCAGATTTTTCTGTCCCCGTGACTCAAACCTCATCAGAAGTCCATCTGTGGTGAATATTATTTTTAAGAATTTCATAGGATGTGATTTTAAGGAGGAATGTGTGTATATATGTGTGTATACATTTTCTCATGGTATTAAATGGCTACTGTTACTGACATACATAGAAATCATGCAAATTTGGTCAAGTGTAGGATATTCGTTGTGATTTAGGGACATTTTTTCAAAAAGTGGTACTGCCTCAGGCCATGTTTTTGTCATGTTTTTCTTTAGACACTGTAGCTGTAATGCATTAGGTGGTCTTCAAGGTAGACAGGACTTGTATGAGGTTGCTCTCTCTTGAGAGCATAAAGGCAAAATATGGTACCATTGGCTTCTTTTGAAATCAGCAGAGCTAGTATTTAAAGACACACATTGGAATTGCTGATGTATTTACTCACTTTTTATTTTCCAAAAAGGAACTCTAATTACTCTACCAAAGGAAAAAAAGGACTTTCTGCTACATCCATAATTACACATTTTAAAATCATTTTAACCCCACTAAATATTTTTCAAAAGAAACCATAATCAGAAGTATTGTGGACATTCAAGAACATATCATATTTTAGAGAAATTAGTACAAAACTTATTGTCAAGTTATTTAGTTTAATTTTTTTCTCTAGTTCTATTCCAGGGTGAAATAACTAAATAAACTGAGAAAAAATAAATGATTGATACCAAATTTTCATTTATAATGTGAAACTAACAATCTCTACTTTTACTACCTGAGAAAAGTATTGTGATTTTAAATAAGAAAATAAAATTGAAAGTTCTTTGGGTTTGTTCAGGACAAATATTAAATCCTGTTCTTACAATTTCTACATTAGTTGAATTTGAATTAATGTAAGTTATAGTGTTGGCAAGGTTTGTGTATGTGTGTGAGTGTTTAGTAGAAAAGAAAATGTGTAAAAGTAAAAGGTATTCACTCATTTACCACACATCTTTCTCACCTATGATGTATGAGGCACTGTGATAGGTACTGAGTGGAATTCATAACTAAGCCTGAAGGAGTTTATAGGCTCAATTAGATAGGAAGATAACAGACATTCATGTCACCACCGGATTCCCATTACTTGTTTAATCTTAATGCCAAGTCACAAAAAACTGGAAGTAAATACAGGATCATATTTTTCAAAAACATTATTTCTTAGACTATATTCCTCAACACTAAAACTATTTATAGGATTCCTTAGGGGGCTAAACACCATCTAAGAATAGGGTGTTTTGGATACAGTAACCATCTGCCATTTTTTCTTTTCTCCTGAAATGATTTAGTTACATGTGCTCAAAAAAACTATTGGTGAATAACCAGAGCTACTGAATGCCAACAAAAGCTTCATTTGTGTGTGCGTGTGTACACCTTGTTGCCTCTTCTTTTTTTTTCTTATTTTCTTTTTAAAATTTTAATTTTATATCACAGTATAGTTGATTTACAATATATTGTGTTAGTTTCAGGTGTACAGCAAAGTGAATCAGTTATACATATACATATATCCATTCTTTTTCAGATTATTTTCCCGTATAGGTTATTACAGAATATTGAGTAGAGTTCCCTGTGCTATACAATAGGTACTTGCTGATGATCTATTTTATCTTTGTTGCCTCTTTTCATCCTAAAAGATACCAGACTCATTTTCTGCCTTGGGATGACTTTGCCCCCCTCACTGCCCAAACTAGAAGAGTAGCAAAGCCATGGATACCACCTACAGGATTTTCATGGTTCTGCCAACCACGCTATTTAACCACCCTACTGAAAATTCAGTGCCAAAGAGCTGGCACAGTGGCAGTTTCTCTGTGAGCTGTGGAAACCCTTCCCGTGCTGGGAGAGCTGATGGTCCTCAGGCTCTACAGCTATGGTGTGTTACCAAAAATATGGAAAATTCTTTCTCTCTACCTTTATGGTGTGTATACCAATAATACTCAGAATTTCAGTGATGCAGTCATTTATCTTTGCTTTCCGGTAGTTCCCTCTCTCCCTGGGATCAGACATAAATCCTCAGGGGTAGGGAAGGAAGTCTGTTTCAGAAATCCCTGGGATCCTCTAATAATGAGTGTGTTGATATTGGCCCAATCTTGTGTGTCACCCTTACTTCCCTTAGATTAACGTTCTTCCCACAGATTATTGTCTTTATGCAGATGTATTATTGTGCCTACCTCATCTGTCCTGAACTTCTCTAAATCCTAAAATGAGAAGGATTTATACCTAGCTGGGATTCCTGTAACATAAGAGCAAACAGACAGGAAGTAATGGAACTTTAGAGAACGGAAAGGGAACCTTTGTCTAAGAAGACTTCACAAATGAGTATTGGAGTTGCCATCAAGAGAATTGAGGAGAGGATATGGTCAGATCTGCGGAGTTAATAATTTCAAGTTCTAAATGGGATCCTACAAGAAATCCAGTTTGTGTGGCAATTTAAAAATTTTTTTATATTAAAAATATTTATTTATTTGGCGGCACTGGGTCTTAGTTGTGACATGTGGGATATTTAGTTGTGGCATGCAGACTCTTAGTTGCAGCATGCAGGATCTAGTTCCTTGACCAGGATTCGAACCCAGGGCCCCTGAACTGGGAGCACAGAGTCTTAACCTGGACTACCAGGGAAGTCCTGTGTGGCAAATTTTAAGCATAAAGAGCTTAACAGAGGGAATTAAGGATTCACACAATGCATGGAAGGGCTGAAGGGTTGGACCCTATGCTGGTCCTTCAGGAAAAACTCTCACAGCTTCACAGAATTGACCCACCAGTATCTTCTCCTGCTTCCTCTAAGATTTCTGTGGGCACTACAAAGTTCCTGAAGACCTCAAGGGAACTGGAATCCTGGGATTAGGGAGCTGCCATCACAGTAGACTGTGGGCTCCCAGCAACTGGAGAGGGAACAGTGGCATGACTTGCAGGAACTTCTCACACCCTTACAACGTAGTTTTCCAGTGGAGGAAATTGGCCTCTGGCTCATTTTTCCCATTCCAAGTATTTAGCAAGTCCATCTAATTGTTGGCATCTATTTTTCATCCAGAACCCTAGCTGAAAGATAGATCTGGAAATATTTACACCATAACAATTGGCAGACAATACACATCAGAGCTTCCCTCCCCTCCTCTCCCCAGAAAACTGTTTTTGAACATTTCTTAGAACATCACTGGCCTATTTATTGACTCTGTGCACGGTGTCTTCCATATTTTGCACAGGATACGTAATATGTAAATGAAAGTGTAAAATAAGATTAGAATTTTATGATAGTATAAGATTAGAACTTTCATGAAAGATTTGATTCTAACAGATTCAAAGCTAGTCCTTTTGTGACTTTTTGGTAAAGATTCTTCAAAATGAAAGCACAGGACTTCAAAACACCATTCTGGCATGAGATACTAAGGGACTAAAGTTGAAAATTAAAGTAGCTGCTGGTACTGCGAGTCTACTTATATCAGTAAACCTGTTTATATATCCCTGTTCAAGAATACTGTGTTTGTTTATAACCTATTTTCTCTGTCCTGACCCAATTTTACAGTTTGAGGCTATCTGGAAATAAAGATTCTGTGTACATATAATATGATACAATGACTAATTTTTTTCCACTATCCAAACCTCATAGATATCATCATGTTCAGTTGGAATTAAAACTATCATTAATGGCTAAAGCAGTTTATTTGCATGAATATAAACATTTTCAGTTTATAACACAATGGGAAGTATTCTAAAATTAGTCTTTTTACAAAAATGAACTTATCTATGAAACAGAAACAGACTCACAGACATAGGGAACAGAGTTGTGGTTACCAAGGGGGGAGTGGGGGAGAGAAGGATTGGGAGTTTGGGATTAGCAGATGCAAACTATTATATATAGAATGGATAAACAACAAGGTCCTACTGTATAACACAGGGAACTATATTCAATAACCTGTGAAAAACCATAACAGAAAAGAAAAAAATTAAATTAAATTAAATTAGTCTTTTTTAAAAGTTGTTTGTAGGTTGGGAGAAAGGATTTCAATAGGTCCTTGACTTTTTCTTTATAGTTAATGATCATTAAGTTCATTTTCATTCAAGCTAAAGTTATCCCCCTTTTCTTCTTCTTCTTCTTTTTTTTTTTTTTTTTTTTTTTTTTTTTTGCGGTATGCGGGCCTCTCACTGTTGTGGCCTCTCCCGTTGCGGAGCACAGGCTCCGGACGCTCAAGCTCAGTGGCCATGGTTCACGGGCCCAGCTGCTCTGCGGCATGTGGGATCTTCCCAGACCAGGGCACGAACCCGTGTCCCCTGAATCGGCAGGCAGACTCTCAACCACTGTGCCACCAGGGAAGCCCCCATTTTTTCTTTTAAAATTTAAAAATGTTCCTAAGCACCATATGGGTATAAACTAAAGAAAATACAAAATGACTCTTTTTGTGGAATCACGGTAAGACCTTGGGTGGGAAAATATTCCTCCCTCTCTTAAACTGCGTTTAAGGACACTGAGGAGATAGAACTTTCAAGAAGAATGGAATTGACTATGTCTTTGGTATAGTTAATGATGAGAAGCAACTGTGGCCATGTTGATTCTGGGTAGTTACAGAGCATTCGAAAGGAGTCTGATGTTACACTTGATTCTAGAACAGCACAGATGAAAAAGTCACATAATTTGAGGTGATTACAGTTATCCCTTTGTTTTCTTTGTGTCCGAAGATGTATGACACACTACTGAAAATTGAGATTCTTTCAGGCAGAGGCAGCTTCTATGGATTATATTGGGAAATGTTTGAATGAAGGAAAAAATGGCTAATTAATCAAATAAAGATCTTTTAGATTATCGCCAGTCTCTAGCAGAGAACAATGGAAGTAGGCAATAATCCTACTTGACTTTGAGGATTTTAATTCCCTTGTCATCAGTGAAAGCAGCCAGACTTGCCTGTCAACTATTAATAAATATTTGTGGGGCTCATTCTTAATATCATCATGACAAACAGGAGAGCTTAAGCTTATTTAGATGGGCTGATTTCCCAAGCTTTCTGAGTGAAAAAATTAGCCAAGAAGGGGCCGATACCACTAAGTATAACTAATTTGTGATGACACTGGTCTTTTTTGATGCTGGAGTTATAAGGTAAGAGAAAAAGACCAATGTCAATGACATGAACTCCCTGTAAATTTAACTTTACTCTTCCTTGCTCTGCAAAACATTTAATTGAAAACCTATTTGAAGGACTTTCAGATAAAATGATTCTCTGAACACTGATTTCTAGTTTCACCTCTTGCATTCTGATTGTAATGACAGAATAATAGAGGAATCCAGAATTAATGCTGGTAGCTAGGAAAAAATACTGTAAGTTTGTCCATAACATTTCAGGAATTTATACTTGATATGGTATAGATTGATGGGATCTCTAAAAGCCAAATTTGAAATTTTCCCTTTTGATGAAGTAGATTAGCATAGAGAATTCTGGAAAACTCCTTCAGAAGGTGACAGCACCCTTAGGAGAGAAAGATATGTTCCATTTGGACTCTCACTACTGAAATTTAAGGCATTTAAAAGGACCTGCAGCCAAGGACCCACCGACCCCAAGTAACTGTAGATCTGCCACTAAGATAGGAACCTTATTTACAGATTTATGCTGATAAGGTAACTTTAAAAGTAATGAAAGACAAAAATTTAATAAAATGAATGGTGAAAGCATGAGAACCTGTTTAGAAACAGGTAGAAATACAAAGGGAATTAGCTGTGTGATCTAAGAAAATCAAGCATGCAATAACCTAATTAAAACCTGCATTATAAACTATAAAGATTATAGTCTGAGATAAATCTAATGAAGGCAATTAAATTCCCATGGAAGATCTGGCAGGTATGGATTAAAACTATGAACTGAGAGCCGAACTTGAATATAGATTGCTGCTCTCATAAAAAATAATATTATAAAAGAAGGTAATAAGCAATAGAGAAATAAGGAAGATCATTTTGTGAGCCAAAGATGGACTTGAATCTATACATTGACAAGTCTTTCCTGGAACAAGAAAAATATTAATGAAAAGGGGCTAACATCAAGGCAAAATCTAGTGAAATATTTGAATTTGGAAATCAGAGAAACAGTCCTATAGCAATTGGTCAGGGGATGAAATAAAACTATCAGCTTCAAAGAAAGTTAAGCCAGCTCAACCCAAAATCTACAACACTTTAAATACAAGGAGATAGTGGAACAATATATTTTTAAGGGAAAACTTGTGATCTAGGATTTCTCTACCAGCTGAACTGGTATTTATTTAAATTATAAATACATCATTTTGTAAAAAGTAAGCAGTGAAAATTGAAAGAAAAAAGTGAAATGAAGTTTAAATCATTGTAATTATCTTTTTCCAAAGATGTACAGATGGCCACAGACACATGAAAAAATGCTCAACGCCACTAATCATCAGGGAAATGCAAATCAAAATTACAGTGAGATATCACATCACACCAGAATGGCTGTTATCAAAAAGACAACAAATAACAAGTGTTAGCAAGGATGTGGAGAAAAGGGAACCCTTGTGCACTGTTGGTGGGAATGCAAATTGAGCCTCTATGGAAAACAGCATGGAGCTTCCACAAAAAATTAAAAATAGACCTGCCATATGATCCAACAATTCCACTTCTGGGTGTATTTCCAAAGAAAACAAAAACACTAATTTGAAAAGATATATGAACCCAGCAGTCATTGCAGCATTATTTACAATAGCCCAGATATGGATGTAACCTATGTGCCCACCCACAGCTGAATGGATAAAGATGTGGAACATTACTCAACCATAAATAAGATTGACATCTTGCCATTTGGACAACATGGATGGACCTAGAGGCTATTATGCTAAGTGAAATAAGTCAAACAGAGAAAGACAAATACTGTATTATTTCACTTACCTGTTCAATTTAAAAAGCAAAACAAATGAACAAAGATAACAAAACAGAAACAGACTCATAGATACAGAGAACTAACAGGTGGTTGCCAGATGGGAGAGGGTGGGGGGGAGGTGAGAATAAGTGAGAGAGATTAAGAGGTACAAGGTTACAAAATAATTGAGTCATGGGAATGAAATGTACAGCAATAGGAATATAGTCAATTACAGTATCTTTCTATGGTGATGGATGGCAACTAGACTTATCATGGTGACCATTTTGTAATATTTTGAAATATCAAATTACTACGTTGTGCACCTGGAACTAATATAGGTGTAGGTCAATTATACTTCAATCAAAAATAATATTTAGGGCTTCCCTGGTGGCGCAGTGGTTGAGAGTCTGCCTGCCGATGCGGGGGACACAGGTTCGTGCTCCGGTCCACGAGGATCCCACATGCCGCGGAGCGGCTGGGCCCGTGAGCCATGGCCGCTGAGCCTGTGTGTCAGGAGCCTGTGCGTCCGGAGCCTGTGCTCCGCAACGGGAGAGGCCACAACAGTGAGAGGCCCTCGTACCGCAAAAACAAACAAAAACAACAACAACAACAACAAAATTTAGACACTGGGAAGAAATGCATCAAAATGTTAATGGTTGTTATCTCTAGGGGGTGGAGATTATGGGTGACTCTTACTTTTTATTTTATGTTTCTTTATATTGCTAGTTGTCTACAATGAACATGCATTGCTAGTCAAATTAGAAAGAAAACAATAAATATTATTAAAAATTAAAATTATTGTAATTATGTACAAAATGCAAATGTTGTGAGAATGCTAAAATGTGAAATACACTGAAAAATAACAATAATAAACTGAGTCTAAAATATCAGACGATATTGTTGATAGCATATCAGGGATTGAGAAAGAGTAATGGATGGAGGAATTATACAAGAATGAAAATAAGTGACTAACACATTAAAAGGATCATACACCATGATCAAGTGGGGTTTATTCCAGGAATGCAAGGATTCTTCAATATATGCAAATCAATCAACGTGATACACCATATTAACAAGTTGAAGGAGAAAAACCATATGATCATCTCAATAGATGCAGAGAAAGCTTTCGACAAAATTCAACACCCATTTATGATAAAAACCCTGCAGAAAGTAGGCATAGAGGGATCTTTCCTCAACATAATAAAGGCCATATATGACAAACCCACAGCCAACATTGTCCTCAATGGTGAAAAACTGAAACCATTTCCACTAAGATCAGGAACAAGACAAGGCTGCCCACTCTCACCACTCTTATTCAACATAGTTTTGGAAGTTTTAGCCACAACAATCAGAGAAGAAAAGGAAATAAAAGGAATCCAAATCGGAGAAGAAGAAGTAAAGCTGTCACTGTTTGCAGATGACATGATACTATACACAGAGAATCCTAAAGATGCTACCAGAAAACTACTAGAGCTAATCAATGAATTTGGTAAAGTAGCAGGATACAAAATTAATGTACAGAAATCTCTGGCATTCCTGTACACTAATGATGAAAAATCTGAAAATGAAATCAAGAAAACACTCCCATTTACCATTGCAACAAAAAGAATAAAATATCTAGGAATAAACCTACCTAAGGAGACAAAAGACCTGTATGCAGAAAATTATAAGACACTGATGAAAGAAATGAAAGATGATACATATAGATGGAGAGATATACCATGTTCTTGGATTGGAAGAATCAACATTATGAAAATGACTCTACTACCCAAAGCAATCTACAGATTCAATGCAATCCCTATCAAACTACCACTGGCATTTTTCACAGAACTAGAACAAAAAATTTCAAAATTTGTGTGGAAAAACAAAAGACCCCGAATAGCCAAAGCAATCTTGAGAACGAAAAACGGAGCTGGAGGAATCAGGCTCCCTGACTTCAGACTATACTACAAAGCTACAGTAATTAAGACAGTGTGGTACTGGCATAAAAACAGAAAGATAGATCAGTGGATCAGGATAGAAAGCCCAGAGATAAACCCACGCACATATGGCCAACTTATCTTTGATAAAGGAGGCAGGAATGTACAGTGGAGAAAGGACAGCCTCTTCAATAAGTGGTGCTGGGAAAACTGGACAGGGACATGTAAAAGTATGAGATTAGATCATTCCCTAACACCATACACAAAAATAAGCTCAAAATGGATTAAAGACCTAAATGTAAGGCCAGACACTATCAAACTCTTAGAGGAAAACATAGGCAGAACACTCTATGACATACATCACAGCAAGATCCTTTTGGACCCACCTCCTAGAGAAATGGAAATAAAAACAAAGATAAACAAATGGGACCTAATGAAACTTCAAAGCTTTTGCACAGCAAAGGAAACCATAAACAAGACCAAAAGACAGCCCTCAGAATGGGAGAAAATATTTGCCAATGAAGCAACTGACAAAGGATTAATCTCCAAAATTTATAAACAGCTCATGCAGCTCAATAGCAAAAAAACAAACAACCCAATCCAAAAATGGGCAGAAGACTTAAATAGGCATTTCTCCAAAGAAGATATACAGACTGCCAACAAACACATGAAAGAATGCTCAACATCATTAATCATTAGAGAAATGCAAATCAAAACTACAATGAGATATCATCTCACACCAGTCAGAATAGCCATCATCAAGAAATCTAGAAACAATAAATGCTGGAGAGGGTGTGGAGAAAAGGGAACCCTCTTGCACTGCTGGTGGGAATGTGAATTGGTACAGCCACTATGGAGAACAGTATGGAGGTTCCTTAAAAAACTAAAAATAGAACTACCATATGACCCAGCAATCCCACTACTAGGCATATACCCTGAGAAAACCATAATTCAAAAAGAGACATGTACCAAAATGTTCATTGCAGCTCTATTCACAATAGCCCGGAGCTGGAAACAACCTAAGTGTCCATCATCGGATGAATGGATAAAGAAGATGTGGCACATATATACAATAGAATATTACTCAGCCATAAAAAGAAACGAAACTGAGCTATTTGTAATGAGGTGGATAGACCTAGAGTCTGTCATACAGAGTGAAGTAAGTCAGAAAGAGAAAGACAAATACCGTATGCTAACACATATATACGGAATTTAAAAAAAAATGTCATGAAGAACCTAGGGGTAAAACGGGAATAAAGACACAGACCTACTTGAGAATGGACTTGAGGATATGGGGAGGGGGAAGGGTAAGCTGTGACAAAGCGAAAGAGAGGCATGGACATATATACACTACCAAACGTAAGGTAGATAGATAGTGGGAAGCGGCCGCAGAGCACAGGGAGATCAGCTCGGTGCTTTGTGACCGCCTGGAGGGGTGGGATGGGGAGGGTGGGAGGGAGGGAGATGCATGAGGGAAGGGATGTGTGAACAGATGTATGTGTATGACTGATTCACTTTGTTATAAAGCAGAAACTAATAAAAAAAAATCAAAGATGATAGCCATGAGATCATAACCATTTTTATAATACTTATTGCAAACTAGTTACTGAGTACCTATTCTGTGCCAAGCACTGTTCTAGAAGATACACCAGGGACTTCCCTGGGGGTCCAGTGGTTAAGACTTCATCTTCCAATGCAGGGGGTGCGGGTTCAATCCCTGGTCAGGGAGCTAAGATCCCACATGCCTCGTGGCCAAAAAACCAAAACATAAAACAGAAGCAATATTGTAACAAATTCAATAAAGACTTTAAAAATGGTCCACCACCACAAAAAAAGAAGGTACAACAAAGTACTAAACGTACACAGATCTATGCCCTGGTGGAGATTATATCATATGTTGTTATGCAATGACCATAATAAATAGGTAAATTATATTAGGAAATGATATACATATATGCTTTGGAAAAATGAAAAAGTAAAGTAGGGAAAAGCTGATTGGAATTACAGGTTGCAACTATAAGTTGGATGGTCTGAAAGCTCTTGGTAAGAAGGTGACATTTGGGCAAACACTTGAGGAAGATGAAAAAGTTCATCGTCTTGATATTTTGAGGAACAGTGATCCAGGCAGAGGAAAGAGCTGGTGCCCCATCCCCATGGACACATAGCTAGATTATTTTTCCCTGTAGCTTGGGAGGGGACACAAAATGAATTCTTACCAACAGAATGTGGGCAGAAGTGACTTACGCCTCTTCTAAAGGTGGCCCTTAAACCCTACAGTCATATTCTCAGCAAGTTCACTCTCACCTCCTCTAACTGGCTCTGTCTCTGTCTGTGTGTCTTACTGGCCAGTTGGGTGGAGATCCAGCAGAGTGCTCCAAGATGGCCTTAGGGAACAGCAGAGTCATATGATGGAAGGAGACTAGGCTACTGAGTCACTCTTGGGAGGAGAGACATCTAGGAGAGCCAACCAACCTACATCACATTGTGACACTTATGCCATCAAAATTTCTTTTTTAAACAGGAAACTATCATTACTTACTCTGACTAACACAGAAGCAAATATAAGGAATTTGCTTTTGAATGTGAGTGAATTGGGGAGCCAGGGAAGGGTTTTGAGCAGAAGAGTGATTTGATCTGACTCACATTTTAAGAATTTCACTCTGGCTGCTTTGTTGGTACCAGGCTGCAGAGGTACAAGAGTAGAACAGAGAGACCAGATAAGAGCCTACTTCAATTATACTAATGAGAGATGATGGTGACTTGGACCATCCCACCAGCAGTGAAGGTGATGAGAAATTGTCCGTCCAAGATAGATTTTGAAGGGAGAGCAAACAGAATTTCTTTTCATATTGGATAAGGGAGTGAAATAAAGAATGATGGGAAGGTTTTTGACCAAAGACCTGGGAGGATAGCGTATCTATCTACTGAGATGGAGAAAGTGGTGGATAGAGACTACTTGGTGGAAAGATGAATTTAGTTTTCGATATGTTGAGTTTCAGGTGTTGAGGAGTAAGCAATTGGAAATGAGCTTAGTTTGAAAGAGATTTCATAAATTAAAAATGTTAAATAAATCATAATTCAATCATATTTATTTTAAACACATAAGACACCCTTATATATGATAAACTGTAATTATGAGAAATAGTAGCTGGATAATATTGTATATTTCTATTAATCAAATGTGATCCTTGAGAGTGATATCCCATTTTAGTCTGCATTTCTACAGTTACTACTGAAAATAACATTTTATCATGTTTAGTGCCCATCTATATTTCTGTAATGAATGACTTACTCATATCATTTATACATTTTCCTATAGGGTATATTTGTATCTTTATCAATTTATAAAGCCCTTAATATTTTATGATATCTGATTATTTGTCTCTGATATATTTTGCTAATATATTCTCTCCTTTTTTTATACAATTACAAATGCTCAGAATTTGACCCCAAATTATAACTAAAAATGTTAATCATTTGTCTCTCTTTAATATAGAAAAGAGAAAAGAAGACAAGAGAATAATTCTTTTCCAGTTTCATTTACTTCTCTAATTTGGAACCTTCTAAACATATGTTTTCCTTTAAAATATTTCAAGAAATTGCCTCCCATTTTTCAAAATAATCTTCTGATTTTAAATCCCATGTAATGCAAGTGTTGGGGCTGGTGGAAACTGAGGTCTGTAGAGTTATTATCTATGGTTGATAGCTTCAATTTACGACCTGAGATTTTGTTGGATAGGAAGTTTCATACATCAATGGGTGACCATGAAGGGACCATGAGAAACTTCCAAGGATGCTTTGAAAACCATGACCCCAGAGTGACTCTGAGGTCGAGCACTGTCAGTAATTAGGAGAATGGAATGTGAATTAGTAGCAGAGGAGACTCAAAGAATTTTTGGTGAACACCATTCTTTTTCCTGACCTGTTTCTATTGTGACATCTTCACCACAGTAGCTCTTGCTTCCTTGTGAAGCCAACACTTGGTATCTGCCAGTTGAAATATTTTTCATCTCTGACTTTCAATCCAGAGTGGCTTCTGAATTCCAGCACATCTCCTCTGTGACCTGTATGGCCTGTCCTTGAACAGCTCCCTCCCTCACTTCTACTTTCATTTCCTTCCTTCCTTCTCTCTTTCTTCCCTTTTCTCTATCGCTCTCTCCTTTTCTCTCCTATTTTTCTTCTTCTTTCTTGTGGTCTTTTAGATTAAATTTTCTTTTTGGCCTCCCTATTTCACCTTTTTCTCTTTCTCATTTAGAGGTGATTTATTTGCTCTCTATTCTTTTAATTAGTATCCTAGAAATTATAACATGCAGCCTAAAATAATGAATTTTAAAGTAAATCAACATCTTTATTCTCTCAGGATATTATCTAATGTTAATTTCTTTCTTTCCTTCTCTTTCTTTCTTTGTTTCTTTCTTTCTTTTTCTTTCTTTCTTTCTTTTTCTTTCTTTCTTTCTTTCTTTCTCTTTCTTTCTTTCTTTCTTTCTTTCTTTCTTTCTTTCTTTCTCCCTCATAGGTAAGGCTTATTTGTATATATTCACACTTTTACCGGTTTCTCTGCTCATTCCTCCCTGTATCTCAAACCTTCCTGCTGAAATCCTTTCTTTTCCTTTTGGATCACTATTAAGAATTTTTTTTTCATAAAACTCTTTCTGTATGAAAAGTCTTTTTTTCATTGTTCTTGAAAAACAGTTTTGTTGGAAACACAATTGTGTACTGAGATATCAGAGACATTTCTCCCCAAATTTGAATGGATTCCACTATTTTATTATCTCCTGTGTTGCTGTTGAACATTTCAGCTGTAAGTTTAGTTTTTTTTTTCTTTGTTGGTAATCTTTCATTTCCTTCTCACTGCTTTTAAGTTCTGTTTATTTTGACCACAATGTTTCTAATAGTGGGTTTTCTTTCCTTTTTTAAAAAGATTCTGCTTGAGATTTATTGTTTCCTAAATCTGAGAATTTTAATAAATTCGATTACTCTTAATTCCCAGCACAAAAGGAAAAACCTATTTATGGTGGCTTTATACTGTTTATGTTGCATTATCTGGTATATTCCTGTTGAGAGACGACTTCTGTTTTGACTAGACATCACTGAGATATAAATTCTCTGCCTATAATTTTATATGTCATGATTGGAAGAGTTTCCCTGGACTAAATTCTAGCTCTGTTCATTTTACGTTGTTTCTTCTCCATTACCCAAATATTTCCAGACCCTAGCACTGTAGGATACACTTATATTGTCATATGACCTCTGGTTCTACACCGTTAGGTCACAAAGCTAAGGAGTCAACATGTTGAGTGATAGAAGTATTCCTGGAAGCCAGTCCTGCACTGGAATGGTAGCAATAACTTAACCATATACAGAAGTAATTGTGAACTAAATAAATATACTAGATATTAGGCAGTTGAGTTTGACATTAGTGTCAAACTAAATGAATAGCCAACTCAACCTCCTTTTAGATGGATCCCTTGAATGCCCATTACCTCTCTTAAGGCATCCAATAAAAGGGGAAATGTGACAGACCGGAATTTGGACAGGAATGAGTCATCAGTCTTAACCAACTGCAGTTAAGTGTGCTTCTCTTAAACATTTTACAAAAACATATGATCACGTGAGCACATTGATCAGATTTCCTTAGGACCTTGAAAGGGGCCCATGCAAGTGAGGGGCCTGAAGCTTATCTCATTGTAAATCAACTTCTGTTCAATCTCTACCCTCCTCCTCAAAGGTAACTATTATTCTGAATTCTAACTTCATAGGTTAACTTTGCTTAATTATATTTTTGACTTTATATAAATGGAATTACACAATATATATTTTGTTTTTGTCTTCTCTCACTGAATATTGTTTTGGTGAGATTCACCTATAGTGTTGGACATAACTACAATTTGCTAATTTTCGGTATAGCATGACATCATGTGAGTAAGCCACATTCTTTCATTGATAGAAATTTGAGTCATTATTAGTTTAAAGCTATTGCAAATAATGCTACTATCAACATTTCCATCTTGTCTCTCAGTATATGTGTGTAGGCATTTCTTTTCGGTCTATACCTAGTAGTGGAATTCATAGATTATAATCCTCTTCAACTTTAGTAGATAATGTGAAACTCTTTTCCAAAGTATTATATCAACTACACTTTCACAATCAATCTATGAGATTTCCTGTAGTCAACACTAGTAATTCTGGAAAGTGGGAAGTGGAATCTCATTCAAGTTATAATTTTTATTCCCTTGATGATTGTCATATGGTTACTAACCATTTGCTTGTTCCATTTTGCAAAATGTCTGTTGAAGTCACTTACTGACTTGTTTGCCTTTCTCTTATTGATTTGAGGAAATATTCATATATTTTGGATATAAGGTCTTTGTAAGTAATATAAGTTGCAAATATTTACTTTCACACACTGAAAGTAAATAACTAATTGTAATTAATTTGTAAGTAAATATGTGTAATTTTAATGACTGTATGTTTTTATATTTCTAAAAAAATCTATTTTTTGAAAATATACTTCATCCATTTTCAGTAGACTTTTAATTTCTTCACCTTTTAAATTTATTCTTTTTCTTTAAACATTCAAAATGTTAATATTTTGTATTCAAGACTTCAATATCTCAGGTGTTGTGAGATCAAATCTGCTTGTTTTTTTCCCTCAGTGCTGATTCTTTCCTATGGTTTCTTCACAGATCTGTGTTTGGAGGGGCAAGGGTGGGGGTCAGAGGGGGATGAGACCTTGGTTGAGGTTTGTGAGGATTGATTTTTTTTTCTGCCATTTGTCTATGTATGTTAACAATCTTAGGGTCTCATAAATTCATTGTTTTGTTTGTTTGTTTGTTTGTGGTACACGGGCCTCTCACTGTTGTGGTCTCTCCCATTACAGAGCACAGGCCCCAGACGCACAGGCTCAGCAGCCATGGCTCATGGGCCCAGCTGCTACATGGCATTTGGGATCTTCCCGGACTGGGGCACGAAACTGTGTCCCCTGCATCGGCAGGTGGACTCTCAACCACTGCACCACCAGGGGAGCCCAATTCATTTCTTATGAATGGCGTGATACACTGGAGTTTGTACTTAATTTGCCAAACAATGGGAGGCAATGAGAAGTTTAAATGTGAGAATAACATGGTTAGAATTCTGATATTAAAAAGAAAAAAAGAGGGAGAAAAAGAGCATGTAAAATGATTTGGGTAAATAGTTGGTAGTTGGGGATGGGTTAGGATGCTGTGCAATCATCCTGGTGGGGGTAAGGCAGACACGTACAATAGTGGTGGTGGTAAGAAAAGTTACAGTGACTCACTGAGACAATATGTATTTCAATTCACACAATGTAAGTAGAAACAAAAAGAATAAAAATACTATTGGTCAAAGACCCACATTTTAGAAAAGAAGAACTTTCATTCATTGCTGATGGAAATATAAATTGGCCAAATCTCTAAGTGGGGAATTTGGTAATATATACTAGACACTGTGAAAACAAAAGTACAATATCTTTTTCCAGCAATTCCACCATTATTAATAATTAAGGGACTCTTCAGACAAGCATGTTAAAGTGTATGAGCAAAGGTTTTACTTGTTTGGTTCTAAGGTAGCAAATTAGAGCAAATCTATATAATTCAGCAAAATATTGGGTTGGCCAAAAAGTCCGAATGAAAATTTTGGCCAACCCAATAGAATAAAGTAACCAAAAATGGAGATATAAATCCATATATTTGAACATGGAAAAATTCACAATCTAAGTAATAAAGTAGGTCACAGAATAATATGTAAAATATTATATCATTAAAAAATAATATGTATGCATATATAGAACATATTTGAAAATGTGTATACAATTTTAACAATGCTTATGTCAGTGTGTTTTTCTCTATTGCCTTATATTTTGATAATGCATATGGATTAGTACGTTTTGAAAAAATGATGATGTCATTAATAGGCACTTCGGAGAAGCCAGTATGGGCTACTGGTTTACTGGGGAATGTCATGATTTAGATGCTGCTTGAGAGTCTGGTTGAAAAATCTAACTGGATATATCTGAATATCAGTTTGAAAGAGTCTGACTATAGAGAATTTAAAGTGAAATGACTGATGACAGAATTTTTGAGAATTTAAAATGAAATGGTTGATGCAGAATTTTCCCCAATATTAAAAAATGATTAATGCTTCCAGGAAGTTTGGTACTCAATTTTAAATGCTTAGTTGAAAGACTGATATAAGCCCATATTTCAGCAGTGTTTATAGCTGCTTTCCTTTATGGCATTTAACTTTCTGGGGTTTAACTTCCCCCCATTCTATTATATATAATTACATTTATCAGATATTTGAAATCCCTTAAAGATTGGGTGAGCTATACATTTTAAAGAAATATATTGTAAAATTAAGTTATGAGTCTATTGGTCACTACTTAAGGAGGTGCTTTAATTAAATTCAACAGTTGAATAAACTTTCCAACACTATTACTTCCTCAAATATCACTTTTTAAGGCAAACTTTGAATAACTTATTCATTAGCTTGCCAATTTAAAGTTTTGACTTTTTTTTTTAACTCCCAACATTTTGCTTGTTTTTTAAAGATTAAAATCCTTTTATTTATGACTGGTATAAAAATTTGGTAAATCTTATTGACTAAGGTGCTTCAATTTTACAGGTAGGAAAATTGGTCACAAATCTAAACCAAGCAAAAGGGAGATACAAAAAAATGTATATTTCTAAAATTGTTTTAATCCATCTCTGCAATTCAGTTAAAAATCATCTACTCAGGCTTCCCTGGTGGCGCAGTGGTTGAGAGTCCACCTGCTGATGCAAGGGACACAGGTTCGTGCCCTGGTCCGGGAAGATCCCACATGCCGCGGAGCAGCTGGGCCCATGAGCCATGGCTGCTGAGCCTGCACGTCCGGGGCCTGTGCTCCTCAACGGGAGAGGCCGCAACAGTGAGAGGCCCATGTACAGCAAAAAACAAAAACAGAAACAAAACAAAACAAAACAAACATCTACTCTTCATTCTCCTTCTAGTTCAAGTTCTAAATTATTACCTTCACTGGGTCTCCCTCCTCTCAATGTTCCCCTATTTCAACCTCTTCCACACTGGTAGTGATTATGAAAATTCTCTCCTTTTTAAAAATTTTATTTTATATTGGACTGTAGTTGATTTACAATGTTGTGTTAGTTTCAGGTGTACAACAAAGTGATTCAATTATACATATACATATATCTATTCTTTTTCAAATTATTTTCCCATTTAGGTTATTATAGAATATTGAGCAGAGTTCCCTGTGTTATGCAGTAGGTCCTTGTTAGTTATCTATTTTATATATAGTAGTATGTATATGTTAATCCCAAACTCCCAGTTTATCCCTTCCTCGTTTCCCCATTGGTAACCATAAGTTTGTTTTCTATGTCTGTGAGTCTGTTTCTGTTTTGTAAATGAGTTCATTTGTATCTTTTTTTGTGTGTGTGTGTGGTACACAGGACTCTCACTGCTATGGCCTCTCCCATTGCAGAGCACAGGCTCTGGATGCGCAGGCTCAGCAGCCATGGCTCACAGGCCCAGCCACTCTGCGGCATGTGGGATCTTCCTGGACTGGGGCACGAACCTGTGTCCCCTGCATCAGCAGGTGGACTCTCAACGACTGCGCCACCAGGGAAGCCCTGTAACATTTTTTAAGTAGATTTCACATATGAGTGATATCATATGATATTTGTTTTTCTCTGTCTGACTTACTTCACTTAGTATGATAATCTCCATGTCCATCCATGCTGTTGCAAATGGCATTATTTCATTCTTTTTTATGGCTGAGTAATATTCCTTTGTATATATATATATCACATCTTCTTTATCCATTCCTCTGTTGATGGACATTTAGGTGGCTTCCATGTCCTGGCTATTATAAATAGTGCTGCTATGGACATTGGGGTGCATGTATCATTTTGAACCACGGTTTTCCTCAGGATATATGCCCAGGAGTGGGATTACTGGCTCATATGGTAGCTCTATTTTTAGTGTTTAAAGGAACCTCCATACTGTTCTCCATTGTGGCTGCACTAATTTGCATTCCCACTAACAACATACGAGGGTTCCCTTTTGTAAATTCTCTCCTAAAAAACTTCACTTCCCACTCTTGACAGACTAAATGTTCTTGCATGGAAAGCAGGATCATCTACATGTTGGCCCCATCTCACTTCCCTGACTTCATTTCCTTCTATGCTTAGAAACACGCCCTACAGTTTAGCTACTTAAAGGTCTTGGGGGTACGAAGTGAATTTTCTTGTCTTAAACTTTTGTATAATTGCCAGGAGATTCTTTCCCTTCTCAAATTCTTATGGGTCAGTTTTGATAGGCATGAAAACTTGTCTACAAAATCCGTTGTGAGAATTCATTTATCTAATGGCTAAGGAGATTTACTGTTTCTCCTCCCTGTCCAATTCTGGCTCAAGCACAAGGTTGTGAAAAGAGTGACCTTTTCAAGTAAAGAAAGGCCTTTCTGTAATAAAGAGTAAAGTCTTCTTGAGGACTCAGATCAAATTAGGAAAAATTATTGATGATACATATGAGCTCCAACAATGATTAGTGTGGTATTGGTTTCATTAAGTGAATACATGTACAAAACACCACTGCAAAAACAAAAAACTAAAACAGAACAGAAACAGAGTGTCTAGAAAAAAGTTTAAATGTACCCACTTTCTCCTATTGGTCAGGAACTTGGAAGCTTGGGTTGAGCTTAGGGTCATTACCCTTCATTACTCCCTGGAGACTGAGCCCAGTGCCTGGGTGTTTCCTAAGTGGGGAAAAAAATGAATAGGTGTCTTACATTTGTAAGGCAATTTTTTTTTTTAATGAATAGATTATGTCTACATCTGTGGGAAATGTTCTATTTCAAATTTCAGTTGGAGCAAGATTAACTAAATTAGGAGATCTCTTCCTTGGGTCCCTTTTTAGAAATTAATTCTCTTTAGATACTTTGTTACTTAATAGTTCTTTACTACTAAATGCTTTTCTTTTTTTGTTTAAACGGGTTCCTTTTATTTTTTAAATTAATTTATTTTATTTATTTATTTTTGGCTGCGTTGGGTCTTCATTGCTGCGTGTGGGCCTTCTCTAGTTGCAGCAAGTGGGGGCTACTTTTTATTGCGGTTCACAGGCTTCTCATTACAGTGGCTTCTCTTGTTGTGGAGCACAGGCTCTAGACACATGGGCTTCAGTAGTTGTGGTGCTTGGGCTCAGTAGTTGTGGCTCGCTGGCTTTAGAGCGTAGGCTCAGTTGTTGTGACCACAGGTTTAGTTGCTCCACGGCATGTGGGATCTTCCCAGACTAGGGATCAAATCCGTGTCTCCTGCATTGGCAGGCCGATTCTTAACCACTGTACCACCAGGGAAGTCCCTACTAAATGCTTTTAACAGGAATCATTTTCTTCTGGGTAAAATGTTTTCATTGCTTGTATTTACCACCATTCCTTTTGAATTAGGCATTGAAGTAACTTTTTCTAAAGTCAGAGGTCTTGGCATCATTACTCTTTACTAATTATATTTATTTTCTGCCTCTCATTTGCTTTCTCTTCTGTTGATAGACAGAGAGTAGTGCCAAGGTATAGCTTTGCTTCTGTCCTTTGTTTTCCCCTGTTTTTAAACATCACCTCCTAAGACCACAAGGATTTTTATCTTAAATATTGTTTATTTTAGTTTGTGTACTTTTAAAAACATCTATCTTGGTATCTTTTGGCCAAAAGTTGAATACTCAAGCTTGGCTGCTATCTAGTTGGGAAATGAGACTGCATCATTCTCTGCTGTCATGGGTTCCCTAACCAATTCTGAACTATTTCTTGGTTTATAAGCTCTCCCTGCCATCGAAATCTCTATTTGGCTTTTCTGCTATAATAGACACTTGCTTCCATGGCTTTTCAAAACCCAGACCCAGCCCAGGCCCTTCTCTGACAGCTTTGGTCCTCAGGGCTGCTTCTTTCCCATTATCTCTTTGGAATTCAGCCTCTTTCTCTGAACAAATGAGTCACATTTATCTAAACCTTACCTTTCAACTCTTTAGTTTTTTTTCTTCTTCTTTTGCTTATGTTTGGGCCCTCTGGAAATCTGAGCCTGGGGAAAAGAAAAACAAATACTATGAACTTTTCTGAAGAATGCCTGGCTCCTACCCTTTCTGCATTTCTGCAGCAGACACAAAGTCTCCGTATCCATTTCACATAGAAATGTGCTCTTTTATTCCAGAGTGCAGCGAAGAATTTATAGTCATCTGGTGAATTCCAACACAGTAATTCAATTTTTTAAATAGAAATTTTACTGCTTAATATTTTGGCTAGGCTTGTCTTAATATTATTAATTATATTAGTAATAATGATCACTATCAACTGATTGTTTTTTTTAATATGCCTAGTGCTGAATTAAATTGTTTACAGTCATATAAGAAACCTAGATTTATCAAATAACAATCAGCCTTTCATTTTAGTCAATATTGTGTTTTATAAACCATGCTGCAATGTTTTGGATTGTCCTTGGATTAAAGACCTGGGTTCAATTCTGTGTCTGCTAAGTAGTACATGTATGACCTTCCATATATTATTAAATATTTTTTATGCAAAAACTATTTTTGAGACCATACATGCCATTTACTCATTTTTGAATTCATCATAAAATTTAAGATTATTCATTGAATGTGTACATTTCAGAACTGAAGCTACATCATTAATCTAAGGAAATGATATATCTAACTCATAGAGTTATCGTCGGGATTGAATAAGGTTATATATGCAAAACACTTAGCTTAGCGCTTGACACATACCAGTGGTCAATAAACTGTAGCTCTCTCCCTTCCCCCAGCAGTTATCAAGCTGTAAATTCCTAGGGCCAGGAATCTGCTAGAAGCTCATTCTTTACATATCATAATAGTTCATAGCAATTTCTAATATTAAACAGGCTAGGATAGAAATAACCTAAAGTCATAATAAAATAAAAATGATAATTTAGATATATATTCAATCAGTTTTGAAGCAACTTCTATGTTTTTCCACATTTTTATTTCCCAGATAAAATTATTATTTTCCAAATTAAAATAATTATCTTATCCCAGGATATAAGTGGTTAATTGTGGGCCTGATTCTCTCATTTTAGATAAAATTTAAAAGGCAAAGCCACTCAAGATGTGGTATGACTATTGGCTAGACCCTCAGAGAGTTACCTTCTTGGAACACAATAGAAGATGGGAGTTGTTAGCTTTGACAAATTTTGAGAAAAGTAGTCTAGAAAAGTGTAGTACATGCTGATTCGTAATGTCATTAGGCAATTCTAATCTGCCAAAGAACAAAGATAAGGAAACAATTGTATTTTTTTGACATTCTACATATAATTATCAAGATCAGGTCCAAACACTTAAGCCCTGAATTCAAATCTTCAGTCTGCCTTTCATATTGCTCTATATTTTCCCGCACAGAACACCCAGGCTGGACCACTTGCTCCTCCATGAATGGATTATGTAAATTGAAGGTGATGCTTTGGAAAGTTTGCTCATGTGATACACTGTGTAAGATCTCTGCCCCTTCTCCAGCCCCACCTGGGAGAACCACTAGGGATAGTTCTCTATCACATCTCACTCCTCTTTAAAACCATACATCAGGGTTCCAACCTGTTTTCCATTTCTCCTTAGTGATCTTCATCCTGATGTTTCCACAGCAGTTAGGTCTGCATCTCTAGTAAAGCAGTTATTTCAGTTGGTCTTTTCTTATGGTTTTTTAAAAATAGAAAACCTGAGTAGTTTATAATTTTTAAAGGAATGGAATCATTAGTTAATCTTTCCACAAAAGAAAACTTCAGATCTAGGCAATTTTATAAAGTGAGTTCTACAAATTTTTAAGTGAATAGATCATTTCAGTCATACAAATATTTCCCCACAATAGAAAATCAGGAAATAGTCTCCTCCACATTTTATAATGCTATAATAATCTTGATGTCAATATTCAATAAAGACAATAAAAGAAAAGTTAATTACAGGCCAATCTACTGCTAAGCATATATGCCAAAAATCCCAAGCTAAATATTGCCAAACTGAATTTAGATGATGTACAAAAACCAAAAAAAAGAAAAAAAGAAAAAAAAGAAAGAAAAACCCCCAACAAAAACCAAACCAAAAAAAAAAAAAAAAAAAAGAAAAACCCCAAAACCCACTGAAATTCTAATATTCCAGAAATTCAAGTTTGGCTTGACATTATACAGTCTGTTAATGAATTTGTGATATTAATGGTTTAAGAAAGGGAAAAAAAAATCTAGGTACTTTTCTTAATAGAATTACATAAATTATTTGATAAGATTCAAAACCCACTGACCCTCTGATGATTAAAAAAAAAAGACCTTAGCAAGTTAAAAATAGAAGACAGTGTATACTGGTAATCTAAAGCAATTATGCTTAATGGGGAGAGTTAGATACACTCCTTTTTGAATCAGGAATAAGAGGAATGTTCTGTATCATTGCTTATAATCAACATTGTTTAGGATGTCCAGGTCCTAAAGATAAGTGTATGCATGATAATTCCCACTGTCAGGGCTCAGAGGACCACATGCCCCTGCCAGAATCCAGTTACTGGGCTAGTCTAGGGTGGCCAAGGCAGACATCCATTGTGTTGAGTATCTTTTCCTAACTCAGTCTCCCCATGGATATCAAATGTCTACAGCTGAATTCTGTAACATGGTGGTTACTATGTACATGTGGCTGAAATGTAGTTAGTCTGCATTGAAATGTACTATAAGCATAAAATACAACACTGTATTTCAAAGACTTAGTATAAAAAGAGCAAAATACCTCATTAATAAATTTTTGATAACATGTTGAAATGCTAATATGTTGGAAACATTGAATTAAATGAATATATTATTAAAACAAATTTCACTAGTTTCATTATACCTTTTAAAGTTGTAGCTAGTAGAAAATTAAAAATTATATATGTGACACTGAGTTGCATTCTGTTTCTACTGGAGAGCTCTGGTCTACAATAAATATGAGTTAAAGGGCATTAAACCAGGATGAGAGGGGAGGAGATAGCATAAATGTTGGCAGGATGCAGGAAGAGCCCGGCTTATCCTCTGCACTAGGCGGCAGCCATCACCACTGTGATGTAGCTGTCACCCCTGGGTTGCAGCCATCACACCTGGGAGGCCCCAGCTCCACAGAATAAGAAGCCACAACTGGAGCCGCAGGAGGTGTCTAGTGGGGGATTTCTGGTTCTTGTCTGTGTAGGCCAAGGTGCTGCTGCCATGGCTACCTCAGATGGCAGCCAGTTGGGGACCACAGTGGGGCCATGATTGGGATCCCTGGTGACCACCATGGACATCTTAAATTTGGTGCTGGGCCTTTGAGGCTGGAGTAATAAACTTCTGCTGTTAACAACTTCTTGTCTGTCTTATTAGACTATAACATTCTTGGGGAGGTCCTGTATCTTACCATCTTTCTATTACACACTATGTTAACACAGAGTGTTTTGGACATAAAATGCACTACAAACTTACTTTATGAATCAAATGGGAATTACATCTTAGTCAGAGTACAGGCTCCGGACGGGCAGGCTCAGTGGCCATGGCTTACGGGCCTAGCCACTCCGCGGCATGTGGGATCTTCCAGGACTGGGGCAAGAACCCGCGTCCCCTGCATCGGCAGGCGGACTCTCAACCACTGAGCCACCAGGGAAGCCCTGGACCATCATTCTTAATGTCCTCATTCACTATTACACTCCTTCAGGATAAAAACCCAGCACTTCCCAGAAGGCATAGAATCCCTTCATAGTGCACAGTTCCATGGTGTTTTTAATGTATATTGGGGATCCTACTATTAGTATCATTATTATTTGTATATATTGAATTCCTTTTTAAACTTATTTTTCACAGACTTAGTTAAGAAGTCTTTGTACATATAGAGGTATTTGAATACTGCAATTACTAAATAGATAGTAAAATTTTTTTATTCCACTCTTCTGCACCTGACCTTTTTCCTCATTCTTATTGCATTAACATTGCTGACAAACAGATCCACATATTTACTGGTGTTATAGAAAATCTACTGTATAAAGCTCTGTGAGGGCTGAGAAATACACAAACTCTCAATCTTCAAGCTCCTTCTATCTGATAGGAGAGTTAAACACAACAATCATTTTAGCACACATGGTGTGTGAAAACTGTGATAGAAGCTGTCAAAATTTAAGACTGCCAGATTGCCTGGGAAAGAGGGTTCACTTCCACTTGAGGAGATCAAAGGCAATATCCTTGTTGAGATGACATCTGGCCTGAGCTTTAGATGGTGAGTGGAATTTGGATAAGTGGAGAAAAAAGAGAGGACGTTATCTCTAGGAGGAGGAAATGGCATGAAAAGTGGTAACATCTTGTAGAAATGTTTAATTGTATGAACTGAGCAACAATTTGAGTTTTTTTCTCTCCATAAATAAAAGTAGTGCTTGCTTTATTTAATAGGCAATAGGAAAGCACTGAAAAAAAAAAAAAAAGGTTTTGGAGGTGTGTGATTTGACCAAAGCAAGACTTCAGTAAGATAAAGTTCAGTTGTTGTAAAAGGTGGCTAAGGAAGACAGTGACACCTTCATGCTTTAGAGAAGTTTTTATAGGAGAATGAAATAAGCAAATGTGGAAACTGCTACCTAGAAAGAACTCGGAGAATTTAGCAAGTAATTTTGATAAAGGTGATAGATAGATAATGAAGAAAAGATTATCACCCAAAATCTGAGACTAATTAAACTGACTAGTGAAAAAAGTATGTTCTGCAATTCTAAAGACAGGCAAATATACAATTTTCTTTTATTTTAACTTTCCTTTAGTACAACTATCTCTCCCCTTCTTTTTACTTTTCAGATCTTTCATAAAATCGTTGTTTTCATTTATTATTTCCATTATTTCATTTTCCATACACTTTGAAATCTGGTTTCCATCAAGGTCACACCACTGAAAATTTTTAGGTAAAGGTCTTTGATGATTGATCTGTGGCTTAAAGTGACAGATGATTTCTAATCCTTATCTTACTTGACCTCACTAAACTATTTCAGAATTGTATCTAACCTACCCTTTTGCATGCTCTGCTATCTTGGGTTCTGTGACATCACTATTTCTTTGTTTCTTTTCCTACATAGCTGGCTCTTTAAAGAACAATGAATGCATCCTTAACCTGTTTCATGCATACTGGTGTTTCCTAACCTTCTGTTTTCAGCCATTATATCTTATTATTCTGTATTTGCACTGACATTGTTTCAACAGTCACTTCTAATGCTTTTTAGACAAGTGTTTATTGAGCATCTACCTTTCCCAGGCATGGCATTGATTAATCCCAAATCACCAACCTGGCTCTTTCTCCTGAGCTCCAGACCCCAGATGCTCATTACCTGCTTGAGTTAATCTCTTTATTGTCTCCCTGGCTCTGCAAAGATAACATTCTCCATTCTGATCTCTCCTCAGACCTGCTCTTATTTGTCTATCCTCTTTCTTGGCAAATGGTAATATCATTCATCATCCAATTGACCCAATTAGGACCCCAGGAGCCATGCTTGACTCTGCATTTCAGTAGATGACAGCATGGACAGATACCAATGGCCAGAGACCAGACGCCTTGTTTTCATTACATAAAATTAAATACCCCTGAAGAGAAAGGAGAGTGGAAGGAAAATTTTGGGTAGAAAGCATTTAAATTAGAACTAAACATGTTTCCATAGAATTCACTACAGTATGATAATGTAGATTAAAAATTGAGTTTGAAGTGAAATTATAGAAAAATGATATTAAAATTTTGTCTACCTGAGTATATGACTTTAAATTATGACTTAAATTTGTTTAATTTCAATGTACTTATAAACATTTTACAGAGGCTCCTCATAACCTTTAGGATAAAGTCCCAAAACTATAGCACGGGATCCAAGACCCTTTACAACCTGGGTCATGCTGACCTCCCCAGCCTTATCCCTGGCCACAACCTTCCTTACACCTTACCCTTGAATGCATATGCTCTTTCTGACCTTTAGGACTCTGTACATTTGCTCTTACATTTTCCTAGAATATTTCTTAGCCAGTGTCCATTTGGTTAATTTCCATTAATAATTAATTCATAAACATTTTAGGAAAAAGCAAAAATCCCGGCTTTCAAGGAGCTCATTATCTATTGGAGGAGGCAGGCAGGCAAAAGAGATAAGACAACTCTTACTCATGTTGATAGAAATACATTGCAGGTGGTATCCCGATAATTGAGGGAAAGGTACTGGAAGGTTCATCTAAGGGTGAACATCTGAGAGCAACCCAGGGCATTCCTCCAGTTTTTGTGATCAAGAAGTGCTTTCCCATGTTCAGAGGAAATCTTCCCCTTTGTGGTTGATCCTGGTTCTTTCCAATGAGGGAGGAATCAGTGATATTCTAAATGAGTACAAAGGTTTAAAGTTGGGGACTTTGGAAAAATAAAATGGTTTTAACACCACTCTGACCCACTGATCAAGATTTTCAGTTATGGTCCAGGCGTTTCAATTTTGAAAAACAGTTCTACAGGTTGTTGTGATGCACACACAAGGTTGAGTACTGTTGTTAAATAATCTCAAAGAAAAAAGGAACAAGAGCTCTTTTAGTGATTTACATTTTGTTCAGGACAAAGCTTAGAGACAATCCTTTCAGAAGTTCTTCTAGAATCATCTGAAGTCTGAGATAGGCACCTACAGCAATCTGGGCTTAGCTCTCTGAAAATACACCAAATGATATACTTCTGTCTTCTCCACTAGACCTAAGGTAGAAACTATGTTATTTGTTAAGGATAGAAACTGTATCTATATCCAAAGCCTTGTATAGTATCAGAGTAGAGAGCATTTAACAGGCAGTGACTATAGGGTATGAGTGCCTTTATGGGATAAAGGGGACTCTAGTTTTAAAGGGGAACAAATAAATTTCATTTTTTATATATTGAGGCCAAGGTGCCATTGGCTTATTCAGTTTTAAGTACCAAATGGACAACTGGGGATGTGGAACTTGAAGTTGAGAAATAAGTCAGGACTGAAAATATTGGTTTGGTCATAACCTTCAGGATGGTATTAGCTAACACATGAAAAGTAGACTTTATCTCTTTGGGCAAAGTGAGGCTGAAAGAGGCCAAATTACAGAAGTTTGAGATTAAAAAAAAAAATATATATATATATATATATACACACACGCACATACACATGTATATATAAAACATATTATATCATTAAATTATAAAAATTATACATAATATACTATATTATTATATTATAAAATTATATATAACATATTATGCTATATTATAAAGTATATATAATTGCATACATGTAAAATTACATATATATTATATTAATATGTTATAAAATTATATATAATTGCATATATATATGTGTGTGTGTTTAGAGGAGCAGTGGAAAACAAAGAGCTAGTGAAAAATATACATCAGAAACTTCCCTAGAATACAAAGAGGAGAATCAGTCCCATATAATTCAGCAGAAGAAAAAATTTCATGGTGAAATAATGAGTCAACATTGTTAAATATTGTAATTACAGTAAGTCCCCTACATACAAACGAGTTCCATTCTGAGAGGGTGTTTATAAGTCCAAGTTGTTCGTAAGTCCAACAAAGTTAGCCTAGGTACCAAACTAACACAATCAGCTATACAGTACTGTACTGTAATAGGTTTATAATACTTTTCACACAAATAATACATAACAAACAAACACAAAAAATAAAGAAAAAGTTTTTAATCTTACAGTACAGTACCTTGAAAAGTACAGTAGTACAGTATAACAGCTGGCATACAGGGGCTGGCATCGAGTGAACAGGCAAGAAGAGGAGGTGGGAGATGGTAGAGCTGAAGGATCGGCAGCAATAGGAGATGAAAGGCAAGCTGCAATTTCACTCATGCCTGACGTTGATGGCACAGGTTCCTTGCTGGATTCAATTCTATCTACCCTCTTGAAAAAATGATCCAGTGATGTCTAGGTAGTAGCTCTTTTTTTCCTCATCATAGATAACACGGTAGCACTGGATTGCATTCTGAACGGCTGCTGCAACCTTCGTGTACATACTGTTCTATATTCGGGTCTTGTGCCTCAAAAACTAACAGTGCTTCCTCAAATAAAGAAAATCCCCTTGCCATTTCCTGCATCATGAATTTCTTTGGTTCTTCAGTTATTTTCACTTTTGTTTCCACCATTTCACTTGGCGCTTCTTAGCAGTAGCAACTACACCACCATTGCTTTTATGCTTGCTTCTGGACATCCAGGACTTGAAATAAAGATACTGTACTACTGTACTCTATACAGTACTGTACGGTAAAGTACACAAAAGCACAACCACTTGTAGAGGATGCATGCATGTGACAACGTATGCCAGACATGTGAACTAACTTATGTGATTGGACATGTGAATGCATGTTCATATCTTTGAAAGTTTTCAACTTGAAGGTTCATATGTAGGGGACTTTGACTGTTGATCTCAACAGTCAAAATGCTGTTGAGATCTATCAGAGAAGTCAAGAATGGAGAAAACCCATTTTCTAGTATAATTAGGATATCGCAGTTGACATGTAAGGGAACAGTTTCAGCTAAGTGGTGGAGAAAAAGTCTTAATACTATAGTTAACAAAATGCATAGTGGTAGAATTGTGGAAGTCTGGATAAGAGAGGGATTGAATGATAATTTGCTGGATTGACAAGTGAAAGCAAAGAGTTTGTATTATATTGAGACCAATGTGTATTTAGAAGGAGTGTGTGTTTGTCCAATGACTGACAATGACTGATGGTGGAAAACATCCAAAAGGGAATGAGTGGTAGAGGATGATCTTGGGCAAAGTAGGACGGTATGGATCTTTGCAAGTGGAGGAGATGGGAAAGGTCAAGGCTTCTTTTCACAGGATATGGAAAAGAAAAAGAAAGTAGGTGGAGGCATGGAATCATCTTGAGGTAAAATGGGGATTCATTTCAGGTTTGTTAAAAGTTCTCAGTAAGTTATGACAATCAGCTGAAGATGGGTAAGGTGAGTATAGAATTGGGGTGGGAGGTTGAGAAGACTAGGCTAGTGGAGGAGCCACTGGGAACACATTAAACAGAGTCAGCAATCTGGTAATAAAAGACTTGTGATGCAATGGTGAGGACCCAGCTGATAGAGCATGGTGTTGTGAACAGAAGCAGCAATCTGGTAATAAATGACTTGTGGTGCAATGGAGAGGACCCAGCTCTTGAAGCATGGTACTGTGAACAGAAGCAGAGAATACAGTCAGTAGGCATGACCTGAGGAAATAGATCTGTTAGATGGGAATGTTAAAAATTTAAGGAGATGTTCCATTTGTCTCTGTGTCTGTTTTTGTGCCAGTACCTTACTGTTTTGATTCCTGTAGCTTTGTAGTATAGTCTGAAGTCAGGGAGTGTGATTCCTCCAGCCACTGTGGAAAACAGTATGGAGGTTTCTCAAAAATCTAAATATAGAACTACCATATAACCCAGCAATTCCACTCCTGGGCATATATCTGGAAAAGAGGAAAACTCTAATTTGAAAAGATACATGCACCCCACTATTCATAGAGCACTATTTACAATTGCCAAGGCATGGAAGCAACCTAAGTATCCATTAACAGATGAATGGATATAGAAGATGTTGTACACACACACACACACACACACACACAATGAAGTATTACTCAGCCATAAAAAAGAATGAAATTTTGCCATTTGCAGCAACATGGATTCCCTTGGCGAGTACTATGCTTAGTAAAATAAGTGAGGGAGAGAAAGACAAATATTGTATGATATTACTTATATGTGGAATCTAAAAAGAGATAGATATAGAGAACACAGATATAGAGAACAAACTTGTGTTTACCAATGGGGAGAGGGTAGAGAGGAGGGGCAACTTGGGATGGGGGAAAAAGTGTTAGTATGGGATTATATGAAATCATGTGTGTGAAACTTTTGAAAATTGTGAAGCACTATTATAGAATTGAAAGAATTTTTCATTCAATAATAGAAAGTAAGGAGATGAGGAATTCAGAGACCTTGTGAATGGTCACACTGAAGTAAGTGATCATTTTAACTATGATGAGTAAGACAACAAAAAGTGAATGGATTGAGAAATATGGTGTAGAGATCAGAGGTAAAAATAGGAATAAAAACAAGTTTAACAGCTGTGAGGTCAAGAGAGTAAAAAACAGGAAAACAGGCAATTGTGTTAGTGGAAGGAGAGTACCTTTGTTATTTGATGAGTATTTTTCTGTGTTTTTGCTCCTCTAGCAGCTCATATGAAAGTGTTATCCTTAGATTCTGTGTGACCCCCAGACTTTTAGATTTCATAAGCCAATAAAATTTCAAATTTTAGTGACATAAATTTGCTAGATTTTAAATTTATTTTTGACAATTAAGGACAATGAAAAAAAGAACTGCCATCTGCTCTCACTATAATGTACTAAACATAAAAACATATTTTAATATAAAAAATCAGAAAAGACAAAATCTCAGAATAAGAAAATAAAAATTTTTCCCAAGAAAGTACATTTTGCAATTATATTAATGCCTGAGCTTAAATTTATTTGCACATGCATATGCATCTATCTATCTATCTATCTATCTATCTATCTATCTATCTATCTATCTAATCTATCTTGCCTTTAGTGTTGTATCATCATTAATGTAAATTATTTTTTGTTTATTTTGTCATAAAAGCTTACACGTCCACCTGGAACCTTAGAATGCCTCTTTGTTTGGAAATGTAATTTCCTTTGTAGATGTAACTAGTTAAGATGAGGTCATACAGGATTATGGCTTCTAAGGTCTGTCTGCTATAGCCAGGTCACTCTTGAGGTAGCCTCTGTGGGCTGGATCCTAACACAGTTCAACACATTGACTCTCAACCATCTGTGGCCCAAATCTGGTCTATAGAAAACCCTTAAATAACTTTTGCTTTATTGAATTCTTGGAATAGGAGCCCATCTCAACTCAGCCACTGTCCTTTGCCCACCATTGGAATCATTAACAAATGATTTCTTGCCTTTAACATTTTCTAGGTGGGAGTATAACACCATCCATTGCAACTCTCAACTCTAAGGCATACATGTCAAGTTCTCTGAAGGACTCATTGAAATCCTTGTAATTCAGTTTGTTGTTAGAAGCAGACACCCTCCCCTAAAAAGGAAGAGGGACCCACAACACACTAGCAGTTTTCTCTACTTTTGACCACTGGCTACTCTTGAGGTGAAGGACTTATGGAATGCTTAACTGGTTTTTATAAACCTCCCTTGAACAATTTTATGTTTGATGTCTGATATTTGTCACCTTAAAGTGTTAGTTAAATCTTCCACCTTATCATCTTTTTACTTGTGATCAGCTGTTTAATGTTTCCTTCTTCCTTAGACTTTTACTTCTATGAGAGCAGAGACACCTTTTTTTTTTCCTAACAAATGTATTCCCAGTACCAATCTAAATGACTAACTTATGGTAAGACAATAAATACAATATTTATTGAGTGAAAGAATGAATGAATGAAATTACAGAAGAAACATTTTTCCTCTGGTATTAAACTTTAAAACAAATTTTCCATGTGATATTTTAAGAGGAATATATTTAGAGATGGACAGTGTTCTTAACATCAATATCATAGATGTTCTAAGCTAATATAGCTTATTTTACACTTCACCCTTAGATCAAGTTTTCTCAAGGAGTGGATGGATGACATGTCCATTAGACTATCATTTCTAAATAGATTGTTTCTTAGCAGTTTTTAAAAATCAGAAAACAAAGTTTGATATTAATTTATTTGATGAGTTGATATTTGTAAAGTTGATTGATGGTTGACCCATATTCTTCAGAAACTGGACTCTCAGGTGATATATTTTCACATTCCATTATGGTTGTTGAAATACTGGTACAAATACTTTTCCTAAGTTAAAGGACATCTCACTCATGTAAGAAACATTGCTACATAACAAATAACCCCCAAACTTAGAAGCTTAAAACAAAAAACATTTATTATTTCATAGTTTCTGTGGGTCAGGAATCTGACCCCAGCCTAAGTTGATGCCTATGGCTCAAGACCTCTAATGATGCTGCAGTTCAGCTGGTGGTGGTGGCTGTGGTATCCTCTGATGGTTTGATGGCAGTGGATGAGGGGAGATATCTACTTCCATGCTCACTCGTGTGGTTGCTAGAAGCCCTCCGTTCCTCATTTCACTGGGCTCCACATAGGCTGATGGAATGCGCTCATGACAGGACAGCTGGTGGTTCAGGAGAGAGAGCCAGAGAGGGAGAAAGAGAGCACCGGCGATGGATCCACAGTTTTGTTGGTTTTTTTTTTTTTTTTTTGCGGTACGTGGGCCTCTCACCACTGCGGCCCCTCCTGCTGTGGAGCACAGGTTCCGGACGCGCAGGCCCAGCGGCCACAGCTCACGGGCCCAGTCGCTCTGCGGCATGAGGGATCTTCCCGGACCGGGGCACAAACCCGTGTCCCGTGCAGCAGCAGGTGGACTCTCAACCACTGCGCCACCAGGGAAGCCCAACAGTTTTTTTATTACCTAATCTTGAAAGTAAGATCCCATTACTTCTTTTTTTAAAAAAAGATATTTTATTTAGGGACTTCCCTGGTGGTGAAGTGGTTAAGAATCCACCTGCCAATGCAGGGGACACGGGTTTGATCCCTGGTCTGGGAAGATCCCACATGATGTGGAGCAACTTAGCCTGTGTACCACAACTACTGAGCCCATGCATTACAGCTACCAAAGCCTGTGCACCCTAGAGCCAGTGTGCCGCAACTACTGAGCTGACGCGTCACAACTACTGAAGCCCGCACACCCTACGGTCCACGTGCTGCAGCTACTGAGGCTTGTGCACCTAGAGCCCAAGTGCTCCAAGACAAAAGAAGCCACCACAGTGAGAAGCCGGAGCACCACAACGAGAAGTCTGTGCACCACAATGAATAGTAGCCCCCACTCACCACAACTAGAGAACGCCTATGTGCAGCAACAAAGACCCAAAGCAGCCAAAAAATAAATTAAAAAATTTAAAAAATATATATTTTATTTATTTGGCTGCTCCAGGTCTTAGTCACAGCACATGGGATCTAGTTCCTTGATCATGGATCAAACCCGGGCCCTCCGCATTGGGAGCGTGGAGCCTTAACCACTGGACCACCAGGGAAGTACCCCCATTACTTCTTCTTTTTTTTTTTTTTTTTGCGGTATGCGGGCCTCTCACCGTTGTGGCCTCTCCCTTCTCCCTTTGTGGAGCACAGGCTCCGGACACACAGGCTCAGCGGCCATGGCTTATGGGCCCAGCCACTCCGCGGCATGTGGGATCTTCCCGGACCAGGGCATGAACCCCTGTCCCCTGCATCAGCAGGCAGACTCTCAACCACTGCGCCACCAGGGAAGCTCCCCATTACTTCTTTTACTCATAGAAGCAAACAAGTCAATAAGTTCAACCCACATTCGAGGGGAGGCGATTACACTAGGGTACAAATACCAGGAAGCTATTTTAGAGGCTGCCTGTCGTACTCAAGGGGACCTAACTGCAAAGCTAGAATTGTCTTGAAGAATTCAAATTTCAGCATTGTAGATCATGTGAAAATTCTTCACTACAATAATTTAAAAAACACTTACTCTTTGGCAACTTGCACATAGAATCTTTTCTGATTATTTCAAGCAATATTTGATAGTACAGCAGTGGTGATCACCTGGGTAGAAGTTCCTAAAATCTGTTTAAAAATATTACATTGAGACCAAGACCCTAAGTTTCTTGAAGAGAAACCTGCCATAATGTTTTGCAGAGATTTCCAACACTTCCTTTTCATGTCTTTCACTTTATATTTTGTACTGCATTTGGGTAAACTTCCCAGATAGATCTTCTAGTTCATTAATTTTTCTTTCAGTTGTATCTTGTTGGTTGTTTAACTCATTCATTGATTTAAAAAATTTTTTTGGTAATCATTTTTTAAAATTTCTGTTAAATTTTTTCTCCAAATCATCCTATTCTTTTTTTAAATGTCCTGCTTTTTATTTATTTATTTATTTAAATTTTTTAAATTTTTATTTTTTTATTAGTTTCTGCTTTATAACAAAGTGAACCAGTCATACTATATGTCCTGCTTTTTTTAAAAAAAAAATATGGTTTCAATTTCTTCTGCTGTCTCTTTTCCCATTTTAAGCATATTTTAAAACAGTCTACTTCAGTTGGCTTCACTGTCTCTAGGCTGGCATGGGCAACACCTCTTGCTGTTTTATTTGATGACTCCTGCTATTGTTAGATTGTTTCTTTGTGCAGTTTGTAATTTGTGATTTTGAACTTCTCTTCAGTAAGGATATCCTCTGTTGGAATATTGTGTACCCTAAGATGTGATGCTATGTACACATGTTTGTTCAGTTGGTTTAGGACTAGTGGGTTTTTTTTGTTTTTTTTCTTTAATTTCTAAGCTTGAGGATTCTACTATCATCCCTGAAGACTAGTATCGTGGTCTTTTGTTTTAATTTTTAAAGGGGAATTTTGTTTTCCCCACTAAGATCTTCAAGCCAAATCCAATATCCTTGTTACTTTCCCAGTGATTTTATCCCTTTCCTCTATCACTCAGGAGTCACTCTTTCATTTACCCAGCTTTTTATAGGGATCTCAGGTCCTGCACCGAAATTCACATGTGCCAAGGTCGTGTTCTTATCCCAAACAGGCATGTAATCTGTGGCATCTAGTAATGAGGCCTTCCATGAGTCTAATAACCCCCTGAACATCTACTGAGTCACTTTACAAAGCTTTTGTTTTACATTTCTTCTTTGTTGCTGGCTCCCAGGAATTTCTCTTTTTTTTTCTTTAAATTCATATGTATATTTTTATTATTATTTTGATTATATGTTATTTACTGTTTTTCTATTTTTATAGCCAGAGGGCCATGTTGTAGGAACTGGACTAAAAAAATAGTATAATATGCTGTTCAACCAGTTCCTTTATTTACTTTATTTATAAAGTCTGTCTACTCTTCCGTTCTTTATTTTCCTTGTTTTGTCCCCATGCTTAGAAAAACATCATAATTTCAGATCCTGCCCTAAATAAAATCTATGTCTATATATAGGTCTTTATTTCTTCTCACCCACCAATTAGTCCCTATATGTACCTAGGCACCTACTGTATCATTTCTTTTACCCTATAATTTAAAACTGTATACATAAAATACTTATGGGTGAGAAGGCATAAATCCCTCTAGCTGAAAGAAATGCAATATGTGATTCAGGGAATTTGAGTGTGTCATTGCAAAATCCTGTTCTGTCGGGTAGCGGTGTGGTTTGGTATAAAGAAAAGTAATAGAAATATTCACAACAGAGCCCTAGGATATAAAAGTCCCTTTGTGTTTTTCATTACTGGGTCATTACTTGCCATTCTTTACAAAATAAACAGGAAGAATTGTTTCCAGGTTTTAAAGTTCAAGAGTTTGGGGACAAACTTGCAAAATGCTTAAAAATAAAGGACCACAACTGAGGAACAAAAAACGAAAGATGGATATTTTCATACCAACAGAGATAGGATTACTATTTCTAAAAGCTGAAAGTATGTCTACACATTTTCATTAAAAAAACCTACAGTGAACTTCTGCAGCTTTACAATTTGTATAACCAAAAGGTGGCAGTGTTCCATTTGGTTTCCTCTGGAACCTCATTTTGTAGAGGTATAATTTTCAGATGTATTCTGTCTTTAATTTACACTTAAAACAAACATTAAGCAATATTACTATTATCACATGTGCCAAAAGATAATTATGATTGAGAAGAAAAGAAATTTTTTTTGACAACAGGAACTTTGAAGGATTTATTGTATAGAATGCACTAACCTGAACAGCCAAAAAAACAAAAACAACAAAAATAACAGGACATTTAAAAAATCAGCATATGGATGATTCACATATAAGATATTTCATTTGTTATTCAATTATATCTTTGGTCTACTCTGTCTTGAATATTAATTGATTCATTTTATAACACTATGCAAGCATAGATTCATTTTCAGGTCTAACTAGTTAATGAGGGAAAAAATTTGGGTTTTGTGTTCATAGCAGACAAAATATTTTCATCACTATGATTAAAATTTTTCTTCAACAAGTGAATAATAAATATTTAAGGCCACCGATGAGTAGGTTGAAAATATATGCAAATATATTCTTAGGCTATTAATATTACAATGAAAGCAACTAAAATAAGTAATTGAAAACAATTTCAATCCCAAATCCTAAATCTGCTACAAAATCTTAAGTGAAAGCTTACATGAGGCAAAATTTATTTTACGAGTGTATCCTGGCAAGAATTGACCTAACAGTCAATTATTATAAACAAAGTCCAGATTTCTTAATTAAAATACAAAATATTGGCTCTCCTTCTTAGCCTGAAATAAGTTACGTCTTAAGGAGACTGCAATTACGGTGGCGCCTTCTATTGCCTCTGGTGGTCAGAGCCTGTCAGTATTTGCATAAAACCCTCTTTCTTAAAGCTTTGCAACAGTGCTGTGGATTGTTACTTCCTTAGCTAAGGCTTGGCATCAAAATTCCAAAACAGAAGTTGAGGAATTTTGTTTTAAGTTTGGTCCGAACACCAGAAAACTTTCATTTTTATTCTCATAAATGTGGGGAGAAAATAAACTCTTCCATTTATTATGGTTACATTTTTGGACTTGGGGATTTTATCTCTGTCCACCTACTATATATAAAAATTATAATTGGCTATATTTGGCAAATAATACTGACTACAAATTAATGAACCATCCATAGTACTTTTCACTTTAAAATGACTTTCAAAGACAGCCTTTATGTACTTGATAGCTGTTTTTAGTTGGTGAACCAAAATTAGTTTTTATACCTGATTTTATCAAAATGAGTAAACATTTTTTTCAGCTATCTGTGTTAGTGGCAAAGTCTTTTTAAATGACTTTACTTATTCCTTTAAAGCTCCTTTACCATCTAACCTAAGAAAAATTTCTAGGACAGAACAGGTTTGACTAGTTTTTATTTCATCTTTCTTCTGTGTCCTTTCCTGCCAATTGAAAGAATGCAAGTGACAATAAAATTATCTCCAGTTGGTCAGGGAGAGGAAGAGGAGAGAAAATCATGAACTGACTTTTTCACCTTGGACTTGTATTACGATTGGTTTTGTTCATGGAGTATTTCTCAAGGTATTATCTGAAAAAGTGAAACTGTCTTTTCAGCTAAAGAAAACTACCGTTAAAAGCACCTATTTCTAGATTCCTTTATTATAGCTCATCTGCTGCCCTTGGCTAGTGATGGTAAAGGTCACATTGGCACAAGAAAACGTCCTTTAGGAGATAAGCATTTGGACATTTTGTGTATTCAACTGTGGATGAATTTTTTTGTGCTGTATTATCAACGTGAAAACACTTTTGTGGACCAGTCACAATCATGGCCTACCTTCCATAGACTTTGATGCTACATGAGTCAGGTAATTAGATGTGTAAATACTTATTGATTTGTTTAATGGTTGCTGTTGTTTAGCTACAGATATATGTCTAGTAAACATTTTTGAAACAGATGAATGAACATTCATTCTATTGGGTATTTTTGTGCCAAATGGTGTGTGCCAGGCATGCGGGGGTGGGGACGGGTGAAGGGTAGGTCTAGTGAGACACCAGAAGAAAATCCTGTCCTCCAGGAATTGGTCACTAAGCAGTGAGATCGAATGGTAAGTGACATTTATTATTTATTAGGTGCCAGGCCCAGTGCTAAGTTTTTTTACACTTATTAACTCATTTAATCCTTATAAAACCCTATGTGGGAGGAACTGCAATTAACCCCATTTTACAGATCAGGAAATTGAGGCAAAGCCTGGTTACACAGCTAGAAAACAGTGGAGCCAGGACTCAAGTTCATTCTGGTTTCTGAGCCTAGGCTCTTAATCACTGTTTTATCTTGCCTTTCCAATGATAACAAGACACAGATTAATTCTTTCCCAAAATGTGCTGGTTGCAGATTAGTCCTAGGGTGTTTTGCAAAACAGCAGTCAGCTCCTTAGATAAATGGTAAAATTTGCTTGGAAAATACTGCATACTATAACTCCTCTGCATCACCAGGGCCAATAAAATATCTTTGCTTATTCTATTGCTAAATGCTTTGGATCACCGCTCTGTAAAGGTGTGAGAATTGTTCAGTACATCTCTCAAAGACAGTATTCTGAGTAATAAATGCAGAGCCACTTTTTTAAAGATGAAGTAACTGAAGCAGAGGTGTTAAGTGACCTTTCTCACCTGGAACAAAGTGGGCAGTACCGGGACAACTGCTTGAATCAATTCTGATCCGAAACCTAGTGCTCTAAATTGAGTAGAGCAAACTTTTCCTTTGTCTTTGCCCATATGCTTTGGACAATCCTTTTTCCCAGTCCTTGGTCATGTGTGGCTTACTTGAGTCAAAGCTAAGCAAGCTAACTCTTCCCCTCTTTTCACTCACCAAGTTTCCATTAACACTAATGGAAAATCTTGGGGTAGATGTGCATTTTACATTTTCTTTCTTGTGCAGTGGAGGAGCAGTTAGCCAATCAAAACTCTTTTTTTTTTTTTTTTTTTTTTTTTTTTTGGCCACTGCACTGGGATACCCTAGGACGAGAATGGAGATGGGCTGATAAAACAGGGAGGGGATATCACCAAGGAGAGAGAGGCTTTGTGTCCTTTGAGGTGTTAGGAGATTGTGTGTAAAGATAACCATAAAGTTCCTGGCTTTGTCTACCTTTTTCTATTTGTAGACATCACAACCTTCTTTGGGAGAATGATCTTTTCATAGTAATTCTTAAGTGTTTTTCTCCCCATCCAGTGATTAAACAGTGGTACAAACATTATCTCCAATTATCAATGAGCATCAACCAGTGGAAAAGCTTACACAAATTGAATTCTACTGGGCCACGTGCCCATGATGAGTTATAAAATACATCAACTTTTACAAAGCATTTATTCATGTATTTTCTCCTTTTAATGGGCTCAATCTTATGCATGCTGAGGTCTTGTTTTTTTCTGATTTCACAGGTGAAGAAACAGATTCCAAAAAGTTACTCCTTCCTATTTATTCTCTAGTTGGATGATTCCAAAATGACTTTTCCAAGGTCATTCAGATAGTTAAGTGGCAAAACCAAGATATAAATCTAGTTTCCTGGCTGACTTTCTCTGAGCACGTGTTAAGTGATAAAGTATAGTGGGTGCCTAGGAAAAGCTTCAAGCATCCAGATGGCATTTGGATACTTGCAAAGAAAATGGTATATAGATTATAGGGCAGTATATATTATAGGGCAGTGAGCTTTAAATTTATGTCTTGTAGTTATTGATTTTACGCTTCTAAGTGCTTCTGATTCCATGTGTATAAATAATTCAGTACTTCATTCTGGTTAGAGGGGTCATACCAGCAAATTCTCCTTGAATCAAACAACCATTAACATCTTTAGATTTAGAAGAGAAAAGCTCAGGGTAACTGAACTGCTCCAGCCTTCCAGGGAAATAACTTTTCCCACCCAGAAAGCACTTGAAAAGCTTAAGCAGTCCTGAATGCTGCATATAAACCACTCAGTTTGAGGGACCTTATCAGATTGGTCTTTATCTAATGAGCCTTTAACTGATTTAGAAAGCATGTTTGAAAATATATGTAAATGAGTCGTATACCTACATATGAGGAATTCCTGGATTACATTAGAAATTGTAGATGATTTGGCTTAACTTTTTTTCCTTAAAATAATTGAAAGATAACATACAATTGATAAACATTATATCTAGAGAATTTTCTAGGAAAAGTATTAAAAGACATTTTAGAAGACAATATTAAATCATACTGCATATATAATTAAGGCCTTCTATTAAAGAAATGTATCTCATGTCAGAATATAAAAACATTGAGAATAAAAAGTTAATTCTTTGCACTCAAAGATAATTATCCATTATGCTAGGTGTGGCCTGGCAGCAGGATATAATTTCAGTACCTATTTAGTTATTTTCTTATATTTTCACTATAACACTGCATATCACATACAAATTCAGAGTTATTATTATTGTTGCTATTTTTAATATATTAGCCAGAAATATTAAAAAGTTGTGAACGTTTCAAAAGTATTTGTATCTGCACCTGAAAACACTGATCTAGAGTTGGATTGATAGGTTACAATATTTGCTTCTATTTCTCCTGAAACAGCTTAAAAGTAAAATGAATTTATCCAATGAGAAGAATATTATTGTACTGCAATTTGATGTTATCACTGCCTTGCTAATGAACATACAGTGATAGAAAATACAACCATTCTAGAAGGAAGAAAGAAGTGGAGATTAGGAAGGGGGAGGGTAGGATTACCCTGCAGGAAGAGAGAGGTGGTGAAAGGTGAGAGATAAAGGAAACAGTCACATACTTGAAAGAGAGTTCTAGATAAGGGAGCTAGGCAGGATAAGGCTTTTAAAAATGGAGACACCAAGATAAAGAGTTTATTGTAAAATGGAAGAACAAAAGATATCGAGAGAATGCAAGGGTGAAGAAGAGAAAATCAATAGCTCTTAAATATAGAAAGTACCTGGGAAATGAAGATGGAGAGAAGTCCCAGTGCCAGAGGAAACTTCAGAAATGCATGTGCAGCTCTGACGAACTTGCATGCATTCACACACAAGCACACACACACACACACACACGACACGCACAACCCTCCAACAACCAGGACAGTAGGAAAATTTCAGAAATGAACATACCCAGTATAGGCATGAAGAACACCTGTTATGTGAGTTAAGATGACTATTTTTTTAAATTGAACTTTAAAGAGTTATGTAATGGAGCAGCACGTGCGATTCACCTTATGTTATAATCCAAGAAGGAACTGGAAATGAGAGCAAAGAAGACTGTGCAATAACCAGATGCCATTTTGAGGAATATATTCTTTCTGAGATGCAATAGTATTGTGTGTCTAAGAAATCGCATTTTGAGCTCAACATTCAAATACAGATATCTAAAGAAATTGTTTTAGAAACAATTAACCTCTAAATTTGGAAAGAGTGGGGACTGTGTGTTTTATTCATTGCTATAGTAGGTGCTAAATAAGTTGTATTTAGTGTATAAACAGGTGCGAAAGGTTTTTTGGATGCAAGTATTGCGTATGTCTTTAAAAATTTAAACAACAGTTTAGTGCATACCAGGGAATCTTAGCAGGAATCAAGGAAAAATCAAAGGTCTTGTTCTAATTTGGAAACTTTATTATGATACTGAAACATCCTCTTATTATGTGTGTAGTGGTTTGAATGTTGCCAAGACTATTTGTTAAGGGTTCTTAACTTTGGCTACTTATTAATCAGTATTAAAAAAAATACTGATGTCTCCTTAAGAGTTATGATTTAATTGGTCTTCTGTGTGGTTCAGCCATTAGTTTGTGTGTGTGTGTGTGCTTTTTTAAAAGGCATAATTGACATACAATGTTATATTAGCTTCAGATGTATAACATGATTTAATATTTGTATATATTGCAAAATGATCAATATAAAAAGTCTAGTTTAGTAAGATCTCCTCTCTTAGCAATGCCATTAGTATTTCTTAAAAATTCTCCCTGCTCCCCATTTATGACTGTAATGTGTAACCTGGTTTGAAAATTTTTGTGTTAAAGGGATAGTGTTATATGCTTACAGCTTGAATATTAATCATTAATGTCCATCCTCCTCATTATTAGTTATATTTCCTCAGCATATTTTGTCTTAGGGAACAGAGTTCATATCCTCTCATGTTGCAGAATAGGAATGGGTCTTGGGTGACATTTACACATTTTTTTCTTTTGCTGTTAGACAGTTTTTGTGATATAATTGGGGCTAATTCATTAGGCTCTAAATTTATCCTAAAGCTTTACCTTAAAATGTTTGATGAGGAGTTTATGAAATAGTGTCTATTTCCTATGTAAAAAAAGTGGAAAAGTAGGGCTATTTAATTAAAGCATTACAGATAATAGTAGGTATGTTATTGAGACACGTTTGTATTAGGTAAAATAATTTAAAAATTTCCTTTGAATTGTCTCATTTTGAACATATCATGACTAGTGACATTTATCAATTGTATTTCCCACTGAGGACTAAATCACCATTTGTGGGAATTATGGGGATACAATGGAAGTCATGGCTTTCATTGATCTGTAAGACTCCTACAAATTTTGAATTGGTTAGTATGTTGGCAGATACTTCTAGAGTCTTCCATTTGCTAAAGTGTGAAGGATGAAAAATGTGGGTTGAAAGACTTTGACTTTGGGACTCCCCAGCATACTTTATCAAATGCCTCTTCCCACGCTCCAGGCATTTTCAGACTTCACCTCGTCCCAGTGTGTGTCTCAACTCTGTATATACCTGCTCGAGTCTTGGCAGGTGTGGTGTTCATTGTTAATGTCTGTTAAACAAAAAGTGGTCACTTTCATGGCTTCTTGCCTTATAATATGGGTCATAAAAACAGCACCAAAACCCAAAACTAAACTAAACAAATAAGCCATTGAAAGTCAAAGGAATGAGATATTAATTGACAGGAACAGAAGTTGCTCTTTTGGGTCAAAGGCCACTTTAATTCAGTGGGCAGTCACCTCATCAGAGCTCCCTGTAATGATAGACCAAGGTATTTTGCAAGTGCTAATGTGACTCATTACATGATGTTTTTTTTACATTTGCACTCTGATTCACAGCTGTGGGATGAAGCCTGTAATAGACCAGTTTCCTCATGAAAGGAGCCTTTTCTAGTGTAGGTGAGCCTACCTGTTAAGAGATAAAGCAATTTGTAAACAAGTGTGTCTAATGAATCCTTGTAACTTATAATGTTTCCAGAGACTATTGCCCTTAAAAAAGTCCCTGGAATATTGTTCATCTTTGTTAAAAAATTGTCTCATCAACAAATATTGATTGAGCTGCTAATACGTACTGTTTGACACTGATGAACAAAATAAACTCAGCCCCTACTTTTATGCTGCTTGCATTCTAGCTAAACTCTCAAGGAAAAAGTAGAAATATCTCTTGATTAACAACCACATTTAAGCAATAATTTTATGCCCTTAAATCAACTGAAACTATAATATATGATTGTAAACTCTGTGAGGGCAAGTATCTTATTTGATTTCTTTGTATATGTAAAGCATATAGCACATAGTAGTCACACATAGGCTTTCAATAAATGCTTGTTGAATGAATAAATCATTCCAAATGCTGAGTTATTGTGAATGAGTTTTTAAAATTATAAAGTGCTCTACAAATGAGATTATTCTTTCATGATTAACTATATAACTGCTTAATGGTCAACCTACCTATCTAAATATTCTGTCAATTTGGATGATGGATAAAATATCTCCCCTAATAATTTGACTTACCAAATGTCTTGGGGTCAGTTAATTCGAGTCTATCTGTCAGATGAATCCTTAGAACAGTATTTCATTAACAGTGTTTCCTTTTTAATGATAAATGTTGGTTCATTCTCACTTAAGTAACTACTAGACTACCTACCCTAATGAAATAATATAAAGCAATCTTAGGAACATGTAATAATACAAAGCATATTGACACATCCTCTGTTCACTTACAAGTATTACATGATGTCACCATTCGTTAAAAAAAAAAAAACTAAACATTTTAAACGTTTTGGGTCACTATCTTTTATTTTTCATCCCCAAGGTTTCTTTAACAACTATTAACTAGACAGAAAGTGGAGGCTGGTATAGCCTCCACAATTACAATCTCTTTCAGGTTACTGCAGGCAAATCCAAGTCAGATGGTGGTGTTGTAACTCCACTCTTTTCCTTCAGACCTTTCCTATGCACACCATATTCTCTGTTTGTATATATGCTATGTTTGAGTAAACTGAGAGCAATTTCATATCACAGATGCTGCTCTGCTCTGCACTTGTGCAGGTGTTCACCAAGAAAATTCTAGAAGATGGTATCTCCCCTGGACTCTCCCACGGCTGTAGCCTCTTCAACCTCCTAAGCATTCTCACCCACCACTTCCTCCAACGCAATCTAAGATAGCTTCTGCTTAAGAATTTTAAGATCCTATTCAGATGATTTTGAATTGTTTTTGAACTTAAAAGATAATTTAGAAGTGCAGACACCACTGACATTGGGTATCTGCCTTTCACTGCAGTCACATCTTTCAGTTAGGAATTTTTGTTTCAAGGAGAAACCAACATAACAACAACAAAACCAGGAGTGAAATAGAAAGACCCATCCAGAACAGCACAGATTTACAAATGCTCCAACTTTCTTTTGAAGAGCTGGGGAAAATGGGATCAGTCTCTCCGTTGTCAGTTTGCATATCCATAGACTAAATATGTCCAGTTTTTGTGAGGGAAAGAGAAAAATGAACAGGAGGAATGGCAGTGGAGAAGAACTTCTTCCATGCATTCGATTATCTCTGTTTCCCACCAGAAAGCCTCTTATATTAGTATATACCTCAGGCAAATACTACGCCTGAGAGGTGGGTTTTTATGAAGGCCCCTCTTCTTGGAATGTGCTTATCTTTAGGAACAATTCTTATGATGCCCTGGATGTTTCTCCTGTCCCAACTTCTTTCATACAGAATATAGTTCTTCAGTCTGTTCAGTGACTTATGCGACTTTTAAATACATGCTCTGAAATTTGGAACATTTATACCTTGCCACTGCAAAATACTTAATCTTCTAAATTGCTCACATATCTATTTAGATACACAACAACCTGGCAATCCCAATGATGTGGTAAAACACCTTTACTTTTAATTAAAAATGAATCTGACTTTTCATTTGGTGGTTAGCATTTCCCCTCTCTTCCTGGAAGGTTTTTTTTCTTCTTTATTTTCTTTCTCTCTTTGCACATGTTGATCCTTTTGAAAAAATGAATGTTTGCCAAATCTAGTCTGAGTTGGAAGGGAAGGTGGGGGGAGGGTGGATACGAGAAGTTCTGACCAAGAATGCTAGCAACTGATTTCCAGTCTAGAGGTAGGCTCTGTGCCTGTTGAAGCAATTAAATTACAATTACACTGATTGATATTATAAATCAGACTTTGGGAAAATGAGTTTGGGGGACTTGTGACACCTAAACTCATTTTTATTTTTCTGTTGGATCTTAGGGAAAAAAATCAGCACGTGTGGAAGATAAGAATTGTTTCTTCCTCAAGGGTAACCAATTTTTACTTATAACTCTATGCTGTGCTCTAGAGACAGGAAGCAAATTCATAACCTTGATCATTTCTTTTAAAATGTAGAGAGAAAAACTGTAGTATCCTTTATCTGGGATATGTTTAATAAATGCAGAGGAAAAATGGAGAAATTTTTTTTTATCTCCAAGTAATTGATTTGGATCTGCACCCATGGCCAAAATATTCTTAGTTTGGTTTGTATATGAAATCAACAGTTTCAAAAATTTTAGTGGTTTCAACCATTTCTTACTGAAACGGTATTCTTTCACCTCCTTTCAACCTGCCCTACTGCTATTCATGGGATAACGATGCTATAGACGTATTCCATGTATGTCAGTATTTGGGTCTGCTACTGTGGTATCCTACCTGGCTATTAATAAAGTATTTTCAGTAGGGCAAATATTCAACAGCATCATCAAGTTTGCAGTGAGTTTGTATAAGAAAAATTATGCAGACAATACGATTCCACAAGCCCTTTCGGTATCTTGCCTTCACCAATAAATTGTAGATTTATGAGAAATATGGCTTTGCTTTAGACACTCAGAGGAAATATTTAAAAAGAAATTAAATAAGAAACCGGGCGCCTCTAGGTAGAGTAAAGGAAAAACATTAAAATTTCATAATAGTTTGAGAATTTGCTTGATAAATCTGCAACTGGTATCAGAATACTATCCCAGACAATGAAAGTACTGTGAGCCCTAAGGTTAAGGGGGAGCTTGTAAGGAAAATTATAGCTGCACAAAAACGTTGTAGACTTCCAAATTTTAAAGGCATTAAACATTAAGGATAAACACCTACTTTGCTCATTTCCCCGGATTAAGTATGGTATTTTAGAAAGGTGTGCACTTTCCCCATTATACCCATCAGATTTTAAAAACACAAATTTCAATCTGCATGTAGTCATGAAGAATATTTGACTTGTGTTTATTTGCATGGGTCAAGGCAAATCAAAGTACTGAGTACAACTTATGGGAAATATCTAATTTGTAAGTCAGTTTACATTTCAACTGAAGTGACTTGAAAGTTGAGAATCATAACACTATATCTTAGGCTATTTTTATTTCAAATGCGCCGAGTTAACAAGAGAAATGTGAATACACTTTTCTGCTTAAAATTTTGATGTTTAAAGATCATTATACCTGGGCATCTCATCACCATTATGGAATTATTATAACTACTGCTTTGGGAGCTAGAATATATTTACTGGTGGTGAATTCTCTACTGTATTTTATTCTAAAGAGATCTGTCTGTCATTAACAAACAACAAATTAACCTCAATTTATGATGCTTCCTTTTATTTTTCAAGAAGTAAGCTTTAATAACTTATAAAAACTAGAAATAACCTCAAATACAGAACAGAGACATCTCATGTTAATTCAGCCACAACCTGAGACTAATATAGAAGTGTATTAAATGTGTACTATTAAAAGAAAGATCTGAAAGTGTCCTCTATAAAATTGGTGACCAAATTTCCAGTCTGCCGCTTGAAAACTGGCTTTCCCCCCCCCAGAAGTTATATGCTCCATGCATCACTGTGCTGTGTCAGATGCGTGCCTATAAAATTGCGAAAATGAAGTCTTTTCTGGTAGCAAAGGGGTTAAGTTCTTTTTGCTTTACCAGTTTCAAATTACAATGAGAAGCCTCTTCTTTCCCAGCAGGGTTGTGCTTACATTACTCTTTAGATCTCCCTTGAAGAGGGCTGGTATATTTGTGTCTGCTGGAGGTGGAATTAACAGTAAGAAGGAGAAAGAGAGTGAAGGGACTTTCAGGAAGGTTTGCAAGTAAATTCAGGAAAACACATTGACTTGAATAGTACAACCTTGAGTCTTGTTTTACACTAAGACGACACAAAAGATGTTAAAGTTATCACCAAGCTGCCGGACAAATATATATTCCAACACCAAGGTGCAGATCAGCATAGATCTGTGATTCAGAAATCAGGATTTGTTTTGGAAAGAGCTCAAGGGTTGAGAAGAACTCAAGAGCAAGTGAAGATCACTTTGGGAACTACAGTTTATTAGAAGATCAACTTCCGTTCATTCAAATACCAAAGGCCTGATTATCATATATTGATATAGGAATGCATAGGTCATCTGATCAAATAATATTAGCCGTCTTCTGCTCTATCCATGCAGCAAAAACTCTTAACAACTGTGGATAACTGGAAATCTGAGTTTCAGCTTTCTTAGAAATAACTACTCTTGACATATTCCAATATATTAAAAATAGGGCAGGAAAATCAATGAGGATGTGTGTTCAGAAATGTCACTGTCATGAAGAATAGGTAAATTTGTTTTTCAGCTACTGGGGAAATATACCTCCTCAGAACTTAGATTTTTTGTTTTTTGTTTTTGGTAAGAGGACAAGAACGACTAAAAAATATCAACTTTTGCTTTTGGACAAAAATGCATCTGACTGTATTTTTGCTTAGGGGTATTGTGGGTTTCCTCTGGAGCTGCTGGGTTCTAGTGGGTTCTGCGAAAGGAAGTTTGGGAGACAATCATGTTCACTCCAGTTTTATTTATAGACGACTACGGAACCACGAAAGACGGGAAATACAGAGGGAAATTCTTTCTATCTTGGGTTTGCCTCACAGACCCAGACCATTTTCACCTGGAAAACAAGCTTCCTCTGCACCTCTCTTTATGCTGGACCTGTACAACGCCATGGCCAGTGAGGAGAACCCCGAGGAGCCGGATTACTCTGTGAGGGCATCCCTGGCAGCAGAGAGCAGGGGAGCCAGAAAGGGCTCCCCAGCCTCTCCCAATGGGTACCCTCGCCGCATCCAGTTGTCTCGAACGACTCCCTTGACCACCCAGAGTCCTCCTCTAGCCAGCCTACATGATGCCAACTTTCTGAATGATGCTGACATGGTCATGAGCTTTGTCAATTTAGGTATGTTGTTCGTTTATTTGTTAATCTATGTTATTGCAAAGTGGACGTTTTCCTAATGGTAAAGTAGCTGCCTGGTAGGTGGTCATGTTTATATAAAGTCATTTTCTATAACTCTCCTCTCCAGCTTCTGTTTCCTTTCTTTCACTGACATAAAATAAGATTTTGCCTTAGGCAACAAAGTCATATGTGTGTGTATATATATATATATATATATATATATATATATATATATATATATATATATATTTTTTTTTTTTTTTTTAATATAAAAAGCTAAAATTAAACACATGGTTTGGGTAAATTTGGGTCTTTTCATATCTTGTTAAAATTTCAACTTTGCTTAAATGTATGAATAAACAGGGAATAGTTTTTAAAAAGGAGAATTTATGAGGATAGTTAAGCTATGGGCAAAATAATAATCATAGTAATAATAATAATGATGATGATGCAAGTATTTAGATGGAAAAGTAAAAGTGACATTCTGGACCATTTTTTGGTTAGTAATTTAAAAGACATATAAGTGTAATTTATATGCCACTTAAGAATGCTCATTTTAGTGAGGAAACTACTGTGAAAATATTGATGTGAAATTAATTAAGTTCAAATAATATTGTAAAAGATTACTATCAAAGACTTTCAGGGATAGATTCTGAAATCCTGTGAAAAATGTTTTGGAAAATAAGTTTCAATCTAACACTTTTTAACTGTAATGATTAAAATATTTTATACTTCTTTGACTTTTTTCAGAGGCAAGAGAAATGTAAAACATGCTATGATGCTTTACCTATACAAAACTTTCCTTGACATTTAAGATAAAAAAATTTCAATTGAAAAATTCTTTAATTATCAGTATGGTTACAGAATAATTTTAAAAATTATGTTTTAGTGCTGATACTGACCATACCTAAAAAATTGATATTGACAATATCAAATGATGTTAGTGCCCAGTATTTCATCTTGCAATAATATTAAAGAGTCACGACTTTAAAATGACTTTACAGGGGCTGTAATTTTCTTTAAATTTTTTGGTAGTGACTGAAGGTGAAAATTTACTATCTTTAAACATTCAAAAAAACCACATAGAGTGTATTTATTTTTGAAGACAAAACTTAATAAATTTAATCAATTTTAATGTTAGAACTTTTAAAACTTTATTTTAAAAGTGCAATCTGCTTGGACTTAAAATTGACATATTTTATTACACACTTAATTTAAAACTTCCTCAAATAATATCTCAAAAATATTCTTTGTAAAGTCAGATAGCAACAAATCTTAATAACACATGATGCTTTTATAATATGTGTTGCTTAATATGCCCTGCTCATTTGCTCTGAGCAATCCTAGCAGGAACGATAGGTGCCTAATAAATCATATGTTTCACGTTACAGGAGACAAAGCTCTCATTATAAGTTTTAGTAAGTCATCATTGGTTGCCTTAATCGGGTGTCATGGAGGCCTTTTCTTCTACATGTAATTAACAGGTTCCTTTGGAACTTTCAAGCCATTAAAATATATCTTAATTCTAAATTAGTTTGATTGTTTTTTTCTTCATGAGTGGCATGCAAATGTGACTCATGGTATGTTTGAATTTGTAGCAATTTCTCAAGCTTATTCAATAATTTAAGTTAGTTTTAATATTTTCATAGAAAAAATGCAATTAAGCATGGTTTACATATTCATAAAATAAATCACTGAAAAAATCAGTTCAGGTCATCTAAAATCTGACAGGAAAGAATGTGTTACGTTATGTACTTTATAAAACAATAGCTCAGTCATGAATCTTTTCTAATAATATATTAAAATTGAATACTTTGATCATTCACAAGAGTGTGTATTTGTTTTATCAGAAAGGAATGAAGTATGATTTTTGAACCCATGCACCATTGTTCTTTATAAATCTACATAGAATAAGAAAGCCAAAACCAATAATAAACAGTTTTATTCAAGGACATTTAGGACGATTTTTATCATTAAAGAATACTATATTTTTAAATCAGTAGACTTTTGGTTATTTGTTTGGATTATAATAACAAAGCAGTTTATTAACTATACCATGAAATATAATTATTCATTTTACACTAGAGAAACAATACTGGATATAAGCTTCAGAAAATTTTTATTTATTTATATATTCTTATCATGCTTAACTTTCTGCGTAGTGATTTATCTTCAATAATAGACCGTATTGTTTTCCCTTATTTAATAATTCCAAATGAAATGTCTCACATGAAATTACTGACAAATTGATTGTGATACTAAGTGAGTTTTTCCTAGTAGTCTGAGGAAAATTGAACCACAGTTTTATTTTATTATCTTTAGACCATGCCTTCTACTACGTCCAAAGCTTATAGTCAATCACTACTTAGTAAAAAGCTTTAATTTCTATATTTCTTCCATAATAAAATAGGTCAAAGTATACTTAGAAAAGGTAAAAGTGTAATATCATTATTAACAGTGCTAAGAATTTCAGTGCTTCTTACTGTAAAATTCATTAAACAATATTATCTGGAACTTTTTTCACTTTCTGTAAGACTCAAGAGGATTTTATTTTATTTTTTTAGTATCTTAAAAGATATGTATATAGTGGAGATTGAGGGCAAATGATCAAATTAGCAAGAGGCAAGGGATTTGTATTGAGGAAGTCACCTGATATTTAAAAATGTGAAAAGAATCTGTTGACATTTCCCATAACAAGTTGAATTATATAAAATGGATCTAGTAGCATCCTTGTTATTAATGCCTGCCTGTCTCATTTTCAAGTCAAATAATGGATTTTCTACAATTATCTTGTCATTCAGAAAGACATTTTTTCCAACGTAAGTTTTGCTCACCAAGAACAATTAAATTTAATTAAAACTCTGAATCATATTTCATAAAATATCTATTTTTTAAAATTTCAGATGAGATTAGTTTTATGTTCATAAGCAAAAAATAGAGTAGAATTTACTAGAAGAAAAAATAAAATGTGAATAAATTGCCTCAAGGACAATGTAAACAACTAAATATGAAACCAAACACATTATTCTGACCTTTAAATTATTTTAGTGATTTGTTCACTTTAAAGAAACAAATATTAATTATTAATTGTGTGAAGAGAAATTTTCTGCCTCGTTTTATTCATTATTTTTAGGCCAACTTTCGTCAATCTCATAGTCTATAGCTTTTACAGATTGACTTCTCTGCTTTCTCCCTAAAACTAATGAATATCAGTGGAATTTTGCTTAGTCAATTCCACACTATTTAGTTAGTAACAAAAATATCTTTCTGGTAATTTTTTTCTTTTTCAAAAATGTTAAAGGTTAGTTTATATATCAAATACCTTTGCAAATGAAAAGAATGATTAGGTAAGTTGCTTGCAACATTTAAGCATATCTCTAGTTTACATAAACAAGTAGTGTATTTCTAAGATCTTTTAGTTAGAAACCAATTTGATTACTTGGTGATCATAAAATTAAAATGACATAACATTGTAGATGTTTTAGAGGAAATTACAAAAATCAGTCAACATAGGAAATTCACTTTTGTATTATTCTTTGTCTACATGTATTTCCCTGATAAAGAACTTCAGGTTTATTAATGGGCTTTGATCAGTTGGCTTGGAGTCAAATTCTCAGATACAGTTCAAGAATGTGTACTCATTTTCAAGCATAAAAGTATAAAAATGTGATGCTTACATTTTTTCATGTTTTATGACAACATATTTAACATGTTAAGGTATGAAATAGAAAAAAATGCTTAAACCCTTCTTCCCTACTTCCCCAAATCATTAAACTCCCTTGGTATTGGAAGAAAAAAAAATGCTTATGCCCTCAGTTGACAACTTTGAAAGACATCTTTGATACTTATTGTTGATTTTGGCTGACTCAAGTGCCAAGTGGAGAGGATTTATACACAGATCTACCTAAAGGTGTCTATCTATGTAGTCTCTCCAACAGGGTTATTAACACTTGTGTAACATAAACACACCTATAAACACACACACAATTGTTTTTTTTTGAGGAAAGGGGGATGGGATGGAAGGAAAGATGATCTAAAACCATTATAGTACATATTCATGGATTATGCCTGGAATCACAAACGGTAATACTGGGTAAAACAATGATTCTTTACAGCTTTTCACTTTTGAAGAGAAAAGAAGTCACTGAGGGTGGAGACCTTTTTCTCTCTTCTTCATCAACCCTTGGCATTCATGAACGCACCCCAGGGGGATTCTCGTTCTTCTCTAAAGCTCTGTCCTTGCTGATTGATGGGCATGGCTGCAGAGATAGTTATAATCATAGTTTAAGTAGAAGTTTTCTGCATGTTGAATTGTCACTCACAAATCGCTAGTTTTAGAAGTTTAATCAGAAGTAATGGCCAGAGAGAAGGTATGATAACACCTGTAGAAGGGCTTGGGGCTGTTCACCCACCATCTCCAGCTCCTTCCCTTTCATTCTTCCATTTTTGCAATATCACCTCTCTCTCTCCTCCCCACCTCCTGCCCCTCCCTTTTGTTGGACTTTCCTCTGTAGTTCTAGGGCCTCTCCAGCTTCAGGCTTTCTTGGCATCCCTCTCCTGACTGCCCCCACCCTTCCTGGGGTCTGCCTTTGGTCCTTGTTTCTTCGTGGCTGAAGGCTTAGATGAGCTGAAAATCAATTAGTCATAGCTCCATCATTGAGGTACAGTCTCGTGTTTTCTCTCTGTTGAGAAGGAAAAGGTTATGATGGGCCCATTGCAGCCTCCACCCATCAGGAGAAAAACTCCCCAGGGCATCAGAACCTCTCTGACTGTTGCATCCCCTTTAACTATTTCTCTACCATCCCTTTCATCTTCGCCTCCTCACCTCTCCCCCAGGATCCCATGGACTGAATTTAATTGTTTTTGCCATTCCTATTTTATAACAGTATTAAAATTTTAAAGGGGAAATTCAAGAGCAAGTTAAAAAAAAGGGAAAAATGTACCACTGAACAAAAATAACGCTAATCAAAAATGCGATCCATTTTTGGTTTGTAAAACCCATTAGCTAATAGAATTTTATGGAATACTCATGGCACGTCTGTAAAGAAATGAGGATTTCCTTTGTTAAGTTGAAGAGAGATGTTGAAAGAGCATAAAGAGATCAAGAGTAATGGTTGGAGACAGAGAACAATGAGGATGAGATGGAGAGAGAAAAAGTATTTTTTAAAGCTCTGGAAAGGAGGAAAATGAATGGAATGAGTGTTCGGGGCCATCTATGGGCCTCGCAGGTGGAGGCTGTGGGGAAACCCTTTGTCTACTTCATCCTGACTGCTGCTAGCACCACATCCCCAGCCACATGGGCTCCAGGGGAAAATCCATTCATCCTTCCGGACTAAAACACCGAAGCGGGGCAAAGAGAGAGGGCGCTCTCAGTGTGTGTGTACAAGGAGCACACAGATGGGCTACTCACATGTACAGTCATAAATAATGTAGTAACTCAGCTTGAAAAATCCATAGGTTAAAGGAAGAGGCTTCGCTGATGCAGAGAGGGGTTGAGATCAGAGGAGCCACTGAAAGGCTGGGAGGGAAACAATGCATCCCTTGTTCTAGGGAATATTTATGAGTGCTTCTTTGCACCTTCAGTTCATATTTTATTGGCTGGGCTGTGGGGTTTCCCCATTTGCTCATCTCTTAAAATAATACCCTTGGCTAAGATATTCTTTAACATACACCAGTCAGCCCTGACAACTGGCTCATTTATTTGGGGGGAGAAGGAAGCTGTTGTGATGTTGATGTCTAATGGGAATGTTTAAGATCCAGTCATGGAGCTTAAAATTATGACAGTGTGATAAAAATCATAGTGGGAGTATTCACCTGCCTTTTTTGGAGATGTTTACAAGAATCTACTTAACCAAGTAGTAACCCCAGCTTTGTACGAGTCTTATCTAAACGACTGTGATAAAATGATAATCTAATAAGGTAGAAACAAAATCTGTTAAAGTGTACAATGTTTAAAATGAGCAAAAAAAGTGATTTGTAGATTTGTAAGAAGGTTCTTTAGCGGTTTTGGGAGAAAGGGAAATAACAACAAACCTTCATAACCAAAGAAAGTACATATCTACTCTTGGAAGGCAGTGAATTACATACACATTATACAAAACGTAGAAACCCAGACCTTGTGTAATGTTAAATTGTTTGATCAGTATAGAAATGAAACAAAGGTTTAATTATTTTATAATTTCTAAGATGATGAAGATCCCTGCCTTTACAATGATGTGTCCTTTCATTTTACTTTTCATAAACAATGGAGTCTTGGGGCTTGCCTTACAAAAACAGCCCTATGTTTTAGAAATAAATACATCTAATTACATTATCTCTTACATATTGTGTTTATTTAACTTCTTTCTGGATGTAAATAACAATTTTATTGTTCTTGTGGTTTAACAGCTTTCCTTAAGTTGTTTGCAATAAAGAAAATAGTTTAAAGAGGTTAGATGCAAATCTCACTTAGATTTTATGCAGGCCTATGAAACATGTCAACATCAAAAGATTTATTAACATTTACAGACCCCTTCAGCTATGCTGTCCTGATATGAGAAATTCAATATTATTTGTTGCACACAGATTTCCTCTCCTCAGTGAAACTTTGCTATTAGCCTTCCTATAGAGGGAGAGGCAGTCTATTTTCAGAATTCTGAGTCCATGGCATATTACTGCTCAAATGGCTTTAAGATTTAATTATAAATGAAACCTAATTGTAGAGTAGTATAGAAGAAGCCAGCATGCCTGGATTAGGATCCCATAGTCTACATTCTCTTGCAGGGTGACCTTGGGCAAGTTACATCTCACTGTGCCTCTCATTCCTTGTCTAAGAAGTGCTGATGATAATAATACCACATTCCTCCTTGGGTACTGAGAGGATTAAATGACTTAATCACATACGATTTTAAGAAGAGTATTTGGAACCTAGTGAGACCTCTCAAAATGGCCGTTATTGTTACTGGAATTTCATTTGTAGCCAACATCTGTACCACATTTGCAGGAGCAGCTAAGTAATTCATGGAGCCCAGTGTAAAATGGAAATATGGGGCCACTTGTTTAAGAGTTATCAAGAATTCCAAGATGCTGGCAGCAGGGTATTAGACCCGATGCAGGACCCTCTTGAGTACATATTTGATGACATGTTACACTAGCAGGAATCAAGCCCTATTCATCTTTTTCTTATCCCCAGTGGAAAGAGACAACATGCACAAAGTGCATCATTTGAGTTTAATTAATGTTATAATACTTCTAATGTTGTAGGTGGGGCTTTCTGGAAAAACTGGAAGTAATGCAGAATGTGTAAAAGCAGGGGAGCCTTCTTTCATGACTCCTAGGATGGGATGGGAGCAGAAACAGTTACCAGAAAGCTTAGAGGAGGATTGTGGAGGGAAGGCACCCTGACGGGAACAGTGGCCTTTGTGAGAGCGATGCCAGGCAACCAACCCCTATGGACTCAGCAGGGAGGGAGGTCAAGCAGTAAATACCCAGACCTTACTTTTGTGCTCTCTTTCCCATTGGCTGATCTTCACTGAAAGACAAGGGCTGTGGAGCCCATTGGATCAGCTCTTGAAAAGTCAGCCTCTCCGTGTAGAAAACTGAGCAGAGAAACAGGGAGAGTGTATATTGAGGCATCAACTGAAGATACTGGGGACAAATGAATAAGTGCATATTGAGTGTTTAGTCAACAAAAGTTCTAGAATGACTTCAATTTCAGTGCAAGTTACTGATAGGTATGTTAATCCTTGTCCTGGTCAATTTATTGCAAAATTTAAGAGATAATCATAATATAGTGTGAGAACTAATTATGTCACAAGTTGGTGAAGTGGCCAAAACAGGCATGGTATGCTGAAAAAAAATTCTTAAATTATATCTGGATCAGTAATTTCACATGATATATTAAAACTGTTTTAGAGCAAACTGAAATTAGAAACAAAACCCACAATAAAAACAGCAGACTACCATTGCCAATCACAAAACTCAGTAGAGAAAGCACTAGAATATATGCAGATTGGTAGGGCAAATATAAAGGGCAATATGTGTTTTCAATCTCTAGAGCTGCTGATTCTCAATTCTATGTCATTCTTGCTGAAATGACCCGTGACTGTGTGTTAAAGTTTTGTGAATTCTGAGTGGAACCATATAAAATTCTCAACAGTGCATGTTGCAGGTAAATATCATTTCAGGAGGAGGCAAATTCAGATGATTGTCTTTCTTCTTTGCTACCTTTCCTCTCCCCTAGAAGAGTTCCTGTGACTCACAGATGTGGAATTTCATGGGGGAGCAGGTGTGTCTGCTGTTTAGTTCTCATAAATAACCAACGTCTAAGCCTCGAGGCCAGAGCCATTCCCCTACCCTTTAATCCCAGAGGAGCTTTGAGTAGAACAGCTTCTTTCCAGTATAAACTCTGTTCCCCTTCAAAGCTTTGAAGGATGGAAATTTTAACCTGCTTTTACTTCTATAATTATCAAAAGCAGAGGAAGGGTGAGTTCAACTTGGAAATGATGTAGACTCCTCTGCAAATAACTTTGATGCAGACATTGAAGACTCATTTAGTGAGGAAGAGGTGAAGGTCCTCAATTCTATAAGCCTTATGGTTAATATTTTGTAGATGTTTTCTTTGCTCAGAGTGAGGAGGGGTTATTTGGTTCTCTAATCCCCTCAGGAGGGTTTAAGTGTAAGGGTTTTGGAGTCACACTGGTTCAAATATCAGCTTTGCATTAACACCTGCATATCTTTGAACAAACTAGTTCACTTCGTGGGACTGTTCCCTCATCTGTAAAGTGGAGATCATAACACAGAATTGTAGTTAGGACTTAATAAGGCAAGGGTATAGATCTTTGAGCCGACATGAGCAAAGGATGCAATTAACGATCCCTATTGCTACTATATTTCCTTCTACTAGAGGAAGATCCCTGCTGTTCTAATGTTTGAGTTGGTGTTCTATGCCCAGTCCACCAGACATTGTCAGATAATTTTCTATCTGAAACTGTGGAACGTTATGCACATGACTTTTGCTCTATCCAAAAGAAAATGAACTTGAATTTCAGGGACTCTGTCTTCAAATTGGTCAGTTGATGGGCTCTGCTCCCTCCTTGAGGTGTCCAAGGAAAGGTCAGTCCACGATCGAGCCTTTGAGTAGCTGTAGGGCTTCCCTGTAATCACCTGAAGGCAACACTTTCTGTGAGTTGCTGCTGAAAGGTGCTTTTCAATTACTTTTGGTCCCTTTCCTAGAATGAACCCAACATTCTACTTTAGTTCCAGATATTACCTGTACAATTTCCTTGCTTGTTATGGAGAAGGGGAAACTGATGGCAGGCCAAAGTAATAATATAGAATTAGAAAACATGTGGTGGTGAAGGCTGGGCATTCTCTAAAAGATGCTTTTGAAAGACAGGGAGAAAAAATCTTGAGTTCGAAAGCTTATTTTCAGAAGCCAACTTGTGTTTTTTTTTTAGTTTTAATTTTGCAAGAAGTTGATTCATGATGAAAATATCAGTTAATAAACTCCTGAACTCTAAAAGAGGAAAGCCACTCTGTTCAAATAATCATTCAATCCCGGCACTTTTAGTGTTGTCTGTTAATCAGATCATGTTTGAATTTATGGTTTTCTAATTTGTAGCTGTTCTCATTACTATTTGTATTATTATTATTATTATCACTTTGTTTCTATTTCAAACAATTCAGCCTTAAGCATTTTGACTTTCCTAGACTATTTCTTTGGGTTTTTCTTTTGTTTTTTCAGATGACAGTCAGATATTTTTATTAATTTTCCTGAATTGCTTCTTGTTATAATATTTTAAAGCAGGATGGGAATTTATGAGTTTTATCCAAAAAGTCACACAAAAGGCCATGTATGAACTGTGGACCTCTTCTGATTACAGTATCCATATTGTAAAGTCATCACATAGACTTATGATATTTCCTAATATGTTGAGTGGGAAAATATGGATTTATTGTTTTTTCATTATTTGATAACATGCTAAAGATAAGTCATTATGATGCTCTTTGCTAAGTTTTCATTGTGGTGAGTGAAGCTCTTAAACTAAAATATGGATTCCAAAATTTATTGGCATGTTCAAATCAACAATTAGGATTTTTTTGTTCCATACTGCCATATCAAAAACAGTTAGCATTTTACAGTTATTTACTTGGAGGGAGAATTTATCAGAATTAAGCAAGCTGTTTATCATTGTTTTTTCATGTGTGTATGTGATACATTTAAAGTATATGACATTGTCACATAATTTTAAATGATAGTATAGTTGTAGCAACAGTGACAACAATTAAATATAATTCCTGTGCCGGGAACTGGACTAAGTGATTTACATGCATTATTTTAGTTAATCTCTGTCTCAGTTTTATGGGTAAATATTTTTCTGTTCCCATTTATTGGTGTGAAAATTGAGACTCATCAGAGGTTAAATAACTAACAAAGGTCACCAACCTGGTAAATGTCAGAATCAGTACTGGGACCATGATCTGTCTGGCTATACATTTTTTTGTTCTTTGTCACTACTTTTTAGCTAGGTAAACTACTTTTGATATATATAAACAGCAGTGCAACTTCTAAAAACAATAATCATCGTTTTCACTTTTGTACATCACTTTAGCATCCAGCACTCAGGGAAGTGGATATGACCCCACAATACACATCTGTGAGCACTGGAGATCTGAGAGGTCATTCATTCAGTCATTGGGCAAATGGAACTGACTACCTACTATTGGGTCAGGCACTGTGGAAAGACTCTGCCTGTCCCACTGCCAAGATCACAGGGCAAGAGGAGCCAGGTCCAGACCCAGAGTTCTTGATTCTTGTGCCAGGATTCTTTTGCTCAATGTCACCAACTTTCAAGAAATCACACAAAAATTCCAGCACCAAGTAAAAAGAAAAGCACTAACAAACATTATCTAAAAGAATGTGTTGCTTTGTTGTTGAAATAACCAGGTAGAATTAATTTCTTGTGTGCAGAGAAAATAGTTTTCAAACCTAAATTACTTTAAAGACAATTTTTTTTAAAAAAGCTTCTTACCAGCAAACAGAACATAAAAAAGCCTGTTAGTCCAAAAAGCATAAGGCAGAGGTAGAACTAATCTTCAGCAAATGTTAGGGACTCTGAAACCTGCTGTGTAGCGGGTAGCACTTTACCAATAGGAGATAATTCCCCTAAAATCACTAGGGGATTTTAGGGGAAATATCTCAAAAGAAGGTTCACATTTTACACTGCATGCTTACTGCACGTTCCAGACCTAAGTGTGGCTTAAACATTCATTATTTATTTGTGCTGTACTTAGGAAATAGGGGTAAAGGTCATACAATTTTTCAACTTTAAGTTATTTGATCTGTCTAAATCTTGACCCCAGACCCTAACTTACTTCTTAATTTGTGTGCTAACAAGCTTGTGTTCAGTGTCTCCTTTGTCACTGTACACACTGCACATGATGTGGATTCAGGATATAATGAGTCATTGAAGACACATTTTATCATGTAGGGAATAACACAGAATTCCAAGAATTGGTATACAGACCTCTTGGATACATGTCTTTGAATCTACTCAGGATCCTGAGCATTAGACCATTATTACTTCAACTTGATTGTTGAGAAACATTGACAAATATTTTACCACTGTTTTACTCTTTACCAACAATCTGCTGTGACCATGAAATGAACTTATACAGAAAAATGTGGATCTAAGTCTCCTGGGGCACCATGCCTCTGACTGGTGTTTACCTGTGAGTTCATATCAACAAACACCAGATCATCAAAGTGAAATGATAAAAGAAACCCTTAAGGTTTATAATGATTTCTGCTCTACTGAAATTCAGTCTTCCACAGTTAACACTTATTTGGTGCTTATAAATTACCAGACAGAGCGCTAATAGCATTTCAAGTGCTAACATTTAATTCCCACAAAATTACCCTATTTTACAGATGAGGAAACTGAGACTCAGAGATGTTAAGGCATTGGTCCGAAATACTACATCTTGTAAGAGGAGGAACTGGATTCAGAATCTAAGCTGCTCCCTGCTGTACTGTGTTGTCTTTGTAGATGCTGTTGGGAAGACTGTTGGTTGGGACATGGTTTGAATTCTACCAAGTTCTACATATTTTTCCAACATTTCCCATATTGGATTTGGAATATTTTTACTTCATTAGTAATGCTTTACATTTTAGGAAAAAAAAATTTCTAGTGATGAATTTACCAAGGGTGTTATCCCTGGAGTTGGGCTCCTCCAGGTCTTCTTCTGAACTGGGATGTTTTGGCCTTCTGAAGGAGACAAATCCTCATAATACTCACAAGGCAGAGGGAGGCAAGCATTTTGAAGACACCGGTGATACTGACCTTTGTGCCATGCAACCAGTTGGCCAGTAATGAGGAATGGAAAGGGGATTAATGTTGATTCCCACCTTCAAAAGACAGATTTGGGATGAACAGGAGTAACGTTTGGTAAATTAGAAAAGAGGTAGAATTTCAAAGTTGCAAACAGTAATAGGCCTCAAAAACAATGGTTGGAGGTTGGAATAAATAATCGTGAGTTCATTTGGATGCTGGAAAACCACCAAAGTGCTGGCCAGTGTAGAAGGACACATAACAGGGCTGCCCTGCACCTAAGGAGGAGTGCCTTGTCACAGCTTTTCTGACCCAATCCTGGACTGGTCAGTGAATGTCATGAGATACCTACTAGACTAGAAGTTTGGGCTACAGGACCATCTACCTACAAGTGAGGAAATTCCTGCTGTTGCAGATGGGAACTCTGGCAGCTAGCCTCTGCTCCATCCTGCTAGTTGTGGCTGAAGTCTCCTCTGTATGCTATATAACACTGAACACTCCACACTGAATGCATATCTCTTGATCTGTAGCAGCTACAGCCCTAATCTCTTGCACGTGTAAAGTGAGTGCCTTTCATATAATTCACTCATTGCCCCTACATCACACCAAATTTAAATCTATTATTTCTGTTCCTCATGTGTTTTATCAATTAAAAGCTAAGACCTTGGGATAATTAATTTTTTTTTCCAAGAGAAAGTATTTCTGGGATGAAGTGTTTGAGGGCAGTTGCCCTCAGTTTCAGCTGCCCTCAGCCTCAATACCAAGCCAAGAAATCAAAAAAGGGCTTGTCAAAAGCAGGGATGATTGTTCATATATCAACTCTTAGCAAAATGCCTGAGGACTAATTTCTGCGTTGAAAAGCAAGTCAAGCAGTAGCTGCAGAGTAAAGCTGAGCATCTAAGATGGCACCTGTTTCTTTTTAAAATTTCTGCTTTCTTTCTCTCTCTTCCTCCCTTTACTTAACTGTTCCTACCTAATCAACGCATTGCCTGATTGTAATGTAAGGGGAAGTGTGAACGATCTCAATATCTTACCTCTAAATATTTAGACTGAGATGTACTTAGAAGGTCAGAAGATAAAATTATTGTTTATAAATGGATCAAAAATCATATTTAATTTTAATTTCACTAACTTCATTGACATATAATAACTCAAGCCCATGCTGAATCAAGATTGTTTAAATTTCTTGGGCACTTTCAATCACTGACTCTTTTTAATCAGAATTCTTAGTATTTGTAAGGTGATTTCATTGAAAGTATTTCAAGTCCTTCTAGGGAGTGAATCTGAAATTTTATAGTCAAATAAATTTGAAGGATGCTGAGAAACAGTAATTAAATAGGGTTTGATATTTCCAAGAGGAGACTTCTCAGTATCTTTATTATGCTAACGGGCATGGTGAATCTCTGCAAGGAAGATGTGGGTTATAGGGTTTCCTGTGCAAGGTGGACTCTGGAACTCTTCTGACAGAGCACCATGGGTACCTGGGGTTACAGGGAACTCACTCTGACAAAAGCTCTTCCACGTTGAAATCCTATTATATAAAAGCCATTTCGGAAATATGGCAAGCAGAGCATTATGATAAGCTAATTTGCTGACACCATGGCCACTTTATTTCCAAAATTAAAAAGAAGCAGGAGGGCCTCCATGGTGGCGCAGTGGTTGAGAGTCCGCCTACCGATGCAGGGGATACGGGTTCGTGCCCCGGTCTGGGAGGATCCCATATGCCGCGGAGCAGCTGGGCCCGTGAGCCATGGCCGCTGGGCCTGCGCGTCCAGAGCCTGTGCTCCGCAACGGGAGAGGCCACAACAGTGAGAGGCCCGCATACCGCAAAAAAAAAAAAAAAAAAAAAAAAAGAAGCAGGAAATAAAGACTCAGACGTAGAGAACAGACTTGCGGACATGGAGGGGAAGGGGAAGCTCGGACAAAGTGAGAGAGTAGCATTGACATATATACACTACCAAATGTAAAATGGATGGCTAGTGGGAAGCTGCTGCATAGCACAGGGAGATCATCACTAGGCTTTGTGACGACCTAGAGGGGTGAGATAGGGAGGGTGGGAGGGAAGCTCAAGAAGGAGGGGATATGGGGATATATGTATACATATAGATGATTCACTTTGTTGTACAGCAGAAACTAACACAACTTTGTAAAGCATTTATAATCCAATAAAGATATTTTTTAAAAAAAAGAAATTTAGAAAAAGAAAAAAATCCATGACATTAAGAAAAACGAAAGAGGAACAATTGAAATTATTTTTGATGATATAGTTTCCTTAATCCAATATATCCAAATGTTATTGTTTTGATATGTACTCAATATAAAAAGTTAATGAGATATTAAAAAAGAAGGAAAATGTTTAAATTCTATTATCTAGAATGACCATTGTTTAGATTTTTAGATATTTCTTTCCATACTTTTCAAACATACATTTTTCATAGAGTTGAGCAATGTCTATGCAATGTTGTACCCTTAGTTTATTCTTGATTTTTTAGTATATGACTTTTCTCATTTCTTTGCGTGCTCTTTATGGGCATATTTTTAATGACAGTAATATTTCAGCTGAAAAATTCATTTGCATAAACATTCTTTTATAGTTGGGCATGTAATTTTTCCAGTTTTTACTATTATATATTCCATTACAATGAATATCTCTCTATATATAAGTGTTCATAAACATTTTTGACAATTTCTGATCATTTTTCGTAGAGTCTGTTCTTAAAAAGTGAATTAATAGAAAAAAAGATATAATTGTCTTTTAAATCTCCTGAAAAATATTACTAAAGTTTTTTTCAGTAAACTTCTTTCAATTACTATTTGCACCAACAGTAAATGCTAGAACTATTTTATCATACTGAAACCTAAATTAAATCTAATATAGTCACATTCTTGATAATCTTAAACATCTTTTTTTGAATTTGTATTTCTTCCAAGATCGATTATTTTATATATCTATTGGCCATATATATCGTCTCTTTGGGAAGTCCTATTTTGATATTTTTGTTCATTTTTCTAGTTACCTTATCTCATTGTTGCTTATGCTTAGAAATTCCTCCTGTGCTTAGGTATTTAATAATTATTCACTTCTAATTTTTACAATTTTTATGCTTTGATTTCTCGCTTTCCACCTCACTTGTCACTTGTGTATAACAGTCATGGGAAAACACTCTGTTATTTAAGAGTTTGGAAAATATTCCATCCACATCCCACTCTAGAAATAACTGCTTAAAGGTGCAATGTAGCTGATTCCTGGAATAGAAATCAAGAAGAATGGGGAATTCATAGTCTTCAAGGAACCACAGTTTGAGAATTAAAATCAGCTGAACAAATAAATTTGGTCTAAATAACCTTACACCCAAATAATATCTTGTAATTTAATTATAAAACATGCATTTACAGATGACCTAAGAACAGGGCTGGCGGAGGGGTATAAGTATCTCATTGATTATAATAATTAAAGGTGGCATTTGAGGATTGGAGAGAAAGAGCACTAAGTAAATATGCACATTATTTTTAAATTGATTAGCCATTGCCTGCATTTACCCACAAAAAAACATACTTTCTAGTTTAGTATCAAGTTTGTTTATTGAGTCTAAATCTTTTTCACAGAATCCCAAGATGGTTTGGAATTACTTTTGCCATCAGCCCTTGTTTAAATGATCACAATGATGTGGAATACTCATGACCCACTTCTATCACCTTGACCTCTTTAGTACCTTCTTGGCTGATAGCTACATCTGAGATTTAGGAAGACTGTCAGGATATGCCTGCACTTTTGTTTTGGCTAAATCTGGTCTTTAAGTCATGATTTTTCATTACATGTGTTCATCATCTTATCAATATCTCTTAGCCCTGAAAAGTTCAATACTGTATCATAGTGTATAGTTTTAAAAAAAGACATTTAAGCAACAGTTAGAAATCCAAATATTAGTACGATTGTGTCCTAACTGCAAAAATAACTCAGCTAAAGTGACAATCAAATAATTAGATAAATTCTGAATCAAGGAATAAAGTATATCACAGATATACAAGCAGAAGAAATTAAGGGTCAGAATTTTATACCAGCGAGTCTAAGGTCCAAGTGAAAATGAATGACATCGAACAGAGCAAGTCACTATGATCATGGACTATATAAAACAACAAAACTCCAGCATTGCCAAATCTTTGTATGGGAAGTAACAAATCAAAGTGAACAAAACAAAAATTGTTAAAAGTGTAAGTAAAAATTGATAAAAACAAATTTGTAGCATGAAATCCTACCATAAAATTAAAACTGCATGATAGAACACACACACACACACACACACACACACACTCACACAAATATAAAACAAAAATGTACCTGGCTAATACAATTAATGAAGTTAAATTAATTGACATATATCAAGGATTGTACTTTGAAATATATTGACATGTATCAAATTGTGTAGAGTACATACTTTTTCTGAGATTCCATGGACTGTTTACATAAATCACTAATTGGATGATACATAAATTCAAAATATTATAAAAGTTATGGAAAGTCAATAGGCACATAAAACCATGTTCAACATCATCAATCATTAGGGAAATGCTATTTAAAAGCACAATAAGATAGCACTACACATCATAAAAATAGTTAAAAAGGAAAAAGGAAAAAACAAAACAACAAAACCTCCCAGTGCAAGTGCTGGTAAAGATATGGAACTCTCATAAACTGCTGGTAGGAACACAAAGTGACACAGCCACTTTGAAAAAAACCTCGGCAGTTTCTTATAATATTACACATACACTATCCATCATGACCCCAATATTTCACTTCTAGGTATTTACTATAGAGAAATGAAATACTAGGTTCACATAAAAACCTGTGCATAAATGTTTACAGAGGCTCTCTTCATAATTGCCCCAAAGTGCAAAGAACTTAAATGTCCTTCAGTGGCTGAATGGTTAAACAGACGGTGGTACATCCATTCAATGGAATTCTCAACCATAAAAAGGAAAGAACTATTGATGCATGTTAAGATATAGATGAATTTAAATTACATTTTTCTAAGTGAAAAACCAGCAGACCCATATTGTATGATTTTATTTATATGAAGTTCTAGGAAAAACAAAACTATAGAGATAGGGAACAGATGAGTGTTTGCCAGTGAGTAAAGGTAGGCAAGAGTTTGATTAGAGAGAAGCTGAAGGATGTTGATAGAACTGTTGTGAATCTTGGTTGTGGTGGTGGTCACAGACCTCTGCATTTGTCAAAAGCCACAGAACTAATAGCAGGTTTTACTTGTGAAAGTACGTTACAAAGAGGCAGATATTTTATATGCCATATTTACAATTGAATATTCATAAAATACATAATAACTCTATTTAAAAATAAATTTCTTGGGCTTCCCTGGTGGTGCAGTGGTTAAGAATCCACCTGTCTATCCAGGGGATAGGGTTTCAAGCCCTGGACCGGGAAGATCCCACATGCCCACATGCCACGGAGCAATGAAGCCCATGCACCACAACTACTGAGCCTGTGCTCTAGAGCCTGTGAGCCAAAACTACTGAGCCCACGTGCTACAACTACTAAAGCCCACGTGCCTAGAGCCTGTGCTCTGCAACGAGAGAAACCATCATAATGAGAAGCCTGCACACCGTAACGAAGAGAAGCCCCCACTCACTGCAACTAGAGAAAGCCTGTGGGCAGCAATGAAGACCTGGCACAGCCAAAAATAAATAAGTAAAATAAATAAATTTATAAATAAATAAATAAATAAATAAATTTCTTCACTAAATTAAGAGAGAAGTTAAATGTTTAAGGAATAAATTTTAGAAAATACCATACATGAAAATTTATCAAAACATAAGAATGGTTGCCAAAGCTATACTTTAGGATAAATTCATGCCTTTAGAGCTTTCATACTAAAAGGAAAAAAAAAGTAGAAATGAATGCAGGTTACTGAATTAAGTATTTTATTCAACATGCCCCATTAAGTCCTGAAAGGATAATGTACAGAAATAAAAATAATTTATGGAATTAGAAGACAAACTATGAATTAATTCACTTAAATGCTGTTAATGTGAAAGACCAAGTAATCAGTGAGGGTCTGGCAAATATTATTATACAATAAATAAATAAATAAATAAATAAATAAAATGGAAAGAAAACAAATAGATAAATGATATATAATTATAAAGACAACACTTTATGGAGTACTACGTTAATTCTATGCTAATAAGTTGAAAATCTTAATGAGATAGCTCAAGAATGAGAAATATGAATAGGTAAACAACACTGGTAGTTATTGAAAATTTGATTAAAATATTATTTTTTCAAAGATTTGGAGCTTTGTCATTTGGGGCAGGGGAGTGAACAAATTAAGAAACAGAAATGCAAATGCTAAATAAACTGGTCCAGAATGCTAAAAAAAATAGCTACAAAGTAATTTTTAATAAATTAGCAAACTTGGATAGGAAAATATGAAAAAGAGTTCTTTTCTGCATGTCAGAAATCTAAGTTAAAATTACTTGCAAATCAAAATCAAGAATCCTGTGGCAAAGTCTTATTTAAAATAATTGAAAATTGAAATTAATTTAAAATAGTCATGTATATTTACCAAATGAGTTTGATCCTAAAAAGGAATGGATGGTTTAGTATCAGGGAATCTGTCAATTCAAAGACTTACATAATCTCGATTGATGGCATACCTAAAATATTGACAATCAGAGTCATACACCTGACTCCTCTGTCTGACAAATTATTTTCAATAATAATAATGAAATCAAGCCAGTAAAATAAGACCACAAAGAAAATACAGTGAACAATTTCCTATTGAATGATGTATATAAACATATATATATATATACATATGTATTTTAATAAAATAATAAAAAAATTAAAAATTACAGTATAATAAGAAAAGAGGTACTTGATTAACACTTTTAAATTACATTAATACATTTTTGGAAATAAAGGAAAATAAAGAAAAATACTGACCAATATCAATATTGGTCAAATACTTAAGAAACAAGATTAGAGTTCTTCTGCAACTTTGTCAATGATTTTGTTAAAAACAATCTTTGTATATCATTTTTGTAATTTGTAATTTACAATTACATTATAATTATTTTCAGTATCAGTATAGCCATTTTCATCAATCTATCTTACTCCTACTTGATCAAAGTATAATTTTTGTAAATTATAATTTTGAGAAGTTTCTTTCAGCACAAAAATAGATATACAAATAGTTAAGGAAGGTCTTAAAACAAAAGGATAAATTTGAGACTCATAAAAATCCCATTTCACTTTTCTGAAAATTACAATACTGTCTGTTTGTGTTTCTTTGGATTATTTCTGGTGGTTTTCAAAAGTTTTCATATTTGAAAATTTTGTGCTAAAACATTTTCATATTCAGAAAATTTATAATAAAATTCTGTTATATTTGGTAAAAACTTCTGAAGTTCAGAATAGTTCAGAATTGTTCAGGCTCACTCTGGGTGCTATTTGTCTCCAAGTCATGTGACACTATGCATTCCTGTATTTAAACAATATATTCGGTATAAAAATGAAAGCACAGTGATTGTAAAGAAAAAAATATAACTGAACTTAACTTCTTACTCACCATGTGCATTGGGATTTACTGTATAACCAGCAGTTCTCCACATTAACATCCACATATTGAAATGTTTATTAAAGGATACATAATAAAAATGTGCTAATTTGAAACTCACATATGAATTATGAAAATGCAACAGTAATAACAGCAATTTTTTGAACTCTGATCAACACAATATTTTTTCTGAGAGGAGTATTTTATCACTGAGAATTGCTGAGGCATGGTGATAATGAAAAGCAGAATGACTTATAGTTGGTTTTATTATTGTCTTTAATGAATCCCTTTCTTTCCTAGACCCAGCATGGATTGCTCTAACAGCCTACTCTTGGTACACCAATGATCTTCATAAAAAATTAATGGTGTACAATAAAATTCAATTCCCAATCCTGTTAGAGAGAGAGAGAGAGTGAGAGGCAGAAAGAGAGAGAACTGGGAATAGAAAGATATTTTACTCACATGGTAAAATCTATCATATGTCAAAAACAAACATTTTAACACATTAAGCTTATTAAAAAAATGACAAACTAAACAAGAAAACTACAACAGCAGAAACACTTAAGTGTGCTGGTTATCACCATCAATAATTAGCATAAGTCTGGGAGTTCTGGAAAATGCCACGTCTAACTATACACCATTAACATTATTGTTCACTTTAGGAATCAACTGAAAAGGTACTAGAATAAAATTGGTTTGGCTAAATGTGCAGAAATAGAACTAAAATTAAAAATGCACAGATTTCATGAAAATAAACAACAGCCAGTTAGAAACTATAATGAAAAAATTACACCCCAATGACAGGAGAAGTAACAACAAACACCAACACATGTAAAAAGTTTAATTGGAACCCTCCTCGAGAATGTGTACAACATTTATGACTAAAGTTTTACATAAATAAAAAAAAAGGTATAAATCAATTCAGAGACAAACTATTTCCTGAATGAGAAGAGAGTTATAAAGTATTGTCTTTTTACATGCATATAGACTTATTATAATTCCAATTAAAACTCTTAACTGGATCTTCTTCCCTGGACCTTGACAAAATATATAAAGTTCATCTTGAAATTAAAATTAGTTAAGACCTAGTTGAACAGGAAGTTTAGGAATATCTTACCATATGTTAATATACATTGTAAAGCCCTATCAAGTATTATAACATATTATAATTCTATGATAGTAGAAGCAGTATAGTATTTGTATATAACAGGGTATATATCCATGAAACAGGATAGCTAAGAAAAAAACACTACCATAAATTATAATTTAATATACAATAAATGCACACTTAAAAATCAAATTGGAATTAATATTTATTAGTTAATTACCTTAATTTATTAATTTTTATTTATTTTGACATGTAACATTGTATTCATTTTTGGTGTACAGCATAGTGATTTGGTATATGTATATATTGTGAAATGATTACCATAATACATTTTGTTAACATCTATCATCACACACAGCTACCAAATTTTTTTTCTTGTGATAAGAACTTTTAAGGTCCACTCTCTTAGCAACTTTCAAATATACAATTCAGTATTATTAACTGTAGTCACCATGCTGTACATATTAATGTTTACTTTGAAGCACTCATTGAGGGAAGAAATTCTGCTGTTAACAGAAGTGGAAAAAACTTGGGAAAAAGAGAGCTAGATTTAACTATATCACAAATGAGCAATTTCTCCACATAAGAAAAGGGGAATAGAAATAAATAGAAGAACAACAACCAGTTGGATTAAAAAAATATTTGGAATAAATATAAAATATAAATGTTAACATACTAGTTGTATAATGAGCTTATATAAATTAAAATAAGCACCAAGACTCTAATTGAAAAAAGAGGGAATATAATACAGATATGGATCAAACCACTGTTAAGGAATATATAATCTCTTATGCATACGTTTTAAAAATATATCACAGAATACCTGAGAAAAAATGAACAAAACTCCTAATTAGCTTAAACTCTGGAAATTAAATTCATAGTGTTTTTCTAATTTTCTTCTTTATATATTTTGTTACTGTTTTTTCCAAGTGGTATATAATGAGTATGTATTTTTATCATCAGAAATAGATTTTATTAAAATACCTACACCAAAATCTTTTTACTATCTCCATTTCATATAAATTTCAGAGTTTTCTGCAAATCTTTCTTCCTTCTTTTCTCTTTCTTGAGCACCTATTATTTGCAAAGCAAGGTTTTAAATAGCTTAGTTCCTGAATTAGGTCAATTTCATTCCAGTGAGAACAGCTATATAAACAGAAAATTTTTCTAATTTTTTTTACTAAAGATGCTTGGTACTTGAAGTTTATTTTTTTTTTTTTAATTTATTTATTTATTTTTTTTTTTTTGTGGTACGCGGGCCTCCCGCTGCCGCGGCCTCTCCAGTCGCGGAGCACAGGCTCCAGACGCACAGGCCCCGCGGCCATGGCTCACGGGCCCAGCCGCTCCACGGCATGTGGGATCTTCCCGGACCGGGGCACGAACCCGCGTCCCCTGCATCGGCAGGCGGACTCCCAACCACTGCGCCACCAGGGAAGCCCTTGAAGTTTATTTTTTAAAAAAATTTTTGATAATGGGAGATACGAAAATTTGGGTTAGTGTCTTTTTTTTCAGAATTTACTGGAAAATTAATGTAATCTTCAACTTTTTTGTAGACTGATACACTCAAGATATCTTTGCAATAAAATATACTTCTTAAAAATCTGACAAAACCCATTCTCTAAAAGAGAGATTTTCGGGCTTCCTTGGTGGCGCAGTGGTTGAGAGTCCGCCTGCCGAAGCAGGGGTCATGGGTTCATTCCCCGGCCCAGGAAGATCCCACATGCTGCGGAGCGGCTAGGTCTGTGAACCATGGCCGCTGAGCCTGCGTGTCCAGCGCCTGTGCTCCGCAACTGGAGAGGCCACAACAGTGAGAGACCCGCGTACCGCAAAAAAAAAAAAAAAAAAGGAAAGATTTTCATAATTTTAAAGTCGTTTTTCCTGTGATTTACTAGGGGAAACATGTAGATTGCCTCTTATCAGATGCTTTCAATGACATCTGATCAGAGTAATAACAATGTAGACATGACTAGTGTTTAAAATGAACAAGTACTTTTTGTAATTCTTAATCCTTCTAGGTTGATTCTTATTTTTACCAAAATTATATAGGCACATGTTTTAAAGTATGATACAAAATCTTGTTAAGAAAAACAGAAATCCTCTCTATTTTCCAAGCCCACAGATTTCTATGAGGTCCGGTGGCCCTGTGGCCAATATCTTTCTCCAGAAAGATTCCAATAATATTCCCTGGGGCTGGAAGCCCACTTTCCATACTCCTTTCAGAGGTGCTATCACCTGCTACCTCCAAGAAGGACCTGGCTCTGGACTCCTTCCATGGTCTCGGGGAGTCTTTCTGTTCCATCTTGTGCTTCCTGCCCATCTCCCTTCAAAGCATTTAGTCTCTCTGCATCTCTGACACACCTAGCATAATCCCATCAGTAACATTAAGTTACAGGCCTAAAAAAGCCAGGAAGGTTTCCTTTGTCTGTCATTAAACACAATCATCCCCTGAAAGAGAAGTTCACACAAAGACCTGCCTACCTGTTTGGAATGGGGAAAATTAAGAGAAGAAAATCATAAATGGCTCTCCTTTTTCTTTGTTCTGTTAAAATAGCAAAAGATGCAAACAAAACACAACAGAAAGATCAAAACAATAATGGTAATAACCACCTTTTACCACGGCCGTGCTTTGCCATCCACAAGATGCTTGATGCTGAAAATACATTTTATCCTTTGAACCATTCTACACTATATCATGTACGTCCTGTTGTTTATGCCCCATTTTCAGATGAGGAAGCTGAGGTTTGAAGAGGCTAAACAACCTCCCCAAAGTCACACTACCAATAAGTTAAGAAGATGGGATTGGAAATTATTCTATCCAACCACACCAAACAGCCTCCATATGTATACATTTAGTAGATGCTAAATAAATATTTGATGAAAGAATTTATGATAACAAACACTTAGCTTATAGCATATGACAGTGCTGCTGTCAGATAAGCATTATTGTGAATGCTTTTGTTGGAAAAGAGCATATCGCTGTGAGTAGACAGAGACGATGGTGGAAAACATGCACCAAATAAGGTTTATGTGGGGTCAGGCTTGCACTGGATAGAATCTGGAATAGAACTCTGTGGGGTAGAGTGGTGTGGAAATACAAGAGCCTGCATGTGTGATCGGGGCCCAGCACCCCTGGTTAGGGATGAGGGAGGGGAAGGAGGGAGAGGAATAGATATGTATATAAGAAATCTATAATGCATATATTGTCTATAAATGTATATAAACCCACCTCTATATGTGTATAGGCTTCATGTCAGGTGAAAAGAATTAACTCTTATCTACTGCTTATCATTCACCAGGCATGTTCTAAACAATTTATATCTATTATCTCATTTAATCCTCAACAACACCATTATTATATAAATACTATTATTAATCCCCATTTTACAGAGAATTAAAATATAGAAAAGTTAAGTTATTGGTCAAAGTTGCCCAACTAGTAAATGGCAGCTGCAATTTGAATCCAGGTCCTCTAAGAAAAGGAGATGTATTTGAGAGAAGCCGGAAGCTTTGCTCTAAAAACAAGAAGAAAACTACAGCACTGACAGATCTTGACAATTACCATGTGTGCTTCAAAAGGCTTCAGAATGTTCTTTGACCCTAAGTTCAAGAGAAAACACTTGATAGGAAGTATATGTAATTTAATGGAATACAATTTAGACTTTGTTAATAGAGTAGATTATCAAGAATTGGGTGGAAATTGTCCTATTATAATTGTTGATCAGAAAAATCTAGGACTGTTTTCATTTCCTTCCCGTCTCCATGATTTAAAAGACATATAGAGAAAGTTCAATAAATTCTTGCTAGATCACTGCAGGTTGTGAGTGTGTTCTAAATCATTTCATTAGGTCAGGAGAGCTTGAAGGAAATCTGAAAGCTTTCTATTACACAGAACAAAATTCAAACTCCTTGTCCCTAAGTAATTCAGTTTCTGGCTCGCTTCCTTATATTTTGCCCTAACTCTTCCTGCATTTCACTGGGGTTCTAAGCTGCTTGTCCTTAAGCAAGTCAAACACCATTATGCCTCAGGGTCTTTGCACTGCCTAAATATTCCTCCCCAGAGTATGTATGTGACTTGCTCTCACTTTACTTAATTGCCACTTCCTCAGAGAGCCCTTCCTTGCCAGAAAAAAAAATAAAAATAAAAAATAAAACAGCACCCATATTACTCTCTATCCTCTTATTCTATATGATTGTATGCATGCATGTATGTATGTATACATATGTACACACATAAATTGCCTTTATCACCATCTGATGTTATTTCTGTATTCATCAATTCTTAGTCAATGTCATTACAGTTTTCACCAGTAGAATATGAACTCTGTAAGGACTGGGATTCTCAGTTTTGTTCGTTGCTCCACCCCCAATCACCAGAACTGTGTGTGGCACACAGTAGGCTCACAATAAATATTCCCTGAAGGGGGCTTCCCTGGTGGCGCAGTGGTTAAGAGCCCGCCTGCCGATGCAGGGGACAGGGGTTCACGCCCTGGTCTGGGAAGATCCCACATCCTGCGGAGCGGCTGGGTCTGTGAGCCATGGCCACTGAGCCTGCACGTCCGGAGCCTGTGCTCCACAACGGGAGAGGCCACGACAGTGAGAGGCCTGCGTACCGCAAAAAGAAAAAAAAAAAAAATATATATATATATATATTTCCTGAAGGAATAAACAACTGATGATCAGTCTGGAGAAGGGAAAAATGCAGTGAGGCTAATCATTATCCTCAAAAATTTGAATTGCTTTTGCATAGAAGTGTAATTTGACATAACCAGCAATAGCACTAAATTATTGGTGAGCCTAGTTGAGCTCAAGATGAGGAAGGATTTTGTAACAGTCCCAGCTGTCAAAGATGAAGTGCACTGTTACAGGGAGTGTTTGTTCCCTGTCACCAAAGATATTCAAGCAGCGTCTGCCTAATTTCTCAGTTAAGATTTACAGGGGATTGTGCTCAGGCTAGAGGAACTTTAAGAGCTGGTTTAATCCCCAGTCTTTTTGACTGGATAGAAGAGGAAAATGGCTCCCACAACACAGTCAAGCCATAATGTCTTAGGGCTGACAGACATGAGAGATATTATAGAAAATGAAGTTGAAAGCTAGAAGTGATAGTATGCCTTGTGAAAAAGTCCTCTGTGGCCATCCACTGACCACAGATAAAGTCCCAGCTCCTCACTCAACAACAAATATTTATTGTATCCAACTATGTACCAGGCACTGTTTTCAATCCTGAGGTTACAGTAGGAAATGAGATAAATGAGGACTTTCTTCTCATTGGAATCCCATCTATCATTTGTAGATGACTTACGTACGTGTGTGTGAATGTATGTGTATATTTATATTGAGCTTATGAACAGGATGAATATATCAAATTATGAGTGGTGACAAAAGATAGAGTCAAAGATAGAGAATAAAATGTAGTGACTGGGATGCAATGTTTTCTCTGTTTACAAATTTGCATTCTTTTGGCCTTTGAATGATTATACCACTGACAGCAATTGGTCAACCAGAAACCAGGAGTCAGCTGAATTTTTGCAGGATATTTATTCATACATTAGGGTGGTCTTCCAGGAAACAGAACAACAAACAGAACATTTTACAAGCAGTGTTATAGAAAGATACACAAAGAAGCATTCTGGGAGGAAGTAGAAACTTTTGGCCTCACACAAGGAAGTCTAAATGGAACTTAGGTTACACCAGAAGTTTTGACTAAGAAAGTAAATAGGAGTCTTTAAAAATTGTTTTAAAAATAATGGCTTAAGAGTCAAACCGCAAATGTTAGAATCATTTATCCTTCTAGGGAAAATTAATTGGAATAAAATTAAAAGTACTTTTCATTAAGAATATTAGTGATATCTACAAAAAATCTACAGGCATGATGTGACTTGCCCTTGGCATCCTTTTTGAAATTTTGGAGTGCAGTTTTTTTTTCACAATGTTGGTCTGTATCCCTGTTATTGTGTTTGTGGGGGTGCTAAACACCATATAAAAATGGACATTCCACACAGTGCAGAATTTTCTGCTTCTTACACAAATTTCTAATTTCCTACTGGACATTCCTGTATGTGAAAAACCAAAACCTAGATTCTAAACCCATTTAGCATAAAAATACTAAATATTTTGACATTTTTACACACACTGATTTCTCCACTAATGCATTTATTTTGTAAGTCAAAGAATGATGGTATTAATTTTGTTTTTGTTCAAGATTTTAAAAGGCACCCTTTTCCGTTTTGATAAATAATATGGCTGATGGCAGTGTAAGTGTACATTTTAGGCTGTTGCATTTCTGGTGATGTCAACTTCTGACCATTTCTGCTGTACCTATAAACTACTTTATAATATTGATTTTATATTGATGTTTTGGAAACTATGAAGGTGGCTTGGCTACATTATCTAAGAGTCTTATTTCAAGATAGAAAAAGACACATTACAAGATATTTAGCAGGAAAGAAAGTGTGGAGTCGGCCAGGGCTGAGAATGACAGGCCGAGATGGGAAGTTATGCTTGTGAATCCTGGGTTTGGTGAAGATAACTAGATGGGCTCGGGTATATTTTATTTTTTATTTTTACTTTCGGCCACGCCGCATGGCTTGTGAGATCTTAGTTCCCTGACCGGGAATCGAACCCACGCCCTCAGCAGTGAAAGCCCCAAGTCCCCACAACTGGATTGCCAGGGAATTCCTACAAGTGTATTTTAGAAGGCATTGACTTTGCATTCCATCTCCAGTACTTTCTAGCTGCGAACTTGGGCAAATAAATCACTTGGAACCTCAGATTCCACATCTGTAAAATAGAAACGTAATTCCCACTATAGGAGATAATGGAATTGTGGTTACACAAGGCTGGAGACAGGCCTGGTCCATGGGTTGTCCTCGGGGGTCACTTCCTCTCTTTGCCTTAGAGCTAAAACTTCATCTTGAAACTACCTTTTAACTCTAAATATTTACTTTTCTGTAATGAAAAGCATCCCAAACATAATACACCTACACTTAATTATAAAATGTCAACTGATGCTTAAATATAATATGCAGGAAGAATAAAACGAAAACTATTTAAAAATATTATATATTTAAATATACAAAGATTTGAGTCTTGCTTTAGTAGATGAACAATAAAATAGTTGCTTGAACTTACTAGAAATGAAAATATTGGAATTTAAGAGACATGATGTCAGAAGCCATTCTATTGAAAAAAACACATTGAAATAAAAGAGCAGACATTCAGGGAAATAGGAACATGTAAAGTAGTGTAAAGTGATAAGAAACTGGGACATTAGCACATGATAAGAGAAAGAGGATGGTAATAAGCGTGTGGATAAGAGTTCAAGTTTAACTGAAGACAGGATACACAAGAAAAATCACCAGCTATTGAGGTGGAGAAAATGAGGAACTATTATAATCTTCCCAGTGAGCATGTAAATAATGCCCTCAGGAACCCTTTGGGATGCCATCTGTTCTAGCCTACTTTGGGCAGCCTTTCTCTCTAATAATGTAGTGAGGACCATTCCAAGCAACTACCATGTGTCCTCAGTAATAATAAGTAAAATATGACCAAAATGAAAATTATCCAATCAGTACTTGCATTTTCCTTTCCATTTTATTTTACTATCAATGTGTCACATTTAGATTATACATTGGCTACAGTATAGAGTAGCAAGTCAGTACTTCAATAATTTCAAGACAATGTCTTTACTCAAGTCAGACTTCCCTCTCCATGGTGAACTTTCACTAAATTACTGGTATTTTCCTGTAAGTTCTTATATAAAAACTCTTCAGTATTGTTATGTGCTAAAGAACGCCCAGTTTGTATTTATCAAGTTTGAGTCTGGTGGTCATTCAAAGATGATGTGGAGCCCAAGAATGTTCTTCCTTGGGAGGGACTCCTGTGTGGGTCTTCCTACTAAATGCCACAGCTCTGTAAATTTCCAAACTCTAGGGACAGCATTGTATTCTCTGAGGTTTTCTGTGCCTTAGTGCTACACCGACCAGGGTTCTTGGCCTCCTTAATCAATAGAAATTGATAAGAGGCAAGATAAGAAGTTCAGGCAAGGCTTTATTGGGGCCCCTGCTGCAGCAGGAGGGAGCAAAAACAAGTAATGGGCTCCCTTGCTCACTCCCTAAGGGAGGCAAGCTGGTTTCTTATCTGGGGTGAGGGTAGGGTCAAGACCAGGGGTCGGGCCAGAGTGGGGGCTTAGGTGGTTTGTCCATCTCTTTGGTGGTGTCGAGTGCAGGGGGTATGTGCTGCACCCTGCTTTTGCTCCCAGCTCTTCAAAAGTGGCAGTTGGGTTTTTGGTATTTTTGTGTTTTGTTGTCCATAATTTGTCCCAACTGCACATGCATGCAGTTAGTTTTAGTCCCTTATGGTTTCTTTGTGTTTTGTTGCTTGAGGAGATGTTTGTCCAGGTGCAAGTCCTGCAGCAGAGGGTCCCAGGTACCTGGTCCCAGCCTGTCTCACTGGAACATTGGGGGTGGGGGTGGGGTCAGGGAGGAGAAGGAATTGAATTTGGTGTTCTCCTTCCCAAATACTTCGTTCTAGAAAAGTATGAGAATGCGGAGTTAAAACAGCTACCTAATGGTACAATATATGTTTTTCAAGAAGACTGATAATGAGAACTTCAGTAAACTGAGCCGAGAAGGTACACAGTATACCCTCCAAATTACAGAAGGACAGAAGCATGATACTCTCTGTCTCTGCATGAGATAAAACCAATTCTCACTTCCCTGGTTTCTCTGAAAGGCTTCTTTTTGTGGTTTTGTGATATGACCAACCTCATATTTTAATCCAAGTAAGTATATTAGCTATTTAACTATTTTTCAAGTAGCAGTACTATATTGCTATCATCTATAGCTCCGCTCAGTAAGTAAAAAAAATCTTACAGCTGGTAGGAGACACTCATCTTCACAATAACTTAATTGTCACATATTCACACGTTCATGGAAATCCCTCCACTTTCTGGTTGTTTCTCTACATCAAAGTATCCAGATCATAATTTAGTTTCAAGAGTTGCTTTATGGACTCATTTTACATTTCAGATGAATTTGCTATAGGATGATTTAGTTACTTACAGACGTCAAGTAATTTGTATGGTAAAATCATATCTTGGAATAATTCATAAAGTTCCATGTTTATTTTTCACTGTCTCAGTGTATCTGATTTGTTGTAAAACTCAGATTTCTTGGCAAAAATATAAATCTCATTATAAGAGTCCATTGAAGTAAATATGACAGCTCTGTTTCTCATTACTGTGCATGTGCAGAGTAAAGATATTAGCCATAAAATTTGGTGAATGTCCTCTAGGGGATTTCAAAGCTTAGTATGTTTCTAGTAACTTGCAGAATAGCATTTGTTTATGGTTTTTCATGTGTATAGGAAATAATAAATACAACTGACCATCATGTACATGGTGAATTAAACTGAAGCTACATGATATATACAAGGTTTCATGTTTTGGTTTTTGATAAACTTAAAATGGAGTTAACATGTCAAAATCAATATTTCAAATGTATCTTTTTAGCTAAACATTTAAGTCTTTTAGAAAATATTTTAGTAAGTGTTAAACAGCATTATAACTTTTCTTAGATGAGTTTCATAAGTATTTGTCTGTAGAATTTCAAAATTACTTATAGCAAGAGTTAAACTGTACATTTACTAGACTTTAAAGGGCAAGAAAATGAAATTTCAGTAAATTATGTAATTTATAAAATTGTTAATAAAAGTATTGGTATTCCATTTATTGAATAGCTATTGAATTATCACGATTTGCTGTGAGTTTTTTGGAAAACAATGTAATCTCTAACTTGTAGAACTCACAACATCACTCTCAAGGAAAAAGGCCATCATAAAAAGGAAATTGCTTGTAGTTTAAACATACAGCCTTAAGAATGAGTTCACAAATATGCATAATCTGTTGTAGCTATAAAATTGTATAACTTTATGATACTATATCTTCCCTCAGCTGATAATTTTTATTTTTAATTAAAAAAAAACCTCGCCTTCTTTAGATTGATCAGAGGAAAGAAAACCTGACAGTGTTTTTATTCAATTATCTAAATCAAAATTAGATTGATGAGGCATGGTGACAGCAGTGCGGTTAAAATAACTGATAAATTATCAGTGGATCATCTCCAAACTCTGCTTGCAAAACTTCTGGATGCAAAATCTTAGCAGGGGAAGTAGCTTGATGGAGAAGACAGAGCAATCAACTCCTTGGCTCCTGCTATGTGCAGATAAATAAGACAATGTTTTATCCAAAGGGTGGGTGGGAACATCGTTAAACTAAAAACAGCTCATCCTGTAGCGTAAATGCTGATTCCTTTGTAGGCTTCTCCCTCTGTCCTCCCTCAGTGTATGTGTTGGTAGAGATGGAGCTACTGAGGGTCAAATTTGACTTTTCATACAAAACCTGGTAACTGATACCTAATTAAAATTCGAGGACAATTTTTTTTTTTTACTTAAACAAAAGTATGATAATGTGAATTTTTAAAATATTCAGAGAATTCAAGTTTCTTGCAGAATATTATTTAGGGCAGGATATTAAGAGCCATGAAAATCTGCATTTGAATCTTGGCTCAGATAGTACTGAAAAGCCTTGTTAATTTATTCAGCATTCATTTATTAAGTGAATACTATGTATCAAAGACTGCATTTGATATGATAGAACACCAAATAAATAATTTCTATTTCAAATTATATTTTTCTCTGAATATCAGATTGCTCCACTGCATAGTGTAAATAATAATTCTTCCATTTTATTAAATAAAATAATTTTGTAAAGTCTCAGCTCAAAACTAGTACCTAATTTTTGTTATTAGAATAAAAAAATTTCACCAAAGTAGAAACTAGTCTATTATTCATTTCTGCTTTTCAGCTATTAAGGTTGAAATAACAAAACCTGAAAAACAAATCATATAACAAATTCCTCAGGTGCTCAAATTATCTTTGGTAACAACTTGACTTATTACAAACCCTTTTATCTAAACATAACTTATATTTATATTTTTAGATTTATATGTATATATTTTTACATTTTATTTGTTTTTTGGGCTGCGTTGGGTCTTTGTTGCTGCGCGTGGGCTTTCTCTAGTTGCGGCGAGTGGGGGCTACTCTTAGTTGAGGTGCTCAGTAGTTGTGGCTCGCGGGCTCTAGAGTGCAGGCTCATGGGCTTGTGGCGCACAAGCTTAGTTGCTCAGAGGCATGTGGGATCTTCCCGGACCGGGGATCGAACACATGTCCGCAGCATTTGAAGGCGGATTCTTAACCAAATCGCCACAAGGAAAGTCACTTAGATTTATACTTATTTAAATTTTATTTACAGCTTTCATTATTCCTAAATGATTGTGCTTACAGAAGAACCAACTCATTCTTTTTTTTTTTTTTTTTTTTGCGGTACATGGGCCTCTCACTGTTGTGGCCTCTCCTGTTGCAGAGCACGGGCTCCAGACACACAGGCTCAGTGTCCATGGCTCACGGGCCCAGCCGCTCTGCGGCATGTAGGATCCTCCCAGACTGGGGCACGAAACCGTGTCCCGTGAATCGGCAGGCAGACTCTCAACCACTGCGCCACCAGGGAAGCCCCCATCTCATTCTTTAAAGGCAGTGTAACCAAAGTGAAATCCATGACTCTATATATTAGAATCATGCAGAAAAATGTCAATTCTGCCCTTGGGAGAAAAAATTACATCAAGCACGATCAAATGGTTATGCCAGTATGCAAGTTATTGAAGTTTTTGCTCCAAATACCATTACAGAGATGTACATTTATGCTTTAGTTGGCTATATTTCTTGACTTCAGAAATGTATTGATTTATACATTTTGTAAAATACTTAAATGCTTAACTATTTAAAGGAAACAAAAAAAAACTATACTTGTTCCAAGCATTCCAATGAACCAGCCAGTCTGCTTTAAAAGCTAGTCATTTATCAGTAAGTCTAAAATCATGTATCCCAACTGAGGATACTCAGAGAAAAAGTAGAAAGGTGTTTTTACACGGTAGAATGTCATCATGTAAATGACTTTCTTTTTCAAATTTAATAAGCCTATGAAAAAAGACTTTGGAAAATTATTACTTTATTTTTATTTTTAATTTTATTTTATTTTTTGGCTTTAAAGTTTTCATAAAAAGTGGTATCAATGGCCAGGGAATAGATTTAATGATATTTATTCTTAGGAGACTACATCTGGTACAGGGAAACTGATTTTAGCCTCATAGCAAAGAAGTAATTAGATGAGTGAGGAAAAATAACTCTTTAATGTTGATATATATTATTTTAGCTCAAACATTTAAAAAATACATAAATAACATATTTTTTCTCTAACCTTGACAAACTAACTGGTCTTAAACTTATATATTCAATATTAAAAAACAAAATAAAACAAACTAAATAACCTAAGAAACTAGGAAAAAAATATATGAGGCAACTTTTCTAGGCATTGGATGTTGGGCAGTGGAGGCTTGTAATCTCCAATGGAATGGAAAACACACAGGTGAGACCCACCCCTGCCCTGGTTTTCTGTGTGGAGCAGTTTGGGGGCCTTAACGCAGGAAGGTGGTGTCTAGGCTGAGAACAGCAGCCTGGGAGAAGTGGGTGTTTGGGGTCTGGGGTTCCTAGGGCAGCGGCAGTTTTCAGGGAAATGTAGGGTAGATGAGTGAGCTGTGTGGAGGCACTGAGCTCCCCTCCAGAACTTGGTCAAGGGTTGGCCTCTACTTATGCAGGTTGAGGCTCTGGGGAGAGAGCCGAGAGCAGCTGCCACTGTTGAACCAGAGATCAAGTCCTGGGTGGCACAGGAGATCCAGCCCAGCCAGTGCTGGAGAGACCACGCTGATGTTCAGTTAGGACCCCAGAAAGGCCATACCTTAGAAGTAAGGATGCTTAAAGTAGGGCTCATACCCTAGAACTAAAGACAAACTAAGATCCACTCTAAGAAATCACAATTTCTTAATCATGAAGCCTGATAAAATTAAGAGGATTTATCAGAAATTTAATTTTCTATCAAAACAAAATTCAGCAGCTTTTAAAGAAAGAAACGTACAGATTCTCTGCAATATATCATTTACAACGATGGCTAAAATAATGATATATCAATATTTTAGATGAATGAAAGAGGAGGAGTTCAAAGCAAGGCCACTGCTTTGAAATAAGCAAGGCCATTCTAAGAAATATTAGAAGAAAATCTCCAGGGTCAGGCAAATAATATCACTATTGGGAAGGACATCTACACAAAATCTACAGTTAACATTCTACGGGAAGGTAAAACATTGGGTGATTTCCCTCTAAGTTAAGAAATAAGGTAAGAATGCTAACCCTGTCTATTCAACATTGTTATTGGAGTTGGTAGCCAGTAAATCATGCCAGGAGAAATAAAAGGCACAAAGATTACAAATGAAGGAGTAAAACATCCTTTTTTTGCAGACACCATGAGCATGTACAAAATCCTTTTAAAAACTCAACATGATCACTAACAAAAAAATTAGTGAATTTAGTAAAGTCACAGAGTACAAGGTCAGTACAAAATAATAATTGTATTTTTATATCCTGGCATCTAAAAAAATTGGAAAATAAAAATTTTAAAACAGTATTTACTACAGCATCAAAAATAAATTTAACAAAAGATACGTGAACTCTATACTAAAAAGTATAAAACATAGCTGGAATAAATTAAGGAGATTTAAACAAATGAAGGGATAGACTGACCTCACTGAAATCTCGATGTTGTAAGATGACGATCTTCCCCAACTTGAGTTATATATTCAATGTTATGACAGTTGAAATACCAATAGTCTTAAAAAATTCTAAATTGACAAACTGCTTTTGAAATGTATATGGAAACGCAAAAGACCTAGCATAGCCAAAATGTTCTTGGAAAAAGAAGAAGATGGAAGACTTGTTATCTTATCTAATTCAGGATTTAGTATGAAGTTACAGTGATCAAGACAATGTGGTATTTGAGTAAGACCTGACAAATAGAGCAGTGAAACAGTAGAGATGCTGAAATAAACCCACAGGATTACATTCAAAGAATTTTTGACAGAGGTGCCAAGGAGGAAAGAACTCCAATGGGAAAGGATAATCTTCTCAACAAAGGGGGCTGAAACAACTGGGTAAATATCTAGAAAAAATGAACTTCAATTCTTACCTCACACTATACACATACTAATGGATAATTTTAGATAGATCCTAGAATTAAAAGAAAAAGTTAAAAATATAATGCCCCTAGACAAAAATAGGACAATATCTTTATGACCCTGAAAGAACTAAGTAACTCCCCTGTCTCTCTCTTTCAATATATATATATATATATATATATATATATATATATATATATATTCACATTTTATCTCAGTGTGAATGAGTTGTGTAAATCCTCCTTCTACCATGGATTAAAACATACATGTTGGTAAGAGTGAGGCTACTCATGTGTTTAGAATAAAAATTTTTAAATGAAATATCAACATGTGGGACTTTGAAATATATTCTTCTACAAAAGAGATTTCCTTTCCTTTTATATTTTTCTGATTATTTTATATATATATGGAAGAGGGAGATGGGGGAAGGGAGTGGAGAGAGTGAAGGAAGGAGGGAAGTTTTATTGGGTGTGGATGGCCTATATTATCTTCTAGTAGGTGTCATTTTACTACATTCTGAGTTTTTTGGACTATCAGAAACCTTTTTGCAGTATCACTCTTGGTCCCCTGTCTTTTTCTTGGCCTCTGCTAACATTTCAATTGATTATGAAGCTTTAAGATGATAGTGCCACAAGAAATAATAAAGTGAAGGCACCTCATTAAAACTATATGTGATACTCAGTATGTCCTAAAAGTGACCTAGGAGATGGAATAGAAAGAAAATGGAACATGTATCAGTGAGCAAGGAAGAAGGCAAAATATCATTCTCTCCATCATTTCATATTTCCCATATTTTTCATTTTAGAAAATATTTAAAGCAGTCTAATTTAGGAGATAAGTTAAAACATCAAATGGAATAATAATTATTAAAGGACCTGTGGTGAACAGGTTACACTGTGAAAATTAGTCAAATATCATTTCCATAAATACCATGGTATTAATATCTACTAGAGAAAGATTCCTAACACTTCAGCTATTGATACATTTTGTTTTCAAAATGGTTCAATCTAATAGTACTCTAAGATTTGTCCTCACTGTCATTTCTACACACCTATTTGTTAAAATTTTGTTTTGAGTTGTGTGAAATTACAAAATGCAATTAAAAGGAAAAGGGATGTGGAACACATTGGTATTTATAATTTATAAAGTTTCACAGAGGTATGTCAGCAAAAGCACCATGAAATGTGTGATCCTATAGATGTTTCTCTGGGGTAACGATAAGACAGAGAAATATTTTTTTAAATGATATAAATAACTTGGAAGTCCAGATCTGGAGAATACCTCTAGAAGCTTTTAAAACACTATTTAATGTGATAGCTTAAAAAGACTGGACTGATTTTGTTCAAAATAACAGTCCATCTATCTTTATCTATCTATCTATCTATCTATCTATCTATCTATCTATCTATGTATCTATCTATCCATTTATCTATCTAAATTAGTTATATTTTATAAAATATAAGGATTATTTTAAAATTTTTTGTAGTTACAGAATTTTCAGTATTTCTTCCCATACTTTCAATACCAAAAAAGCACATTTGATAACATTATGCTTTATTAATTTAAAGATCTTTGTTTATTATTTATTTATTCTAGTCTTCCACAATTTCTTCTGATTTGACTTTTTATATCCCTCAAGTTCAATGGAAGAAGTGTTTTTAAGTTATACTGTGATGTATTATTCAAGATAGATCTATCAACTTCCTAACACTGATGTTTTGCACTGAAATAAGAAATTACCAAAGTACAGCCACGGAAGTCCAGAATTGACAGTGCTTTCTGGAATATATTAGTTGGCATCAGGCTGAAAGGTGGGAGATTAAACTAGATGATCTGGAAGGTGTTCCACTGATATCTATGTTTGTTTGTTGGGGGGAGGTTCAGGTCTTTACAGCCTAGAGCCTGTCAACTGGGAATCTAGAGTCAGTGGACTAAAAATCTCATTCTTACCACTGATTCATCACATAACTTGGTTCACCAGGACTTATCAAGTTAGATTTTCAGGCTGGACACTGGTACTCTGACTGCTAGACCTAAACTCCATTAGAGTGATGGAGGAAGGTGTTTGTTTGTTTTTGCTTTTGAAAGAGGCTCTCTAGTCTTTGTAAAAAGTTCTATGTATGCATATGGTCTCGGATTTGGTTAATGTTTACTTCTTAATGTTAACAGTTTTGCTGAAAAAATTTAATAACAATCACTTTTTAGGTTATTCTGAATTTTAGTTATAGATTTTTATACTGTATTTAATAAAAAGGCATCTATAGCCCTTAATTCATTGCATAGTATACTTTAAATGCTCAATAAGCACCGCTTGTAATTATAATAATTATTTGTTCTCTGATATTTTTGTGAGCCTTTCTAGATATCTAAACCAGTTTACAAATTGTGTTAATTTGTTTTTGTTTTGTTTTGCTTTGTTTTTGTTGGGAAAATTGTGCCATGTACCCTACACTTAAATAAATAATAAGATAGAATTATTATTCCATTTACTATTGAAGGAAGAAAGAACAAATTCAGTACTTTATTTGTGTTAAATCAAAATGTATTGCAAACATACCAACAGTGGTGTAGATGTGCCTATTTTTTAGTTCTAAATTAGTGCCATTTAACTTTAAATTCAGCTCTCACTTTGGCTTTAAATTTAAATTGAAAACTGTAACACTTTCCCCCAAATAGTTTCTGACAGAAAATTCCTTTCTCAGTCCCTTGCCACTGAAGTGTTTTTCAAGTGTTGCAAATCTGCTCTCTCTGTTGCCTTTCCTCTTCAACACAATGAAGGCTAGAGTTGGCATTCTCAAAAGGAAAAATAGGTGTCTGAAAACTGGACAGAATTCAAGCCTCAGGTAGAGGGAGATGGAAAAATAGAACTATATACCGTTGAGCCCTGAACAATGTACTTTAGTCTTGAGCACAAAAATCGTGCTTATAATATGTATTCTGGTGTCTCCTGCACAACTTCAAGCTGAGAACCTTGTATGAAATAGGTGCTCTGCAAATATGAATGAAATGTGCTTTGGCAGTTGAATTTATTTGCAAGGTGGTGTGTAGTGCAAAAGGTAAAACAGCATTGCTTAACCAAGTCCATGTTTTCCTGCACATATGCAGTTTAAGTCAAAGAGACCACCCCCGCTCAATTAGGAAATTTTGCCCCAATCCATGTTATACTTGCTTTTGATGAAATCTTGCATTTTCTTATCTTTTCATTGTTGGGAATTTGGTGGAGGGAATTTGGGACAGGGTTTTGGTTCTCATACATTTATTTTTTTTAGATGGTAAATTAAGTAAAAGGTGAATGTTTCCCTTTCAATTGGGTTACATCAAGTGACTAAATAGAGACTACTATTCACAAGAAAGTCTTCTCAAACGAATTGCACCCAGAATTTTGTACCATTTGTTTGGTATCTTCTGAACGTTATAGAATCTGTTTCTGAAATCTCATCTGTGTTGTCAGCTTAAATATGTGTATGCAAACTGTAAGCTTGACTTTTTGGGGAGGGGTGTATTCTCCATGACACGGGGTACTATATCTGCCACATACAAAAGTTCAATAAAATGAGAGCAGATTGAATTGAATAAAATAGAACTTTATTTTATTGACGTACATTTGATTTACAATGTTGTGTTAATTTCTGATGTACAGCAAAGTGATTCAGTTATACATGTATATATTCTTTATCATATTCTTTTCCATTATGGTTTATCACAGGATATTGAATATAGTTCCCTGTGCTATACAGTAGGGCCTTGTTGTTTATTCATTCTATATATAATATTTTGCATCTGTTAATCCCAAACTCCCAGTCCATCCTTCCCCCACCTCCCAGCCCCACTGCAACCATAAGACTGTTCTCTATGTCTGTGAGTCTTTTTCTGTTGATAACTTTTTGTTCCTACCTTCTCTACCTCCCTTCTGTTCCTTAAACTTCTCTGCTGAAAATGGTGGCTGAATAATAAACATCCAATAAACGTTAGCTGAATTTCTCTCTTCTCTCACTAAGTACACATCATATTAAATAAGATTATATGCATTTAGCATAATGTCTCATAAATGTTAGTTATTATAATTTTATAATAATTATTATTACTACTGATTCTGAACATTCTAAGGCTTTGGGGCTAAGCTTCATAAATTCATCAGGATTCCATGATTGAATATAGAGTGTCCTGTGTGATTTGAGTAGAAGAAAGGAGACTGCGTAGCATCTAACGTCTGCTCCATCATTAAGACAGTTAACACAAAAACTCTGGTTTATTCTTCTGCTATTGCTCTTGGTTGACATATTCTTTTGGCATCTCTTGCTTGAAGGTATCAGGTCATGAATATTAATAAGCTTTATTAATACCTTACTCTCTATATATGCATTCAGTTTCTCTTTCAAATGTGTTCCTCAACCATTTCCATGACCATCGTCCGCTCTCTTTCACTGAATGATTCTTTCCATGACTATTTTCAGCTTTAGCTGGTGTCCTTCAAAAGCAAAAAGAAGGAAACCAGTTTAACTGGAAATGTGTGAAATGTATCTTAGCTTTGGGATTATTTTTGTTTTCACTGTGAGTTAAGAGCAATGTAGAATAAACTGGTGATGTACATATGCTTTCAGGATTATGCTTGTTTGCCCTTGTGAACCTGCATCTAGGGGTGAGAAAAGCAAAACAGAATTTCAAGTGTATTTTCTGCTTCCACACAAGAGCTATTCTTGGTGTATTTAAGTGTGATTGTAGCAATAAAGCTTGCGTTTTGCAGAGTCTAAATATTCTGTACTGTGATCGACACATTAGGGTTACTAAAAATGTTTCCTGGTGTTAGATATTACAAATCACTCTGTGGTTTCTTCATAAAGGAAAGACGTCCAAAGGTAAAGTGAGAAACCTTAGAGTTTGGGAATTAGAATAAACACCGAGGCAGAGGATAAAGATAAAAGTTCAAAAAGAAATTCTGTAGCCTCTTGGGAACATTTCCTAAGAGGCGCTGATGTGGTCAGAACTGGATTTGAATCCATGCTTCAAGGATCACAGTAAACATGAACTTGAATAAGTTATTTTTCTCTACCTCAATGATGTATTTTATCTTAATTGGATATATTTCACATATAAGTAAATATAAAGCCAATTATTATTAAAACTAATAGGAAGCACAAAACTCCTTATTTAAGTCAAAGTGTTTAGGCGAATGTTGCCAGAAGATGAGCTAAACAGAGCTTGTGAATAAAATTCTGGTTCAGTTTGCTTGGCAGTTTTTAATTGTCCTTCCTGGGGAGGTGGTGTTCTAGGAATTTAGGGGGCTGTAGTGTGGTGAGGCCAGGTATGACCCACTCAGCTGAAATGCATGAGGGCGTGTGGGCTGTGTTGTAGTCTCAGCTTCTGGTCTCAGCATCATCAATGGCCAACTCAGAGGAATACATCAAAAAAGGGAAAACAAAATACTTCTATGGAAAAAGTGAGTATTCTCAGATGACCCAGACAGCAGGACTTTGAGGAGAGAGCAGGAACTTCATAAATGCATGTAAGGAAAGCTACTTTTGGGTCCAAGTCTGGCTCAGGTTCACCTAGACTTTGTCAGAGTCAAAGGATGGTACGAATGGGAAATGGGATCTTGTGATGTTAGCCTTAAGGTATCTTTCTGTGGAGTCACATGGCTCCAATACGGACTGTTTGCCTCTGTGTCCAGAGCACAGCTGTCATCCTGGGATCTCCCTTCATCATCAGTCTGTGAATTATCTTTGTTTCTCCTGTGTCAAACCTCCTCTTTCCCATAGCTTATGCCTTCATCTTCTTTCTGGCTGGTATGTTTTTTGCTTTTGTTTGTTTGTTTACTTTTGGACTTTTTATTTGTGAATGATTTATTTATTTATTTTTATTTCTTACTTTTTACTATAGGTCCTTGTTGATGATCTATTTTAAATATAGCAGTATGTACATGTCAATCCCAAACTCCCAATCTATCCCTTCCCGCCACCCTTCCCCCCTGGTAACCATAAGTTCATTCTCTAAGTCTGTAAGTTTGCTTCTGATTTGTAAATAAATTCATTTTTATCATTTTTTTTTTAGATTCCTCATATAAGCGATATCATATGATATTTGTCTTCCTTTGTCTGACTTACTTAGTATGGTATTTTGATGGAGCAAATTCTTCAGGAAATTCCAAATAAATATTTTTTGGGAATCAAATTTTGGACACCTTGCAATGTCTGAAAGTATCCTTATTATACCTTCATATTTGATGGATAATTGAGTCAAATATGGAATTCTAGGGCAGAAATAATTTTTCATCATGATTTTGAAGGCATGGCCCCCTTGTCTTATAGATGGCAGTGTTGTTTTTGAGAAGTCTAAATCCATTTTGATTCCTGATCCATATGTATGTAGCTTGTATTTTGTATCCAGAAACTTGTAGAAACTTCACTTTGTCTACAAAGCAGACATTTTCCATGCTGAGACTTTTGCACTTGGATCAGTGAACTGAATTATTTCTTGACTTCTTCATTGTTTCCTAATCTCTCTTTATGGAACCACTATTATTAGAGCTAATTCTGAACTAATGCTTTTTTTTCTTTCATTCTTTTTTTCAGTCTTCCTCTCCTATTTTCCGTTCCTTTGAATAATTGCTGTCCTTTTTTAAAATTTCTTCAACTTAATCTTTCAAACTGAGATTGATTTTCAACTTCATATCCAAGAGATGTTCTAGCATTGAATATTTGTCTTTTACAGCATCTTGTTGTTTCACAGGTGCAAAAGCTTCTCTTGGCTCTCAAAAGATATTATGGTAGTTTTTAGTATTTTTTTTTCTTTTTATGAAATACCTACAAGTTCCTTTTTAAAAAAAATCTACTCTTATCTCTATATTTAAAGGGAGAGAATTTTCTCAGCTATTAGTGATCTTTGCTTGTCAGCTCTTATTTAATTGCAAGAGATTAAAAGGCTGATTAGAAGCTCTTAGCATATGGGTGGAACTTGATATTATTTTTTATCTAAGATATTCTTGCTTTACCATTTTGTGGAGACTTATTCTTTCTGCTGGGAATGGTCAGATTTCAATGAGAGGACCCTTTCATTCTCTTATCTGGAAGGCACAGGCTTGGGTGTCAACATTCCAGAAATTGAGTGGGGGAAAGAAGCCCAGAACTCAGCATTAAGTATGCATGGGTTAGTCTAGTTCCTCTGTTTCCAGAATACTACATTCTCAACTGTGCTGGTGATGCCAGTTTTCCAGAAAACTTCAAAATTTCTGCTCATGTGGCCAGAACACTCATTAGCACAGATGTGGAGGGTGATCTACGAATCCACCAGCTACTTAAACATCTAATACTCAAACATTCTTATTTTAACCCCACACTCATACCTGCTCTTCGTACTCACTTCTGGTACTAGGTCTCACCAGTTCCTGCCCATTTGGAGGAATATGTGGTTTAAATGAGGTTGGTATTTAGCTTTTCCCGTTGCTGAATTTGGTTCTTTATGTAACAGTACATATGGGTTCGTTGGATGGATTATGAAGTAACATTGAGAACAAGTCGAACTATTAGCAATAAAACCATCAGAAAACAGGCCATCTGATAATTAATATAAAATTGGATTGGAGATTCAGGAAGTTATTAAATTTGAATCTAAAATGAGATCGTCTGAGCTGTATCTCAGAAGACTTATTGTTCTTTCCAGGTGTGCATCTGAAGAATCTTGGAGGATTTGTATAGTTTGAACTCAAAACCAGATACTGCTCAATGATTCTTCTCAGAATTTTGCTCTGAGTTTTGTGGTTGGCCTGAAATCCCAATACAAAGGAAAAACCCAGGAGTGTGAAACCAGATCAACAAAAATATGAAACTGTTCACATGAAAACTCTGTGACCTGAGACCGCTAAGTGTCCCTTGACTCTACAATGCGGTCTCATTCCATAAATGTGGGAAGGTCATGTGATTTCTTTATTGATTCTGGCACTTGTTATATTTTTATTAAATCTAGCATATGTTCTTAAGTAGGTCTCCAATTATAGAGAACCTTTTTTAATACAATGTATTGACTCATCTAACTCACGGTTTTAATAATGTGCTGTAAAGAAATGTTAAACAAGTCATGTACTATGCTTTCCAGTTTCTATCTGTAAATACTCAGGCAGATGAAATGAACTTTCACTTTCAAGGATGATGTTAGAAAAACATACCAAATAAAAGCAGTTCTAATAAATTTTTTCTAACAAAAAAGAAATTAACTAAAACAAAGCATATTTCTGAAAGGAGCAACTATTTTCAATATTTTGGGAAGAACATTAATATTATGAACATGTTATCAAAGACTTATTGTAGACATATTGTAGAGGAATGAAATTCATGTCTTCATGTAAATAGAGAAAAATTAATTAGAATATATAAATTATTATATTATAATCAAAAATGCATAAATATTATCATCTACAATTTATTCTGCAAATCATTCTAAATACAATTCTATTGATAACCATAAAATAGACCAATGTTAATTTTTCTATTACCTTTTTCTCCTTCCCCAAGAATAATATGTCCATTGAAGAATCAGAGATTCTATTAGTCCAGCATATGTCTTTAAGTACCAGTATAGCTAGTGGAAACAAAATAAACATAAGACATTAGCATTCGAGGTTATCATTATTTATTTGAATTCCTTTCAAAGAAGAAAGGGACGGGCCTCCCTGGTGGCGCAGTGGTTGAGAGTCCGCCTGCCGATGCAGGGGATACGGGTTCGTGCCCCGGTCTGGGAGGATCCCATATGCCGCGGAGCGGCTGGGCCCGTGAGCCATGGCCGCTGGGCCTGCGCATCCGGAGCCTGTGCTCCGCAACGGGAGAGGCCACAACAGTGAGAGGCCCGCATACCGCAAAAAAAAAAAAAAAAAAAAAAAAAAAGAAGAAAGGGAAAAAGAAATATATCATTAGGAAGAATACTATTTCAAAACATGGGCAAGGGCTTCCCTAGTGGCACAGTGGTTGAGAGTCAGCCTGCCGATGCTGGGAACACGGGTTCATGCCCCGGTCTGGGAGGATCCCACATGCCGCGGAGCAGCTGGGCCCGTGAGCCCTGGCCGCTGAGCCTGCGCGTCCGAAGCCTCTGCTCCGCAGCGGGACAGGCCACAACGGTGAGAGGCCCGCGTACCGCAAAAAAAAAAAAAAAAATGGGCAAGACTCATCCAAGAATAAATGGTTGAATTGTAAGTCAACTAGACTTCAACTGAAAAAAAAAAGAATAAATGTTGGAGGGGTTTTTGCTTAAGCTGGATTAATGGGGTCTGCATTTACTCTCCCTCCTGAAACAAACGAACAAACAAAAAGAACCAGAATCAGACATATATGCCTATATTTTTATATTATTCATTTCTCATGTATATTGCCCACCTACTGTGTGCCAGAGACTGAGGTAGGAGCCGAGTGTACAGTAATGAGCCAAGCAAAGTTGTTGTTGTCAAGCTTGAAATCTGGTGCTGGAGCCAGACAGCTATACGCACATCGTAGGAAGCAAACATGGGCCACCAGTGGCCGTTTGTGGTCCTTGCCTAAGCAGAACAGATAAATCAGGTGCCTTTATATTAGGTATAGCATATATAGGTAATACATCCATATACACCATTTTATTCCTTTTCCTAAAAACCTGTAAAACCATGTAACTGTGTCTCTAATAACTTGATCCGGTTTTAAGTACCAAACTTCCTGTATCAAACTTCACTGATGCAACCCATCAGGCAGAAAAAATGTAGAGTTTGCTTTTGTTTCAAAATGATGGATTGAACCACAGATTGAACTTGAGTGAACTCTATAAAAGTTATCATACTGATTTAAAACTTAAAGGAGCTCGTGTGAGAAAGACATTTATTTGTTCAGCTACAGAAATTCTCATATCCTTTCTACTAGGCAAACTGTCTTAAACTTCCTTCATTTTCCCCCATAGAGAAATTCTGTACACATTTAATGTCAAGTTTTCTAGCTTTCCTCTTTTCCATTAAATATAATTATTTTTTTTTCTGGACAAGATGTTTCTGAAATTCTCCAAAATGAGTACAGAGTACACTAAGAATGTGATATGAAAACAATCTTTTTTTTTTTAGCTTGTAAATAAAAACATGCAAACCCTAACTATTGATACACTTAGGGTGCTTGGTTTCACTTTGACATCACGTGTATCATGGCATCGAGATATCTCTAAATTATAACCAAAGCAAGTGAGAACAGATTTCAGGCTCAGGGAAGAGCTATTAAGGGGATAATAGACTTTTGATGTCTGCCTTTTCACAGTAGCACAATGGCTAATTCCTGTGACCCCTGAACCGTTAGTGTCTCCTAACCAAGTATTGGCATTAATCTACTGCTCATCTGTCACCTATCACATTTGGGAGTCCCAGTTTCTGCTTTCAATTATCAGTCATTAGAGAAGGCCTTGAGCAATTTCAGAAGAAAACTCACAAAACCTTTGACCTGTTTTTGTCAGATAACTGCAAGTATTCATTGTAGATAAACTATCATTTCATTGTACCCAAGTATAAAGGAAGGTTCTTTGCTGTATATCACTTACTGTAACCTCTATCACCTTCAGGTGGTTAAAAATGGACTGTTTTATTTTACTGATGGAGCAGGAGGATTCACAAAGTCATTCAGTGAAATCTGGTGAGATTGGAATGGTTGACCTCTAGCTGCCAGGCAATCTACAAACCCTACAGATTTTTCCACTAAAGAAAACATGACATAAATATTTACCAAAAGGTGATTATCAGATAGTTGTGTTTTTACATTGACTTCTTGTAGGTAAACACAAACTTTCTCAAATATTTATACATAGTGTAACTGAAATCCATTATTTACATACTAAGCATATCCACTCATTAATCATTTTTTATTATGCAAAATGAATTAATCAGGTACCATCTTCTGTGATTATTAATTCTAAACTGACTTTTGAAGTTTAACATTAATATCCAACCCACAAAAGATGAATATTTGCTTTAAATTCCAATTAATTGTTTCCTGTATAAAATGCCTATAATCAAAAAAATAACAAAATATTTCCTATATGTCAGGATGTATTGTTGTCTTCAGGGATAAAAGTAAGTGACTTTCAGACTCCTTTAAAGAGGAAGTATGTCAGAACCAGCTAATCTGATTGGATTGGTGAGTAATATATGAATGTCAAAAATGTGTTCTCTACCTTGTAGATGTGAAATATCTAAACAAGGTATCAAGTAAATACAATTATTTTCTAACTACCCACTCTTGTAAAAATCTAGACTGATTTTTTTAATTCTACTATAACACTATGTAAAAATTATATAGCTATAACTGAACAAATAACACAATTAAAAACTATAACAAAATTATATAGCAAAATTAAAAAACCAAAATATTTTGTCTTTTTAATTTTGTTATAACAAAATTAAAACACTATAACAAAACTTAAAAATAGTAATAGCCATCACCTTTATTAATATATCTATATTCCAGATAAAGAAATTAACATTTTGATCATCAGCATGGCTACGTTTTAAGCCAGGTAGCAATTTTTTACAATTAAACTTTTATTGACTATTTACTGTATTAAAAGTCCTGTTTGTTGTATATGTAGAAATACAAAGGTAAGAGACCAAAAAAAAAAAAAAAAAAGGATATTCCTCTGAAGTATCTTACTCTATGGGATTAATCTAAGGTGACATAATAATTACAGTGAAATAGAAAGTAATTCACACAATAGCTAGTGCTTTTTGAGAACTTGCTCTGTTCCAGCCACTATGCTATGATCCCCTCTCTCAAATATTATTTAACCTCTACAGCACACAGTGGAGAAGGTCTTTCATGATTGACCTCCATTTTAAAGATGGATAAATAAAGGCTCAGGGATGTTGAGTATCTTTTCTAATATCACACACTCTTTTAACAGGTTAGGGAACTAAGATTGAATTCAAATTCTTCTCACCTCAAATCCAACTGTTCACTGTGGTCCCATCATGACAGCTCTGTATTCAAAACGGAGGAAGAGAAGAGGTGCTCTGGGGCTCCCAGCAGGAGAAATTAATGTAGGTGAGAATTTTCAAAGTAGTCTTTGTATAATTCAAACTAGAGGTTTTAAGTAGAATTGGGATTTCAACCTCTGAAGTGTGGGAAGCATCTTAAGTTAGAGGATCTTAGGTCTAGGGTCCAGGTCCACCCTAGACCCAACATGTGCAATGACAATGAACTATTTATTACTCGCTCCTTTGGCCCTAAGCTTTCACATCTCTTTCCATCTATATGAACTCCTTTCTCTCCCTGGTGATAATCCTTTAAGACCAAATTCAAAAAGACCTCCCCTTGAAGCCTGCTGCACAGCTTGTTGCTCCTTCCTTTCTTATTCTGCCCCCACACATGTCCCTCCCAAACCCCAACATGATTGTGCCACAATGGTACTTTTCTACATCTGTCTTTCTCATCCTGAGCTCCTATCTCTTTGCTTCTAAAATCTCCTTAACTATTAGGCTTTGGCCCAGAGCAGTTTTCCAATTAATATTTAGGGCTTGAATAAAGTTAGAGGGATCACAGTGGCTATTTTTAGGATAATCAAGATGAATATATATGGAATGTGAGAAAGAGAAAAGCAGCCCCCTGACAGCCAGGATTGGGACTGGATCAAATAAGGGAGAAAAAATTAAAAATTGAAATATATTAATTTTAAGAAATCAATAATTACATTATTGCTATTATTGTTTATTTATTATTGAACATACCAGTTTCCATACCAATGCTTGACATGTATTATTATTATTATTATTGTATTCTAATAACCCCTGAGGGCTGAGTGCTGGGCCCATCCAGTCTGAGGAGGGAGGGGAGAACTTGAGACCATCTTCCTCCCTGTTCCAAAGCTATCTTACACAAGACTTAATTCTTTTTCTTTAAAATTTTATTGAAGTATAGTTGATTTACAATGTTGTGTTTAATTTCTGCTGTACACCAAAAGTGACTCAGTTATACATATTTATATTCTTTTTCATATTATATTCCATTATGGTTTTTCACAGGATATTGAATATAATTTCCTGTGCTATACAGTAGGATCTTGTAGGACCTTGTTATTCATCCATTCTCTATATAATAGTTTGCATCTACTAATTCCAAACTCCCAATCCTTCTCTCCTCCAGCCCCCTCCCCCTTGGCAACCACAAGTCTGCTCTCTTTAAGACTTAATTCTTTGTGTCCCTAAATCACTCATGTTTTTCAAGCCAAAATAATATATAACTATTGGATCATTAATTCAATTTTATAAATTTCAAAATTATGTGCTGTGTATTTAATTGATTCAGGAAATCAATTTTTTTAGCTATCATAGGATTACATTTAAATTATTTAACCATCTCACCTTTCTTTTGCAATTTTTCTTCCTTATAAAACTGTATTCATGAAGCATTTATGAATACCAGCAAGAGTATTTCAAGTACAGGACGTTCGAAAGTCAATTGAAATTGTTCTTTGAAACAAACCACTCCGGCGGACAATTTTCCCTTTTTCAAGTCACACATGGCTGTGGTATTAAGAGGCTCTTAGGGTTTCTGGAATCTGGAGTTTACCACACTCTCTGGGATGGTTATCCTTTCAAAGAAACATGTAACATGTGCATTCACTGACCAATGAATAGACCTTTATAAGACCAAGTTTATGTTTCTCAGTGGACTAGTCAGTGAAAGATGCCTTGCGGGGTCTTGGTAGTCTCTTGTGGAGACATCTTGGTAGTCACAGGATAATTTTGCTTTCTTTCTTTCACTTTAAAATGTAACACAGATAAGTAATAATTCTATGAGTAATCTCTTAATGATTTTTTGCACTCAGCAGCAAACAATGATCTGTATTCTTTCAACAGCTGGCTGCACTCCTGGGAAAACGCTATCTTTGTCTTGCAGCTACTGATTCTGTTTGAATCTTCCAAGTTACAGCCCTTGTGTGGGAGATTAAGACTGATTGCCCATGGATGCATCCCCTTAAGACAGCAGATAAATCACTAAATAGATAAAACTGCAATCCTCTGTTAATTAGTTCTACTCTTCAGATACTGTAGACAGCAAAATATTTAGTCAGGACATTTCTATCCAATTTCTGCTTATGATAAAGTCATTCAGAGAGGTGTCTGTTTGGAAAAAAGAGACTGCCATCAGTCATTAACTTCTGTTAAGTTATATCTCAACAATAAAAGGCTTCAACGTACGTCTTGTCTTTAAACACAAGAAGCTTAATCTTTGCAGAACTTTGGCAATTTAGAGCATTTAGAATGTAGTTTGGTGCTTCTATAAAGGCGATCCTGTTTCTTTTCACTCTCAGCCCATGACTCATGGAATGCGAGTCTTCTGATTCATATTTTACCTCTTGTATGCTTTGATGTTGCCACTTTAAAAAAAAACCAAACTATAAAAATAAATTCATTCTCTGGTTCTGTCAGTGTAGGTGACCTTTCAGTTGTTCTAGCTGGTTCATAGATGGAAATGTTTGGAAGACACAAAACCTGCTTCCTGGAAACAGAAGGAGGTACATTCCCTACCATCGTTATGATCATGTTTTGAGTGGTAAGCTGTATCAATTTTGCTGATTTTTGATGGTTTATTTTCTGTAAGTCGGTGTGTATATATATGCAGAAAGCAACTCTTTAATTTTTGTAGAGAGCACTGTGGGCCACTATCAGCTCAGGTAAATAAACAACCCTGTGTTGATGGACTTGTTTAATTTATGATGATAGTCACTGGTTTACATGTAACGACCTTCAAAACATGCATGTATCATAAATGACAGGGGGAGACGAGTGCAAGGCATCAGTGTCATGTTTTCATGGCTGTTTGGCAAAATACAGCCTGTTGATCTGGTTAGGTATGTAAGCAGATATGAAAATAGCTGTCTGGGCAGGTGGTTGTGTTCTCTCTTTTTTTTTTTTTTTTTTTTTTTACAATGGCGTGTTAGTATCTGCTTTATAGCAAAGTGAATCAGCTATACATATACATGTGTTCTCTTTTTAAGTGCAGTTTTCAAAGGTGAATCAACTGATACAGGATGTGTGTTTTAAATCTAGTTATATTTGTTCCTAAACTCTCTTTTCCACTTCATGTGGGAGAAATGTTGTCTATGGTATGGGATGAGGAAATTGTCTCCACCAGAGACAAGTGTTAACCTCTTGGTCTCAGCCTGTTTTAACCCTTGTGTCATTTTATCTCCTTGGACAAGTCTGGGTCTGGCTTGAGTGAGCTCACCCTTCTGCTTTTTTGTTTTGTTTTGTTTCACTTTGTTTTTCTTTGTCTTGTCTGCGAATGAGGAGATCTCTTCTACCAGTAAATAGGAATGTAATTATGACTTTTATGGAGTCTGGAAGATTTTAATCTGGTAACACAGATTTTATTAGAAATGATAATAAAGATGTTTTGAAAACTCACACATGGTTTTGTTGATGTAACATAGAAATGAAAAAATGAATTGAAAGGTCCAAATATTTAAAACACTATGAATCAAAACCCCCAAATAGTATACATTTTAATTATTTTTTTCTATTTGTTTATTTGTTTATGTTTTAAGCTTCTCAAGCCATTTACAATTGTAATGTGTTATACAGCACACTGTAATTTATGGAGAAACATTATATATTTAATATATAAAATCATCACAATATGAACAAGGTAAAGAAAGCTCCTATAAAAGCTTACATCTAAGGAATATGAAATGTGTGTATATGTTCTCTTTCATCTGTTTTGGTAGTGTTGTTTTTAAAATATAGTTGTAGGAAAAGTTGCATGCTAATAGAGATATTATATAATGCTAATTCAGGTCATGAATACAATCACTTGCTTATTCATAAATATTTTCTTAGATAAGACATGGAATCAGTATTAAATAAGTGACTATGATACGACTTTTGCTAAGATAAAGATCGGAGGAAATGTGTTCTAGAAGAAGCAGAGTCCAGAATGTAAGGCATCCTCTGTAGGGTAGGAGCATCTCGTAGAGGACAATGTAAGCATTGAAATATCAACTCTCCTGAGGGATAATTAGATAAAACAAACAAAACTACATCCAGAAAAAACAAACAAACACACAGAGTCGTGCTGTTGAGGGCTTTGGGAGTTGAAATCTTGACACTGGGCTGAAATCTCTTCTCTCCCAATTATAGGTTGTGGGCTCTTGAGCAAGTAATAGAAACTTATGGACATAAGTGAGTATTAAATAAAATACATGCCCTCCCAAATGAGAGTTAAATAAATTATCATGCCCTCAATCAATGGGAAATGCAACAGGATGGTGCTGAGTGAAAAGACAGAACCAGCTTTTGATCTGTTCATAGTCTTTCATTCAACCAATGTTTATTAGAAGATTTCTTCGGATCAGGCATTGTATTGTGTTAGATGCCAATTACACACCAGTGATCAAACCCTTGCTTCTCCACCTGTTCTCCACATTTTTGTGTATTGCTGATTAACATTGTTTGAATATACAGTTGAGTCTCGAACAACAAGGGTGGGACTGCACGGGTGCACTGATATGCAGATATTTTTCAATAAATATATTGGAAGATTCTTTGAAGATTTGCAGCAATTTGAAAAAACTCAGACATGAACAGCATAACCTAGAGATATCAGGAAAATTAAAAAAAGTTAGGTATGTCATGAGTGCATAACATATATGTAGATATATGCATAACATACAAAATATGTGTTAATCAACTGTTTATGTTATCAGTAAGGTTATTAGTAGTTAAGTTTTTGTGGGGTCAAAGTTATATGCAGATTTTTTGACTGCACAGGGAGTCAGTTCTTCAGGACCCCATACTGTTCAAGGGTCACCTGTACTAACAACGAACTAGTCTCTAAGTAGGATGTCATTATGTAGGTGGTATGGACATTAAACAAAGATTTACAATGAGCTTTAGAAGACAGACATCTGTTACCGCCTAGCTGTCATCACCCAATGTTTTTTTTTTGGCATAAATGTATTTTATTTTTTCATTTTTTTATCACCCAATTTCTTATTCTTAAGTCAGGGATATTAATATTTGACACCTCCCTAGGTAACTGAGATTACCTTGTGAATATTTGTGACCACGATTAGGAGTGCAAGGCTATATAAGTACTATTTTTATTCCATTACTCACTGCAACATGTCCCATGGAATTTACCAGAGCAATTATAATTCAAAGCAGTAGGATATAGGAATTTGAATCACTGGACAAATCTGCACTACAACTTTATTCTGTGTGGTGTGTTTAATATAAAATTTGATTAAACTCTTTGAAAATCTTTCCCCTTAAGGGGTTAGGTTAAAGAGCCTGGATTAGAAAGCTGAAATTTTATAATAACAGCTGAAATTCTAGCTTTCCACTTTATTACACTAACATCTCACAGGGGATTCCAGAACAGTAGATGACTTTACATAATATGAATTCAATACTCATCTGCATTACGCAGGTGCATGCTTTAGATTGGACCCTAACTCATGTCAAAGCCCTTATGTCCAAGACTATAGTTATTTTTGTCTAAATTTCAAATATAAAATTGATTGTTAATGAAAAATTGAATAATGATTGTTATCACTTAAAATTTTGAATATTGACTTTCAGAATAGAGGATATATATTTTTGAATGACTGATGAATGCTTAGATCATAAAGTATGGAACTCCTCAAGCAGAGTCTGGGACAGTTCCCAGTCAAACACCGGGAACATTTCTGCAGCAAACCAGTAAGATAAAGTGAGATAAATAGGGACTTTAAAGTCACCTCAAATCAGTTAATTTCCAGTTCTTCTGCCAAATGAAGTTGAAGCCAAATTTTCAGCTTTCATAGCTTTTTGGATTTTGGACTTATGAATGCAAGATTTCAGATCACTCTTCCGTGTCTTTTTCTTTTTTTTAAATTGAAGTATAGTTCATTTACAACGTTGTGTTAGTTTCAAGTGTGCAGCAAAATGATTCATACATATATTAATATATATTATATATATATTCTTTTTCATTATAGGTATTACAAAATATTGAGTATTGTTCCCTGTGCTATACAATAGGTCCTTGTTGTTTACTTATTTTATATATAGTAGTGTGTTTCTGTTAATCCCAAACTCCTACTTTATCAGATCTTTATTAAAGCATAAATACTTAGTAAATTAGGACAAAGTAGTAGTTTCTAAGCAGAAGCAGCCTATCCTGGCATTTAAGAACCATAGCTTGGTGGCATCAAATGCTTGGATTCAAATTCTTTGGCAAGGTATTTCTTTTCTCTGCCTCCTCAGTTTCTTCATCTTCAAAATGAGGATGATAATAGAACCTACCTCATAGGTTGTTATGAAGCGTAATATGTTAATATCAATAAAAGGCTTAGAGCAGTTCTATTTAAATACTGTTTCATGATGTCATCTACTTTGTTTAAATTAGGATCAGAAAAGACAAGTTTACAGTGAATTAAATGTAGTTCTTTGTTGGGACTTCCCTGTTGGCGCAGTGGTTAAGAATCTCCCTGCCAATGCAGGGGACATGTGTTTGAGCCCTGCTCTGGGAAGATCACACGTGCTGCTGAGCAACTAAGCCCGATGCGCCACAACTACTGAGCCTGCGCTCTAGAGCCTGCAAGACAAAACTACCGAGCCCGCGTGCCACAACTACTGAAGCCTGTGCACCTAGAACCTGTGCTCCACAACGAAAAGTAGCCTCTGCTCGCCACAACTAGAGAAAGCCTGCATGCAGCAACAAAGACCCAACACAACCAAAGATAAATAAATAAATAAAATTGATTCTTTTTTTAAAAATGTAGTTTTTCTGTAAACAAGAGTTGTGGCTAGTTTTAATATTCATACATACACTCTAGTTATTAGAGATCCAGTTTGTAGGTATTTTCTGTCCTTACACTTTGGAGATGGAGACCCGTTCATAGCAGTCGACACTACTGCCAATTGGAGCTCAGACAGAAAAGAGGTTTAAATTATGGACCAAAATAGGATCTGAAGAATGCAGTCATCCTCCTTATTTAGGGAAAGTTAATTAATGATCTCTCCAGGGGAATGGACCTCTCTTAGGACCAAGGTAATGATACTTAAATAAAACAAAACCTCATGAGTCATGGGAGGTGGTGTTGGTGTACCAGGCAGCCTGAGAGCACCATTCTCACCAAGTCCATGGGAGGGAAATGTCTCCAGGTGTAGCTTACATTTTCCTCTTTGCTTGTGTAGGTATCATCTGAGATGGAGGTGGGGTTGAGCTCCTAGCTCTGTTAAACCATCTCCTACTCCTCTGGAGAAAATAAACCAGAGATTATATTGGAGGATGAAGGCAAGGAATTGTGGGTTCCTTTGTCATGAACTTCCTCTCAGACATGGAGCCCTGTCTGGTACTAGAATTTAGGAGTCCAGCAGCCTGGGTTCCCAAAAATCACTCCTCGATGATCATGATTGCCTTCTCTCTTCCTTAATCTTGACCCGTCCTCTAGTTAAGGATCCCAAGTTTCATATATTTTTAGCAGTGTTGGTATCATTTCAATTAACCTCCTAAATATATTTTTTGTGTCTTAATCCAATTTTTGAACATTGTGAATTGTTTATATAACATACATCTTTTATCTTCTTGTAACAACATTTCAGCAATGAAATGTCACTGGATATATTTTTTAAAAAATATTGTAGGTTTGTGAGACACTTGGAACACAATGCTTTGCAGTGAATTTTTTTTTTTTTTGTAATCTGTCCTATATTATCTGAGGTAACTGAGATTTTGAGAAACCTACTAGCACTGAGAAACTTAATTCCATCAAATGATATTGCATTACTAAAAATGAACCCTTTTAATAGGTGGTTCCTTAAGAAAGATTTTGGTACCCAGCATGAGACAGGCTGTGACCTGGGACCTGGGACCCTTTGCTGCAGTGCTTGCACCTGGACAAACATCTCTCCTCAAGCAATAAAATACAAAGAAACTATAAGGGACTAAATATGGTTGCGTTCATGAGCAGTTGGGGCAAATTATGGACAACAAGATACAAAAAGGCCAAAAACCCAATTGCCACCTCCGAAGAGCCTGGAGCAAAAACAGGGTGTCAGAAGCAGAAGCAAGGTTCTGTGCATGCCCCCTGCACACAACACCATATAAGGGGTGGGCAAGCCACCCTCTGGCCCAACTCCTGGACACACCCCTACCCTCACCCCATATAAGGAACCAGCTTGCCCCAACTTGGGAGCAAGCAAGGGAACCTGTTTCTTGTTTTTGCTCCCCCCTGCTATAGTAGGGCCCCCAATAAAGCCTTGACTGAATTTATTGTCTGGCCTCTTATCAATTTCTATTGATTAGGAAAGGCCAAGAACACTGGTCAGTAACAAGCATAGACTGTATCCAATCATACATCATTTTACAAAGCTGGATTATGTAATGATATGCCTGACACTGTCCTGAATCTCTCAACACTCCTTAATATTCCCAAGAGGAAAATTTCTCTGACCTCATTTTGTAGGAAGGTTGCTGAAGGCGGAAATATGTTTCTCTCTCAAATTTGCATAAGAGCAGAGATCTTTGGGAAACTGGATGCTGCACCACGGGTTGGGGAGGTTGTACTCAATAATCTATAAGAACTAATGAAAGTGCATTAAAAAAGGTAGACCTTTGCATTTGCTAAAAGGAGGAAAAACGTCTCCTGGGAAGACACTTTAGAAACAATCTTTTTTGTGAAAATGCATTTGTTTTGTTTCCTTGACCTCCAAAATTTCATAAACACAGCCCCACTGTGCCAGCAGCTCCTCGGGCCTCCTTCTGACTTTCCTCCCTCGACTGTGCTAAATCTCACCATTGACTTCACCTGGAACTCTGGAGCTTTCTATCACAGAATGCTAATTCCTGTATGAACCCTTCTCTGTTCTGGTACTTGATACACACTAGTAATAACTTTACAACCTTCACTTTTAAAAACATTTTTGGATAACCTTTCCATTTAGGAGCCAGGAATTTGTATAAAACCACAGAGGTTATATTGCTTTTGAACTAAAGGCTGTTGCTTTGTGGAATTTCCTTCAACTGGAAACACATATGAGTCTGTGGTTTTATGTTTTCCCAGTTTTATAACATCCTGCTTGTTTGTTTTCAAAGTGAAAGAATTTACCATTAATTTCCATACTTTATAAAGGCCTAACTTTTTACTTCCTTTTTTTTTTTTTTCAGTTGAAAGAGACAAGGATTTTTCTCACCAGCGAAGGCATTACAAAGAATTCCGGTTTGATCTTACTCAGATTCCTCATGGAGAAGCAGTGACAGCAGCAGAATTCAGGATATATAAGGACCGGAGCAACAGCCGATTTGAAAATGAAACAATTAAGATTAGCATATATCAGATCATCAAGGAATACACAAATAGGTATCAAATTTATATCTGACTTATTATCCTAGCAAATAAATGTTACATTGTAGTAAAATCCATTGATAATCCACGTGGTCTATCAAATCATGGTTCTTTGAGTGTAATGGCATCAAGCCAGGTATAGACACATGAAAGATACATGTAACTGATCTGAAACGTGTCTTGTACATTTCACAGCTTTTTCCTACTCCTTACACCAATCTGTGTGCTAGACGGTCTCATGCTCCCCTGTATGTGATTTTCAGGCCCTTCACCTCATTTTGTAAATGAGAAAAGTTTTATTTTATTCTGCACATATGAAATTTATAATTAAGATGATTTAAATTACTTGTTGTTTTCTAAACTGGAGAAGAGTGGCTTAATTTTTCCCTGGCATAGTGTAAACTGTGTGCAGTGTTATGTGGATTTTGATGGAAGACATTGTATTTGCAATAGATTCTGACAGTTAACCTGTATGTCTTCTGTCTATAAAACGCTTAATTCAAAATGGTACAAAAATGGACAGAGAATCTGAAATACTAAATGTATGAAAACCTCAGCTGATAATTACTGCAAATGAGCCATCACATATAAGAATTAGAAAGGGACTTTAGTGGTGTTTTCAGACCAGTGCAGAAATTGCTTGGGTAACACCTTTTACAAATGATTAGCACTTTTGTTGGACAGCTCTTACATTTTTGAAGAAAATTCTTATTGGAATGTTATATTGAGGTGAAATTTGTCTTCCATTCATTAAATCTAGATTTTCCCTTTGATGAAATACTATGTTCTTATTTGATGAGATAAATATTTAAAGACAGCTGTCATGAGCTCACTAAGACCTCTTTCTCTCTTTACTGAATATTTCTAGTTCCTGGCCTTTGGATTTTTCTTGGTCTTCTAGTGAGTAGGATTTCTCAATGGGTGTTCCATGGAACACTAGCCCCTCACAATACTCAATGAAGAAAAAGAATAAAAAGCTTCTGGGGTCAAAAGCATTTGAAAAGTCTACTTGTTAGACCGTGTTTTAGGAGATTCACCATGCATATCAGAATAGTAAAGTCTTGCAAGGTCTTTATGGTAAAGAAACTTGTCAATTTGGTTTTTCCTAGTCTTCCTCAAAATTATTCGACTATGGAATCTTTTTCTTTAGGTCTGTAATACTTAATATCCTATGAAACACTGGTTTAGCAGGACACACCTTAATAAATACTGATCTCGGTACACTGTTATTTTAAGAGCACTAATTTCAAGGCAGAAAGATTTCTGTTCTTTTCTCAGCTCTAACACGTACTAGCTATTTGTCTGTGGGTGAATTTTTTGTTTTTTGTTTTAAATCTCAATCCTGTGGTTCCATTTATAAAATGAGGATACTAATTTTTTTCTCACAGGGACAGGGCCTGACGTACTACATTATTCTTTTAAATACTAAATAATGGGGGTGTCTTTTAAAATTAAATGACTAGAATTGAAAATAATGCTCCAAATACCATTTAATTATATTGCCATAGCTAACAAATATTTTATTTATAATTCTCCTTTTCTGCATCTGTTTCCACACTTGGGCTGGTGAGCTCCTTAAAGAAGGGATGGTGTCTTAAGTGATTTTTTTTTTTTTTTAGCCTCAGCACTATGAATTTGTTTGATACAGTTTTGAAATTATCATTACTCATGAATGGGATACTTCTTCCATGAACATATCCTAAAATACTTGAATTATCTTACCTCTTGACCATTCACAATATATTTTTATGAAAGTTGAATTTGTACTTGGTTATTCAACATACCAAGTATTTTTTACAGGAACTGTTTGTACACCAGGCCCTTATTTATTTATTAATTGTTTGAAAGTAAATATAGACATTTACACTGATCACAATTAAAAGTCCTAACTTTTATTTAGGTCCATTGTTCTATTTGCTCAGGATATTTTTGAATGTCATCCATTGAACTAGCTACCCTTTGAGCTTTTTTTCACTCTATTTTCTAAGTATGTTAACTACAGTTACATAATTTAAAACATAATAACAATGATGAGGATAAAGGACTAATAGAAGAGCCCACTGATAATAATATATGGATTTATTTATGAATGAACCCATGCTGATTTTTATTAATAATACATTTGAAATATTTATGAGTATTGATGCTTAATCAAATCTCATAATTTTGGGAAATTTCATTTCTCTCTAAAAATGGAACATTTGTCTATCTTGAAACTTTGGTATTTCTCTAATTATAACTGATGTTATACATATTATTCTCAATGTTTCTACAACTCCATCTGCCTGCTCTTTGAGTATTCTTGAGTATAATTTGGCTAAGACTTTACTCACTTTAACACGTGTACTTAATCTACTCTAAGATCCAGAATTTCACTGATATTTTTCCTAAATCTTTGAAAATGATTTCTAAAATATAAAGTACATGTATCTCTTTGATTGGTGTTGTCTCACTCTACTATTCCAGACTCTAGTGTGGTAGAGATTGGATAGGATTCTACTCAATTTAATGAACATTATTTTGAAATTTTTAATTCAGTAAATTCAATTCAATATTAATTCAATTCTACCAAGTTCATATTTTTTGAACATTTACTATTAAGTGTTTTTGTTGAATTATGATTTTCTCCTGTAGGGTTATGCTATACCTATTGTCTTCTGTGTGTTTGTTTTTGGTAATGGGTATGGAATATTTTCCCCCAATTATTTGCTTCAATATCTGAAACATACAAATGTACACATGCATACTGTATATTTCAATTTTATGTATCATTGACCAGGTGGGAGAATCTCTTGCAAAATGCCTTCCTTATCTTTGACAAAGGCAGTCATCCACTGCCAGTGGTTCATTAATCCACAGTGTAAGAAAATGCAACCTTGTGCTGTGCTATTGTCTGTAAATCTAGGATCCCCTTTTTACACTCCACTTTCTCTGCCAAAGAAAGACATTTAAGGGACAGAAGATATAGAAACAGCACATACGCCTCTTAGTGTATTTCAGGTTTCTCTGTAGGATTTCAAAGCCTTTGTAGAAAATGGTAGCATATAGTAATAAGAGCAGGGTCTTTGGAATTCCCACATGGGGAAATTGATGTACATCTTGGAGTCTCAGTTTAAAAATCTATAGACAAAAATAAAAGCAAAAATAAGTATTTCAGAACAATAAAAATATTTCAAATGATGTGGGAAAGACTGGTGCTTATCACAAGGCAAAGACCAGAGTTGATACTTAATAAATATATCAGTTAACAGCTTAATAGGCACAACTATTTTAGTAGGATTTAGAGGGTTGTACACAAAGGGTAACCAAAAGTAGGTGGTTACTATAATAACAGTAGCTACCATTTGCAACTGTTTATGTTAAGAAAAAGTAAGCAAAATGATGCTAGGTGACTTTCCTTAATAAAAAATTAGCTGATCTTTGATCCATATGAAAGGAATTGGTACATTATTAAGTCCAGTAATGAAATGAACACCACCCAACTTATGATCAGTTGGAGCTATCTGTGAACTTGTCCCTGAAAACCCAAGTTTTAGATAAATAGTTAAATTCTCCTTTAAAATACAGTTCAAGGGGCCTCAGACATGAATCCGGGGTGCAGATGCCTGTCAAGCCCAAGTGGAGTCCTTGGCACTCTGGGCAGTGCAGGCAATGCAGACGGCACGGCTCTGACTCTGAGGAGACCAGGCCACCCTGTGCTCCCCAGGCCACTGCTCGGCCCTTCTGGCAACTCTGGACCCCATTGCCATGCATCATCCAGGCGGTTCCAGTGACTTGGATGTCCATGTCTTTCAGGGACCATTACCTCGCCGGCCACATGATTGCGGGATCTTTGTTCCCAGGCCAGAGGTCTGGCCTGAGTTCCTGTGGTGAGGGCTCTGAGTCCAAAACGCTGGACTAACAGAGAACCTCAGACCCCAGGGAATATCAATAAGAGTGAGGCCACCCAGAGGTCCTCATCTCAGCACCAAGACCAAGCTCTATCCAACGGCCTGCAAACTCCAGTGCTGGATGTCTCAGGCCAAACAACCAGTAAGACAAGAATACAGCACCACCCATAAAAAAAAAAAATTGACAAAAAATATGTTACAGATGAAGGAGCAAGGTAAAAACCTACAAGACCAAGTAAATGAAGATGAAATAGGTAACCTACCTGAAAACAAATTCAGAGTAATGAGAGTAAAGATGCTCCAAAATCTCAGAAACAGAATGGAGAAAACACAAGAAACAGTTAACAATGATCTAGAAGAACTAAAGATCCAACAAACAGTGATGAACAACATAATTACTGCAATTAAAAATACTCTAGAAGGAATCAATATAGAATAACTGAGGCAGAAGAATGGATAAGTGAGCTGGAAGATAAAATGGTGGAAATAACTGCCAGGGAGAAGAGTAAAGAAAAAAGAATGAAAAGAATTGAGGACAGACCCAGAGACCTCTGGGACAATATTAAACACACCAACATTCGAATTATAGGGGTTCCAGAAGAAGAAGAGAAAAAGAAAGGATCTGAGAAAATATTTAAAGAGACTATAGTTGAAAATTTCCCTAACATGGGAAAGGAAAGAGTCAATCAAGTCCAGGAAGCACAGAGAGTACCATACAGGATAAATCCAAGGAGAAACACGCCAAGACACATACTAACCAAAATATCAAAACTTAAACCCAAAGAAAAAATATTAAAAGCAGCAAGGGAAAAACAACAAATAACATACAAGGGAATCCCCATAAGGTTAACAGTTGGTCTTTCAACAGAAACTCTGAAAGCCAGAAGGGAGTTGCAGGACATATTTAAAGTGATGAAAGGGAAAAACCTACAACCAAGATTACTCTACCCAGCAAGGATCTGATTCAGATTAGATGGAGAAATTAAAACCTTTACAGATAGGCAAAAGTTAAAAGAACTCAGCACCACCAAATCAGCTTTACAACAAATGCTAAAGGAACTTCTCTATGCAGGAAACACAAGAGAAGGAAAAGATCTACAAAAACAAACCAAAAACAATTAAGAAAGTGATAATAGGAACATACATATTGATAATTACCTTAAATGTAAATGGACTAAATGCTCCAACCAAAAGACATAGACTGGCTGAATGGATACAAAAACAAGACCCATACATATGCTGTCTACAAGAGACCCACTTCAGACTTATGTACACCTACAGACTAAAAGTGAGGGGATGGAAAAAAATATTCCATGTAATGGAAATCAAAAGAAAGCTGGAGTAGCAATTCTCATATCAGACAAAATAGACTTTAAAATAAAGACTATTGCAAGAGACAAAGAAGGACACTACATAATGAACAAGGGATCAATCCAAGAAGAAGATATAACATTTGGAAATATTTATGCACCCAACATAGGAGCACCTCAGTACATAAGGCAAATGCTAACATCCATAAAAGGGGAAATTGACAGTAACACAATAATAGTAGGGAACTATAACACCCCACTTTCATCAATGGACAGATCATCCAAAATGAAAATAAATAAGGAAACAAAAGCTTTAAATGACACATTAAACAAGATGGACTTACTGATATTTATAGGACATTCCATCCAAAAACAACAGAATACAATTTCTTCTCAAATACTCATGGAACATTCAACAGGAGAGATCATATCTTGGGTCACAAATCAAGCCTTGGTAAATTTAAGAAAATTGAAATTGTATCAAGTATCTTTTCTGAAAACAACACTATGAGACTAGATATCAATTACAGGAAAAAAAACTGTAAAAAATACAAACACATGGAGGCTAAAAAATATGCTACTAAATAACCAAGAGATCACTGAAGAAATCAAAGTGAAAATCAAAAAATACCTAGAAACAAATGACAATGAAAACACGACAACCCAAAACCTATGGCATGCATCAAAAGCAGTTCTAAGATGGAAGTTTATAGCAATACAACCCTACCTCAAGAAACAAGAAAAATCTCAAATAAACAACCTAACCTTACACCTAAAGTAATTAGAGAAAGAAGAACAGCCCCCCCCCCCACAAAGTTAGCAGAGGGAACAAAATCATAAAGATCACATCAGAAATAACTGAAAAAGAAATGAAGGTATCAATAGCAAAGATCAATAAAAGTAAAAGCTGGTTCTTTGAGGAGATAAACAAAATTGATAAACTATTAGCCAGACTCATCAGGAAAAAAAGGGAGAAGACTCAAATCAACAGAATTAGAAATGAAAAAGGAGAAGTAATGACTGACACTGCAGAAATACAAAGGATCATGAGAGATTACTACAAGCAAGATATGCCAATAAAATGGACAACTTGGAAGAAATGGACACATTCTTAGAACAGTACATCCTTCCAAGACTGAACCAGGAAGAAATAGAAAATATGAACAGACCAATCACAAGCACTGAAATTGAAACTGTGATTAAGAATCTTCTAACAAACAAAAGCCCAGGACCAGGTGGCTTCACAGGAGAATTCTATCAAACATTAAGAGAAGAGCTAACACCTATCCTTCTCAAACATTTCCAAAATATAGCAGAGGAAGGAACACTCTCAAATTCATTCTATGAAAGCACCATCAACCTAATATCAAAACCAGACAAAGATATCGCACAAAAAAGAAAACTACAGGCCAATATCTCTGATGAACATAGAAGCAAAAATCCTCAACAAAATACTAGCAAACAGAATCCAACAGCACAATAAAAGGATTATACACCCTGATCAAGTGGTATCTACCTCAGGAATGCAAGGATTCTTCAATATATGCAAATCAATCAATATGATACAACATATTAACAAATTGAAGGATTTAAACCATATGATAGTCTCAACAGATGCAAAAAAAGATTTCTACAAAATTCAACACCAGTTTATGATAAAAACTCTGCAGAAAGTGTGCACAGAGGGAACCTACCTCAACATAATAAAGGCCATATATGACAAACCCAGAGCCAACATTGTTCTCAATGGTGAAAAACTGAAACCATTTCCTCTAAGATCAGGAAAACGACACAGGTGCCCACTTTCACCACTATTATTCAACATAGTTTTGGAAGTTTTAACCATGGCAATCAGAGAGGAAAAAGAAATAAAAAGATCCAAAATGGAAAAGAAGAAGTAAAACTGTCACTGTTTTCTAATGACATAATATTATAAATAGAGAATCCTAAAAATGCTACCAGAAAACTACTGGAGTTAATCAATGAATTTGATAAAGTAGCAGGACACAAAATTAATGCATAGAAATCTCTTGCATTCCTATACACTAAAGATGAATAATCTGAAAGAGAAATGAGGAAAACACTCCCATTTACCACTGTAACAAAAAGAATAAAATATCTAGGAATAAACCTACCTATGGAGACAAAAGACCTGTATGCAGAAAACTATAAGACACTGATGAAAGAAATTAAAGACAATATAAACAGATGGAGAAATGTACCATGTTCTTGGATTGGAAGAATCAACATTGTGAACATGACTATACTACCCAAAGCAATCTACAGATTCAATATAATCCCTATCAAACTACCAATGGCATTCTTCAGAGAACTAGAACAAAAAATTTCACAATTTGTATGGAAACACAAAAGACCCCGAAGAGAAAAAACAATCTTCAGAAAGAAAAATGGAGCTGGAGGAATCAGGCTCCTGGACTTCAGACTAAACTACAAAGTTACAGTAATCAAGACAATATGGTACTAGCACAAAAACAGAAATATAGATCAATGGAACAGGATACAAAGCCCAAAGATAAACCCATGCACATATGGTCACCTTATCTTTGGTAAAGGAGGCAAGAATATACAATGGAGAAAAGACAGCCTCTTCAATAAGTGGTGCTGGTAAAACTGGACAGATACATGTAAAAGAATGAAATTAGAACACACCCTAACACCATACACAAAAATAAACTCAAAATGGATTAAAGACCTAAATGTAAGGCCAGACCCTTTAAAACCCCTAGAGGAAAACATAGGCAGAACACATTATGACACAAATCACAGCAAGATCCTTTTTGACCCACCTTCCAGAGAAATGCAAGTAAAAACAAAAATAAACAAATGGGACCTAATGAAACTTAAAAGCTTTTGCACAGCAAAGGAAACCATAAACAAGATGAAAAGGCAACCCTCAGAATAGGAAAATATATTTGCAAAAAAAGCAACTGACAAAGGATTAATCTCCAAAATATACAAGCAGCTCATGCAGCTCAATATCAGAAAAAAAACAAAAAACAAAAAACAATGCAATCCAAAAAATGGGTGGAAGACCTAAATAGACATTTCTCCAAAGAAGACATACAGATTGCCAACAAACACATGAAAGGATGCTCAATATCACTAATTATTAGAGAAATGTAAATCAAACTACAATGAGGTATCACCTCACACCCGTCAGAATGACCATCATCAAAAAATCTACAAACAATAAATGCTGGAGAGGGTGTGGAGAAAACGGAACCCTCTTGCACTTTTAGTAGTAATGTGAATTGATACAGCCACTGTGGAGAACAGTGTGGAGGTTCCTTAAAAAACTAAAAATAGAATTACCATATGACCCAGCAATCCCATTACTGGGCATATACTCTGAGAAAACCATAATTCAAAAAGATACATGTACCAGAATGTTCATTGCAGCACTATTTACAATAGCCAGGACATGGAATCAACCTAAGTGTCCAACGACCAATAAATGGATAAAGAAGATGGGGCATGTATATATAATGGATTATTACTCAGTCATACAAAGAAATGAAATTGAGTTATTTGTAGTAAGGTGGATGGACCTAGAGTCTGTCATACAGAGTGAAGTAAGTCAGAAAGAGAAAAACAAATACAGTATGCTAACACATATATATGGAATCTAAAAAAAAAAAAAGGTTCTGATGAACCTAGGGGCAGGACAGGAATGAAGACAAGATGCAGATGTAGAGAATGTACTTGAGGACACAGGGAGGGGGAAGTGTAAGCTGGGACGAAGTGAGAGAGTAGTATTCACATATACACACTACCAAATGTAAAATAGCTAGCTAGCAGGAAGCAGCTGCATAGCACAGGGAGATCAGCTCAGTGCTTTGTGACCACCTAGAGGGGTGGGATAAGGAGGGTGTGAGGGAGACACAAGAAGTAGAGGATATGGGGATATATGTATGCACATAGCTGATTCACTTTGTTATACAGCAGAAAGTAACAGAACACTGTAAAGCAATTATACTCTAATAAAGATGTTAAAAAGAATACAGTTCAAGAGGATGGGAAACTGCTTATCTATGAATTTATTTTACAGAAGTATCAGAGATATAGAAAATTAGAAAAGGATTCACATATAAATGTTTTTCAAAGTATTATTGGTTACCATAGCATAGACTGAGAACATTTTAATTTTAAACAGAAGAGAAAAGGTTGCACTATGTTTCATGGAAAATGGAAATGCTATGCTTCATAGATAAAGTAGAAACTGTATTTTAAAAATATATTAGTAACACTGGAAAGTGCCCAGGCTGTAATGTTAATTTAACAAAACAGGAAACAAATTTTATTTACACATAATACACATAATTATGTTAGGATGAATTCATGTGGAAAACAGAATGGAAGGAAGCAGCAAGTGTTCATTGAAAGCTTGCAGGTAATTTAAAATCTTAATTTTCCCCTTTTTCTGTACTTTCTAAATTTTTATAGTGAAAATTACTTTTGTAATCAAAACAAGCCTAAGCATAGTTTAGCAAGTGAAGATAATGAAACAACAGTATGTTACATGTTTCTTTACCAAATAACCATCCAAACATTTCCAGGTAGAGAGGGGCAAAAATCAAAACTAAACTGAACAAAATAAAGGATTAAAAAAATAAGTTGCTCTTATATTTTTCTTAAGCTACAAGAGGCATTTTTCTTTCCACAGCAAATGAAGATAAATAATTTTTTTTCTTTCCCCTGTTTTATGGAAAATGTTCCTGCCAATTGGGAACCTTGACTTTAATTCTCTGAAATTGAGGAGGAAGGATTAAAGATACTTCATTTATATATCATGTGATCACAGTAAAATGGAAAGAATTTCAATTTGAGAAACCCATTTTAATATCCAAATATTATTTGTTGAGTATTGATTATTTGTGTTTTCATATATTTATCAAATCAAGAACTAAAATGGATATATGAAAAGAAACTTGTACCTCTAGACATTTTCAAGCCTAAGGTCACCTCTTAAAACTTGTCTTCAAACTTGTGGATTTTATTTATGTACTGTTTCTTTTTTTGAAAATTTTTATTGAACTGTAGTTGATTTACATTGTTGTGTTAGTTGCAGGTATAATGCAAAGTGGTTCAGTTATACATAATGTATATACATATATATTTTTTTCTTCTACATTCTCTTCCATTATAGGTTATTACAAGATATTGACTACAGTTCCCTGTTTTATACAATAGGTCCTTTGTTGGTTATCTATTTTATATATAGTAGTGTGTAATAGTGTTTTAATTCAACTAAGGAACAATTGAAAAGTCTGTGCAGACTGTACTCTTTAAGGCAGTGCATTTGACAATGCAAAAGTGTGTGTTTTTGTGTATAATTTCACATATTTAAAGCTCACTTCCCCTAACATATAATCTAGGAGTGTCAAGGTGGGGGTCCTTGAAGTAATTTAGACTGATGTTTTATAGATATGTTTTATATTCAAGACACTCTCTGGTCTATTAACCGTCTCATCTAGAAATCCTTTGACAATGCTATGTGATCAAATATGAAAGAGATAGACCAATGATGTCATCTCTTTTCAAAATTATTTATCTTAGCAAGACCTAAAACTCTTAAAATTATGTTTTATTCCTACTATCTCCCACCTCCCTGGTTATCCCTACTCATATGTCAATGCATGCCATTTAAAAGTGTTCTGATATTTATCCAAATCTTTATTTTTCTTGGTAGAAACTTATTACACATCGTTTCACTCATTTAATCTTTTCACGTGAAGCTGACAGCCCCAAATTCTGTATGGAGGCATTTCTCTTCAGTCACCCCTCACATATCTGGCATTATTGGGAAATGAGGTTTCCACATGATTGAATTTTCCAGATAATTCAGCTGAGTTGGCCCTGCTTTTCCTGAGCAACTTACATGTGGCCAGCACAGGGTACAAAAGGAGAGTAAATAAGATCCTTACAGTTCATAACCTGAGGCAGGGGTTGGGGTGAGCTTGCCACACACAGGCTTTAATAACTATAATGCAATGCGCTAAGCAGTATGATGTAAGTATGTACTACGTGTTGTACAAATGAATACAAAATACAAATGAAGGGGAAATTAATTCTTCACATGGGAGGGTGAGGGCCCTTGGAGAAAGCCACTAGGAGGAGTTCACCCTTGAGTTGGGCCTCTGAAGATGAGAAAGAACTTTTCTTTTTTAAAGTCTATTTCTTTGACTCTTTTTTATTGAAGTATAGTTGATTTAAAATGTGGTGTTAATTTCTTCTGTACAGCAAAGTGACTCAGCTTTATATAAATATATATATATATATATATATATATGTACACACATACACATTCTTCTCCATATCCTTTTCCATTATGGTGTATCTCGGGGTATTGAATATAGTTCACTGTGCTATACAGTAGGACCTTGTTGTTTATCCATCCTCTATATAATAGTTTGCATCTGCTAACCCCAAACTCCCACTCCATCCCTCCCCCACCCCTCCTCAACCTTGGTCACCACAAGTCTATTCTCTATGACTTGAGTCTCTTTCTGTTTCATAGATTGGTTCATCTGTGTCATATTTTAGATTCTACACCAAAGTGATATCATATGGTATTTGTCTTTCTCTTTCTGACTTACTTCACTTAGTATGATGTTCCCTAGTTTCATCCATATTGCTGCAAGTGGCCTTATTTTGTTCTTTTTTATGGCTGAGTAATATTCCATTGTATATATGTACCACATCTTCTTTATCCATTCATCTGTCAGTGGACATTTAGGTTGTTTCCATGTCTTGGTTATTGTGAATAGTGTTGCTATGAACATAGGTACACATGTATCTTTTTGAATTATAGTTTTATCTGGATATATGCTCAGGAGTGGAGAATATGGTAACTCTATTTTTACTTTTATGAGGAACTTCCATACTGCTTTCCACAGTGGCTGCACCAAAGTACATTCCCACCAACAGTGTAGGAGAACTTTATATAATGACAGAGAGAGAAAGAAAGGTAGAGACAGAGAGGGCACTTAGGAGAAATATTCTTAATCATTAAAATGTTTAAATGCGTAAAGAATTAAATAGTGAGAACAATGCCAGTAGTCCTACTACTAAGAAGAGCAGTCAGCACTTGCCCATTTAATGGGCACTCACCATGCATCTGGCACTATGCTAAGTGCTTTCCTTGAATTAATTTTTTCACAATATATACATTTATATATTCCCAAAAGAAAATATGCTGTGTAGAATTCAACCTTTTCCTAATGTTCTGTTATGAATATCAATTTCTGTGCTCCACTGTGAAAATATTTTAAGCCAGCCTGCTAGCTGTCATTTGTCATCTTCCCTGCTTGGATATATTTAGTTGAGCTGTCATCATTCAAGTCCATAGCCAGTTTCACATTGACATCATCTCCCCGCTCCTGCTTCTCTAAGATTTTTGATTCTTCTGTGGACATACTTCAGGATACACATTGACAATTTCCACCCAGGGTGATTTCGTGAGCTCTTGAGAGCAGCATAACTAACACTCAGACGGTCAGTGCTGACTGCTCTAGGTATATAGGACAGCACACAAGCATGGCTTGTGTTTCTGCAGTGTGCAGGGATCAAGCTCTAGTTCAAGTTCTCAGCTGAGGGGATTCAGCCCCCAGGAGACACGTAGCAATGTCTGGAGGCATTTTTGGTTGTCCCAGTTGGTGAGGGTGGAGGGATGAAGGGCTACTGGCACCCAATGGGTAGGTAGTGGAAGATGCTGCTAAACCTTCTGCCATGAACAGGACACACCCCTACTCAATAAAGAATGATCTGGTCCAAATTTTCCCTAATGTTGAGGTTGAGAAATACTGCTCTAGTTGTAGATTTAAGTTATAAACTTAAATTATGGGAATAATTCATGCCATGAAGTCAATTTTTCCCCGACTATTTCATATTTGGGGTCGTAAGAGTCATAATATGGAAGATGTCTTAGGAACCTGAACTGGGTGTATCACTCATTCATTAGAGGGCATTAAAAGTGGTTGGACTATGTATGCAATAGTCTCACTTCTTTGATTCTTGTTGAGTGAGGGACTCTCCCGTGTGAGTGTGTATGTGTGTGTGTGTGTGTATTCAGTAGCCCTTGTTTAGATCTCTCTGCAAGGGAAAAATATGGAATGATGTAGCACCAGGAAACCTGTTAACATTATCAGTATCTTGGCAATTTAAAAAATTCCACAGAGGGAAAAGTTATTGAATTTTCATAGTGGGAATTCAACTTGTTTTCCCATTCAATTCAATCTAATATTACTATTTTACCAGCTTGCATATTTGCCTTTTAAATGTAAATACCTCATTGAATTAGATATTCTGAAAATTGGTGTTCTGTGAGATTTACAGAAGCTTGTTATTTCACATTTGTTTTGGGAGAAAAAATAATTGCCATCTGAAAATATCAATCAGCTAACAAAGTCAAATTCTAACACTTTTAAACCTGAAATTGCACATGAGAGAAGATTTTGACATTATAAACCCCAGAGAATATCATTGATTAATTTGCATCCATTGTCAGTGTGCTCTGTTTTAGAGCTGTATGTCAGGCTTCTCAGATGGTGTGGTGTGTTTATGTCAGATACCCAGAGAAAGGTGTATGCTTTCTTCTTGGGTGGCCATCATTACATTTCTACTAGGCATGATAAGCTATTCACAGACAAAAGGAGATGGAAGGAGGTGAAAACGTCCTAATAGTAGAAAGTTTGGTAAAAGTGTAGATATCTCTGTGCTCTGTAAGTTTCATGCCTCGTGGAAATAGAAGAGTATTTTAACTTTTGCTCTGAAATGTATCTGTATATCTTCCAGACAATTTCCCAAAGCTTTTCTTGGCAAGATTTAGAGCTTCTTGGTTAGACAGTAGAATGTTTATGCTCCTGGTTAACTGTTTCTTCTCTTTCTCTCTCTCTTTCTCTCTCTCTCTCTCTCTCTCTCTCTCTCTCTAATGTATATATATACACATATATGTATGCATGCATATAATTGAAACCATAACAATCTAAAGAATATTTCTCTTTCATTATCTCTTGTTGATTACATAAATAATTTTACTTCATTTTTGATATGTTTTCAACTTCATTTTTTGCCTTTAATGGAATTTAGGAACAAAAGCTTATTATGGGTTATATGTATCAATAAATGTTATTAAACTTAAAGAAAATGAATGAATCTCTATATCTAAAATTTATAAGTGCAGGTTATTAAAGAACTTTGACAGTAGTGATTGCATAAATCACTTCTGACCCTAATTTTGTCATGAAGCATAAGATATACAACTTATTATATACATACTTACCTGCCATAAGTGTGTTTTGGTAAGAAAACAGCAATTATAGCAATTTGCATAATATTTTTATTTGTGTAGTTTTTTTATCCCTGCAAGGGATTTATGAGGTGGATTTTATTTTAATCTTCATTTAAAGAATAAACAAAAGCTCAGAAAGATGACTTAAAGGGCATAATTATTTTTTCTATTACTAAGCAAAGCCTAAGTACAACAACTCATTGTTGAAATTTAGCAGATACCAATTCCACCTATAATTACAATCTTCACTTTATAAAGGTAAACTTATAATGAGACTCCTCAGAGGAGCCATGAGTCCTACACTTTCTGCTCAAGTAATAAGATACCAATGAGAACTGTTTATTAACCATATTTAGAAACAAGCAAAAGGATTTATTTGCCACAAGCCTATGAAACAATACCCTTGATAAAATAGATTTTGGCAAAAGATGAATGGGGGTCCCATCCAAGGACTCATCTGATGTATATTAGTTTACCCAATTCCCCTGCTGAGAAGTGATTTCATCTATAAAGAAGTTTTCACAATACACATGAACTCCAAGGACAGTGTCATAGAGAAGTAACCAAGCACATGCTTATTCTGGAAGATTTTCTGTGTTGTCCACTCACATTTCTTATTGTGTTGAAATAGTAAATGTTCTATCTTTTAAATATGCATTTAAATGTGTCCTATAAATATTTGATGTTTCTTGTGTTTACTAAAAATCCCTCTATTTGACTCTCCTTCTTCCTACTATTCCACATTATTTCTCTTCTCCATATCTTAGTGAAGTTCATGTTATAAAACTTTGCTTTAAATACATCCCCTTCTTATCTTTTATTCACCCCTCAACCTACTGCAGTTTGATAACTCCACTCTACTGATTATCCACCAACGTTCTCCTTGCTACCAAATCTTCTAGACACTTTTTTATTCTTCCCATTCTTCTCAGTATTTGATATTGCTGACCACCTCCTATTTAATATGAAATATTTAATCTGTGAAAACTAGTGAAGTGTATTAGTTTCCTAGAGCTGCTGTAACAAATTACCACAAACTTGGATCGATTAATAAAACAGAAATTTATTATCTCACACTTCTGGAGATTAGAAGTCCAAAATCAAAGTTTTGTTAAGACAATACTCCTTCCAAAACCTCTAGGTTTTCTAGGGGAAGATTGTTTTTGGCCTCTTCCAGCTTCTGGTAGCTTCAAATATTCCTTGGCTTGGGTCAACAAAAGTTCCATCTCTGCCTTTGTCCTCATATGGCTGTCTTCCTTCTGTGTCTCTTCTCTTCTTCTTATAAGGGCAACGATCATACTGGATTAAGGTCCATGCTAATGACCTCATCTTAACTTGATTACATGGTCACTCCTTGGCTCCATGTCTTCCACCTTGTTTTAGGCTGGTGGCTCAGCTCAACCTTTCAGTAATCCAATCCAAAAACCAATTATCTTTCAGTGTAAAGAGGGCAGTTAAAGGATTGTTTGGGACTAAAAAGGGAGCTACAGTGATATAAGAGAAAGTGTTCTGAAAATGGAATATATAAACCTGAGTTCTGGTCTTCCAACTGGGTGAGAGACCATGGGAAATAATTTGATTTCTCTTTAAGTTTTCTCATCAATCAAATAACAGTTTGGCTACATAATTTATATCCCACTTAATTCTAGTATTCAGTGATTTATTTTGTTCACTTTCAGAGGTAGACTCCCAGGCTAGCTGACTTCACATCAGACATTCCTGGTTATAATTTTTATTTGGGGCTTATAATGAGAATACTTCATTAATTCTGTTATTCAGCTATGTAGAAAGTAGAAGGAGTTAACATTTCAAGCATCCAAAACCACATGCATAGTATGCTGCTAGACATGTTTGTGTACCTGATTATAAGAAAGATAATGAAGAAGAATATGATACGATCATATAAAAATATTTGGTTTACTCAAGTTAAAGATCAAAGAAATTAGAGGAGGAAATTGAATATTTATATAATTGTATGTGTTTATAGACATAGATATCTAATGAATATAATAGTAGCAGTTAAATAGTAAAAAGATATAATCGTTTATTAATATAATTATTTTTACATATTTTAATCATGTTATATAAAATTTCATTAATGTAGTCATATTCCTTGTTTCACTTTGAAAATATATGTAGAGACATTTTTTTTTTTTTTGATACGCGGGCCTCTCACTGTTGTGGCCTCTCCCGTTGCAGAGCACAGGCTCCGGACACGCACGCTCAGCGGCCATGGCTCATGGGTCCAGCCTCTGTGCGGCATGTGAGATCTTCCTGGACCAGGGCACGAACCCATGTCCCCTGCATTGGCAGGTGGACTCTCAACCGCTGCACCACCAGGGAAGCCCTATGTAGAGACTTTTTTCAAACTTTTCACATGCATGTTTGACATAATCACTATAGCCATATTTTGAATCATATATCACGATATTACAAAGTTCATCATCTTCAGATTCATCTATGTTGTTACAAAGGTAGCATTTTTTTGAGTCTGTGTATAATGCTGTCATCAGAAATATTATGTTAACAAAAGCACTAATTCACACATTTTTGTTGTTGTTAGCTCGTTTTTAAGTATTTTTTATTGAAGCATAATTGACATATAACTTTATGTTAGTTTCAGGTATACAATATAAAGATCCAATATCTGCATATATTGCAAAATGATCACTGCAGTTAACTTCTGTCACCATACCCAGTTAGAAATGTTCTTTCTTGTAATTAGAACTTTAAAGACCTACTCTCTCAGCAACTTTCAAAATATGTAATACAGTATTATTAATTACAGACATTTACCATGCTGTACATTACAGTGCCATGACTTACTTATTTTATAACTGGAAGTTTACACCTCTGGACCTATTTCATCCATTTCTTTCACTCCCACCCCCTGCCTCTGGTAACCACTAACCTGTACTCTGTATCTATGAGCTTGGGTTTTGTTTGTTTGCTGTTTTTGTTTTGTCTTGTTTTAGATTCCACATATAAGTGATAGTGTTTTTCTTTCTCCATCTGACTTATTTCAATTATTATAATGCCCTCAAGAGGTCATTCATGTCACAAATGGCAAGTTTTCATTCTTTTTTATGGCAGAATAATATTCCATTGTGTGTGTGTGTGTGTGTGTGTGTGTGTGTGTGTGTGTATGCCACATTTTCTGTACCCATTCATCTGTTGATGGACAATTAGGTTGTCTCCATATCTTGGCTATTGTAAATAATATTGCAATGAACATGGAGATGTGTATATCTTTTTGAGTTAGTGTTTTCATTTTCTTCAATAAAAACCAGAATTACTGGCCCAAATGATAGTTGTTTTTTTTTTTCAATTTTTGAGGTGCCTCCATACTGTTTTCTATAGTGACTGCACCAACTTACATTCCCACCAACAGTGCACAAGTGTTCCGTTTCCTCTACATACTCACCAACACCTGTTATTTCTTGTCTTTTTAATACATAATAGCCATTCTAACAGGTATGAAGTTATATCTCATTGTGGTTTTGTTTTGCATTTCCCTGATGTTTAGTGATGTTCAGCATCTTTTCATGTACTTGTCCATCTGTATGTCTTCTGCCCATTTTTAAATAGATTTTTTTTTTTTGCTATTGAGTTGTATAAGTTCTTTATATATTTTGGTTATTAACTCCTTATCAGATATATGATTTGCAAATATTTTCTCCCATTCCATAGGTTGCCTTTTCATTTTGTTGATGGTTTCCTTTGCTGTGCAAAAGATTTTTAATTTGATATTGCTCCACTTGTTTATTTTTGCTTTTGTCACTTTTGTTTTTGGTGTCAGAGCCAAAAAGAAATCATTGCAAAGACCAATATCAAGGAGCTTACTGGCTATGTTTTCTTCTAGGAGTTTTATGGTTTCAGGTTTTACATTCAAGTCTTTAATTCATTTTAAGTTAAGTTTGTGTATGGTGTAAGATAACAGTCCTGTTTCATTCTTTTGCATGTGGCTGTCCAGTTTTCCCAGCACTTTATTGAAGAGACTGCCTTTCCCTGTTGTATATTCTTGGTTCTTTCATTGTAAATTAATTAACCCATATATGTGGGTTTATTTCTTGGCTCTTTATACTGCTCCATTGATCTATGTGTCTGTTTCTGTGCCAATATCAAACTGTTTTGATCAGTATAACTTTGTAAGTGTGATGCCTCTAGTTTTGTTCTTCTTTCTCCAGGTTGCTTTGGTTATTCGGGGTCTTTGTGGTTCTGTACAAATTTTAGGATTGCATGTTCTATTTCTGGGAAAAATGTCTGATGAACTAGGTAAAGATTCAACTATAATTTCCTCTCTTCCAGATAGATCTTCAGATTATATTACATTTGGTCTTCACAAAATCTCTTAAGGCAGTGATTATCATACTATCTTTTAGGCATGGGGAAACAGTGGCTGAGGAATTCCTTTATTGTTCAAGTTCTGTCTGCTCCCCAAATTCTAGTTTATTTTATTGCAATACACTTTATTTCTTCCAGTGTCATTGTCTTAGATATGTAAGACTCTTTATTTTCAGATGAGTGGTAAGAATGATGATACCTCAAATATTGCTGAATTTGGCTCCTGCTGCTCAGTCCTTAGTGAAGTTCCTACCCTTTTGGTATTTTGAGGCTCCCAGGGCATGTATACAAAACCCTTTCCTCTCTCGGTAAAATAAAAAGCACCCTTGCAAAGCAGTATCTTCAACCCTACCAATTTCCCATGAAAACACATGTTTAAACTTCTGGTCATGATTGAAGTAAGACATGCTCACATGTATTTGTATTGAACTCTAACTGTATCTACATATCTACATATTATTTTTTGCCTGTGATTAATTATATTCAGTATATCTATATATTTCATATCCAGTAAATCTGTGTGATGCAAATCCTTTATCTGTTCAATATGACTCTGTATTTAACAACTGCATGATAGCTTCATTTAACTGTATGAGAAATTATTATGCTGATCTGTAACATACTCAAGACAAAGGTTCAAATTCTATCTGAAAAAGAAAAATACAAATTTTCATCATTATGAGTTATTTTGATCAATATAAATTGACTTTCACGTATTAGTTTTTGAAAACATTTCAATGTGGATAATTGCTATAATATCTATAAACACAGAATGTTCACATCCAGGATTATTCTTGCCTTTAAAAGATATTTTAAAATAGTATTATGGGTTGAACCATGTTCCCCTCTCTCTCCTATCCATATATTGAAGTCCTGGTCTCCAGTATCTCAGAATGTGATCTTATTTAGAAACAGAGTCTTTAATGAGGTAACTCAATTAAACTGAGGGTGAGTCTTAATCCAATATGACTGGTGTCCTTATAAAAATGGAAAATTTGGATGCAATGATGTACACATAGGGAAGGTGATATGAAGATGCAGGGAGGAAACAGCCATCTACAAGCCAACGAGATTCTTCCCTCACAGTCCTCAACAGAATCAACCCTGTCAACACCTTGAGTTTGGACATCCAGCCTCCAGAACTGTGAGACAATAAATTTCTACTGTTTCAGCCACTCAGGCTCCGGTACTTTGTTATGGCAGCCTTAGGATACTAACACAGTAACATTCTTAAATGCTTGCATACATCCATGTAGGTGGACTTTATTTCCTTTACTAGAATGCAGATTTTAATTTTAGTTTCATTACTGTAATTGTACATAATATAAAATAATTATATTATGGATTTATTTCTGCTACAAATGAATATATTTTTCTACATATATATTTTCTTTGTACTGTATTCCTTTTAAATGCATTAATATTTAAAATTTTCTTTTATTAGATGCTGTAAGAATTTCTTTAAAAAATGGTGAAGGTGATAAGGCAAGGCAACTTTAACAAGTTTATTTTATACTGCTTATAGGATATATTTAGTATATTCTGCTATTTCCAGGGAGATAAGTGCTCTTCTTTAGTGGAATAATTTTATACTTCCAAAGAAATCATGTCTCAATTTCTACAGAATGGATAGGAATTTATTTTTAAGATGCTGTCATGAAAGTTGCTACATGAGTGAAAATTACAAAATTATTACCATTGTGCTTATTAAAAATAGACTTGAGGACTTCCCTGGTGGCACAGTGGTTAAGAATCCACCTGCCAATGCAAGGGACATGTGCTTAATCCCTGGTCTGGGAAAATTCCACATACTATAGAGTAACTAAGCCCGTGAGCCACAACTACTGAGCCTGCGCTCTGGAGCTCATGAGCCATAAACTCACGTGCCAAAACTACTGAAGCCTGCGTGCTGCAACTACTGAAGCTCGCATGCCTAGAGCCCGTGCTCCACAACAAGAGAAGCCACTGCAACGAGAAACCCACGGACCTCAACAAAGAGTAGACCCTGTTCGTCCCAACTAGAGAAAGCCCACACGCAGCAACAAAAACCCAACACAGCCAAAAAATAAATTAAAAAAAAATACATAAATAAATAAACAGACTTGACTCTCCTAAAGCATATTCTCTTGTATGTAGGTAATGCAGAAGAGCTCTTTACACAAAAGGAAAGAGGAGAAGTTAAAGAATAGAAGTTAACAGTCAAAAATAAAATAGTTTTGCTCAAGAATAGGAATTCATGAAGCTTATGAAGACAACTGATCATTCATAACTTCAGAGGTGAACTAGAAATATATGGATTTTTTCAAATCATACTGTTGGCCTAGGTGTACCTTCCAATGAATTAGATTTGCATCACTGAAATTCAGGTATTTAAGGTTTGCTTGGGTCTGTTGGCTGATGATTTTTCTAAATACATTCATTAAAACTGAAACTATTTTCCTCATAGACATGCTTAACAGTGTTGAGACTTGAATATGAATAGTTAAGAGAATTTTTTTTTTCTGGAAAAGTATCACAATTTAAAAATAATAGAAAATACACCTAAATAACTACATAAAGATATTTGTTAACTAGTTGAAATTGCTCTCAGAATTTACCTTTGTTCTTTTTTTGTTTTTCAAATGTTTATTTATATCACACCAAGGGATGGCATTTTATGCTTTGCAGAGTTTATTAGAATATCTTTACCATATTTCAAATGAAAGCAGGCTTTGAAAGCAGGGTAGCATTTGCATATTTTCCAAGCTACAAGGTGAACCCTTCTTCTGTTTAAGAAGCTAATAACGTGATTAAGTTACTTCCAAGATTACAGTCTCAAAGACATTTTTTAAATATTTCAAAAATTTAAGAATAATCCATATTTTCTTAGATTCTGTTTATTTGGTAGGTTTTCCAATTTAGGAGGAAGAGGGAGAATTTGATTTACATTCCACACACTGTGAAAATAATGGGTCCTTAAAATTCAAGTGGGAATGAATTAATCTTTTCATTGAATTGTAGTATATGCCTGTCGTATGTCCACAGTGACTCAAACTGATTCCTGTATTGGATGTGAAAAAGTGTTTGTAACCCTCCTTTGGTAATCACTATGATTAAAATTGTGAAGGAGAATTAAAGCTGCATATTTTGGTGTACAGTAGCTGGACAATATGATTGATCATAAAACATTAATTTTAAGTTCTCTAGGTTAGTGGAAGAATGGTATAAATCAAGTTTATGTAAAGAAATGGAGAGGTACCTTCTAAAATATTGACTGAGATTCTTTACTTCTGCTATAGTTCAGTTTTCAATTATAGATTTTTTTCTAAGAAAATAATAAATATGCATGATTTGATTTTATTCAAAATTAGTTTTTTACATTTTGTAATTCACCTTTAAAGTGACTTCTAAGATATAGATAGATGGAAAATACAGTAGAATAGTATTTAACATAGCTTATTATGACATAGCTCTGATCTTCTTCATATGAATAATATGCTGTCAGATTCAGCACAATCATAAAACACATAATAGTGTATTTCTATTCTACTTTGATGGAGTTCCACTGTTTTTACCATCAACCTATCTGAGCCTTAATTTCATCAATATAAAAATCTATTGTAAAGATTAAATGTCACATAGAAAACAGACCTGTGGTTGCCAAGGGACAGGAGTGTGTGGGGGGAATGGATTGGGAGTTTCGGATTAGCAGATACAAACTATTATATATAGAATGGATAAACAACAAAGTCCTAATGTATAGCACAGGGAACTATATTCAATATCCTGTGATAAACCATAATGGAAAAGAATATGAAAAAGGATGTGTATACATATATGTATAACTGAATCATGTTGCTGTACAACAGAAATTAACACAACACTGTAAATCAGCTATACTTCAATAAAACAAATTAAAATAATGACTAAACATCAAAAAGATGTAGCACTTAGCTCAGAAGCTGCCTGTAGTAAGGATATAATAAATAAAATAATTCATTATCGTTTGACAGATACTCATACATTTGTAAATTTAATACTAAAGTTAAGATTGATAAATGTTAATAATAGTAACACTGTGGAGATTATCCTAAAACATACAAGTTTATATGCATAGGTACTACTGTCCCCAGGGGATTTGTGCACAAAGAAAGTGCTAAAGTGAGTCAGGGAAGAGCCATAGCTCAATCTATGGGATTTCTCCCTTAATCCAATGGTATACCTGGTGACCCTCTCTTGGCCTCTGGGATCCATAAAATAATTAATTATATAATAAAAATAGAAAATGAAATAAAAATGAAAAATGAAAAATATATGTAATAAAAATGGAAAAAAAGTATAATGAAAGTGGTAAACAAAAGGAAAACTCCCTCTAAAACAGAGACTTTCATCACAGCCTGCCTGCCCTCCATCTCCTTGGAGAATCCACATCCGTCCAGACTGGAGCAGCTACTTTCACTTCTGTCTCTATTCAGTTTAACCCTTGCTTGTGTACTGCTACTTATAGGTAATGGTTTGGGAAAACATTGATTATCAGGGACCAAACCAAGACCACTAAGTCCCTTTGTAAAGGAAACTTGACAGTGAAGAGCAGGCAAATGGAAATTACTGTCAGATATTCCTAATCTGCACCAGGTTTGGGCTGGGATTCTAGCAATAAAGTGTTCTGTATCTTATTACTCATCACTTGAGTCCTTTGTTCCTCTTATTCTTTAATGAACTCCTGTTATTGTAAGTGTGCTTTTGTAGTGTTTTCACTTAAGTGTAGGAAATGATGATCTTCATTCAAACCTGTAACTCTTTTTTGCTGTTGTTCTCTTTCTTCTTTTAGGGATGCAGATCTGTTCCTGTTAGACACAAGAAAGGCCCAAGCTCTAGATGTGGGTTGGCTTGTCTTTGATATCACTGTGACCAGCAATCATTGGGTGATTAATCCACAGAACAATTTGGGCTTACAACTCTGTGCAGAAACAGGAGATGGTAAGCACTGAATTTCATAAATTTTGGGGAGTTTTGGTTTGGACCCATTGAGAGTTACAGCTTTTTGTGGGATTTAACCAATGTATATTTTATACACACAATGTGCAAAGTGGTGTATTCTACTATAAGATAGGGCAATATATTGATTAGTTAACTTATTTATAAACACATTACTGAACACACGTTTATTGTCAGGCTCTGCAGTGGGTGTGGGGGGTAAAGAATTAAGTTCTGTTCCTGCTCTTGAAGTTTTTAGTCTTGTGTTGAAGACATGTATGCAAACAAGTAGAACTACTGTGATACAACAATACCGAAAGAAAGTGATGTATAAAATGCTGTGGATCTATGTCTTGATTTTGTGGTGGTTACAGAATTATATAATCTGTAAAAATGTATAGAACTGTACACTAAAAGAGAATGGATATTACCATATTCAAAGTATATCTCAAAAACCTGACTTATAAAAAGAAATATATATCAAAACAGATAATAGGGAAACAGACAAAGGACCTACCATAATACAGAGGAGGATGGGGATGGAACAAAAGAGTCATAAAAAACTGCAGAAAATGATACTGAGTTAGGTTTTAACATATTATAATATTTGGTCAAAGACAACAGCTCCAGAATCACTTCTGGGAGAGATCTGTTGACTGAAAAAATAAGCACAACCTAAATGTTGAGAGTTATGTTTTACTTGGTGGACAAAACTGGGGACTTAAGCCCAGGACACAGCCTCTCAGATAACTCTAAGGGACAGCTCCAAAGAGGTAGGGGAGGAGCCAGGATATACAGGAGTTTTTGCAACAAAGACCAGGTAGTCAGAACATCAAAAGATTATTGTTAATTAAAGAAAACCAGGCATCTCAAGTTAAGAAATTTATATATGGGAAGATGCAAGAGTCTGGGCTTATTGAAATCATTCCTTTGATATGCATCTCAGCTGTCTGGGGTCAATATCATGTGTCTTCTCATCCTGAGTCTCCTCAGGGTGCACGATCAGGGGGCAGCTGCAGTGGCTGATGGTTTGATGGTGGGCATCCTGTTTCCACCCCAACTTCCCTCAGGGCTCACTGTTGGGGTGGCTGTAGTGTGATGGCTTGTTGGCTGCAACATCCTTTGTTTACTGAAATGGCAGTTGTCATTCTTAGTCCACAGGTCTATAGGAAATCTTTTTTGAGAAGCTCCAGATGTTATTCTTATGCTCAGAAATGCTCACTGAGTAGTGATGTGCTGTGTGCTTGGCTTGATGCTGGAGATAAAATAGTTAGCAAGTACAGAGATGGCTTCACGAGGCTTACAGTTGAGTGAGGCATGAGGTAGTCAGCACATAATATTATTGAATGCACTTCACTACACCTTAAGAGTCCAGTGGACTCTGAGTGTAGAACAGTGAGCAAATTTGAACTACAGTCTTTTAAAGATCAGGAAGCTGTATCTAGGGGAAGAAATTGGAGGGCCCTATACTATTTAGTTCTATCTTGCTTTCAATTCATCCTTTTCTCTCTGAGAACTACTTTATTTGTTGTTTATCCTTTTCCTTTGATTGATTTCTCTTAGATTTTAAGGGTAATTTTACTTTAAATGACATGTTATTTATGTGATTTTTTGGAGCCTAAAATAAACTAACATTTCACTTCTTTCAAAGGTTTCCAAATTCTTTTTTTAAAAGTTAGGTTTGAGATACACAGCCTTCTGATGCTCTTCTTTGGTTCTTTAATATAGTCTGATATGAAAATATTAAAATGATTAAATATGCTAGACAAGCTGGCCTTTTGTATTTAAGCCAGAGAAGACAGACCACCTTTTATTTGCAACAATGGAATCTGAATATGCTTACTTCTCAGCAAAAGTAATTGGAAGTCGTGAAAAAATGAAACTCAGGAAAGTCTTCTTTCAAATTCATTTGTTGACTATTATTCATTTATTCATTTGTTCGACATAAAATCTTCTAGTGCCTATTCATGCAAGACAAAGTGTTAAGGAGACAATGACCTGGGAAACAGACAAATATAGCTACTTAAGAAAGACTAAAGTGCCGTAAATTCTAAAAATAGTGATACAATCAAGACACTATAGGAAACATAAGGAGATGGTTAAGTCCAAATGGAGCCAAAGTACTGTGGTCCAGGGCACATCTGGGCTAGGTCAGCTGGGTAAGATTTCAAGGAATGAAGATGAGGAGGGAGAGGGTGTGGTGGTGAGAAAGGAGGAGAGAGGTAGTTCCTGGATGAGGAAACAATGGGAGTAAATACATAGAATGGCAAAAAGTCATGGTGTTGTCTAGAACATTCAGCAATCCAGATTTGGCTAGAGCAGCTTTCATGTATAAATATGATTGCAGATGCTATAAAGAAAGTGATTTGGAGACAAATCATGGAAGGCACATGACATCTAATTTATGTGTATATTCTTGTAACTTGACCACAGGTCATTAAAGAACTAGACTTGCTGCTTTAATCAATCAGAGTAACACTTTCATGATTACATATTTGAATGAATATCCGTTTCATAAGGTCATGGAAGTGTATTTCTGGTTCACAATGGTACCCTTGGTGCTTGGTACCGTGCAGGTTGTAGGTATTAAAAACATGTTTTGAATGATTGTTGAACGAGTTTGTGACTTAAAAGGCTTTTATGGACCACCTGTCATTGAACATGTTACTTTTTTTTTTAATTGACAGTGGATTTACAATGTTGTGTTAGTTTTTGGTGTTCAGTAAAGTGATTCAGTTATATATATATATATATATATATTTTTTTTCATATTCTTTTCCACTATGGTTTATTACAGGATATAGACTATAGTTCCCTGTGCTATACAACAGGATCTTGTTATTTATCTATTTTACATATATGAACATGTTACTCTTAAGAAGACATTCCAAACTGTAAATTTGGGGTGATTATTAACCAAACCAATTTGGTGTAACACAGGAGAATTTTATACCACAAACCACAGTACAGTAATTAAAATCGTTTCAATCATAAGGTGAGGAGAAAGTCAGTGATATAGATTATTAAATTTTGTTTATCCTGCTTCCACAAAGAAAAAATAGTTATGAGATCTAAATATATTTTGGAAATCAAAAGACTGTTGAAATCAAAAGTAACATCATGATTCCTCAGAGGAGCTGTGGAAAGTATGTCAGTTTGTAAAATATTCTTTTTAGAAATTTGATAAGTGAACTGCCATGGATTTGGCAGGAGAGTTTAAGGATATTCTATTGATTTTTTTTCATGCAGAATAGATAATTCTCTGAGTTCCAAATGTCTGTTTCAGCTAAATAAAGCAAACATATGAACAAGCAAATGGAAAGGAAACATTGCTGCTTCTTACCGGCAAAATCTAGAAATTCCATACAAGTGGTTGTATCCAATTGTGCTAAACCAGTTTCAGAATTTTCTAACACTCCCTCATGGTGGTTAATAACCCTCTATGATAAAATAGGTACTCTTTTTTTTTTTTAGCAGCAAATGAGTAGATTTAGGTCTGTCTTATAATTTAAGATGTTCAGTTCCCTAAATTATAAACATACATTAATTACCTGGCTTGTTAGATCCTTATTAAAATTGTTAATAAAACTATGGTAATTGGTATCATATCCTATATATATATGTATGTATATCCTATATATATATTTATATCCTATATATATATCTCCTATATATATATATATATAATATATTTATGTCCTATATATATATACATACACAGAATTTATTACCCAGATAGCAATATAATCTAGCTTTTAAGACTTGGGTTTTCTCCCCAAACAGTGTAATTTTCCCTTGTTTGATGCTTTATATAGTTTAAACCTTCCAAGTAAATTAATTCATTTTTTTCAAATTAGGGTTTATAGAATAATTTAGAGATGGAAAAACAAAGATAATATTTTTGGGATCATTAGAATGTCTTTTTTAAAACCCTATGTTTTCAGACATTTTAGGTTTGGCAATACTCAGAGTAAATTTTGCCAATGACTTTTTCCTGTCTATTCAAACCCACATATATGTCAAGGAAAATTCAATCCGTATGTTTCTGATTCATTTGTATTCAAGTCATCAAAACGTTGTTTTGTCAGAGTATTGTTCAATGTCCAAGAAACAGTATAAGGTTCTTTTTTAATAAGACTCTAAAATCCATTTTTCTTTGGACAAAGTTGTGGCATAATTTCCAAGCATATCAAGGTAAAAATTCAGATTTAAAGTCAGAGATTTCAAAGTTTCACTAAATTTTGCAGCCAAATCAAGGGAAAAAAAAGATTTCAGAAGTATGAAAATATCAAATTAAATTCATTACCATTAATGCTTAAATATAATATAAAGAAATTTATAGTTATTGTTATAACTTAGAGTTTAAGGTTTTGATACTTAATTTAAATAAAGAGAATAAAGAAATAAAATCGATCGCTCCATTCTGGAAATATAAATTCTAAGAAGAAATCGTTAGGAAAACTAGATTCAAATCTTGGCTCTGACAAAATATTTTACACTTTAGCCACAGCGTTAATTAAATTAGTGTAATGGTAACTACCTTCCAAGGACAGTGTGAGACTATATTAAGCAATAGTACCTGGAACATGGTGAGACAGGAATAAAGGTGTTTGGGTTGAGCTGGACGAGAAAATGCATAGAGACTTAACTCTACATGGTACTCCTTAAATTAGGATCAATTCTTTCATTGTGGAGATTTTACAGACGATTTAATAAGACTTTAGATAAATTCACAAATGATAGTCCACTGGACAGAGGTAAGATTGTTGATATATGTTCTTAAATCTTGAGTTGGAAGCATAGTGTATAGTTACGTTATTAGGCGCAAGTCTAATAACTTTGGTTGATGAAATGATTATTGGTAGGAAGCTTTTAAATACATCTGATCTAGGGTATGAAGCCAACAGAAATGAACATTCAGAGATATGTGTCATGATCAGTTGATTGCTTATATTGACTAGGTCTTCATAGGCACTGGAGAATATCAAATTATTAGTACTTAATATGGTAGTTTTCTTGAGGCCCAACAATTTTATTCTTAGAAAAAAATGACATGGTTATTTGGGAGATAACTAACTGCATCAATGAATATAAAGGAAACGACCCTTGTTATAGGGTAATATATGAGGATAATTGATTAAAGGCTGGTGTACATAACTAAAAAAAAAATTTCAACCCAGAGATGTCTCAGTGTAAATTACTATCATTTGGCTTCATAAACATATTAGCAAACATTACACATCAACATGACTTCTTACAAGCAGTAGTTTAATGCTCATAGAAAACATGGTTAAAAAACATTGATCATCTTTTTTAAAGAGTGAGACCCAAGAACTCCTAATATATGTTGTGCTAAGTTTTTTAGCAAAGTGCATAAAATCCCCACTACATAAGTGATATTTCCCGTTAAAAAAATCAGAAAATGAAGATACTCTATGAATTGATTGGAAACACATCATAGAAGACCTCTTTGAAAGTCAAGGAAACAAACCCTTGTAATTATTGCCTCCTCAGGATATAGCCCATGTTGGTTAGAAGCTATATTTCCCAGACATTGTAAAGGGGTAAAGTTATAGCTTTTTAATTTTTTTTGCTTGTTAGTACACAAAAGTTTTCTCTCTTCCATTTTTAGAAATTATATATGTACATAAATATATTGATATTTCAGAACTTTTCTTAAAACACCAACAATTTCATCCTCTTTTATTTCCACCAACATTATTCAAATTATAAAAAGGGTCTTAAATTTAGTTATCAGTACAATTAAACTGAAAGTGAGTATTTTAAAACTTTTATTACCCAGGGTTTTGCCATGTTCTCTACCCTTCCACTTGGAATTTTGGGGCTCATTCCTGCAAATTGACAACTGTCACACCTACATTAATAAGAAATGGGATTAGGTTTTCTTTTTCTACAACCTTGAACTGTTGCTTATTTCTATTGTTCCTTATTATGTGAAGAGTAATTTAAAGCACTGATAAAATTTTTCTACAAAATTGCAATATCCTGTGATATCTTCTAAATATGCTGTCTTAAATCAGATTTTTCAAAAATTCCATGACATCTTTTGAATTACAGAATATATACTCCTAATTAGAAAAATCTATTCTATAATCTAAAGTCCTCATGTCATTATATATTAAATTAATATGTGAGTTACTAACTTGACATTCTTTTACTTTTATTAAATGTAAGCATCTTTGTCTGAGAGAGATGAGGAGTTCTTAATGTGAAATCTGCTTAAATTTAGTAAGTCCTGGAATCTGCTGCTTTTCAGTGCAAGTATCTGATTAAATAAGTTTGTTCTGTTATCCTTAGATTCCCAAATACAGTCTTTTTTAACTCAGGGAAAAATTTTCCAAATTAAGCCCTTGTGTTGTCAGATGACTATTTATCTGTCTCAAGGGTCAAATGATCTATGTGGCCGGTTAATCTGAATATCAGCTGACATAGTGCTAATAAGTAGCAGAAGAAATTCAGAGATCAAGGGTGATATTTTTCTTTTTGTCCTGCTGTTTTGACTACAGTTTCTCATTATTATGTATCTCAGTTCAGAAAGTTGAATTATGTTCACTTATCAGAGGATCTCTTAAATATTTTGAGATTTGATAATATTCTCTTCCCTTATCTGAACTTTATCTTTTAAAGCAATTAAGTCTTTTTTGTTCATAAAACCATATGGCTCCCTGTTGCTGAATTTATGGTGCTGACAATTGGTTTCAAACAAATAAATGAGAGTCTCTACTTTCAAGAAACTGCAAAAATCGCGTATCTTGCTAAATGTTCTGGTAGGAAAAAGGAACATATACTCATGTTTGTTTTAGGTAAATATTAGTATAAATGAAGTACTTCTTTATGTTTAATGTTTAATGCTGAGGATAATTAGAGCATACTTGCTTGACTTTTGGATGAATATTTAAGAATAAATTAGGAGGACAGTTGAAGAATAGTTATCTTCAAATACTTAAATAAATACAGTGAATAAGTAAAATTAAATTTTCCCTGTAGTCCAGAAATTAAATCAATGTGTAAAAAGGGCAGCTTGAAGGCATAAGAATAAAGTGCCTAAGACCTGGGAGTTAATGGCTATGGAATTATTTGTATTGTGAGGGAATGAGCTCGTGTGACTAGAAGAATTCACTATTTATTTGACCTTTTGTCTAGGGATTATTATATTGCTTGTGATAATTTCTCAGGTAATTATAATTTATATATTTACACTTTAAGCATTATACACATATAAATATTATATTCCGAGAGGGTACCATGAATAGATATATACCATCTTAAGGAGCTTGGTATTAAATAGTTTCATTCAAACCAAAACTTAAGATATTATATAAAATCAGAGATGGAGAAATGGGTAAAGGGAAGTAAGAAATATTAGACATCTTTTGGGGTAAATGTGTGTGTGTGTTTTTTTGTGTGTGTGTATAAAAGAGGGGTAATACCCAGGCATAAACAAATTCCCAACTGATCATGTGAAGGATCAGATAAATTCACAGCTGAAAATCTATAATTATTAAGGTGTCTAGAGAGCTCTTATTACAACATTTAAGTAGGATTATATTTTCTTTTTCTTTAAGTACCACAGTATATTTTTCAGTATCATAATGAAATGTAAAACTTAATCTAAATTTCTCCAGAACATTTTAAAATGGCTTCTGTTTCTATCATATTTCTATAGAATTTTAAAAACATTAAAACATAAATAAATCTATGGCAATATGTCAGTTTCTAAGAACATCTTTTTTTTTTTTTGAGTATGAATCAAGCCATAAGAGAGATTTAAAAGATAGCTAAGCAAAACAACTTCCTTGGTCATTTTATGTGAATGATTCAGAAGAGTTTCCACTGAGAAGAATTCCTGTATCTTTATGGTAAAAATGACTAGATTTCTACTGAAAATAAATATGACATAGATTTCCTCTGGGGTTTAAGATCAGTATATGTTAATTTTCCAAACCCACATAAGCTGTGACTTATGGATTTTCTAAATTGTGTAATATCTTAAAGCACATCAGAGAACATAAATCCATTCAGTGTGCTTAGATTTTTGCTCCTTTTGCACTGCATAAAAATGAGCAAAATCATCAATATACCTTTCATGGCTAGAGAACTAAACATAAATATAGGAACACTGTTAAATTTCTACTTTGCTCAACCTAAGTTCTAATTAATTCTCTTAGTCATATACGATTTTTATAAACTATACTTTATGTATTTCAAACCCACTCAACTTAGCAAAACTTATTTTCTGTCTATACAAATAGCTGCTTTTTTTAAACCCTGATTTTGGCAGTACTTTTTTCTTCCATGTTAATATTTCGTATTTTTTAGTTTTCATGATTAATTCAGGTTTTATTTCCTAGGTTCATCTGTAGTTCATATAAAATAAGTATTCAAACCATGTATTTGCTGTGGTGGTCAATCAAAATAATATTAATAACTAACGGAAACTAATATTTCCTGAGCGTATTAGATGCCAGCCATTTGGTGAGCTTTTTAAGTGGAATGGCTACTTTATCTTTACTATTTTCCCATTCTGTACACAAGGAAACTTAGCCTTAGGAAGCTCAAGAATCTTGCCCTTGAACCTAAAAATGATTTGTTTTCCTATCCAGATCTTATACACTATGACTCTCACAAATGATATGAATTTTATATAAATTCCAAACTGAAAAACATTAATGCATTTTTATAATTTCCAAACAGGACAGTGCTATTAATAATGATTGTTATAGAACAAAATTGAACTTTATGTTGGATCTATTGGTAATTACCTTTGGGCTTTTATATTTTCTGTCTGGAATTTAACTGTGATCTGACCCACAACAGGTAACAGCATTTTTACCATATTTTTTTGTTTTTTTAAATCTAACTACTTCAGTATTTCTTTTAGCTCCTTACACAATTATCATTAATTTGATAAATTTATAGACTGAAAAGAAGAAAAAAGTAACTAATTTCCTTCCAGTGATCAGCTTCAACATGTAATGAAATTTAGCCAAATTTAATTTATTTTGAATTCCGTAACGAACGTCCCCCTGCTTTTGTGCCCCGTGTCGCTCACTAATGTATTTTGCTAGGTTCTCCTCTGTTTTCTCTCCTCTGTTTTACTGTCCTTAATCCACACTCCCCATCATAGAATCCTCATGTCTACCTCCCCCACCATCCTTTTTAAGTGTCAACTGGTACTCAAGTTTGTAGTTTCAATCACGGTGCAGCAAACTCACCTGAGGCTAGTCAAGCATGCAGTATCCAAAACATATTAATTGATTATTTTGCAAAAAGTCAGGATGAAATTCCTCCTTTCTCTCATCTCACCATTCCCCCTTCCCAGCATCAAGGCTGAAGGTGATGTGGTATTATTCCAGCCCTAAAGAGGACTCCCTGAATTGTATTTTGGGGAGCACATATTAGGGTCATTTTTTCCTAAAAAAATTGAAAAGAAAAATCTCTGGCAAATAAAACACGTTTTTAATTTTTCACTGTGTTTAGCTTTGCTTTTTAACTTTTTTTCCCTATGAGCAGAGGGTGAGCCATAACTGCTTTGCTAAAACCTCATATTTTGAACAAAATGGTTTGAATGTAATTTACAGATGCCTTAGTTCTTTGGAAAATAGAGAATCACGATGCTGGTTTCTTTTTAAATATCTATATCCATTTTGTTATCTCTATTATATTTTTCTCTGGTTGGTACTCTGAAATGGGCCTCCAGAGCCTAGTTTAATTTTGTATAATGATTGGTAGAGATAAAACAGTTTTTCTTTAAAAATAGATTTGACTATAGAATATATTCAGTAATAAATTGGAAAACTTGGATTTGCTGTTTTACTATGTCTATTATATATACAATGTTTTTAAACCAGGTTTTAAAGGCAACTTCCTTGTTTTAATTTATAGTATGTTTATATTTGAATGAGAGCCACTTGGTAAACATCATTCGCTTATCCAAATTTTAGCATCACAACCTAAAAACATACATGAAAAATAATTTTGAAATCAACGATTTAAAGTAAGCGGAAAAAACAGGAGTTAGTCTTCCTTCATTATCTGGTGAAAGAGGTATTTTACCATTTTTTAGATTTCCCTTAATGAAAAGGGATATGGAAGTGTTTGGCGACATCTGTATTTCTGTTTTGGATTTTCCCTAATTCAAAACAGTAACTGTGGAGCACCCATCTTGCCAAACAAATCCCAAGGTCAGAAGCATATTCCAGTTTTTATTGTTTGTTATATTCTCTATTCTAGGCTCTAACTCTGCTTTGACTAATGATCTGAGGGGTAAATATGTTCATGGTAGTATTGATTTGGGGCCAGGCAGAATATGAGATTCTCCGTATTCTCATCATTCGGAGTTAACTCCGTCTCTTCCATTGTTCTTTCCCCTATAAGTTTAACATCGCTGAACATATTTCTTAAAGATATATTGCAGAACAAGGGCAGTGCTGGCTTTGTATCACGAGTACAGAGCACAATGGGAAGAAGAGAGAGCATTTAGTCATTTAAGGCATCAGCAGTCACTGGTGCTGAGGCTAAACTTTGACTCAGCTGGTGTAGACTCACAGGGACAAAGGAAAACCAAAACAAACCAAAGCATCTACCCGCCAGAGACAACAGTATATATTACAAGTGGGGATCAAAACTTGAAATTAGACGGAAAATACTTTGATAGGGAAACTGTATATCTCAGCTCCTTGAACATGGATTCTAACTTCTCTGCAGTCGAATTGTCAAGTTTCAATTTGAGGGAAATGGAAAGTAGGGGGGGACCACCTGTGTTGTCATGGTTGGAAGGAGTGTTGAATGGTCTTCCCACTTACTAAGGAAAGTCTGACCTTAAACATCACAAAACCAGCAGCTACCACAGTGTCCTTGACAAACACAATGTGTGTATCACTGTCAGACCCAGGAGATGGATGGATTCCTCCAATCTTTTCAAGGTGGGGAGCAGAGACCCAACAGGAAAGCATCAGCCCTAAACAATCTCTAACAAAGGGGAACTCTGTGTACTTAAAGGAATAGGGTAGTACTTAGGGTCAACAGGGCTGAGTTGAAAACATGACCCTTCTCTGAGCCTTATTTTATTCATTTAAAAAATGTAACCATTGTGTTTTGGGGAGGAGTACATAAGATGATGTATGTAAAACAACTGATAAATTACCAAGCTTCAAAATGGCAGCTGTTGCTTCTTTCTTAACTTCAGAAGGACTGAACTGGCTCATCTTCTCAAATCCAAATTTCCCTGATGCTTTTGAAAGGCTTGCTTGTTATGACTTTTGGGTATCAGCTCTATTTATGAGTGGAGGTGGTCAGATGATTTCTCTGTGAGGTGATAGACTGATAGAAACATGATAGTTCTACGTAGGCTGTGAGATCAGATTTGCTTCTGACCCACACTGACCAAAAGGTAGGCACCCTGGGAACCCAACTGTCATTTTGCATGTGGACAGGTCAGAAGGATGCTTTTGCTCTGGTGTCCACTATGAAATCATGGTGGTGTGAGGTCTCACTTTGTCCTTTATGTGGGGCAGGCTAGCTCACATTCTGCTGTGGCCAGAGACATGACAAAAAGTGAAGAAAGATTCTGCTTCTCTTTGCTCAGAAGAATGTTTTGTGATCCAATCTTCATATGTGAAGGAAAGAACTAAGTCCCAAATGTCTTAACTACACTTTTTTTTTCTTTTTTTGGCAAAAGGTAGACACTTATCATGGTATATACATTAGGTATTCAGTATCAAGCCTTCACTATGTATTTTGGAAAACACCTTTTAATTCCTTTCACTCTTTCTCTTTATTAAGTGTCAAAATGATTTATTTCTCCTCCATTTTGGTAGTTCTTGACTATTCTAAAAATTCTGGAAGTAGCTTATGATCATTTCACAGGTTCATGTATCAAATTGAAAGGGAAGGTCAAACATTTAATGAACTATGTTTTTCTGTATGATAAAAGTCCTTTTTGAATAATATATCATATAAGCTGGTAAAAAAGAATGTTTCCTTTAGGCACTCATAAATTTCCCAAGTAACTGCATTAAGTTCATTGCAAACTCTACTTTAATCCACTAGAGATAAAATGCAGAGTCTGAAATTAATTTCACTGCTATGAAACAAACTCAAATGAGTTTATGTCTAAAAGCTTTTCTTCATTGATATCTTAACACGTAAAAATAGTTTTTGAAGACATTTTGGTTGATTTCTGCTGAAACCCTGCTTTCATTATAGTTTTATTTAACTCCCCTGTGATTTTAAAGGAAAGAAGTATATGTGTGTGTTTTTTATTTTAAGAAGTCACATAATAACTGGAAAAGAGACTAAAAATAATTCACTCTTCCCATGGTTTTGTGAAAAGAATGTTTCTGTTTTCTTAAAATAAATGAGACCTGTAAGATCAACAGCTAACCAATCTTTTGGGGGCATGTGACAGATGATGTCTGTAAAACTCATAGGGCCTCAGGGGAAAGGCTCTATATATAAAGAGAGGAGCTATTAAAAAGTACGTAAGTGCTTATGTGAAGGTGAACTACAATTCCTAGTTTGAGATTCATATTTCCACTAGCTGAAAAGAGGGCCCCAGTAAAAAGCATTTGTGGGGCTTGTCACGCCTGAGACAGTAAGCCTTCACATTTCAGACCATGTCCCATGGAAGGAGACTAATCCTTTTCCATCATCTCAGTCCCACCCTCAATGTAATAAAAAATTTGAATATTCTGGAAAGCTTCCCCAACAAGGCATAAACCTCTGGCCCTGCTCCTTTATGTTTCTTGGCCTTTCTTCCTCCAAGCAACCCCCCACCCCACCTTTCACAAATTTCTTGAGCTACAGTTCTCAACTATTTGCATTTTCCCCCATCATGCCTTGAGCCATCATACCCGTGTTTCTGACCAAATATTCCAATTTCTTTACTAATCCCCATGACTTTCTCAGACGGCAGGGCATGAGAATCCCTTCTATAAACATTTTAGAAAGAATGGAAACTCTTTAAAAAATCTCTTCCTCCTTTAAACTTTTTCCTTCCCTTACCCCAATCCTAGAGGAAAATGAATTTCTTCTATTGCAGTGTTACCAGGAATTTACCAGGAATTGTAACCACATTTCTTGTCTGCAGATAATACTCAAACTACCATTCATGTTTGCATGTCAGGACATGGTCTCCTGTTGCCATCTGTGGATGTCATACCCCCAATGTTTCTTTTCTTCTCTATCATCAGCTACAGAATCTTATCCTTATTCACACATGTTATTACACTTGACCCTTCTTTTGTTTTTGATACTTTTTATTTTTGTATTTATTTATTTATTATTTATTTTATTTTATTTTTGGCCGTGTTGGGTCTTAGTTGAGGCACACGGGATCTTCATTGAGGCACGTGGGATATTTTGTTGTGGCAATGGGCTTCTCTCCAGTTGTGGAGTGCAGGTTTTTCTCTCTCTAGTTGTGGCGTGCAGGTTCCACAGTGTGTGGGCTCTGTAGTTCGTGGCATGCAGGCGCTCTAGTTGAGGTGTATGAGCTCAGTAGTTGTGGTGTGTGGACATAGTTGTCCTTCAGCATGTGGGATCTTAGTTCCCTGATCAGGGATTGAACGCGCGTCCCCTGCACTGTAAAGCAGATTCTTTACCACTGGACCACCAGGGAAGTCCTGTTACTTTTTAATAATGACTGTATAATTGTCAACATATAATTATATAGAACAAATTAATTTACTCTTTTAAATGTTGGGATAAAGAAGAAAACGAAAAGATCTGGCAAAGAAATTGCATGATGAGCCTGGCTTGTTAAACAGAAGCCCAGAATCACCATGAAGAATCACTAAAAAACATCTAACTACCTTGTACTCTGAAGTTCAATACCAATATATTTTTTAACCAGTACCAAATTACTGGGAGTTTTCAGTATCACTGAAATAGTTTAAAATCCCAGCTTTTCATTGTTTTTGTTTGAGATTGTAAGGCAATGTAAACAATCTTAAAATCAGGAAAATTCTGAGCACGAATGTAAAATTCTATTTATGATACTACAAATATCTGGCAGTAGGTCTGTGCTTTTACTATAAAACTAGAAACTATGCAAATTTTTCATCAAAGTATGACATAGTTGAAATTCATAGCAAGATTACAATTTGCTTAATTCAAGATTTCACTGAGTTAAAACGTATATGGAATTTAAGTAGACAAAATTCTATCTCTCCCACATTCCTTAAAATCTGATATAAAAATGATTTAGTCTATATGCCGGGTAGAGAATTCTGCACATTTTAAATCATCTGTTTCTAAAAAGGGTATGAATCCAGTATAATTTAGAGCCACAGAAACTATAATTTAAGAGTACCAGAATCAGATTTAATCACAGATTGAAACTAAGCAAAGAGCAAGAGAATATGTGAATGAGAAACAGCACAGTGATTTGTTTTCTGTGAACTAGTCCACAAAGGATGCTGTAAGCGTCTTTCAAAATGAAGAATAGGTAATTTGTGCACAAGTTTCATCACAGGTGTTTTGGGTTAAGTGTTCAATACTGTGGGTTTATAGGAAAGAAAACAGTGGAATTTATGCTAACATCTTATAGTGATATCAACGTTTAGACTCTGATAAATCCTCAAGTGAATGCTTTTCAAATTGTGTATTCTGGAGGGAAACTAAATGCTCATATTTGGAACCACTTGTCCTTATAACATCAAAAGAGCTAAAGAGCTGTTTTGTCAGAGGCTCCTTTAATAACCCTGTTTTTAAAGAGATATACATTTTGAAAGTCACATTTTCCAAAAAGAATGGTCTGAAATACAAAACTAGTGAGCTGGGGATGGCTCTTTTGTTTGCCAGACTACTGTCTCGATGATTCTAAATTTCAAAAGAGTTAGTTGTGTCCTTAGGCAGATGTGAATACAATATCCTGACCCCCAGGCTTATATAAAGTCATAAGGGTCAGAGGAGAAGATCTGGATGTCTTGAATCCATCTTCAGTTATGGCAAAATGTGTAAGTCAAAGCGCCAGCCTCACATACAATCTTCTTGATACCTGTGTGAAAAGAATAATTATTTCTTTAGACTATACCATCCTAACCCCACCTTTATTCACTCTGTAGTTAATAAAACTGAGAAATGCCCATATCTTTGCTTCTCAAATTGCTTCTCTTCCCTCAGTACCTGTTGAGTAATTTCGAGATGAAAACAAGATGGTCAGGTTAGGAATAGTTCTAAAAAACATTCACATGGAAAGATTTAATGGGCATTCTTTTCATAAATGCAAGAGATGATATCTCTGCCCGTATCAAACTCTGGACTCCCATATTTTTTCTCATCACCCTTTTATTTTATGATCCAAGAATTCTGTGATACAGAAACCTGGGATAATAGGGCACCATGTTTCTTTGTGTCCAGCTGCCATCAGTGAAATCACTGGAATGCTGGTATATCCTTCAAAGAACCTTTTCTATCTCCTCTCCCATTTGTGTGGGAGATCCCATGTGTATTTAAACTTGAACAACTCCCAGCGATCAAGTTCTTCTCCCTCTCTTGCTCTCACCCCATGCATTTAGCAGATCACTGCCCTTCCCTCTTCCTAGTGTACAACATCAGATGTGACACAAGAGAAGTGTCCTCTTGTTCTAGGACCAGTTCATCCCATCACTTGCCCTGCCTCTCACTTTGGGACAGTTTTTGATCCACCTTAAAAGACCCAATGCCATGAAATTGCTGCTTTGCTTGCCTTTGAACTGTTACCACTCTCTGAAGCTGATGATGGTACAGGAACTCATCTTGGACCTACCTACATTCTGGTGCTGCCATCTTGTACCATTGTGGAGCTACTTGGAAACCACTCTTCTGATGTAAGAAGAATCTTTGATCACCACTTGCATCACACCATTAACCAAACTCCAAAGTAGGGTTCCCTTGCCCTCCCTCCCAAGATTTTACAGGGACTTTGGGTAAAAATAGGTCTGTTAGATTTTCTTGAATCCCCTGGTTCTTAAGAAGTTAATCATGCAAACATTGGAGCAAGGCCAGAAGGAACACTGAGTTACAGACTCAAAATCCCTGCTTCCTTATACTCACTGAGACATTGTTCTGAATCTGTACTCTAGGGGTTCACCTGTTCCTTCCAATGTGTTCTCTCCCTACAGGTTTTTCTATTCTTTTCCAAATATATGCCTGGTGAATTTAGCTTACCCATGTTCTAGCTATACCTAAACTTGTCTGAATCTTAAAATGATTAAGCTTGGATTCAAGCTGGTGTCCCTTATCAGCCTTTTATTTTAATGCTCTTTTTATTACCCCAAGTTATGTTTATTTCCACTGTATATTCTTTTTTATTTTTTCAGTTATACATATATATATCTATTCTTTTTCATCCTTTTCCATTATGGTTTAGCACAGGATACAGAATATAGTTCCCTGTGCTATGCAGTAGGACCTTGTTGTTTATCCATCCTATATATAATAGTTTGCATCTGCTATCCACTGAATATTCAATCCTTAATGTATATATGTTTCCTACCTACATTTTTTAATAAGTCAAAAATGAAGATTAGCTTTGAAAAATAAAACCACACTAATACACACCTACATACAGTTTTCCTAAATCAAAATGTTTTAGGTAGGTTTCTTTACTGATACATTTGCAGTATCTAAAACATCCTGTACCTTTAATAATAAAATTCAACATTGTTAAATAGATTTTATAAAATAGTCACTATTTTTAATACCTGCAATATAGTCTGGGTTTCTATTAGCACTTCTAAGAAAAATAACTGTTCAGCCCTATTCAAAAGGTTCAGTCAACATAATCAAGGGAGGTATAATGTGTCTGAAGGACAAGGTCATATAGTTAATGCTTCCACAGTGTAGCTCAAGATCAAGAGCCACTGAGTAAGTATGAACTTATGGAATCTTAATAGTCACATCTTTGCTGAAGTGGAAAGGGAACCAAGAGGAAACTTAATAATATCAAAAGTTATTTTAAAGGGAGTTCACATTGGTTTGAAGGGGACTTTGCTTCACACACAATATCCACCTTTGTAAAACCCAAGAAACCCATATTTGTCACACACACACACACACACACCTTTACAGTTTTCAAAACATAAATCTTGAGAGCAGTCTTCTTTCTCCACAGATAAAAATCAAAATATTGAAAGTCTTTCGAACAATAACAAAAGGAATCCTCTTGCAAACCCAAGGAAACTTGGAACTCTGGGTTCAATGCTTATTTAACTGGAAAAGGGTCAGTGTGTATTGTAATGAACGGAAAACTGATTTTTCTGTATTCCATTCGTGGCCATCGTGTGGCAACCTATTTCAGTATTAGAAAGATCATATATTAAAAATTATTTCTGCAGTCATCCATGTATACAAGTAAAAATTTTGTTCCTGTTAAATTATCACTTCATTAAAACATCAAACTCAAAGCTCAACAAATACTTTTTATGTTGTGCTCCAAGACTGAAAAAAAATCCAAAATTTAAAGAACAGATCACCAGTTATTCTCTTCCATCACAGTCAAGTTTCTCAGTTCCGTTTTTTTTTTTTTTCTTTTGCTGCACTCTCTGTCACTGGAAACATCTTAAACCAATTTCAAGTGCTACACCTGAATAAACATGTTGTAAAAGTGTTTATGTATTGAGGTGGGTCAGTTCAAGGTATGGTATTTGGCTGGAACTTCTAATTTCTCTTTTTTACAGCAAAAAGGCTGCCAGAAGGAGGAAGTCTGAGCTGAATTAATACATTTGTTACAGTGGAAGTAGAATGGAAACTACTCCAACCACAAATCAAACTGCCTCTTTCATTTATGCCAGTGATATAGTTTTTCTAAGAAATATAGACTCTGGCATGGAGCCACTGTAAGTTTGCATTTAAAAGAGAAACCCATACGCTTATTTGTTTAAGGTTTACTGCTCTGATTATTTGAAAGTTCTTTCTCTGCTAGGACAGAGTGAAGTGGCATTTGGGAAGCCGGTGGCCGTTTTCATATTTGTAAGAAAGCAACAAGTTTTCCCAATGAGCAATTGTTGAGGACGCTGATGGATGCTGCCTGCACTGACACACACGCATTTTTTTAAACCAATATCTCCACCTTTAAAGGACCTCTGTGTTCCTCCCTACAGCTGCACAGACTCACATAACACAGTCTCATTTTCTGATGGTAGAGGGTGCCTGCACAATACAAGTATACACAAAAGTGTTTATGCTGCCAAAATAAACTGTGTTAAGAGCAAGAGTTTATTTGCTAAAATGCCATTGATTTTAGGGACCTGTTCCCTTTTCTTCCAAGGTGGGTCTGGTCTTAGAATGGACTGAGGCTACTCCACAGTCGTGACTGAATAAATATTTTTAGAAAACCGGCACATCTTTCCGGGTGCAAGGCAGGGCCAATCACACACGTATTTGAAACCACATGATATATTACTCTGAAAAGATTGGTAACTTCTGTATCTGGAGTAGAATTTTTTTTTTTTTTTGCATGACTTTTGAGTAATTCTCACCTAAAGGTACAACTTAAGGTTAAACAGTTCGTCCTCTCTGGGTGATTTTCATTGAATTCTATATCAACTAACAGTTTTCTTTATATATACACACACATATATACATATATATAATTTTCTGTGGTAATTATTTTAAATGAGAAGACCATAGCAAGAGTGAATTGTAAAAAGGGGGAAAGAGTAATACTTAACTCCTAAGGTATTTGTGGAATCACCTTAATTAATGCATGGAAAACACTTAGAAAAATGCCTAGAGTACACAGCAAGTGCTCCAAACACGTCTTTTTATAATGATAATACTTATCATTTATAATGCTAAGAATTATTATTACTATCCCAGAAGGAGAAATACTTTCTCAACATCTACTTCTAGTCTCTAGGACACTTCTCACCCATTCCTGCCCAGGCCCTGGGTGCACTCCTTTTCTGATAAACAACCACTCCAAGGGCTCAAAAGGGTCTGGGACACAGGCTGGTTTAGAGACCAAGGTGAGTCTCCAAGCTCACCTGGAATTTTTTTTTTCTTTCCTGAGAATCTCCAGGCTTGTTTTGCATCTTCTGAAATCCTTTCAGTAAACATAATTTGAGCATGTCCAAGTTCAGAAGGGGAGGGATTCCATAATTTTCATGTTTGTTTCAAAATCCTTTACATGGAGAAAGACCTGGAGCTTACAGCAAATCTCCATCCCAGCAGGGGTTCTGGAAGGATCTTTGAAGAGCTTTAAGTAGACCACAGCTTTGTAAAGATCGCTGGGCACAGGCCAGAGGTGAGGGGGGAGGCTATCAACACTAATTAACACTGGAAAGTCTCCAAAGAAGCTGGTGAAAATAGAAACACCCAGCCAGCCATTCAGATTTTATCACATGGAGGAAAATTATAGGGCACCTAATGTAGAAGCGCCTGTAGCTAATTTTTTGAAATTGCTATTTAACATGGACATTTCCAGGCTAATGGGGGTCAAGCCTTTCCATTTAGAACATTGCCAACTTCTAGGTCTGAGAAGGGACCATCAGTGAAGGCCTGAGGGTGTTCTGTGGCCAAAGAGGTATACAAAATGGAAAACCAAGCATGGATAATTGTCTGTAATAGTAAACTTTCCATGTTTATAAGAATCTTTGGCCTGCAAAGAAAACATTCTGATAGTGTTTTAAAACGTCTCCCTTTTCCCAAGTACCCTCTGAGTTCATTCCCATCAGGTAAACTTCATTTCTTCTTCATAAACCCAGTGCTCCTTCCTTCTGTTCTAGGACACAGCATCAATGTGAAGTCGGCTGGTCTCGTGGGAAGACACGGGCCTCAGTCAAAACAACCATTCATGGTGGCCTTTTTCAAGGCTAGTGAGGTACTTCTCCGATCTGTGAGAGCAGCCAACAAACGGAAAAATCAAAACCGCAATAAATCCGGCTCTCATCAGGATTCCTCCAGAATGTCCAGTGTTGGAGGTAAGCAAAAACCAGAGCAGCAGTTCTGCACAGAAAGTGGTGGGGTCATATGTTGCAAATCAAGTAGCCACAATAAATATACCCTCTGGATATACTTTCATTTGGTCTATTAAATCATCCAACGATGTTTCTTGCATCCCCCAAATGTTTCATCAGCAAATCATTCAGTAATTCATTTTAAAATACTGTAAGTAGGACTTGCCTTCATATGTTGAAAGATGCAGTTCAAATTAAAATCAAACTGGCAGTAATAAAATTATGGAATGCCTACATCGACAAAAGCTAACCAAAACTGAACTCCACAACTTGTGAGCTGACCTTTCCAGAGCCTCTCAAATATGGATGGGTAACCAGGTATATTAGAAATAAAAAGATTACTTTGGTACTTAAAACAGTACATCTGAATCATGAAGTTTAAATTTTTTATGACAAGAGAAGCAGGGAAGACTGTATGGTAACTGAAATAATATTAATATTTCCATTAATTATTTGGAGTGCTGTTATCTAGATAATTTGCTTTGAGTGTGTGTGTACACATACCTGCATATGTGAAATCAAACAAAATGTTACAAATGCACAATTGATCCCTCTGTGCTTGCAATTTAATCTATTAATTGATAGAAAGGGAGATAAAAGTACAGTTGATATGAACTCATCTGAGAAAATCTGAAGTAATTTAATAATATAATTTACACCATTAAGTACCTTGTTTAGTCCTGGCTACAACAAATTTTCATAAGCTGTTCTTAGATGAAAACGATGGCTATTTTATTCCTAGGAATTGTCTTATCTATGAAAAATAAACCCATTTGAAGGGGAAACCTTGCCCTAGAACATTCCAACTTAGTATGGCCTGTTTGTTCATTTGTAAAATGTGTATTCTTCTATGTTGATGGCCACCATATGCAGTGTACTTGTGAGGCACAGTGAATGAGCTGGTGAACAAAACAGATATGACCTCTGCATAGGGTATTTCAGAAAATTAGAATGTTTTGTTCTTCCAAAAAGACACATTTAGACAGTGTTTGCCATTATTCCTGAAAAAATCTTCATTTTTTCCCCAATTGCTAGAAATTGACAAGTCATATTGTAATTTTTTATTACTCCAATATGAATGAGTGATAGATAAGATTATAAAAGATCATAAATGAAACAAGAATATATAGAATTTTTTTTGAACCTGAGACGCTCAACAAAAATACTAAGTGGAGCTCACTGGAACCCTCCTAGAGTGCGGGTACAGGAGAATCGTGTTAGAAAGAAGTCTGTTTTGTGCATCTAGCAACAGAAGCAGAGGGAAGAGTTCTATATGGAATTGCATTATACTTCATTACATGCTACACAGAAAGCCATGTTTTAAAATAATTTTCCATCAAGTAAGTTTAACTGTCTTTTTCACTTGAAAGTAAAACGTGATATTAGTGCCTTATTACAAGGTTATTTTATAAAAATCTTCACAAGATATTTAGTTTGGCAAAAATTGTAATGGCTTAATATGAAAGATGGAGAAAAATAACTTTCTAAGACCTTTTCTTCCTTGTAAATACTAGCCTGTCAAAGTTGTATATTTTTCTTTCCATGTAGAATGGTTCAGAAATGGGTTGAAATGTTTTTAATTTAATGTAGCAGACTGCATTAAGAAAAAGATTTGTTAAATCTTGAATAGACTAGTAAATAATTTTTGAGGAAATTACAAAGGAAAAAGGATAAGTTGCCTACATATTATTAGAGCTCATAATGACTCTGGCAGAGGCGTTCCAGCAACTGAAATCATCCGAATCCTTCTCCCTATTGGTGAACTCTATTTATCTTCCCTTCCTGACCACAAGTAACAAATGTGCTTCTATAACTAGAGATGAATAAAACACATGGCACAGAAATCACGTAACTTTTCACCAGTTTCCTAACACCATTTAGAGTACAAAATTATTCTAATATAGACCAGTATTTTCTTTTTAAAAAGTGTGTCATTGGCACCCATTTCTGTGAAATATGCAGTAGATGGTTTTGGAACATGTTCGTATTTTGATAATAAGAAGAAAGAAAGTAGCTGGTTTGTGTGTATGAGACTTAACCTTTCAATAGTTAGTAATCAAGCAGACAGGAAAAAGTCTCATAGGATTTGGCCCGAAAGACAGGGGGTTAATATAAACACAAAATTTGATACTTAGGAGACTTGAAATGCCAGTGAAATTTTAAAATTATCCAAATATAAATAGTAAATGCTGTAATACTACTAGGCTTTTACAATAAAATACTGTGTGAAGACCCCATAACTAAGAACGGGGCCAGGAGGAGGAAGGGAGAGAGTCGTATTAGAAGTTTGCTTGGTTGTATTTTTTTTTTTTTTCAAAGCATATCCTCAAATGTTAAAAGTCTCCAACAGTGCAGGAGAACCAAGGTCATTCTTGCTGCCTTTAACTCATTCCTTTCTTCTTTCTTCTTTGTGGAGAGCCTAGAACAGGGTCTAACACAAAATAGCAACTTCACAAACACACGCTGGAGACCTTAACGTGTTGTCTGTATGGGAAAAACTAAGTTCCTTTTTCAGCTGCCTATGCACAGAATTACTGCTCCCAGATTTTCTGCAGAAACTCTCCCTCTTTGTTCCTCTTCAGGTTTTTGGCGAGAAAGTTGAGCAGACACTTTGTGAAAGATGTTGCTTGTTTCACGATGAACCAGCACAGTTGATTTTCATCTGAACTTGTGTTTGGGGGAAAGAAAATGTAGACAATAGCTAAATGTTAAGGGAGCCACCCTTTAAGATGGAAAGACACCAAGTTGATAAGATTTTAAAGAACCTACCAAAAGCAAGATGCTGTTTTAAGCACTATATCAGTGCTGAAAAAAATTGAACATTAAGAGTTTACAGGGCACATGGCAAGTCCTGGTTCACTGCAGAACTGCTTGAAAAGGTGCTTATTGCAAGCTTGGTACTAGGGATCTTTGAAGGTGAATCCAATCATTGGTGCCCTGCCTGGAACCATGGTGATTTCTTAAGATAAGTCTTTCAAAGAGGCATTAAAATGGGGACACTCTGGGGCTTCCCTGGTGGTCCAGTGGTTAAGACTCTGTGCTTCCACTGCAGGGGCAAGGGTTTGATCCCTGGTTGTGAGACTAGGATCCCTCATGCTGCGTGCATGATGCGGCCAATACATAAACAAACAAACAAATAAATAAATAAATAAATAAAATGGGGACATTCTGCAATTCCCAACTCTTTGACAGGCACTATCTCTTGCCTAATAGATATAGTGTAAAATCATGTCTCTTGGACAAAAATATTAAAACCAGAAGGAACAACTAATTGGGATTATTTGTTTAGACAGTTTTATATTATATAATTAATATACATTTTCATTATTTAAAAATAATCAAATCTTCAATAAAGCTAAAGTTCTCCTCTGATCACCTACACCTAATTCTTTTGAGATAGGTTATACTGATACACTGATATCAACATGATACATGTACTTCCAAATCTTTTCCTCTGTATATACATCACTTTTGGAGAATATATTTTGTTATGTGTTATATGTGTGTGTATATATATATATATATATATATATATATATATACACACACACACACACACACATATTCTTTTTCAGATTCTTTTCCACTATAGGTTATAACAAGATATTGAATATAGTTACCTGTGCTATACAGTACATCCTTATTGTTTATCTATTTTATATATAGTAGTGTGTATATTTTAATCTCAAACTCCTAATTTATCTCTCCTCCCCTCATCCTCTTTGGTAACTGTAAGTTTGTTTTCTACATCTGTGAGTCTATTTTTGTTTTGTACATAAATTGTATCATTTTTATTAGATTCCACATATAAATGATATCACATAATATTTGTCTTTCTCTATCTGACTTACTTCATTTAGTATGATAATCTGAAGGTCCATCCATATTGCTGCAAATGGCATTATTTTGTTTTTATGGCTGAGTAATATTCCATTGTATATATTTACCACATCTTTTTTATCTATTCATCTGTCGATGGACATTTAGGTTGCTTCCATGTCTTGGCTATTGTAAACTGTGCTGCTATGAACATAGGGGTGCATGTATTTTGTCAAATTACTTTTCTCTGGATATATGCTGAGGAGTGGGATTGCTGGATCATATGGTAGTTCTATTTTCAGATTTTTAAGGACCCTCCATACTGTTCTCCATAGTGGCTGCACCAATTTACATTCCCACCAACAGTGCAGGAGGATTCCTATTTTTACATACTTTTTTTTTTTTTTGTGGTACACAGGTCTCTCACTGTTGTGGCCTCTCCCGTTGCAGAGCACAGGCTCTGGACGCTCAGGGTCAGCAGCCATGGCTCAAGGGCCCAGCCGCTCCGCGGCATATGGGATCTTCCCGGACCGGGGCACGAACCCGTGTCCCCTGCATTGGCAGGCGGACTCTCAACCACTGCACCACCAGGGAAGCCCCTTTACATACTTCTTAAGAGCAGTTTTAGGTTCACAAGAAGATTGAGAGGAAGGTACAGAGATTTCCCATGTACTCCCTACCCCCACACATGCATACTTCCCCTATTATCAACATCACTCACCAGGATGGTGAGTTTCTTTCCAAAGATGAACCTACACTGACACATTGCAGTCACCCAAAGTCTATAGTTTACCTTAGGGTTCACTCTTACCGTCATATAGTTGGTCTTATGTGTTTTTAAACAACATATTTTAACCATCTTCAAAATGGTGACCATTTTTTTAAACTGTTACAATATATTCAATAATGCTTGTATCAGAGTTTATTTAATCACATCACTCTTAAAAAGAAATTTTGGTTGTTTTTAAATTGGAGCTTTCAAAATCAATGTTGCAGTGAAAATCCTGCAAAGCTGCACATGTGAGAATGGTTTTAATCTACAGAGTTTTTCCAGTAATTAACACTAAAAGCTGGTATCTGTGCCCTGAATATGCAAAATTTTGAAAATCCCTTCTCAGACGACAATTGTTTTGGTTCCTAGATCTAGTTTGATAGATTTTTTCATCTATCTATCCATCTGTACATTTATCTATCTATCATTCTGTCATTTAACCCTATCCACTACTTCCTTATTGTATAATCTTGGAGACACGTCACGTCTCTCTGTGTCTGTTTCTTCATCTGTGAAGTGGGAATGCTAATAATACCTGCCTCATAAGGTAAAATTACATGAATTGTGAGGATTAAATGAGTTATTTAATATGTGTAAAGAACAGAGAACAGCGGTACGTACTCATTCAGGTTTAGGCATTATCATTATTATTTGTCAAATTAAGGTTTGGTTTTTCAGAACTGGTACCTAAAGAGTTCAGACTTTTACATCAGAGAAGACTAGAAATCCTCTTTCTCTAATCAGTACCCATACCCCTGGTCACTTGTCAAATTTCTATCTAGAGAGAATTCTAGAGAGATAATTTATCTGGGCATGGTTCATTGTAAAATATTTATTCAGTGTTAAATAAGTACCCACAATGTGACAAGCACAGTATTAACTATATGCTCATGAAAGATGGGTAGCATAAGAATTTTGCTTCTTAAAAAGCACTCCCACAGACAATGGGAAAGACATGACCGCTAGTACTAATCGGGAGATAATTCCACTAGAGTAGATACAAGGTAGTGTGGGAGAAGTAAGGATAGAGTGCGACTCATATGAGAAAGAATAGACATTTTCCAGAAATGGAGGGGTGGGTGAAGCTATTTCAGACTTATGTGCACAGTTATAGAACCACGTACCAGTGTCCAACTGCCGGGTGTGCAGGTATTCTTTTACGAGAGCAGCATGATGTCAGCTAGAAAGTCATGCAGGGACCAAGTCATAAAGCGTAGGTGTGTGATGGTCAGGAACTATGATGCTTCTGTGCAGGCAGTTGGAAAAAAAGGAGTGTCACAATCAGAAACACATTTTAAAAAGTTTAATTCGGCATCAAAATGATGGATGGGATGCCAAGGGGTAAAACTGAATGTCAAAATATGATTAAAAGTCTAGTCCCATACCCCAAGCAGTGAAGATTATAGATTGGAGAGAGAGGAAGTAGAAACCAAAATATCTGGAATGGAGCCAACAGCACTCCGGAAATGGGCATGTCAAGGGTAAGTGGAAGGTGTAGGAAAAAGATGCAGCTATGAGCCCCAATGGTTAGATGAAGCACAGGACTTGACACTGCCATGGAAACCAGGGTAAGAAAGAAATGTCAAGGATGGAGCCCCTAGTGGGAACATCAGCACTTTATTATAGACAAAGGAGAAAAAGGAATTCCATGAACTAGGCAAAAGACTTAAGTCAGAGAGAAAGGAAGAGACAGGGGTGAAGGGTTTTCCTAGGACCAAATTCCCAGAGAGGATGTTGGGGGAGTGTGAGGTGACCAAGAGTGCAAAAGGCTTCTGCTAGGATAACTAGGCTAGAGGTGGGTTAGTTAAAGGGGGTTGGGGATGGATTTAATGCAGGGTAGGAGGGAAAAAGAAAGAAAATCGAGAAATGTACTCAATTTTCTGTCTTGGGTCACTAGATGACTGGTGAACCTGTTAACCAAGTAGAAGGAATGGAAGGAGTATTAGGTCAGAAACAAAAATAGTGAGTCGGAGGCCTCTGGGAAACTTTCACACATAGATGTCTGGTTGGCATTTGGAGACTCACATTTGTGGATGGGTTTTTATGTCAATGAGCTCTAAGGTAAGAATGTTTGTTGCATCATCCACAGAGAGGCTTTGCTAAGCAGAGTTAAGCAAACACACCAGACAGTTATTATGTTGTGGTGTCTGTTCTGTGTCACACATTCATACATAGACAAACACAATTATCCCTACATAAATAAATAACAGTAATTCCTAATGGGTCATACATAAATTTGGGTGAGTCATTCACTGGATGTGGGAGATGGAGATTAAGCGAGGGTAGCAGTGGCATTTGAAATCCCTCATCTTTGGGGGGGGATTCCTATTTGTTTGGGGTTTATCATGAATTTCTCTACTCCCAAGGCCATATCAAAATTTACATTATTGAACAGTCTATGGTAGCACCATTCCTGCTATTTTACCTCTGATACCTTCATTCATTTATCATTTTCATTTTCTATGAATTAATGAACATCCTGAAGCTGTGGGTGCTGACGTCCCTCCATTATCTCCCTCTAGGAATTAAGTAAGAGAATGTTGACATCTCCTCCTTTGCTTTGAAACACAGTATCTCATCATATTTGGCTTAAGCTGTTGATGTATTTAAATGTCAAATTCTATTTTGGATTTTTTTCTTCTCTTTTACAGATTCACCTACATTTTATTCCTTAAAGACACTAATGCTAGATTTTAAAGAAAAAAGAAACCCATACTGGTATATGGAGTTTTTTGGACTTATTTCTTTTGTGCCCTTCATAGCTAGGTTAGCATGTGTTTCTTTATTTGGTTGTTTCTTCAGAGACTACTGGACAGACCATTGAAGCCCTAACCCTATGTAGATCTCAGGATTTTTGTTGTTGTTGTTGTTGTTTTGTTTTTTGCGGTATGTGGGCCTCTCACTGCTGTGGCCTCTCCCGTTGCGGGGCACAGGCTCCAGATGTGCAGGCTCAGCAGCCATGGCTCACGGGCCTAGCCGCTCCACGGCATGTGGGATCTTCCTGGACCGGGGCACAAACCCGTGTCCCCTGCATCGGCAGGCGGACTCTCAACTACTGTGCCACCAGGGAAGCCCTCAGGATTTTTTTAAATCATGTATTTAATTTTTTTCTATGACAAAATAATCAAAAGTTAAGAAAAATCAAACTAAGACAAAGATTAAATTTGCATTATTGGGGGATGAGGGGGAACTGGATGAAGGCAATCAAAAAGTACAAGCTCCCATTTATAAGATAAATAAGTCCTAGGGATGTAATGTACAGCATGATGTATATGATTAACACTGCTGTACGTTATATACGAAGGTTGTTAGGCGAGTAAATCCTAAGCGTTCTCATCACAAGGAAAACAATTTTCTATTTCTTTGATTTTGTATCTGTGTGAGATGATGGCTGCTCACTAAACTTACTGTGATCATCATTTCATGATGTATGTGAGTCAAACCATTATGCTGTACACCTTAAAGTTGTATGGTGCTGTATGTCAATTACGTCTCAATAAAACTGGAAGAAAAAAATGTAGCTTGTAAAAATATAAATGAATTTGCATTGTTTCCAGAAATTGATCATAAACAAATTGGCATAAAGTATTTAACAATATTTTCAATATTTTGGAACTGGTTTCCCAATATTATTACCATTCAGAGGGAAACATGTGTCTGCGATACCTGCCTTGTGGTTGAGGAATGCTAGCATGATTTTCTAGTATTGGCTGTAGCTCCAGAATGTTTAGTAGTTTCTGGTGTGACTCTTCATTTCTACGCAGGCTTGTCAACAGCAGCATCATGTCCATCTCATTTTCATATTTGAAGGGCTGCCAATCACTATTTTTTAAAGATATAAATCTAATTTCTTTGCCTTTCCTCACACAGGTTATTCTGCCAACCATTTAGTAAACCTAACTGCAGACTTTGCTGGTTTGGGTACAACATTTACTCAGTATCCATTCATTTTTATTTCTGACAGACTAAGCATATGGTCCTAATGCTCTATGAAATCAGACTCTTGGAACGAGATTCTGTTATAAATTTATTGCTCGTTACCTTTATGTGATGTTACATTATATACATCACTGAGCCTGCATGAAAAGCTGCATAGATGGAACAGATCTATTTTGACTTTTGAGTTTGACTTTCTTTCTTTTTTTATAAACATGGAATTCAAATAACCTTACACATAGTTTATGGCTTTTCAGATATACTTGAACGTGTTATTGGCTATAAGGTCTTTATTCACATTCCATGCCTTTCATTAAGACAAGCATAAATGAATAAATATTCCCATGATTGTCTGATGCAGGGTTCGGCAAAGTAAGGCCTAAGAGTCAAATCCAGCCATCACCTGTTTTTGTACCGCCCAATTGCTAACAATGGTTTTTACATTTTTAGATGTGTGGAAAATGCTCGAAATAGAATAATACTTTGTTTCACTCAGAAATTATATGAAATTGAAATTTTAGGATCCATAAGCAAAATTTTATTGGAATATAGCCATATCCATCCATTCATATACTATCTATGGCTGCTTTCATGCTACTGGGGCAGAGTTGAGTCACTGAGAGGGGGGACCTTGTAGCCTGAAATATATACTATCTGTCCTTTTCGAGAAAACGTTTGCTGGTCCCTGGTCTAATGCATGGCTGACTTTAGTTTTAAAAAAATTCTAAATATCAGGAAGTTTATGCAGTCAAACTAATACCAGAATTAGTTATTCCTTTTCCCTAAAAATGATGCAGGGTTCACATTTCATGGTATTATACTTATTATTACAGTACCCTTGTTTATTACCTGGACAAACTTAACTCCTTTTGCTATTTCAATTAACAGAAAAGTTTACCCAAAGAAGAAGAATACTAAGTTTCAAATAAATTCCCTTTTCTCCATTTTCTGTCATTATCTATATATTTAATTTATTTTAATGAAGGTAATTGCACACAGGAATAACTCTGATCTAGAAGTAAAAGAGTCCCTGTGTTCAAATTTAATCATCATCTTGTTTTCTAGACTCACATTAAATAAATAATTAGTTGAAGTCACTGTGAAAGGCAGACGACAGGGCCCATTAAGACAGGCCCCTTGGATCTTTGATGTGTCTACATTTTCTTAGAGGTTGAGGATAATTAGACTGGAAGGTGACACCTTAAGACAGGCTGCTCTTCATTAGTGAACTGCTACACTGATTTACCAGAGACAACTGTCAGAGTGAAAGTAGCATTTATTCCTAGATGAAAACATTAACTGTCTTCTTTGAAAATAAATTATTTTGTGGCTCCCATCACCCTAAATTTTTTCCTCTTTCATTTTTTTTATGTTAGGAATAATTAAAATGGGTTAGCTTTTTGAATATTATTTATATAAATTATGAATAAACCCCAGAGACAATAATATAGAGAGATTTTCTGTGGTGTTCTGTGTTTCTGCAGTGTTTTACTTTATTCCAGATGTGATTGGGGATTCTCTATTCTTAATTCCTTTAATCAGTTATCAAAGGTTATGGGTTTTTCAGATTATATTCCAAAATAAGTCCTGGAAATCATGTATTTTCTTTGCTACAAGTCATTTCTGGAATATTCTGAGGAATTCATTCTTCGATTCCTCAAATATTTATTGAGTACTTACTGTGTGCCAGTCCCTGTTCCTGAGATTTGAGGTATATCAGAGCACCAAATGGGACCAAACAAGATTTTTACCCTTGGGGAGATGACATTCTAGAGGGAGGAAACAGGCAAGAACCAAAGTACATGATAAATAAGTAAATGGCGTAGCATATTAAGAGATGATCAGCAAAATGGATAAAAAAAAAATCAGAGCAAGGACGGAGAGAAATAATGGAGTGGGAGTTGGGATCTGAAATAGGGTTGTCAGTGAAGGCCTTGTTGACAAGATGACGCTTAAGCAAAGAACTGAAGAAACTCTGAGACTTAGATAAGTAGATATCCAGGGGAAGAGCATTGCAGGGAAGGGGGGTGGGATGAGAGTGAAGACCCTAAGGTGGGAGAAAGCAGACCTGTGCTCAAAACAACAAGGAAATGTCATGGCCTGATATGGGAACCGAGGTGGAACATTTTGCTGGAGCATGACATAATTGAGCTGACTCTTGGCTGCTTTGATATGGGGGTGGGTTGGGGCAGGGCAGAGCAGGAGGAATAGCAGGGAGGATGTGGCAGTAATTCAGGAGAGAGATGGCGCTGGTTTGGACCAGAACCCATCATGGAGGTGGTGAGGGTGGGTGAATTTTGGATGTATTTGAAGGTGAAATGTGTAAGGATTTCCTGACAGACTGGATGTGGAGTGAGAAATAAAACGAGTATGTGTTGACTCCAGTTTTTGTGTTTGTTTGTTTTGCCTGAGAAGTTGCTATCAGTCCTCTATAGGTAGAACTAGTTTGGGAGTGAGGGGGGAGGCAGTCAGAAGCTCCACTTTGGGTATCCTGAGTTTGAGATATTTATTAAGATAAAATCAACTCTGTAGCATCCCAGTTGGTCATCTCCCAGTGTCTGTCTCATGGAAGAATAAAAAAAGTGTTGTTTGAATATTTAATATACATGAATATAGTAAGCACCACTGTAGTTTGAGTGAATTAATGAAAGAGCATTCACTGAGTGCCAGGTATCAGGCTGTTCACCATCACAACACAAAGGATACAACCTGATCCTCATTAGAACTTCTCAAGGTACATGGTATTGTCTGCATTTTACAGAAGAAAACATTCAAGGCTAGTGACTTGCTTGAAGTTCACGTGGCTAGTAAGTGGCTTTCACTTTGAGATTCAAACTCATGTTTCACAACTTTAAATACAGCCTCCTTTTGATTTTATCAGTGAACTCACAAAAGAAATATTAGTAAACCTGATAGACTGCCGTTTGTTGAAAATCTGATTTTTATCTTCAGACTATAACACAAGTGAACAAAAACAAGCCTGTAAGAAGCATGAACTCTATGTGAGTTTCCGGGATCTGGGATGGCAGGTAAGAATGGTTAACCAACTTGGTTGCTTCTTTTTTGCTTTATTATCAATCCTGAATTACTCAGAATCTTTGTCAGTAATTTTTCCTATACAGTAACCAATTATTTTTGACGTGACTATTTAGTATATGGATTATCCACATCATTTTTATTTCTCCATTATCCTTTCACCATTGAAACATAACAGAGTTTATGGTTAAAAAAAACCAATTATGCTGAAGAAGAAATGCACCCTTAGAGAGTGAAAAAAAATCCTGTTGTTTAAATATCCCCAAATTTTCTTTTTAATATCAATTTTTCAGATTAACTCAAGCAATTTCCATTTGCCTCCTATGGTCCCAAATTATTGGTATAAGAAATAGAATCCTTGACTAGGTCTCTGTCATAAGGTAGATCTACAGAAAAAAATGTTTTTCTTGTACTTAAAAATCTTATTGCTTTCTTTTACATCTGCTTCATGAACAGGGTGAGAAGGAGGATTTAACCAAAATAATTTTTAATGGCTCTGTGTTGAAATAGTTTAAATTGGATTGCTTAGATTACATTATTCCATTACATTGGATCCTCAGAATATGAGCTATTATATTGAGAAATAATATTAACAAGTAAGCATTTTCAAATTTATGGTAAACCTTCTACATGAATTGTTCAATAATTTTACATCTGTGACAAGTTTTACATCTCTGGAAAAAAAATCAGGGCCACCATTTTAAGTGCCAACTTTTCAGCTTCCTAAAATTTTTCACGTACAGTGCTCAGGAATTTTCTCCAATTCATTTCTTTTAAAGAGGTTATAAAGTTAACACATGAATGGAAAGAAAAATAGGACGAGGCAGAAATCTTACAGCTTTAGGAGCTTGTCAAGCTTCTAAAGCAAGAATGAGTTAGTAAGAAGTAATGAGAATGATCTCAATTAAGTTTATTCTTCTTTTCCTTTCTGGTTCACTTGAACTTTCCAGAGTTCATCATTTCCTGTTTAAACAATATTTAGACTGCTATTTCATGATTAAGCCTTTATTCATGAATACATGGGTTAATACAGGCTATGAATATCTTACATAGTGACCTCTTGGGAGAAATTACAGAGGACAATTTCTTGTGAAAATATTTATACTTTTGTTGTAAACTTTAACTTAACCATAAATTAAGGGCTTGGGGGAGGCTGTCCTATTACAGTAATTGTTGGACCAAGAAGAGAAACCAATTCAGATTTCATTATATTATATTATATTAATTATATTTGAGTATTCTTTAAGAATTGTTTTTCTGTGTTTTTATTTTGGTGATATTATTTCTTCTTCTCTTCTTGTGCATTTTAGGACTGGATTATAGCACCAGAAGGATATGCTGCATTTTATTGTGATGGAGAATGTTCTTTTCCACTCAATGCCCATATGAATGCCACCAACCATGCCATAGTTCAGACTCTGGTATGCTTTCTTTTTGCAGGATGGAAAGTGGTTTATGATGTAAACTTCTTATAAAGCTATTTCAAAGGAAAGCATCCATTTATAGTTAGAAATGCATTTTCTTCTCTTCTCAAATTCCTAAAGTAACAATTGTGCCAAAGTAACAATTGTGGATATAGTCAGGAAATTCAGGCTGGCCTAAAGAATAATTCTGATTCCAGAATGGGGAAGGATTCAGCGAGGAAAATTGGAATAATCACATAAAGTGGTCATTGTGCACTGATTAATTCACTAGACAATATGACTAACCACACAGGTGCTGTTTCTAACCTAACAATTCATTAGCAGTCATTGCAAAAGCATTGAATGACAGTTGTACTGAATTTCATCTGAGGGTTTTTTCTCTCATCATTTAAGAATGTTCTATAACATACTTTGGTATTATGGAAGCTCTTCAATGTATTATAGAGTATAAGTAGAAGACTGGTTTCTATTTTTTGATACTTTTTTTCTTTATAATCTTTAAGGTGGAAATTAGCCTTCCTTTTGTCCCTTCCACACTTAGGAATGCAACAGTGACTTAATCTCTAATAATCTAGGCTTATTTTTGTGAAAAAGGTAATGAAATGTTTATTTCATCATCTCTAAATGGTCGTACTGTATCTAATGAGCTCATGAAAACCCTTGAGAATCTGACGTGCCTGCCTTACGGTGTGTGACTTGATATGTGGGGTGAGGGGAGGTCAGCCTCTGGAAGACTAGGGAGAGGCTTCTAGAAGATGCATAGCATACGTGATGTAATCCCACATCAAAGTTTGTGTTCATAGGAACATTTCAACTAAAAGTTATTAGGACAGAAGGAAGGGAGCACATTATTTTTTTTTTAATTTTTAAATTTTTTTTGGTATGTGGGCCTCTCACTGCCGCAGCCTCTCCCATTGCGGAGCACAGGCTCCGGACGCTCAGGCTCAGTGGCCATGGCTCAAGGGCCCAGCCGCTCCGTGACATGTGGCATCTTCCCGGACTGAGGCACGAACTGGTGTCTCTTGCATCGGCAGGCGGACTCTCAACCACTGCGCCACCAGGGAAGCCCCAAGAACACATTATTTTAGAATCAAGACAATGATGGGATGGAAGTGGAGTTACTTGGTGAATGGTAGTAGGAGAGCAGGAGCTATTAGAAGAACATCTGTCTTTGTGGCTGAGGCTTGTTTATGACCAACAGAAAGAGTAACTATTAGAATTTGTGAGGAGTTAACTCTTCAGAAGGTTACCTTTTTTCACAATTAATTTACAATTTAAAGCTGATGGAAATAATACCCCAGTTTCCTTATGAATAAAGAACTGTATATATACATTGACAGATTAAATCATTTGACTTGATGCTTTGCTGGCATCTTTCTGACCTCAGAGGTACTACAAGATAGCTAGACACAAAAGTTACATATCTATGGCAAGTAAAGCATAGATATTGTCAAAACCTTGGATTAGAGAAGAAATAGAGAGATAAAACATATCTATATCTATATCTATATTTTTTTTCTGGTACGCGGGCCTCTCACCGCCGTGGCCTCTCCCGTTGCGGAGCACAGGCTCCGTACGCGCAGGCTCAGTGGCCATGGCTCACGGGCCCAGCCACTCCGCGGCTTGTGGTATCCTCCCGGACCGGGGCACGAACCCGTATCCCCTGCATCGGCAGGCAGACTCTCAACCACTGCGCCACCAGGGAAGCCCACAAATATATATTTTTAAGGTAGTCATTTATAAATATTATTTCCCCCCCCCCAAGTTTGAAGATATGCATTTATTTCAGAATTCAATCACATAAAATTATCAGGTTGCTTTTTAATAATGAATGGAAAACATTTGCTCATGTTTATCCTTCCCCAATACCGATTTTTCCACCCTAGATTCCTCTGATATATCATACCCAGAAAACCCATATGTCTAGGGAGAAACTCTTATTTCCTCCTTGATAACAAAATTTATATTGATTTAAAGAAAACCTTAGTTTGCTACGGCTCTTATTTCACTGTCTAAAGTGAAGAACCAGAGTCTAAATTCCAACCCGCAGGTTCACACATGCTTGCTTTGATGTTGCCAATACCATAGAAATATTCTTCTTTTTATTGATTCTTGACGAATAAGGTTGCCATATGCAAAATATAGAGTAAATTCCTGGGGGTATTTTAAATGCTCGTATTCCTTCATCTTTGCTATCTATAAATATAAGCACTTCTTGATATAGGATATCATTACTGGGGGATGAGGAGCAGGTGTGTGGTACAAGGAAGGGTATATTGTATTCAAACTTCCTCTGGGAAAAGAATGTCTGTGGAGTCCAGCCTTCTATTCTTCTGTATGAGAATTCACGTTCTGAAATGTGAGTCATCTGAAAACCAATCGCAGAGAGAGGAACGCTGCTGTCTCACGACTGAAAGGAAGAGGGCTGGTCACTATCTTTCTGTCCAGTCACAGCAGAACAGCCACTATTAGCCTATAGAGAAATGCCACTTAATTTCCCAGCAGTTAAGCTCTTTGTACTGTCAATGACTTAGAGAGCTTTCTGTGTTTCCTTAGATATGCATCCAAGTTCCCTTAGGCTATACAATGCTTAAGTATCGAAAAAACTCTTTGTCAAATACCCCCCATCTGTCTCTTTTTTCTTTTTTTAAAAAATATATAATTATATACTGTCAGCTCTTAGGACTATAGTCTAGAAGGCAGAGTCTAAAAACAAACATTTTTTAAAACACTGACACAGACTTGGAACAGGACCCCAGTCTGTATCACTGTCCTGGGATGTGGAGCATAAAGTCATCCCAGAACTTTAAGGGATGTGGGAAGTTTGGTGGTTTTTTTTCCCCCCTGGCATTGTACACTCTCTTTGTTTGTCCTATGAAGGACATGAAACAAGAAGACAGACGTGTTTGTTTTTAAAGGAGAGCAGGTTTGTGACAAATAAGTTTGAGAAATGACTGAAGAACAATCCCATTTTTTTCAGAGTGATGCCTTGGTGAGGTGGTCCTTGAAGCAGGGGGTTATCCATCACAAATGTGAGAGTTGAGGATGATAAAGCCGAGGAGGGCTGAAGGCTGCATCTGAAATTGGGAGAAACCATCCAGCTTGCAGTTTTGTGAGGTCTTAGGAAATTTCACATCCGTGTCCGATCACCTCATTTTTCCTGTTGTGTCTGTCCATAGGCAGGGCTCCTATATCAGTTCAGCCAGGAGGCTGTGCAGCCAAGATTCTAAGAGCTGTATTTTCTCTTTGTAGATCCCTAAGGACTCTGCAGTGGGACTTCCCATAAACTCCTCTGGAGGAAGGGCCGGGGGCAGCAGGGGTGGGTGGGAATTGGGGTACAGTGTTCTGGCTCCTTCCTTGATTATTGAACATCAGAGGCAAACCTGCCAGTCTGATCAAAGTGAGAACAAACCCTTTACTTAATCATTTCACTGTCCATGTACAGCTGCCTTTTCAGGCTTTAGTGGGGAAGATGGATATTTAATTTTTAAAATATCTAGGCTCCTTGCCTCTGCTTTAGCTTAGCCTGCTTTTTGGCACTTGTCTAGGGGAGAAAGCAAGTCAAAGTATGTTACACTCTGGCCAATCTGATAAAAAATTATGGGGAGAATAGTTGAAATCATTGCTTTAAAGCAAGTATTGGATTTTACCTGGAGTTTATTTTGCTGTGATTTGTATGCTTCCTTTATCATGGAAAATGAAGAGTTGGCACAGCTTCTAATTTTATTGTCAAAAAAGTTATTGATTTATTGTTTAGTTATCCTTTCAAAAGTAATTCTTAGATTCACATCTTTCTACAGTGCAGTGGTATGGCTTCATTGATTTTGCACTTAGAACTTCTGTATTTCTCATGAAGTAAATAGAAGTGGTCACTTTAACCAAAAGCAACCCAGTGCTGGTTGTCATGTTCTTTCCCCCAGGAAAATTTCCACTGAATATTCCATAGAGAGAGTTTTCCTTCCTTGGTAGAATATTTTTTAAAGCACCAACATGTAATTAGAACTGGTGGGTCAAGTCTAGGTGTTAATACCTAAGAATACACCCTTCACTACCAGCCCTACCCCACCCTGCCATGGAACATAAACAGAAGAAAGGGAGGTAGCTTAAGGGGGTGCTGATACTCAGTGATAAAACAAGAATATTACTTTCAAGCTGCAGACAAAATGTCTATCTTAATTCTTAAAAAACAAAATGTTTCTCCCCCCCAGGTTCATCTGATGTTTCCTGACCATGTACCAAAGCCTTGCTGCGCGCCAACCAAATTAAACGCCATCTCTGTGTTGTACTTTGATGACAGCTCCAATGTCATTTTGAAAAAATACAGAAATATGGTAGTGCGTTCGTGTGGTTGCCACTAATTTTAGATAATAATGGTAATAAGAAAAAGATCTGTATTAAGGTTTATGACTACAATAAAAATTATCCTTTCAGATAAAAGGGGAATTTCATAAAATTAGCCTGGCTCATTTCATCTCTCTAACCTATGTACAATATCATGTATATAGTCACTTTTATTTATTTAAAGGTATATCTTCTCCTTTGTGGATGCCTTTTCAATAAAATGTATTTTATAGGTCACTGCATTATGCAATAGATCGCCCAGTCTAACTTTCAATAGGATATGTTGAGTCCAATTCCATTTCAACATTTTTTAATGTATTACACATTTTATATAATTTTCTGAAATTAGACAGAACTCCTTTGACTGTTAAGTATTGTTGAAGGAAACTGAATGCATTTGGTTAGGCTGTGCCAATGAAAACTCTGATAGGATATTTATTTAGAAATAAAACTTAACAAAATAACCACCCCAAACAAAAATTCTTGGAGGAACACAATTTTTCTTTGAGAGTTTCTGCTTCGTTAGATAAAGTGAAATGTTGAACTGGATTTGAATAAATAAATGGGAGGCAGAACACAGAAGCTGAAAGGTTGCACATAATTGTTATAACTATTTGCTTGAACAGAATTGGTGTAACTGTAGGAAATTGTTCCTTCTTGGCTCGTGGGTTGTAAATTTTTCAAAGAGCTCAAAGCTTCAGGAATTCTGTGGAGACAGACTTGAGCCTGTGTCCATAACTTTCCAAGTTAACACTAAAAAAGCATAGTACAACCTTCTTACCTCAAATAAATCATGTCTGCCTATTATCTAGAACACTACTGCTGCAGACTATTTTTTCAGATTTAAAAACAGTCCAAAATAAAGAAACATTTACATGTGCTCCCCTACCCTCCCCACAGACAAGAGTCACTGCATGAATAAAATATACCCAAGCAAAGAGGCCTACAGAGCCATTTTCTGTAGCTCTATTTTATAACTGAGTTTGCTGATTGATGGGATGCAAGGGATTTTATTTAGGGTAAAAGCACTGAAACTCAACTGGAGGAAATTACCCCAAATCCCAGAATGGCTTTGACAGAATTGCCATTTTGAAAGAACAGCTGAAATCCATTTTGCATATCTTGGAGAATGAGCTCATTGAAAACCTCATTTTGGAGGGGGATTTTGTAAACCTTCCTCCAAGCACAAATAATTCCAAATGGGAAGTTTCTGTTGTGTGTATGTGCATGTGTGCTCTTCCCTCTGAAATTAATTTATTTTCTCTCCCTGTTTCTCTCTCTGCCTTTTAAGGCTTGTCTTTAACCCACTGACTTTTGGAAGAATGACATTTAGTGGCTAACTTGCTATTTATGTGGGCTCCACGGCTAGGATTATTTACAGTTCATCTAAAATATTCATAAAGCACCATTTATTAATCACCCTTTTGGACTTTTTAAGTAAAATTTGTATCAGAAATAGCTTAAAAATGTTATGGGTTTGTTCGTGATTCAGGAATATTGCAATGTAGTTTTAAAATACAGTTTATCTTAAAGTAAATTTGATAATAACTCTATTTGAGGTACATTAAGTAATATATTTTTGAATTAATGCTATAACATTATAAGAATAAGAAACGAAAGTCTATTATATTATTCTTTAAATATGCTGTTTAAATATATTTCTATGTTTTAAAATACATTAAACTAGTTTTTACCGTGCTTCTTGATTTGGCTCTTTTTTTTTTAAGAGGGATACAAAATGTCATAAATTGAGACTATAAGCATATCAGATGAAAATGTTTGTGGATTACATGTTTTTAATTGCCAAAACTAGTTTTTGTGCTGTTGATAAATTACTCACTATTAAATGAGCAAAGCAACCATCCATGAATTAAATATTTTCTTCATCTGTTCAAACAACAAAGAAATTTTTATTTTTTCTTTTTTTGTTTTTGTTTTCTTTTCCTTTTTCTTTTCTTTTTTTTTTCTTTTTTGCCATGATATGTGGCTTGCAGGATCTTATTTCCTCAACCAGGGATTGAACCTGTGCCCCCTGCAGTGGAAGCGTGGAGTCTCAACCACTGGACCGTTAGGGAATTCCCCAAAGAAATTTTTAAAATAGCAAAAATATGATTAGGATGGGAAATTACCTTACTTATTCTCTTTCATTTAAAAAGAGAGATATTTGGCATTAGTATTTTCACATTTTTTTCTCTCTCTCTATATATAGTGTGTATGTATATATATATATATACACATATATGTGCACATATGGCCTGTTACATTATTCTCAAATAACTATTATAGTAAATTCTTAGTATTCCTTTGAATACTCAAGCTATTAGCAGAAATCAGAATAATTTGACCTATTTTAACAGTATCCAAACTCTTCAGTTCTTTTTAGCTAGTTATGTATTGGCTTCTTTGTCTGTATGTTTTTAATTTTTCTCCTTTATAGGTATTTTGCTTTGTAAAGTGGTCCTAATCCTTTTTGAAGTTAGAAGAGCATCAATCACAAATACTCATGTTCTTTAAAACTAAGGCAAATATAAGTTGTCTGCATTGAAGTAAAGAAATAATACACAAAAAAGAAAATGCAAAATTATTTTTTTCTCAAGTAAAGAATTGTCATTTTATAATCCCTGTATCACCATCATTAAATCTGAGCCAGTGCTTACTGGCTACTATACAGTCTGGCAAACTTCATTTCTCAAGACATTTACAGTGAATGATTAGCTTCCTCTGTAGCTCCATTCAAGGCAGAAGAAATCCTCATTCCCAAGCACAGGTCACTGTCTCATAACCATTCAATCAACTGCTCAATGGATCATACAGTCTTGCTCTCAGATGACCTGCTTATCTATGTTTTTCCTTTTGCAGTTTTTGTGTGTGTGTGTGTGTAGGGGGGGATGGCTGGAACTTTTTGAAGTTACAAGTGAAGATGCCTTTGATGATAAAGTAGATACATCGCTAAGTATACATCTATGCATCTGAAATTTATCAAGTTTGGTTAAGATCATAACTGGAGAAAAAGTAGGAAAGTAACAATCAATGCTAGTATTTATTCTTATGTACACAGAAAAGTGACACTCTATCCAAGTTAGCAATTTAAAAAAAGCCAAGGTTCTGCAAAAATCACTTCCAAGTCTCTTGCCATATTTGTTAGAAGCTGTTTGAAAGATGGGGATTTCAAAGACAGGAGAACCTGGATCAGATACAACCTTTAAAATTACACAGAAACTTCAGACTTTTAAAAACATGCACTTTAACCTTTGCATCTTAGTTTCAACTTTACAGAGGCAGCTAGCCTCCAATCAGTGGGGAGAGGATAGGGAGACACACTTCAGCCTCAAATCCTGTGGCTTATATAGGAGGGTAAGAGAGGAAACACTGCAAAACACTCTTCTCACTAAGCATCTGGAAACAGGGCCTAAGCTGATTGTTCAGTGGGTTGTGGTCAGTGTTTTGTTCCCAGTTCATTGTGACTACATGGTGAAATACAGTAGAACCGACCTAAAAAAACTACAGTGGTTATCATCCTGCATATACCTATAGGAAAAGCCCAAACTAAGAAAATAATTTCTACCTTGAGCCACAGGCCAATTAAGATGTCTTCAATTATGTATCTTTATACTTTCTTCATTAAAACACACAATACATACACACTTATAAGTGTATTTATTTAAATAAAACACATATACTCACATACTTATAAAGATGTATTGCTTTAAAGAAGAGGGAATAAAAACATGAATACAAAATCTTTTAAATGAACCCATAGAACTTCTGGGAAGGAAAAATATAATACTTAATTTAAACTTTATGGGATATGTTATGGGAAAAGTAGTGAGCTGAAAGACAGATCTGAAGGAATTATCTGGAAGGCAGCTTTGAGACAGATAAAGTGATAGAAAGTCAAAAAGAACTTAAAGTAAGCTGAGTAGTAACATCCATTTAATCTATATTCCAGAGAATTGGGGACAATTTTGGGGCAAACATGCGACTTCTCAATCAAAGCTGGCTTCTCAACTTGGAAGGCAGTGAACAGGTAATCACTATTCTCAAATTGCTCAGAAAAAATAACTGTCATTTGGAATTCTTTACCCAGCAAAACTATTTCAAACATTAGGGCAAAAGAAAAATAGTCTCAGGCAAAGAAAAATGAGAGAGAATTTACCACCAATGGAAAAGCCACTACTAAAGGTTTTACCTCAGGAAGAGCCAAAACTAACCCCAAAAGGAAATGTATACAAATATGATGAACAAGAAAATAGTAAACATGAGGATAGATTAAGATAAAAATGTCTAATAATTATGGTTTATAACAGCAAGAGAGTTAAATAACATTAAATAGGGTTAACTACAGCAAAGTACAGTACAACTATAGAATGTATTATGGAAGGTGGATGGCCGGAAATATATGTTTTGTATTTTACTTGATGATAATGATTAAGTTAGACTATTAACTACAGAACACAATGCATATTTTGAACCAGGGTTGGCAAACTCTTTCAGTAAAAAATGTGATAATAGATATTTAAGGCTCTGTGTTTCTGTTGCAATTACCCACCTCTGCTACTGCAGTGTGAAAGCAACCATCCACCATATGTACACTAATATGTGTGGATCTGTTCCAATAAAACTTTATTTACAAAAAAATGTTGTAGGTAGGATTTGGCCCATAGGCTGTAGTATGCTGACATCTATTCTAAACCAGTAGAGGGAATAATTGCAATGTGGTAAAATGTAATCAATTTAACAAGATAAAAAAAGAGAAAAGGATAAAAAGAAACATAGCAAAAAGGAAGTATTCATATAATAATATGATAGAACTAAATCTGACATGGTCATATAGTATTAAATGTAAATGGACTAAAAAGATCACTATTACCAGATTGGATTTAAAATAATAACTTCAACAGCTAGTTACATTCTGTTCAAAAGAGGCACACCTAAAACTTAAAAACACAGGAAGGTTGAAAGTAAAATGAAGGTAAATATATATCATGCAATACCCATGACAACAAAACTGAGTTAATCATATTAAGCCATTTCTAGGGAAATGAGGGTCAAAACATATCAATAAAACTTGTAATCACTATTGTCATTTCTAAGCTTAGATGTAAGACATAGGATTCCGTTTCAGAGCCATACAAAGTAAAAATTGATAGAATTTCAAGGAGAAATTAAAAGTGTACCTTTTAAGTGAGAGGTTTGAGCAAACCTCTCTCATTAACTGATAGATTAAGAGAAAAATGATCAGGAAGATAGAGCAAATATACCCATTTAACAAGCATTAATTAATTAACATGTAGCAAACATTGAAGAATACACATTATTTTCCAGCAAATATGGAAAATGTATGAAAATTGATCATTTCACCCAACTTCAAAAACTAAGGTTGCTAAGTCGAACCACTTTGGTGACAAGAATATGTGGGCATATTGGAAGAATTTATTTCTCCCTTGCCTTTCTTGAGATATGTAAGTAAATAATGAACAGAGTGCATCCTTTAGAAAGATTGCATCTGTGGGGATAGAGCGCTTCCTTTTGAATATAAGGACATACTGTTAGATTAACAATTGTTTTTCTGGTTTTTTTTTCCACCACTAAATTCCTTTAGAAGGATGGGAAAGACATTATTATACTTTGTGCTTCCTCCATTCTTCAAAATTATGGTGTATTACTGTGTATTTTTTTAATCTAGAAGTTTCTACAAAAGGTTAGATAATTGTAACAAATTATTTTAGGAAATGAGGTAAAGAGAAATAAAATGGTAATTAAAACACAAAATTTTTAAAAAGGACATACTGTTGTTGCCTATTCAATTTTTGGCAAGTCTTCTCATAAAATGGTTTCTAGAATGGCTTTTAAAATTGTCTGTTTAAAATTAATAAACAAAAAAATGATTTTACCTTGGCATATAATATTATTTCTTAAGGTTATTAAGACTGGTCATTTGAAAACTACTTGTCTTTGGGATGAAGGTCTACAATACTCAACAACACTTGTTGATGTCAGTAAGCCTGTCTAAGGTGTCCTACTTAGGACATGAAATAAAGCATAAGGAAATGAACAAGCAATTCTCAAAAGATGTTGTGAAAAAAAGGAAAAATATTTGAAAAATCTTGGCTATTGAACATAATGGATCCAATGAATCTCATCTCATACAAACCTCCTAGTGTTATTACTAAGTCAAAATAAATTAAAGTACTTTTTCTATCCCTAATACGTGAACACAGCTTCCTGACCTTGATAACATTTTTTTCATTCCCGGGGAATGCCCTCCCTCAGTTCTGCTTGGTGATATTCTACCTATTCCTGGAGGCCCTTCTCATTTGCTACTTCCCTCAAAAAGAACAAATACACCAAACCAGATGTGCTTGATCCCTCTAATAAGCCATCACAGCCCTCTTGCTTCTGAGACATGCTTCCCATTATGCCGGCTACTATAGTTATTTGGAAAAACCTTCTACATTGTAAGATGAAGAAATTTACCATATCCACTCATTTATTAATTCCTTAAAAATTATCATGAAGATATTCTTGGAGCTGATGTTCTAGAAATGATTTGGAAATGAATAGCTTAATGTATTACTTTAATGGGAAACAACAAACATAAAGGCAATACTGTCAAAATTGAGATAGAAGGGACTAGATTCCTTATTTTATTTTATTAAAAAAATTTTTTTGACCATACCAAGCACCATCAGGGTTCTTAGGTCCCTGACCAGGGATCAAACCCATGCCCTTTGCAGTGGGAGCATGGAGTCTTAACCACTGGATGGCCAGAGAAGTCCCAAGATTCCTTATTTTAAAATGAATGTCCCCAAAATATCTTTCACTTTTAGGGCATTCCATTCTAATCTCCATTTCATTAAGGTTTTTGTTTGTTTGTTTTTCCTGAGGTTTTATCTTGTTCTTTTGTTTGGAACATATTCCTCTATTTCTTCATTTTGCTTGACTTGCTGTGTTGGTTTCTATGCAGATGAAACAGCCGCCCTCTCTCAGTCTTGTAGGGTTGGCCTTGAGAAGATGAGGAACCTCATTGTTCAGCCCTGCCCTAGCTCTTGGCCAGCTCTCAAACTTTTGTGATTGTCCAAGCAGCCTATTTTACTTGAATAACTCCCAATAGTTGAAGGTGTGCCAAGACAGGCAATGTTCCAAAGGGGAGGATCTCAGTCAGCATCTAGATTCAGGCTGATTGGCAGCTTGACCCTCAGGCAGCAGCTTTATTTATTTATTTATTTATTTATTTATTTATTTATTTATTCATTTATTTATGGCTGTGTTGGCTCTTCGTTTCTGTGTGAGGGCTTTCTCTAGTTGCGGCAAGTGGGGGCCACTCCTCATCGCGGTGCGCGGGCCTCTCACTACCGCGGCCTCTCATTGCGGAGCACAGGCTCCAGACGCGCAGGCTCAGAGGCAGAAGCTTTTAAGTGATGCAAAATATACAAGGTCCTGTGGGACCAGAGCATAAACTGTGCTCAGAGTCAGGAGATCTAGAGGTGTCCCCTGGCGACTGTTGCAAAAATCGGGGTTCTATAGGAATGTGTAAACTCCTTTCTGGGAGTGAGCTGCACTGAGGCAGAGGGAGAGTGCAAAACTGGCATTCCCCAGCCCACCTTCACTGAGGGCACTCCGTAGCCTCTAGATGTGTGTTGAACCTGAAGCTTGCCCCTCGGGTTAAACAAGCAAGTCATCCTCTTTCAGAGAAGTCTGGGGATGTGTTTCAGGATGCTGTCCGTGCAGTGCCCTGGGGTGGTAGTTGGCCAAGAACTCTGTCCTGATTGTTAGAGCCCTGTGGGACTCAGGAACACAAGGCCCCCTGGGCACCAGAGCCAGATGATGCAGACATGCCCCCTGCTACAAAATTCAGGGCAGCAGACATACACAAGCTACCCTCCAAGAGATGCTGGTGCTCTGAAACAGGGCAGCCTATGTAAAATTGGTACCCACCCTCCGAGTTCTCAGGAAATGTTTACTGTCAGCCTTTAGATGTGTGTTTCATTAGAAACCTGCCCCTCAGGCTGCAGCTACGACGATAAGATGACAATGTTTCAGGGTGTTGTCTGTGCAGTGCCCTGGGATGGCAGCCAGCGAGAACTGTCTCTCCATCATCACAGTCCCCCGGGACCCAGGAAAGCAAGCAGCCCATGGCTTCCAGAGCCAGGGGATCAAAGGGCATCCCCTGGGTGGCAGCCATAGACACCGGTCACCAGATGTAAAAACTGGAGCACCAGACATGGGAGATACTGGTCCTCTGGAGGATGTGGAGGGGGTGCCCTTTGGAGGGAGGCAGAGTGGGAAGACGGCCCTCAATGAAAAAAGGGGAAAAAAAGTAAAAGGATGAAGAAAAAGAAAGAAAAAGAATAAAAAAGGAAAAAAAACGGAGAAAAAAAGGTAAAAGAAAAGAAAAGAAAAAAAGAGAGAGAGAGATGGGCCCTGCTGGCTAATCCAGGCAGAGGGGGAAGGGGTAACAGGAAGATGTGCCCCCTGGCCTCCATCCTGGAGGGTCTCAGTGGTCCCCAGCCCTCAGACCAGTGCTTTAAAATGAGCAAACGGGTGTCTCTTGCATCAGTTCCCGGGCGGTTTTCTAGGGCCTCCTCTGCTGGACGGCAAGCCTTGCGCAGCCTGGAGGAGGCATCTTCAGCTCATGACAGGCCATGGGTTTTGTGCAGGAACCATTTAGTTTTTAAAGCCCATGTTCTGCGGGCTCTTCTCTCAGGTACCGGATGTGGGGAAGGATGCTTTGCTCCTGGGGAGGGCCGGGAGTGAGCTCCCTGCCAACTGCGGGTCCCTGTGTCTGGGGTGGATTCACGGAGAGACTGTCCCAGCCTTTCCTACTCCCTTCCGGGGGATTTCCCTCTCGTTTACCCCGTGTGAAGGGGTCTCTTCACCAGTTTTTAGGTCTTTTTCAGAGGACATTTTTCCTATGTAGCTGTAGATTCAGCACGCCCCTGGGAGGAGGTGAGTTCAGGTGAGTTACCCATCATGGTATTGAATCGGAATCTCTAATTCTACTCTGGATAAAACAAGGAGCATAATGGGGCCCACAGGATGATTACTTCTCAATTATAGGAGGAAAAAAGCCTCTGTAAGGCAGGAAGTGCTGCTGCCTCGTTCCTATAGAGAAAATACAGAAGGGAGCACAGAGACAAGAGAAGTGATTTCTGTAGCATCTTTGGGAAGAGCAGTCCAGGGTCTTTCTCCTATGAACATGGCCTGGATAAGGGGAAGGAAGAGGGGATTACTTACTGAGCTTCACCCGAGGCTGGATTGCACCAAGTCGTTGAGAGTTTGATTTGGGATGCGTTAATTTCTGAAGGAAAGGTCCAGAGACTGGTTAGAAACAGGTGTCCTGAGATTACAGGAGAGGTCCTGGCCAGACATATAAATCCATAAGTCATCAACATATGATGGTGTTTAAAACCACATGATCAGTGAGGCCACCACTGCAGATAGAGATACTGCAGTGAATGACAACCCTTCCTCACTTTCTCACCCACAGCTCATTCACGACGAGGTCTACCTGTGAGAAACAGGTATTGACATGAAGACAATCACGGTTCTGCTCCCATCTGCCAGGGGGCTTTATGAATCACCTTATCTCTGTTTACTGAGAAAAGTCAATTAGAATTCCCTATAATTTATGCAGAAAATAAAATGTAGGTATTAACGTACTAAACATATTTATATAACTTTTGTCGTAATAATTTTTGCTGTGCATTTAAAAGAGTCCAAGGAGCTTCTGGAATGTGAATAGGGCAGTGAGATAAAACAGACAGACGAAACTAAATATCTGGGAACTGTTTGTATAAAATGTCATTAATATAAATGCTATATGCATATGAGTCCTTAATAAAGAACAAATTAAAAAGTAATGCATTCTGCCACAAATGAACCTATCTACAAAACAGAAACAGACTCAGGGACATAGAGAACAGAATGGTGGTTGCCAAGGGGGAGGGGGGAGGGAGAGGGATGGATTGGGAGTTTGGGATTAGCAGATGCAAACTATTATATATAGAATGGATAAACAACAAGGTCCTACTGTATAGCACAGGAAACTATATTCAATAACCAGTGATAAACCATAATGAAAAGAATATTAAAAAACAATGTATATATATGTATAACTGAGTCACTTTGCTGTACGGCAGAAATTATCACATTATAAGTCAACTATACTTCAAAAAAATTTTTTTAAGTCATGCATTATCTTTTATCAATTCTATATGTGTAATGGGGTGGGGGAGAAGAGCCTTAATGATAACATTAAACGTTTAGGAGAGACATAAGGGAGGCATTTAAAATACTACTGAACATTGAAATGGCTCTCAAAGAAAAGACTGAAAAACTCTATCGAAGTGCTGTTGATTTTTCATCATCCCTGTTTCTCAACTCTGACGAAATACAATTCTGCCTGAATTTTTTGGCTGTAAGTTCCTTTGCATATTATTAAAATTTCTTTGGTTTACATAGCTTTATTTTGAGCTAAAATATAGCTATTTGCTGTTTGTAAAACTGAACTTTTTTCTGCATTAAGAACTACTTGGTAAGAAAGTTTGTTTTCTAGAGAACTGCGTACACTAACACCAAATAATTTATATTACAAGGAAACAATATGAATACTAGTCCAACATTTTCTAGATGTTGCAGTATTAGTGTAACTGTGCTGTAGGTGAACAATACTATTATTGGGTTAAGATGTGTTATTTATCATTAGATATAATCATGTACCGTGTGTTAATACTATTTATAACAGTAGAACATATGGTTTTTTTTTTTTTTTTTTTTTTTTTTTGCGGTATGCGGGCCTCTCACTGTTGTGGCCTCTCCCGTTGCGGAGCACAGGCTCCGGATGCGCAGGCTCAGCGGCCATGGCTCACGGGCCCAGCCGCTCCGCGGCATATGGGATCCTCCCGGACCGGGGCACGAACCCATATCCCCTGCATCGGCAGGCGGACTCTCAACCACTGCGCCACCAGGGAGGCCCCCATATGGGTTTTTTTTCTGATACCTTTCTAGAATCTGTGCTGGTTGCTCTTATTTCAATTTTTACTAACTTTAAATAGCAGTGCCTCAAATTTTGCCTCCAGAGCCTGGAGAAGTCTTTAAAACATGTTCTGTGTTTTCTTTGTTTTATTATTCTAGGTTTCTAACAGTTCTCTTAGGAAGTGCTGTATCGTACATGATATTGTGGGAATTGATTCAGAAAAGTTTAGCCGAGTCTGCTGAATATTTAATTAGAATGAACATTTTGAAGAAGTCTGTGTTCTCACTTTGCCTTTCAAGCCTCTCCTAACAAAGATGTGGAAAGGACCAAACAATCACATCAGGAAGACAAATGTTTCCTCTGTTTGGAAATAAGTGCACTAAACCAGTTAACTCTAATATTATTTGTGAAAAAGAAAATGAAATTAGAAAGATGCTTGACCTGAAAAAGCTGTGTAAATTGACACATGTGCCATTCTTGATGGTCTAGGAAAAGTAGCTTTCCTTGTGGACGATTTTAAGTTCCTACTTATTAAAATTACATGAGACACACTCTAAAGACAATACAAAAATTAAAACAATTGTTGAGAAAAAAGTATAGGAACAATCTAATAGAAAATTAGTAAAAGTTTGAACTGGCATTTCCCCCCAAAAGAAAGAGTTATGGCCAAGTAATATAAGCAATAATGTTCAACCTCACAACATTTATAAAAAAGCAGAGACCACAATGAGATAACATTTCACGACAGATTGGCAAATAGATTTTATCAAGGAATAGTTTAATATTGAGTGTGGGAGAGAATATGGATCATTACGCTGCTAATAGTTGGTAAAATAATTTTGAAAACAATCTAGCTTAATCGTGTAAATAATATTCACATACTCTACCACCTAATAGTTCCTTTTCTAAATATTCACTATGGAAACACTCCTGGAGATCTTAACTAGGAAATGATACAAGAAGTCTTATAACAAAACAGTTTACCTTTTTTTTCACATCTTTATTGGAGTATAAATGCTTTACAGTCTTGTATTAGTTTCTGTGCTATAACAAAGTGAATCGGCTATATGTATGAATATATACCCATATCCCCTCCCTCTTGAGCCTCCCTCGTACTCTCCCTAACCCATCCCTCTTAGGTCGTCACAAAGCACTGAGCTGATCTCCTGATACTATGCAGCAGCTTCCCACTAGCCATCCACTTTACATTTGGTAGCAATGCTACACTCTCACTTCACCCCGGCTTCTGCTTCCCCCTCCCCATGCCCTCAAGTCCATTCTCTATGTCTGTGTCTTTATTCCTGCCCTGCCACTAGGTTCATCATACCACTTTTTAAAATCCCGTATATATGCATTAACATATGGTATTTGTTTTTCTCTTTCTGACTTACTTCACTCTGTATGACAGATTCTAAGTCCATCCACCTCATTACAAATAACTCAGTTTCGTTCCTTTTTATGGATGAGTAATATTCCATTGTATATATGTGCCACATCTTTATCCATTCATCTGTTGATGGATATTTAGGTTGCTTCCATATCCTGGCTATTGTATATAGTGCTGCAATGAACACTGTGGTACATGTATCTTTTTGAATTATGGTTTTCTCAGGATGTATGCCCAGTAGTGTGATTGCTGGGTCATATGGTAGTTCTATTTTTAGTTTTTTAAAGGAACCTTCTTACTGTTCTTCATGGTGGCTGTATCAATTTACATTCCCACCAACAGTACAGTATGGTTCTCTTTTCTCCAGCATTTACTGTTTGTAGAGTTTTTGATGATGGCCACTCTGATCTGTATGAGGTGATAACTCATTGTGGTTTTGATTTGCTTTTCTCTAATGATTAGTGATATTGAGCATCTTTTCATGTACTTGTTGGTCATCTGTATGTCTTCTTTGGAGAAAAGTCTGTTTAGGTCTTCCCTCCATTTTTGGATTGCATTTTTTGTTTTTGTGATATTGAGCTGCATGGGTTGCTTGTATATTTTGGAGATTAATCCTTTGTCAGTTGCTTCATTTGAAAATATCTTCTCCCATTCTGAGGATTGTCCTTTTGTCTTGTTTATGGTTTCCTTTGCTGTGCAAAAGCTTTTAAGTGTCATTAGGTCCCATTTGTTTATTTTTGTTTTTATTTCCATTTCTCTAGGAGGTGGGTCAAAAAGGATCTTGCTGTGATTGGTGTCATAATGTGTTCTGCCTATGTTTTCCTCTAAGGGTTTGATGGTGTCTGGCCTTACATTTAGTTCTTTAATCCATTTTGAGTTTATTTTTGTGTATGGAGTTAAGATGTGTTGAATTTCATTCTTTTACATGTAGCTGTCCATTTTTCCAAGCACCACTTATTGAAGAGGCTGTCTTTTCTCCATTGTGTATTCTTGCCTCCTTTGTCAAAGATAAGGTGACCATATGTGTGGGGGGGTTTATCTCTGGGTTTTCTATCCAGTTCCATTGATCTGTATTTCTGTTTTTGTGCCAGTAACATACTGTCTTGATGATTATAGCTTTATAGTATAGTCTGAAGTCAGGGAACCTGATTCCTCCAGCTCTGTTTCTATTAATATTGCTTTGGTTATTTGGGGTCCTTTGTGTTTCCATACATTTTTAAAAATTTCTTGTTCTATTTCTGTAAAAAATGCCATTGGTAATTTGATAGGGATTGCACTGAATCTGTAGATTTTTTTTTTGTAGTATAGTCATTTTCACAATATTGATTCTTCCAATCCAAGAGCATGGTATATCTCTTCATCTGTTCATGTTATCTCTGATTTCTTTCATCACTGTTTTATAGTGTTCTGAGTACAAGTCTTCTGCCTCCTTAAGTAGGTTTATTCCTAGGTATTTTATTCTTTTTGTTGTTATGGTAAATGGGATAGTTTCCTTAATTTCTCTTTCTGATCTTCTGTTGTTAGTGTACAGGAATACAAGAGATTTCTGTGCATTAATTTTGTATCCTGAAACTTTACCAAATTCATTGATTAGTTCTAGTAATTTTCTGGTGACATCTTTAGGATTTTCTATGTATAGTGTCATGTCATTGGCCAACAGTGACAGTTTTACTTCTTCTTTTCCAATTTGTATTCCTTTTATTTCTTTTTCTTCTCTGATTGCTGAGGCTAGGACCTCCTATACTATGTTGAATAATAGTGGCGAGAGTGGACATCCTCATGTTGTTCCTGATCTTAGAGGAAATGCTTTCAGTTTTTCACCATTGAGAATGATGTTTGCTGTGGGTTTGTCATATATGGCTTTTATTATGTTGAGGTAGGTATGTTCCCTCTCTGCCCAGTTTGTGAAGAGTTTTTACCATAAACAGGTGTTGAATTTTGTCAAAAGCTTTTTCTACATCTATTGAGATGATCATATGGTTTTTATTCTTTAATTTGTTAATATGGTGTATCACATTGATTGATTTGCATATACTGAAGAATCCTTGCATTCCTGGGATAAATCCCACTTGATCCTTTGGTGTGTGACCCTGGTAATGTGTTGTTGGATTCTGTTTGCTAGTATTTTGTTGAGGATTTCTGCGTCTATGTTCATCAGTGATATTGGTCTATAATTTTCTTTTTTTGTGATATCTTTGTCTGGTTTTGGTATCAGGGTGATGGTAGCCTCATAGAATGAGTTTGGGAGTATTCCACCCTCTGCAATTTTTTGGAAGAGCTTGAGGATAGGTGTTAACTCTTCTCTAAATGTTTGATAGAATTCACCTGTGAAGCCATCTGGTCTTGGGCTTTTGTTTGTGGAAGATTTTTAATTACAGTTTAGTTTCATTACCTGTGATTAGTCTGTTTATATTTTCCAATTCTTCCTGGTTCAATCTTGGAAGGTTGTACTTTTCCAAGAATTTGTCCATTTCTTCCAGGTTGTCCATTTTATTGACATATAGTTGTTTGTAGTAGTCTCTTAGGATGCTTTGTATTTCTGTGGTGTCTGTTGTAATCTCTCCTTTTGCATTTCTAATTTTATTGATTTGAATCCTCTCCCTTTTTTGCTTGATGAGTCTGGCTAAAGGTTTATCAATTTTGTTTATCTTGTTAAAGAACCAGCTTTTAGTTTTATTGATCTTTGCTATTGTTTTCTTTGTTTCTATTTCATTTATTTGTGTTCTGATCTTTATGATTTCTTTCCTTCTACTAACTTTGGGTTTTCATTGTTCTTCTTTTTCTAGTTGCTTTAGGTGTAAGATTAGGTTGTTTATTTGAGATTTTTCTTATTTCTTGAAGTGAGCTTGAATTGCTATGAACTTCCCTCTTAAAACTGCTTTTGCTGCATCCCATAGGTTTTGGATCATCATGTTTTCATTGTCATTTGTTTCTAGGTATTTTTTGATTTGATCTTTGATTTCTTCAATTATCTCTTGGTTATTTAGTAATGCACTGTTTAGCCTCCATGTGTTTGTGTTTTTACTCTTTCTTCCTGTTATTGATTTCTAATCTCAAAGTGTTGTAGTCAGAAAACATGCTTGATATGATTTCAATTTTCTTAAATTTTCCAAGGCTTGATTTGTGACCCAAGATGTGATCTATTCTGGAGAATGTTCCATGTGCACTTGAGAAGGAAGTGTATTCTTCCTCTTTCGGGTGGAATGTCCTAAAAATATCAATTAAGTCTATCTGGTCTATTGTGTCATCTAAAGCTTGTGTTTCCTTATTTATTTTCTGTCTGGATGATCTGTTTATTGGTGTAAATAGGGTGTTAAAGTCCCCCACTATAATTGCATTACTGTCAATTTCTCCTTTTATGGCTGTTAGCATTTTCCTTATGTATTGAGGTGCTCCTATGTTGGGTGCATAAGTAATTATAATTGTTATGTTTTCTTCTTGGATTGTTCCCTTTATCATTATGTAGTATGCTTCCTTATCTCTTGTAACAGTCTTTATTTTAATGTCTATTTTATCTGATATGAGTATTACTACTCCAACTTTCTTGTGATTACCATTTGCATGGCATATCTTTTTCCATCCCCTCACTTTCAGTCTGTATGTGTCCCTAGGTCTGAAGTGGGTTTCTTGTAGACAGTATATATAAGGGTCTTGTTTTTGTATCCATTCAGTCCATCTTTGTCTTTTACATGGAGCATTTAATACATTTACGTTCAAGGTGATTATTAATATGGATATGTATGTTCCTATTACCATTTTATTAATTGATTTGCGTTTGTTTTTGTGGGTCTTTTTCTTCTCTTGTGTTTACCACTTAGAGAAGTTCCTTTAGCATTTGTTGTAAAGCTAGTTTGATGGTGCTGAATTCTTGTAGTTTTTGCTTGTCTGTAAAACTTTTGATTCCTCCATCAACTCTGAATTAGATCCTTGCTGGGTAGAGTAGTCTTGGTTGTAGGTTTTTCCCTTTCATCACTTTAAATATGTCCTGCCACTCCTTTCTGGCTTACAGAGTTTCTGCTGAAAGATCAGCTGTTAATCTTATGGGGATTCTGTTGTATGTTATTTGTTGCTTTTCCCTTGCTGCTTTTAATATTTTTTCTTTATATTTAATTTTTGATAGTTTGATTAATATGTGTCTCAGTGTGTTTCTCCTTGGGTTTGTCCTGTATGGACTCTGCACTTCCAGGACTTGATTGACTATTTCCTTTCCCATGTTAGGGAAGTTTTCGACTATAATCTCTTCAAATATTTTCACAGACACTTTCTTTTTCTCTTCTTCTTCTGGGAGCCCTATAATTCGAATGTTGATGTGTTTAATATTGTCCCAGATGTCTTTGAAGCTGTCCTCTATTCTTTTCATTCTTTTGTCTTTATTCTGCTCCCTGGCAGTTATTTCCACCACTTTATCTTCCAGCTCACTTATCCATTCTTCTGCCTCAGTTATTCTGCTACTGAAACCTTCTGGAGTATTTTTAATTTCAGTTATTGTGTTGTTCATCATTGTTTGTTTGCTCTTTAGTTCTTCTAAATTCTTGTTAAATGTTTCTTGTATTTTCTGTATTCTGCTTCTGGATTTTGGTTTATCTTTACTATCATTACTCTGAATTCTTTTTCAGATAGGTTGCCTATTTTGTCTTCATATATTTGGTCTTGTAGGTTTTTATCTTGCTCCTTCATCTGTAACATATTTTTTTGTCATTTCTTTTTTTTTTTTTTTTTGCTGAGTGTGGCTGTATTCCTGTTTTACTGGTTGTTTGGTCTGAGGCGTCCAGCACTGGAGTTTGCAGGCAGTTGTATAGAGCCAGATCTTTGTTCCAAGATGAGGACTTCCAGGAGGCCTCACTCCAATTAATGTTCCCTGGAGTCTGAGGTTCTCTGTCAGTCCAACGGTTTAGACTTGGAACTCCCACCACAGGACCTTGGGCCTCACCTCTGGCCTGGGAACCAAGATCCTGCAAGCCATGTGGTGCAGCAAAAAAAAAAAAAAAAAAAAAGAAGAAAGAAAAAAGGAACAGAACAATCACAAAGATAAAAAAGAAAATAAAATTAGAAATAAAAATCTATTAGGAAAAATAAAAATATAATTGAAACAGCTACAACCAGGTAAAACAAAACCACAACAGAAAAAAAAGAAAGGGGTGGTGGCATCAAACCAAGAGGGGCAGAACAATAACAAACTATAAAGAATAAAATAAAATTAGAAAAATAAAAGATTTATTAGAAAAAAATATAAATTAATCAACAACAAGTTAAAACAGAACCCCAACCTAAAAGAGGAAAGAAGAAAAACAATGAAAAAAAAAACAACCTTGGCTCTAGGGGCAGTGTTTAGGCAGGGATGGAACCTAGGCAGGGGCAGTGTTTAGGGTGGTGCAGGACCTGGGGGTGGTGATGATGTTTGAGTGTGGGGTGGGGCTTAGGCTCAGGACCAACTCAGCTGGACAAGGCCTAAGTGGAACAACATTCAAGTGTGGGGTGGGACCTCTGCTTAGGACCTGCATGGAAGGGGAGAGGCAGCATGTCCAAAGCGGTGCCTCTGGAGTGTGAAGTTCCAGAGTTGGGAGGTAAGGTCCTCAATGAGGGTGTGTGGGTGGGGTTTAGGCCCAGCAGAGTTGGAGGGGTTCTAAGAGGGGGTCTCCAAATGTAGCAGTAGGGCTGTGGGTGGGGGTGTAGGGGCAGGGCTTGGGTTCTTCACAGCAGGACGGAGGCTCTGAGGGCAGAGGATTAGGCCTAGGAGCCCAACAGGCTCCCCAGTGCCTAAGTGAACAGGGAAAGCACTGGCCACATACCCTTCCATTCCTCAGTCTCCACGCATGGTCTCCACGAGGGTCTTACCTGTCCCCACTGGACCCCTAACAGAGGGTGGGTCCCACTGGGTATAGGAAATCCTCCCCTCCCCAGCCACCCTTCAGGGGTGCCAATCCCAGATGTCTGGCCTTACTTTTGATCCTCTTCCCTCCTTCCCACTCCCTCAAGTCCTGCATGGCAGGAGGGGGTCTCGGTGGGCAGGGGATCAGGCCTGTGATCTCAGCATGCTCCCAGTGGCCAAGTGGGCAGGGGAAACCTGGGCATGCTCCCTTTTGATCCTATGCCTACCCAATGGTCCCCCAATTTCCCCCTTAGAGCATGGGATCCCTTCCCCTCCCCCAGCCAGTCCTCAAGGTCCCAGTTGTGTCCCTCCTCCACTTCTCCTCCCCCCTCACTCCCCCCTACACCCCACATCCTACTCAGTCACTGGGGGTTCCTCCCATCCCCTTAGGTGTCTGTGGTCCCCCACTCATCCCTGGTAGATGCCCTAGTTGTGTGGAAATGTGAATTCTGCATCCTCCTAGTCTGCCATCTTGACTCTGCCCTCCCAAAACTGTTTACCTTAACAGACAATAATAAACAACCAAACAAATAACTGTCTATATGTTACAACTAAAAACCTGGACAAGACAGAGATGTTTATCTATAGAAATAGACAATCGTATTGTACAGTAAGGAAAATGAGTCAACCACAACTCTATAGATAAATCTCACAAGCATAAAGTTGAAAAAATATATTGTAAAACATTATATATGGTATGATGTAAATTTTATAAATCTCAAAATAAAATCAAATGATATATTTCTGGTGTACATACATTAAAGAATAGCAAAGATAGCATATATAGAATGAATAATCAACAAGGTCCTGCTATATAACACAGAGAACTATATTCAGTATCCTGTGATAAACCATAATGGAAAAGAATATGAAGAAGAATGTGTATATATGTATAACTGAATCTCTTTGCTGTACAGCAGTAATTAATACAACATTGTAATTCAACTATACTTCAATAAAAATACATTAAAAAAAAGTATAACAAAGGTAAAACAAAAAGTCAAAATTCAAGAAAATAATTATCACAAAGGGATGGGGAAATGATATTAATTAAGGATGGGGCTATCCATAACAAAATCTCTTAGTATGAATGGTAACATAAATGGATAAGTTCATTAATATTTAAATATATATATATATATATATATATATATATATATATATATATATACGCATTGTGTTTCAGTTAGCTTTTGCTGTGTAAAAGGATAAGCTTGCATCTTAGTGGGATACTACAATGATTTATTAGCTCACAACTTTGTGGATCCGTCATTTGGACTAGACTCAACTGTGATTGTTCTACTGATCTTGCCTGGGCTAACTCCTGAAGCTACAGTCAGCTGATGCATCTGCTGGGGCCAGATGTTCTAAAACAGCCTCATTCCCATCTGGCAGTTGGTGCAGGCTCCTGTCACCTAGGAGTGATAGTGTGGCCAGGCCCATGTTGTTAGCAGGGTAACCCAGGCTTGGTTCCATGCCAGTGGGCATAAGATCACCAGGAGATAGTGTGTATAACCTCAGATATCACTTTCCCCTTAATCACTTCCCCAAGTAAGCTTTCTGGAACAGTTGCTTTACCAGTGGTGTCTTTATAGATCAAGAGGGGTTTGATTCTATGTAAATTAATTGTGAATGGCTTAAGTGATACATGGTATGCCTAAAAGAAAATGAAAACCACCAGTAACAAATGTGAAGTTCCTCCAGGCACAGGGAGTTAGAGAAAAGGGAAGGAAGCAAGAGGAGCAGATTTTTATGTGTTAAAGTGGGGTTTATGGTAGATGGTGTTAATAGATCCACTTATTCACCCTCCCTTGTATCCACATTCCTTGTCATTGGACTGTGAGGTTCCTGTCGCTAAAAGGTGAAGTGTATTTCCACACTTCTTGCCATTGGACTCTGAGGTTCCTGTCGCTAAAAGGTGAAGTGTATTTCCACACTTCTTGCCTTTGAACTTGAGCCCATAACTTAACTTACTTTGTCTAATGGAAGATTGATGGGTGTGATATGAAAAAATCATTGGAAAGTACTTGCACAATTGGGCTTTCTCTATTGCACCCCTACCGATACCATAAGGATATGTTTAGGCTAGCTTGCTGTTCCAGGAGAAAGATAAGAAACTCTGGAAGCTAGGAAACCATGAAAACATGAAAGAGCCCAGGCAAGATCAACAGAGTTGTTAAGTCTTGCCTAGCTTAGATCAGCTAACCCACAGGTGGCTTGAAGACGGATGAGTAAATAAATGTTTATCCCGTACACTGCTGAGATGTTTAGAGCTGATTGTTACACAGCATTACTGTGGATTTAGCTTACTGATACAGAGCTATAAAATTGGATGGAGTTTTGCTCCAAGGTCTCTCTTCTCTTTTTCACTGGTGAAACAAATATTTGGTTGATTAGCCCTGAGTTGTGGGTATCACTATGCTCTGGTTTCTCAAAAATTTTAGTTTTGGACAAGTGCAGAGATCTGTTTCATACAGCTATTTCTAGAATGAATGTTAATGTCCAATATCTCTCATATGTTTATTATTTTTCCAAGGGAATTAAACTCAAGATCTACTCTTAGAATCACATCCTGTATTCCATTATGATAAAAAAGAAATCAAAGTTGATTTTTGCTCTACATATCAAATAATTTTCAATATGGCTATCAAATCACAAAGGTAATTATTATTATATTCTTTAAACAAACAGAATTTACTTGCAGTTGGAATTATTTTCAAAATTTCTTTTTCTTTAATTTTGTAACCAGTGTGTATATATATATATATATATATATATATAGTACTATATCACATACTTTATTTCCCATTAGTCCTCATGGCAGTAAAGAACAACTGGTGAATTTCTGTCAAAAGGTCCCAAATTCCAAATTGTCACTATAGGAAGCTGAAAGTTGAATTATTTCCCAAGGGTAATAAAAATTTCCCCCTTATTTTGTGTCAAGAGAATACTAACAATCACAATTCTTTTAATATTTTTTTTAAAGTTAAAATTCTTTTTTTAAAAAACAGGGGTAGTTTGTAGTTTAATTACATGGTAGAAGGATCCTATTACTTAGATATTGTCTTCTATCAGCTGGTATATTTTCTTCTATGAATATCTTTATAACTATTGGCCATGGTTCCTTATATGTTTTAATGAACATAGGTTATTTTTGACAAAAATGGTTAATTATTTATTCTCTGGTAGGAGACATATGATAAATTAGTTTCATTTTAGAAATCCTTATAACTGGAAACATTTCCAAAAGAGCATACCATGATGAATAAAATACATTAGAAAAGTAGTTGCCCTGTTATGTTAGTTGATGTTGAGAAATATGATAGAATAGGAAGACTACATTGCCCTTCACCTGTACCCATTCCTCTTCTTGAATATTTTCTTCTTAGAATATCACACCTATTCTGGTTACTCCTCTCCCAGGTATATGGAAGGCTCATACCCTTCAAGAGTTCAGTTTAGATATGCCTACGTGGGTCCCTGCTGCTAGAAACCTCTTTTGCCTCTTCCTTGCACTGCTGAAGCAACCAAATACCATATACTAATGGTTACCAGTTTTGTTTGGTTCTGCTCTTATTGTATTTATGTCTGGGAAATCATAAATATGGTGTCACTAGTTTAATGTCTCATCCAAGCTGAAGTAATATATTTCAGTTTCAACAGATTAAATATTACATTGGTAGATACAAACTGTAGTTATGATTTGAAAGTAAGTAGTTTGGTAATAGGAATTACAGAAATTATTCAGAGAGGAAGATTCTTTTATATAGGTGAGTCTTATCTTGCTACTTACTGTATTTTTCTTGTCTAGGGCTCACCTTTCAAGGACTTATGCTCTGTAACATTGGCCTGGGACCCCTGGTTACACTGCATCTCACAGAAGTTCAAGAAATGGTATTTTGTCTGACATTTTCTAGGACAAAAACAGCATTAGCAGCAACAATAAAAAAATAAATAACCTCCAAAATAGTAGCAGAAATAATTAACTATTGAGACTTGCTTAAAAATTCTGTATGCCATATAAAACCAATGAAAATGGAATTCAATAAAAATAAATGCCCTTGGCAGTCTTTATATTAGTAGAGGAAAAAAAAATAGTTATATACTTCTAGCAATACATAAAGAGTAAGAAGAAATTGATAATTGGCCCATATATCTAGTTTACCGAGCATCTCAGTTGGTTTAATTTAGATGAGGGTCTTTTACAAATAATGTATTAAGATTTTAAAATTTTGACCTGTAGTTCTGGCTCACAGAGAATCAATCTAATTTAATCACAATTTCTCTCATCTGGATTTCAGCATGTCTAACAGAATTGAAAAACTGGAGCTATAGAGTTGATTTATAAACATTTTATTAGGACACTAAAACCTCAATCTTACCCTAAAATCTTTGGATGTAATTTAAACTCCGGGAAAATTAAGTGCTTTAGATTTAAATTTTAACCTTGAATATCTTCAAGGAAAATCCTAATAATCAAAGAAATGTAATTTTAAGTACTCAATCACACTAAATAGCTACAATTTGAGGTTGTTTTTTAGTTGGAATATAAGTGAGTATAATTTATAGGGTAGAAAATAATTTTATTTTGCCAATGGGATTAGAATCAACAATTTAAAATCTAAGATCATATAAAGTGTTAATATGAAAAATTAATTTCAAACCTCATCTCCTGAATCAATGAGAGCTTTGAATTCCCATCATGCAATTACCCACATTCCATATTAATTTAATAGGAAGGAAATGGAAGATGGGTGAAATAGTAAACAGCTGGTCAAATCTTTACATGATTAAGTACCACATTGATGGAATGAAGTAGGTAATTACTTTTTCACATGGTGAGGATGATACATAATATTTTTCTGCAAAAGCTGATTGGAAATGTTTTGTGGGATCAGGAAGAGTGGGTTGGTGGGAAGGACTTTGTACCTAAGTTTTTGTACCTGGATATTTTGACAGTACCATAGTTTCAAGGTAATTCCTTAACCAAACACAGTATCTCTTGAGCCAATTTATCTTTAATGATCTAATTGCCAGAATTGTATTTTTATCAACATTAGCCTAATGAGGGTCAAAGTATTCAATTAATATATTAAATATTTTATATTTATTAAGTATATATGTATCTTATGTTTAGGATTTTATATCTGTCCTACAGTATGGGACTGTAAGCTTCCAGAAGACAAAGACTGTTTGAGTGTGTGTTGAATTATTCCAGTTATTTCTAGCAACTACCCAGGTGTCAATATATCATAGACATTGCTCAGGTGTCAATGAATTGATGAAAGAAAGAATGAATGGAACCATCTAACTCATTTAGGTTTTTTCACTTTTTAAGTAAAGGACGGTGGTTTAGACTTAAGTATGTGTGTTATTCAATTATTCTTTGAGCTTATAATTTAGTATTTAGATTTGTGGGGTTTTATTTTTTCCTGTAAACTTTGCAAATCCAAAATTAATTACTCACCTCTTAATCTTTGATTTCCTTATACTATTTATATGGTTCCCTAGTACCAAACTAACAATACCCCAGATCTTTACCTCCAAAGGACACTTGATAACAGATGACCTTAGAAAATACCTTTAATCAGGTTCCATCACTTCATGTTAAGAGCTGTTTGAGTCCCATCTTGAAATATTAATGAGAATTTGGCTGCCTTCTACCCTATTTCAGTCAGATGGCCAATACCAAATTCCCTACATATTCTGAAGGTTCTTTCCTGCCATGTTGTGAAAATCTTATGTTGCAAGAAATAGAAACTGACATCTTAGGAAAAAAATGACTGTTCTAGATAGAAAACTAGAAATTAGCACCATAGAAAAATCAATTGATTGCTGAAGATTGAGAGTTGGAAAATGGACATTTAGAGAGGTGTTACATCTCTGAAATCCTGAACACACAATGGCAGAGTGTCTAAAAGGAAGATGGAGTGAAGAGAGGTATAGTGAATTTTGTCAGTGCTTATCCAAGAACACTTTTTCAAAAATTTTATTTATTTATTTTTATTTTCGTTGCTGTGCGTGGGCTTTCTCTAGTTGTGGCAAGTGGGGGCTACTCTTTGTTGCAGTGTGTGGGCTTCTCATTGAAGTGGCTTCTCTTGTTGTGGAGCATAGGCTGTGGGCACACAGGCTTCAGTAGTTGTGGTTTGTGAGCTCTAGAGCGCAGACTCAGTAGCTGTGGCACACGGGATTAGTTGCTCCATGGCATGTGGGATCTTCCTGGAGCAGGGTTCGGATCCGTGTCCCCTGCATTGGCAGGCGGATTCTTAACCACTATGCCACCAGGGAAGTCCAAGAACCCTTTTTACAGTTTTGTGTTTTCTTCACCTCAGGCAGAGAGCCAGAAGAACCTGGGGATTTACCTATAACTAAGAATCAGAGGGGGCACATATGCATCTCCAAGCTGCAGGCCCCTTCCAGGTGAGGCAGTTCTAGCCCTGCAGGGTGCACCTATGGGACCAGATCAGAGATGCTCTGATGGATTTCCCTGAGGTTTTAGCATGCCGATGTATTAGTTTCCCATTACCACTATAACAAATGACCACAAACTCACTGGCTAAAGTTACATAAACTGAACATCACGAGTCCAAAATTGGCTCCTTTGGGCTGATAAAGTGTTAACAGTGCTGTCATCGAGCAGGAGGCCCTGCGGGAAGATTGTGTCCTTGTCTTTTCTAGATTCTAGATGCCATTTCTCAGTTTGTGGGCCCTTCATTCATTTCCATCTTCAAGGCCATCTTCCAGCATTTTCAAACACCTCTCAGTCTCTGACTTCTGTCTCCCTCTTTCACTTTCCAGGGCGCTTGTGATTGCATTTGGCCCATTTGGATAATCCAGGTAATCTCTCTGTCTCAAGATCCTTAACTTAATCACAGCTGTAAAGTTCGTATTGCCATTGAGATAACTTATCCATAGGTTCCAGAGATTGGAATGTGACATGTTTTTTTGGGGGGGGAGGGGTATGGAAACTCCCATGCTAGTTCCCCCCCCCAGCAGGATTTCCTCAGTAAAACACTTACATTGGAATCATTGTCTAAGGATATGTTTTGGGGGAACATGACCAAATACAGGGCCTTTGGAAATAAAAAATAATGAATATCTATTAAAGCCAAGGTCTGTAATTGATTCAGGAAAGCTTCTGGTTTGCATGAATACCTCTCCTCCTACCCATAGTTTCACGAAAATGATTGGAACCAACATTTTAAATGAAGAACCCAAACACAATAGTATTGGAAAACAGGAAATAGAGCTACCAGTGGACCAGAAAGTTTAAACAAACCCTAGAAGCTAAAAAACAGGTGGGATAGAATTAATGGAGAAAACAGAGCAGAAGAATCAAAGCCAAGATTCCAGAAGTGAAAGAAATCGATCCTAATGGAGCCCATGAGAAATTCTAAGATCAGAGACAGTACAAAGACTGGGAGAGGGTCCTGGGAATCATCAGGGACATTAATTAATTAAATAACTGCTTTAGTAATAGTGGGGCCTGAAGAGACCTATTCCCTCTCTTGCCTCCTTTGCCATATTTGTGGATAACATGACTGACAACAGCTGTATTTGCCTCAAGGCTAGAACCTAACACCTGTCTGGGGAGATATTCTAGAATGAATTTGGGCCTGTGAGAGAAGTAGAGAAGGTTTTGAAATAACTCCAGACCTTTACATCAGACACTGAGAAAACACTAAAAAAGTGAGAGTGAGGGAGAAAGAAAAGAAGAAACAAGAAAGTTCAATCTGATAGTGAAATACAGTAAATCACTTTATCCCCAGAGTAAAAGTCTCTTTAATTTGATAATTAAAGGGATCTATAGTCTGCCTACTCCATAATCAAGTGTATTGACAGTGTATTGACCTGTTGTATGACCCAACTATCTAACAGAAGCCAATAGTTGGGTCTCTCATTTAAGCTCTTGGGAAAATAGACAACACAACCAGAGAGAAAATCTATGAAATAACTTTGTACATTTTCTGAACTAGGAACTAAGATTAACACATATTTGGAACACACACACACCATAAATAGATGGAAGAAAGTATACCCACTAACACCAAAAGAATTAAAAGCACCAAAGGAGCTAAAAGTTATATGGAACAAAGGGAATTTTACATTTTAAACAGGTGTATTCCTGGGTTCCTCAACTTTGGTACTATTGACATTTTGGACCAGATAATTTTTCTAGTGGGTGTTCCTGTGAATTGTAGGATACTTAGCAACATCCCTGACCTATACCCACTAGATATCAGTAGCAAACCTCATGACTGTGACAAGCAAATGTTGCCAAATGCCCCCTAGAAGGCTAATTCATGAGAAACACTGGGAGAATTCAGAGATTTGAGAGAGTATTATATAAATAAATTAAGAATAGATTGCTCCTGAAGAATGAACAATTTAGAAATCAAGACAGAAATTATAAGATATAAATATATTTTTCCCCAAATTGAAACAAATCAAATGAATGGACCAAACAATAAAATGGGTCAGGCTAAAAAACCAAACTAGTGATCTATCTAAAAGTATGGAATAATGCAGAGCTAAAGACAAATATGAAAATGGCATGAGAAAAACCTGAGAGAATATCGAAAATGGAGGTATTTAAAAACATGTCCAGAAGCAGAAGGAAAGAGACAAGAATATGGAAGAAAACAATCAAATAGATAATAAAAGAAAATTTCCCTGAGCTGCAGCAAGACATGGTTCTTCAAATTGAAAGGACTCAAAATTGTCCAAAGGGATGAACTAGGAAAGGTCTACACATGTATGTCTCCAATCTCAATGAAGAGAAACATTCTAAAATCTCTTTGGTAAACTGAAACTGATTAAACACAAGAAATTGATTATACACAAATGAGTTAAAGATGAATCAATAGATCAAAGATAACATTGGATACTAGGAAACAATGGAGCAATGCTTTCAATTTCTTTCAAAAAATATATTCAACTTAGAATTCTATACCAAATCATGTTGTCAAGAAAGTAGGAAGACAATGTAAAGATACTTAAAACTCAGAATATCTCCTGCTCATTTGTCTCTAATGAAGGTAAAATTTCTCAAGCAAAATTAAGAGCACAATAAGAAGAGGATGTCTTCAGATAAGAGTGATAGCTGATTATGACTATGAAAAAAAAAAGCTGAAAAACTTAGTAGAGATCATGTTAGACCTTGGTGTCTGGGACATTCTCCTGTGGGTTTCAGGGACTTAGTGACATAGGAATGCATTTTCTTCTCTGGGGGCTTCATCCCCTTTCTTTATTCTGCATTAAAGTATATTTATGTAATTATAATACACTACATTTTGGTTTTATTCTTTATATATTAAAATGAATAGTATCATGTCATCTGCAAACAGTGACAGTTTTACTTCTTCCTTTCCAATTTGGATTCCTTTTATTTCTTTTTCTTCTCCTATTGCTGTGGCTAGGACTTCCAAACCTATACTGAATAAAAGTGGTGAGAGTAGGCATCCTTACCATATGACCCAGCAATTCCACTCTGGATATATATCACAAAAGAACAAAAAACACTAATTCAAAAAGATACATGCACCCCAATGTTCACAGCAGCACTATTTACAATTGCCAAGATATGAAAGAAACCTAAGTATAGTGGAATAACATAATATAATGGAATATTATAATAATATAATATAATGATAATATATTATTATAATAATAATGTATAATATAATAATATAACATAATGGAATATTACTCAGACATAAAAAAGAATGAAATTTTGCCATTTACAGAAACATGGATGGACTTGGAGGGCATTATGTTAAATGAAATAAGTCAGACAGAGAACAACAAATGATGTATAATAACACTTACATGTGGAATCTAAAAAGTACAAGAAACTACTGAATATAACAAAAAAGTAACAGAGTCACAGATATGGAGAACAAGCTAGGAGTTACCAGAGGGGGGCTGGGGAAGGGCAATATATAAGGGTGGAGCAGTGTGAGGTACAAACTACTGGGTGTAAGATAGGCTCAAAGATGTATTGTACTACATGGAGAATGTACCCAATATTTTGTAATAACTGTAAATGGAGTATAACCTTTAAAAATTGTATAAAAAATTAAAAAAATTAAAATCAGATAACAATAAAATAAAATGAACTATTCATCAAATCAAATAAAACTATAATGGTATTTCTGTCCAGAATCCTGTGATAATAACACTTAATATAAAATGTAGATATAACTGTCCAAGTTACCTATTGCTGACCCAAAACCTAGTAGCTTAAAACAACAATCATGTTATTATTATCTCTCATGGTTCAGGTATTGACTTGGTTCAACTACTCTGGGTCTCTCAGTGGCCACAGTCAGATTGTGGCTGGGCTTAGTATCATCTCCATCACTTCCTCACATGTCTGGAGGTTTATCCCAGCAGTCAGCTAGGACCTCAGCTGGGTCTGCTGGCTGAAACCCCTACACATGGCCCCTCCTTGTCATCTGGGTTTCTTCAGAGCCTGGTGGCTGAGTTCCAAGAATGAACACCCAAGAGAACCATGAAAAAGCTGTGTTGTCTTTTATGACCTACCCTCGGAAGTCAAGTTACATTACTTCTGTTCTTTTCACAAGCAAGTGAGGTTCAAGGGAAGGGAATGAACACCCCACATCTCAATGGGAGGAGAGTCAAAATTACACTGTCAGATGAGGGGTGACAGAGCTTATCTTGGAAAATAAAATCTGCCACAGTCAGCAACACACTTGGGATGTAAGTGGAGGAGGGCAATGAAGTGCAATTTTGGTAAATCCCTCATTTTTTTTTTACAGTGGTTTAAGCAATAGGTACATTCTACATCAAAACAGAGAAATATTATTTAAAGTCATAACTATAACACTGGATAATGTAAACAGCAGGATTTGCCAATTCTGGGAGAGCATCTGTGGGTAGGGATTGGGGTGGTGGAATTTTTTTTTAACTTTGCCTGTATTACTCTTTTAAAATTGTATATGAATTTTTATTTGAATATATATCTAGTAGGATACAATAAATTACATAAACTTTTATTAATATAAAATAGTTTTATAAAAGAAAACTAAAAATGAGACAAGGTCAGTTTTCAACAATCATGGCCATTTATTTCATCTCAAACAACAAATATTCATTGGGCACTAACTGAATACTTGTTCTTTGTAAAGGTCAGGAGATTTTAGGTGTAAACACAGAGCTGGAAAGAAAGTTAACATTTATTTGGTCTAATTTCTTAATTGTGCAATGGGAAACTGTATCTAAGGGGAGGTGCTTTCTTTGCTCAGGATCATACATTTTTTTCCTAGTAAAACTGTTATAGGAAGAATTCTAAAGGTGTCCTCTCCTCCTAAGCTTTCCTTGCCTGGGTTATTTAATCACAGACTAATTTAGGCATTGCTGTTAAGGGACTTTGCATATGGAATTAAGATTGCTAGTTAGGAGACTTTAAAATAAGGAGATTATCTTGGACTATCATGGTGTGTCCAGTGTAATCACATGAACACTTAGAAGCAGAAGATGGAGGCAGACGAGCCACACAGAGAGATATAGCAGAAGAGGAGATTGGGGAGGGGTGGTGGGAGGAGGAAGGTAAAGGGTGAGTGCTTGACTGGCATTGCTGGCTTGGAAGATGAGGAAGGAGGGCATGAGCCAGAGAATGTGGGCAGCCTTTAGAAGCTGTGAACAATCACAACTGACAATCAGCAAGGAGATTGGAACTTCAGTCCTACACCCACAAGGAACAATCTGAATGACCTTGGAAGCAGATTCTTCCCTAGAGCATCCCAGTAAGAGCCTATCCTGCTGACACTTTGACTACAGCCTGTAAAAAAGAGAAAGAAGCTGAGACTACTGACTTACAGAACTCAGAGTTAATAAGTTTGTATTGTTTTAAGCTGCTAAGTTTGTGGCAATTTGTTATGGCAGAAATAGAAAATAAATAAAAACACTAAAACTGAAATCAACACTTCATTTTATTCTCTTTTCAATGGACTAGAACTAGGAGAGGTCGTATCTTTACTCAAACTGTTTACAATTTAGTTTGCTGGAAGAAAAACAAACAACAGGTACATCTGAAAAGGAAATATAAAAATGAGGTAGTCCAATTGACAGTACTGTACATGCCAGATTTTCTATAGGTTATCCCTGGTAAGTTCCTTAAAGCCAGCCTGAGACAACAATACAACTAACACCCACATTAGGTGACCACTCACAGCCCTCCCTGCTCTGAGTCCATCTCCCTTACCGCTGTGGTTTCTGTGCTTCACGTTCTGATATGTCCTCTACTCCCCTGATTCTGATTCACGTCTAGAACTTACTAAACTCTGCTTCCAACTCCACTCTTGACCTCTTAAATGTCTCTTGTTTTCATATCCTTCCCAGCTTTTGGTAATCCCTTGCTTTCTCTGCCCATTCTCTGAGATCCAATGAACTGAAATGTGAATATTTGGTCAAGACACCAAGTTTGATTAAAGCTTCACTTTTATGATTATGCCCGATAGTGTTAAAAACAGCAAAAGCTAGACTATAGAGTGAAATTTTAAGTCAGTAGACTATTTCTCACACAGGTTATGTTTTCCTTTGTGAAACTGGCATTTTTAAAAACAAAGTCCCAACTATATAGATCACAGACACTACAGTGAAGGGTATTCTATCTTGGCATGATTTATAGTCAAGTCTACATTTTAGTACTCTTTGTGTGTACATGTGTAGAAATTAATATATAGTGTTATTTCAAGTCATTGGTCTTCCAAATTAAAAAATGTAAAACTAATTTATTTAGGTCAAAATCTGTAAATTGTTGTAATGTTCACAGTGATAATGCTGTGTATATAGAAATAAGAAGTAGCTGTGAATTTTACTGCAACCAGAGTAGATGCCATTAATAAGTAATTCAAAAAAGCTAGCAAACTAAGTATTAAAATATGTGTGGGATCCATCATGTTTGAAAAAAACATTGCATCCCTCAGCATTTAGAAATAAACTTATCTTCCCCTTTTTCCACCCATAAACTTCATTTGTTAAATACCTGACTCTTGTCCCAGTCTATATTTATATTAATAATATAATTATGATTAATACCATTTGCACAGGAAAGAAAGCTATGTGGAAAGCAGTTTTCAAAAAGCAAGTGTGTGGTCCAAAAATATGTACAAAGTTAAGGTTATTTTCCTTTCTTGTCCTATCTCTTTTCCCCCCCCATCTTCTTCCCTTATCTGTTACAGAGAGTTCCTTAGAGATAGTTTGAAATTAAAAGAATGCTGGCACTTCCTCCTAACTCTTGGCGATTTAATAGTCATTCATATTACATAGGTACTGATTTCAGGTAATTTAATCATTTAGAAGGGCAGAAAATTTTAATTCTTTTCTCATTATTAGAGATGTTCCCCTTGGTTCTGAGGCTTCTTTGAATGGAAGTATACTTTCTTTTGACCTTGTCTCTCAAGAAACAAAATAAAATACACAGAAAATTAAAACTTACTTCTTCCCTTTGTAGTTTTGACGGTTTCCATGGGAGTAAAGAGTTAAGAGTTTGCTGAATCTATATTAACACATTTAGATTGGGTCCCTGGGTAGCATAAAGAATTCCAAAGCATTATGGTTTAGATTCTTATGTTTTTGTGTTTATTTCTGCCCCCCTCATCCCCCATAAATCACCTGGTTGAGATTGAATGAAATAATTCATTGTTTTCCATGTGAAAAAACACCCATCAAATAATATTTTATGGCACTAAAAAAAAGTCAAACTTTTAAGCTAGTTTGCTATCCACACATATACTCTAAGAATTAATCTTTCACTGATGTTCATTCTGCTTTGTTATATAGATTACTGATAGCTTTGGAAGCAATAAATAAATATACCTAACTATTTGCAATTTATTTATTCACCTAAAAGGTATTTTCTTTAAATAATCTCTTTGAGTTAATAAAATATGTAATCTTAGGAATATCACAGATAATTAATATATTCATTGCTAAATTCATATTGAGTCATCCTCACCATGGCAACTATATAAAGGAATAAGACTGACATTTTTTCATGAAAGAAAAAGTTAGACTTTATTAAAATTAAAATTGTTCTACAAAGGTATTTGTGGAATGAATATACAAGACACAGACTGGTGGAAAATACTTGCAAAAAAGATACCTGATAAAGGACTTGTATCAAAAAATACAAAGAACTCTTAAAACTCAGAAATAAGACAAACAACCTAATTTAATAAATGAGCAAATGATCTGAACAGACCTCTCACCAAAGATGAAAAGGTGAATAAACATATGAAAAAATGTTCAACATCATTTGTCTTTAGCTGTATTTGTTTCCTATTATTGCTGTAATAAATTATCACAAACTTAGTGACTTAACCCAACACGAATTTATTATTTTATACTTTTGGAAGTCAGAAGTCCAAAATGGATTTTTTCAAATTAACAATTTTTTAAAATTGAAGTATAGTTAACTTCAAATGTTTTGTTAGTTTCAGGTGTACAGCAAAGTGATTCAGTTATATATATATATATATAGGAATATATATATATATTCCTTTTCAGATTCTTTTCAATTATAGGTTATGAATGAGGCTGATTTTTAATTGTCAAATTTTATTTCAGGACAAATGTTATCAATTAAAAATGTTCATTTACCCAACGAAGTCCTTTTCAGTAACTTCAGCAATTAAAAAATTACACCATTTGAGAATAGATTTTCTTTAGAAGAAGAGAAGAAGAGAACTGGAATCTAAATTTGAAGCATAAAATTTGTGGTTAAATTCATAATGATCTTTGAGGTCAACATTTAAAAGGACACAATGATTTTACTGTGTTTGGTGAACTACCCCTAGATAGTCCTGTGGTATTAAATATGGAGATCTTTGGGTTTTTTTTTTAACATCCTTATTAGAATATAATTGCTTTACAATGGTGTGTTAATTTCTGCTTTATAACAAAGTGCATCAGCTATACATATACATGTATCCCCACATCTCCAGCCTTTTGGGTCTCCCTCCCACCCTCCCTATCCCACCTCTCTAGGTGGTCACAAAGCAGAGCTGATATCCCTGTGCTATGCAGCTGCTTCCCACTAGCTATCTATTATACATTTGGTAATATATATGTCCATGCCATTCTCTCACTTTGTCCCAGCTTACCCTTCCCCCTCCCCATATCCTCAAGTCCATTCTCTACGGCTGCGTCTTTCTTCCTTTCCTGCTCCTAGGTTCTTCATAACCTTTTTTTTTTTTTTTTTAGATTCCATATATATGTGTTAGCAGAAGGAATTTGTTTCTCTCTTTCTGACTTACTTCATTCTGTATGACAGTCTCTAGGTTAAATATGGAGAATCTTAAGGCTGACACTACAGAGGGCAACAGACAATTGTGCTGGATTTATGAGCTCTGTTGATTTGATTATTTTAAAACATCTTTATTTTTATATTTTTTATTATTATTATTTTTTAACATCTTTATTGGGGTATAATTGCTTTACAATCGTGTGTTAGTTTCTGTTTTATAACAAAGTGAATCAGTTATACATATACATATATCCCCATGTCTCTTCCCTCTTGTACCCCCCCATCCCACCCCTCTAGGTAGTCACAAAGCACCGAGCTGATTTCCCTGTGCTATGTAGCTTCTTCCCACTAGCTATCTATTTTAAATTTGGTAGTGTATATATGTCCATGCCACTATCTCACTTTGTCTCAGCTTACGCTTCCCCCTCTCTGTATCCTCAAGTCCATTCTATAGTAGGTCTGTGTCTTTATTGCCATCTTGCCCCTAGGTTCTTCATGACCATTTCTTTTTGTTTGTTTGTTTTTTAGATTCCATATATATGTGTTAGCATACAGTATTTGTTTTTCTCTTTCTGACTTACTTCACTCTCTATGACAGACTCTAGGACCATCCACCTCACTACAAATAACTCAATTTTGTTTCTTTTTATGGCTGAGTAATATTCCATTGTATATATGTGCCACATCTTCTTTATCCATTCATCTGTCAATGGACACGTAGGTTGCTTCCATGTCCTGGCTATTGTAAATAGAGCTGCAATGAACATTGTGGTACATGACTCCTATTGAATTATGGTTTTCTCAGATTATATGCCCAGTAGTGAGATTTCTGGGTCATATGGTTGTTCTATTTTTACTTTTTTAAGAAACCTCCATACTGTTCTCTATACTGGCTGTTAAAATTTACATTCCCACCAACAGTGCAAGAGGGTTCCCTTTTCTCCACACACTCTCCAGTATTTATTGTTTGTAGATTTTTTGATGATGGCCATTCTGACCGGTGTGACATGATATCTCATTGTAGTTTTGATTTGCATTTCTCTAATGATTAATGATGTTGAGCATTCTTTCATGTGTTTGTTGGCAATCTGTATATGTTCTTTAAAGATGTCTATTTAGGTCTTCTGCCCATTTTTCTATTGGGTTGTTTGTGTTTTTGATATTGAGCTGCATGTGCTGCTTGTAAATATCGGGGATTAATCCTTTGTCAGTTGCTTCATTTGCAAATATTTTCTCCCATTCTGAGGGTTGTCTTTTGGTCTTGTTTATGGTTTCCTTTGCTGTGCAAAAGGTTTGAAGTTTCATTAGGTCCCATTTATTTATTTCTGTTGTTATTTCCATTTCTCTAGGAGGTGGGTCAAAAAGGATCTTGCTCTGATTTATGTCATAGAGTGTTCTGCCTATGTTTTCCTCTAAGAGTTTGATAGTGTCTGGCCTTACATTTAGTCTTTAACCCACTTTGAGCTTATTTTTGTGTTTGGTGTTAAGGAGTATTCAAATTTCATTCTTTTACATGTAGCTGTACAGGTTTCCCAGCACCACTTATTGAAGAGGCTGTCTTTTCTCCACTGTATATTCTTCCCTCCTTTATCAAAGATAAGGTGAACATACATGCATGGGTTTTTCTCTGGATTTTCTATCCTGTTCCATTGATCTATATTTCTGTTTTTGTTCCAGTACCATACTGTCTTGATTACTGTAGCTTTGTAGTATAGTATGAAGTCCAGGAGCCTGATTCCTACAGCTCCGTTTTTCCTTCTCAAGATTACTTTGGCTATTTGGGGTCCTTTGTGTTTCCATACAAATTGTGAAATTTTTTGTTCTAATTCTGTGAAAAATGCCAGTGGTAGTTTGGTAGGGATTGCACTGAATATGTAGATTACTTTGGATAGTATAGTCATTTTCCCATGTTGATTCTTCCAATCCAAGTACATGGTATATCTCTCCATCTATTTGTATCATCTTTAATTTCTTTCATCAGCATCTTATAATTTTCTGCATCAAGGTCTTTTGTCTCCATAGGAAGATTTATTCCTAGATATTCTTTTTGTTGCAATGATAAATGGGAGTGTTTTCTTAATTTCACTTTCAGATTTTTCATCATTAGTGTATAGGAATGCAAGAGATTTCTGTGCATTAATTTTGTATCCTGCTACTTTACCAAATTCATTGATTAGCTCTAGTAGTTTTCTGGTGGCATCTTTAGGATTCTCTATGTATAGTATCATGTCATCGGCAAACAGTGACAGGTTACTTCTTCTTTTCCAATTTGGATTCTTTTATTTCTTTTTCTTTTCTGATTGCTGTGGCTAAGACTTTTAAAACTATGTTGAATAATAGTTGTGAGAGTGGGCAACCTTGTCTTGTTCCTGTTCTTAGTGGAAATGGTTTCAGTTTTTCACCATTGAGGATGATGTTGGCTGTGAGTTTGTCATATATGGCCTTTATTATGTTGAGGTAATTTCCCTCTATGCCTACTTTCTGAAGGTTTTTTTTTTTTTTATCATAAATCAGTGTTGAATTTTGTGGAAAGCTTTATCTGCATGTATTGAGATGATCATATGGTTTTTCTCCTTCAATTTGTTAATATGGTGTATCACATTTATTGATTTGCTTATATTGAAGAATCCTTGCATTTTTGGGATAAAGCCCACTTGATCATGGTGTATGATGCTTTTAATGTGCTGTTGGATTCTGTTCGCTAGTATTTTGTTGAGGATTTTTGTATCTATGTTCACAGTGATATTGGTCTGTAGTTTTCTTTCTTTGTGACATCTTTGTCTGGTTGTGGTATCAGGGTGATGGTGGCCTCATAGAATGAGTTTGGGAGTGTTCCTCCCTCTGCTATATTTTGGAAGAGTTTGAGAAGGATAGGTGTTAGCTCTTCTCTAAATATTTGATAGAATTCACCTGTGCATCCATCTGGTGCTGGGCTTTTGTTTGTTGGAAGATTTTTAATCACAGTTTCAATTTCACTGCTTGTGATTGGTATGTTCATATTTTCTATTTCTTCCTGGTTCTGTCTAGGAAAGTTGTGCATTTCTAAGAATTTTCCCATTGCTTCCAGGATGCCCCTTTTGTTGGCATATAGTTTCTTGTAGTAACCTCTCATGATCCTTTGTATTCCTGCAGTGTCAGTTGTCACTTCACCTTTTTCAATTCTAATTCTTTTGATTTGAGTCTTCTCCATTTTTTCTTGATGAGTCTGGCTAATGGTTTATCAATTTTGTGTATCTTCTCCAAGAACCAGCTTTAAGTTTCATTGATCTTTGCTATTGTTTCCTTCATTTCTTTTTCACTTTTTTCTGTTCTTATCTTTATGATTTCTTTCCTTCTGCTAACTGTGGGCTTTTTTGTTCTTCTTTCTGTAATTGCTTTAGGTGTAAGGTTAGGTTGTTTATTTGAGATGTTTCTTGTTTCTTAAGGTAGGATTGTATTGCTATAAACTTCCATCTTATAACTGCTTTTGCTGCATCCCATAGGTTTGGGTTGTCGTGTTTTCATTGTCATTTGTTCCTAGGTATTTTCTGATTTCCTCTTTGATTTCTTCAGTGATTCTTGGTTATTAAGTAGTGTATTGTTTCACCTCCATCTGTTTGTATTTTTTACAGATTTTTTTCCTGTAATTGTTATCTAGTCTCATAGCATTGTGCTCAGAAAACATACTTGATATGATTTCAATTTTCTTCAACATACCAAGGCTTGATTTGTGACCTAAGATATGATCTATCCTGGAGAATGTTCCGTGAGCACTTGAGAAGAAAGTGTATTCTGTTGTTTTTGGATGGAATGTCCTATAAATATCAATTAAGTCCATCTTGTTTAATTTATCATTTAAAGCTTGTGTTTCCTTATTTATTTTCATTTTAGATGATCTGTCCATTGGTGAAAGTGGGGTGTTAGAGTCCCCTACTATGATTGTGTTACTGTCGATTTCTCCTTTTATGGCTGTTAGTATTTGCCTTATGTATTGAGGTGTTCCTATGTTGGGTGCATAAATATTTACAATTGTTATATCTTGTTCTTGGATTGATCCCTCAATAATTATGTAGTGTCCTTCTTTGTCTCTTTTAATAGTCTTTGCTTTTAAAGTCTATTTTATCTATATGATAATTGCTACTCCAGCTTTCTTTAGATTTCTACTAGCATGGAATATCTTTTTCCATCCCCTCACTTTCAGTCTGTTTGTGTTCCTAGGTCTGAAGTGGGTCTCTTGTAGACAGCGTATATACGGATCTTGTTTTTGTATCCATTCAGCCAGTCTGTGTCTTTTGGTTGGAGTATTTAATCCATTTACATTTAAGATAATTATCGATATGTATGTTCCTATTACCATTTTCTTAATTGGTTTCGGTTTGGTATTGTAGGTCTTTTCCTTCTCTTGTGTTTCCTGCATAGAGAAGTTCCTTTAGCATTTGTTGTAAAACTGGTTTGTTGGTGCTGAATTCTCTTAGCTTTTGTTTGTCTGTAAAGGTTTTAATTTCTCCATCAAATCTGAATGAGATCATGGATGAGTAGAGAAATCTTGATTGTAGGTTTTTCTCCTTCATCACTTTATATATGTCTTGCCACTCCCTTCTGGCTTGCAGAGTTTCTGCTGAATGATCAGCTGTTAACCTTATGGGGATTCCTTGTATGTTATTTGTTGTTTTTCCCTTGTGACTTTTAATATTTTTTCTTTGTATTTAATTTTTAATAGTTTGATTAATATATGTCTTGGCATGTTCCTCCTTGGATTTATCCTGTATGGGACTGTCTGTGCTTCCTGGTCTTGATTAACTATTTCCTTTCCCATATTAGGGAAGTTTTCAATTATAATCTCTTCAAATATTTTCTCAGTCCCTTTCTTTTTCTCTTCTCCTTCTGGGACCCTTATAATTCGAATGTTGTGCATTTAATGTTGTCCCAGAGTTCTCTGAGACTGTCCTCAATTCTTTTCATTCTTTTTTCTTTATAGTGCTCTGAGGTAGTTATTTCCACTGTTTTATCTTCCAGGTCACTTATCCGTTTTTCTGCTTCAATTATTCTGCTATTGATCCCTTCTAGAGAATTTTTAATTTCATTTATTGTGTTGTTCATCACTGTTTGTTTGCTCTTTAGTTCTTCTAGGTTCTTGTTAAACATTTTTTGTATTTTCTCCATTCTATTTCCAAGATTTTGGATCATCTTTGCTATCATTATTTTGAATTCTTTTTCAGGTAGACTGCCCGTTTCCTCCTCATTTGTTTGGTCTGGTGGGTTTTTGCCTTATTCCTTCATCTGCTGTGTTTTTCTCTGTCTTCTCATTTTTCTTAACTTACTGCATTTGGGGTCTCCTTTCCACAGCCTGAATGTTCATAGGTCCTGTTGTTTTCTCTGTCTTCCCCCAGTGACTAAGGTGTTTCAATGGGTTGTGTAGGCTTCCTGGTGGAGGGCACTAGTGCCTGTGTTCTGGTGGTTGAGGCTGTATCTTGTCTTTCTGGTGGGCAGGTCCACATCTTGTGGTGTGTTTTGGGGTGTCTGTGGCCTCATTCTTCTTTTAGGCAGCCTCTCTGCTAATGGGTGGGGTTGTGTTCCTGTCTTGCTAGTTTGGCATAGGTTGTTCAACACTGTAGCTTGCTGGTCATTGAGTAGAGCTGAGTCTTGGCATTGAGATGGACATCTCTGGGAGATTTTCACCATTTTATATTATGTGGAGCTGGGAGGTCTCTTGTGGTCCAATGTCCTGAACTTGGTTCTCCCACCTCAGGGGCACAGCCCTTATGCCTGGCTGCAGCACCAAGAGCATGTCATCCACACAGCTCAGAATAAAAGGGAGAAAAGAAAGAAAGAAGAAGATAAAATAAAATAAAGGATTTATTAAAATAAAAAATAATTATTAAAAAAGTTTTTTAAAAGTAATGTTAAAAAAAAGAAAGAAGAGAGAAACCAAACCAAAACCAAATCCACCAATGATAGCAAATGCTAAAAACTATACTGAAAAAACACAAAAAATGGACAGACAGAACCCTAGAACAAATGGTAAAACAAAGCTATACAGACAAAATTGCACATAGAAGAATACACTTAAACACTCACAAAAAGATAATAAGGGAAAAATGTATATATATCGTTGCTCCCAAAGTCCACCTCCTAAATTTGGGTTGATTCATTGTCTTTTCAGGTATTCCACAGATGCAGGGTACATCAAGTTGACTGTGGAAATTTAATCCGCTGCTCCTGAGGTTGCTGGGAGAGATTTCCCTTTCTCTTCTTTGTTTGCACAGCTCCTGGGGTTCAGCTTTGAATTTGGCCCCACCTCTGTGTGTAGGTCACCTGACAGCCTCTGTTCTTCACTCAGACAGGATGGGGTTAAAGGAGCAGCTGATTCTGGGGCTCTGGCTCACTCAGGCAGGGGGAGGGAGGGCTACGGAGTGCAGGGGAGCCTTAAAAATTTTTTTAGTTATTACATTATAATCATTTTTAGATAAGTCAAACTACAAAACTCCCTCTCCCCCCACCAATCTATACAGAATAGAATTTACCTCTCAATTTAGAACATGTGTTTTTAATATAAGCCAATGACATCTTTCTACATGGGTAAATAATTTAATTATTTAGAATTCATTTCCTTTTCTTTAGCTGCAAATATCCTGCTGAATTACATAAGTATAATTTTAGCTCTTCCCCTTGATTGCCTTCTCTGCATGCACATTTAACAACAGAAATATAACATACCATTTCTTAGAGGAATATTGCATAGAAAACCACATCCACAGGACATTAATATGTGTTCTAGGGGAACAAAAAAGAGATTTGACATATGTATTTGGGAAATACTGAGTTAAAGAAATTTAAACAGTTTTATTTATTGTTGGCATTCTCAGGACCTTTTAATAGACGGTTGTGCATTTTGAATTTCTAGTAAGAAAATATACACTGCAAAAGAATATTTGGTAATGAAACTCTTTTTCCATAGGGACTTTCAGGGTAGTATTATTCTTTTGAACACTTTTGTGAAACACCGATGTAAGGTATAATGAGTGTATGACTAATTTATTTATTGAAAAATAAATCTTGGATTATATCTGACAAGTTTAGATGACAGGACATAGTCTCTGTCCTCAAGGATTTAGAGTTCACTGATTAAGCCAAACACATAAACTCTTAAAAAAATAATTTTAATAAAAATAATAATATTTTAAAATCGAGTGAAACTTACTCAAGAAGGAGAGAGCAGAAGAAAGCTGGGCTGAGTTTGGCTGAGGCAGACAAGGGGAATTTCATATGATACTTGGTGTATCTGCTGACTCTCAAATTATTTGCCAGAAAAAAGAGGTGTTTCATGTAGGCAAATATAAAATGTTTTGCAAGGCTCAGAACTTCAAAGGACCTAAAACCATAGATGTACACAATATTAGACAGTTCATCCTTCTAGGAGTGGGAGTTCAGGATTAGCACATGAAAACTATTACATATAGTATGGATAAACAACAAGGTCCTACTGTATAGCACAAGGAACTGTATTCAATATCCTGTGACAAACCATAATGGAAAAGAATATGAAAAAATGTTTGTATATATATGTATAACTGAGTCACTTTGCTGTATAGCAGAAATTAACACTACATTGTAAATCAAATATGCTTCAATAAAATTAAAAAAAAATCTACCCTTCTAAATTCATTTCCTTTCTGCTTAGAAATTCTCTGTCACATATAGTCTACATAACATACTATTTAATAACTGGTACCTCGAATAGTGAAAAGCCAGAAAACTTTTGCAAGCTCTATGCAGATGACTTGAAACTCAGATTAAAGTAAGAACCAAGCAGCGCCATCTTCTAGAACTGCCATATGTCTGTGCATCCAGGAATAAGAAAAGATAAGCCTGTTTTTATGAAAGTTAATACAGACGACTGCCAGTTGCCAAACTCTTGATCCTGTGAGACATGTAGCATTTGATGAATGAGTAAAGTGCTGTGTCCACAGGCGTCGTGCCCACTGCACCCTGTTGAGATGTGAAATTAAACAGAAACCTTAACGTGCCTACTGGTGTCTCAGCATCTCACAGAATGAGGCCAGGCTCCGCCTTTGGGGTTCCAGGTTCTACCACCAGTTTTGACAGACTTAAAAACTTGAAATTCATTTCTGGGGGAATATACTGAAATGTAGATTTAAGAATTGCTGGTTTTAGGGAAATAGCACTTAAGGTCGGAAGTTGTGTTTGGAAGATCATGTATGAGTATTTTTGTATTAAAAATTTTAAAGGCTAGAAAAAAAAGGAAGCAAATTATATGAACATTCAAAAAAATTACCTCACAGAGATGGTGTAAGAATACAGATTTGTATGACAAAGGACATGGAACTTGAATACTTGTATAATTAACCTGATGGCTGATATTGGTTTTCTCACCACATGGTTAAGGGCAAGAAACCCAAACTTAAAATTTCATGTGATGATAGGAAGATTTTTAGACCATTGGTCTCCAAACTTCTGAAAATCATGAACTTTTATTAAAATTTTGTAGCATGAATACAATATTGCATATTTATTCATATGTAAATGATACACATAAACCACTGGAATAGTAGACAATAAATATTATGCAGTACACAAAATATACATTTAAAAGGAGATAAAATTATAATTTTAAAATACATAATATTTTGAAATAAATGGATAAATTTGGAATAAATTTATATATATATATATATATTTTTTTTTTTTTTCTTGTGGTACACGGGCCTCTCACTGTTGTGGCCTCTCCCATTGCAGAGCACAGACTCCAGACGTGCAGGCTCAGTGGCCATGGCTCACGGGCCCAGCCGCTCCATGGCATGTGGGATCTTCCCAGACAAGGGCTTGAACCCTCATCCCCTGCATCGGCAGGCAGACTCTCAACCACTGCGCCACCAAGGAAGCCCCATAAATTTATATAGTTGAAGTAAATATTTTAATAAAGTTTTAATTTACTTTATTAATGGTAAAAACCAATTTATCAATACTAATACTGCAGTAAGTGCAATGTAATTGATTTAATTATACAATTATTTTTAGAATCTTTGTTTAATAATGTGTGACAGCAATTTAAAGGTCTGTTCTGATTTCAAGATTTTTTTTAAGCTTGGTTTTGAAGCTGGCAGCTAGAAACAACAATTCAAAATGATATATTGATCCAACATTTTTGCTGTAATTTTGTTATTAAATTTCTATATTCTTTGATATCAATCAGTTTTCCTTGCAAACTATTTTGAAGTTGTACTTTTTAATGATTTTAACAAACTAAGTTCTCACTGAAAATCTTCATGTTTTAAAAGTACTTCATAAACACCTTTTTTCCATGAGTTTAAAAAATATGTACATATATTTTACAGATGATACACATTATTTTTGACCACCAAATCTTGTAATGATAAAAACATTTTCTAAAATGAATTCTCAAAATATCCTCTCATGTTCTTCTTAAAAACATTATGTTTATCTTGAAGGTCACATAAAACATTTTCCTCACCACCCACTCCATATATACCTTTAGCAACATATAACTGTTAGCCAGTTATCACTTCAGAAAAGGTCAGCAAGTTTGGAATACTTGACTTCTTTCCTAAAAAACAAAAACAAAACTGTAATTCATTCTCATATTCTTTTTTCTCTCTCTCTCCTCCCTTCTTATTTGTTTGGGTGGACACATTTTAAAAACAATTATGAAATATATCATATACACAAAAGTGAATGAAAATGTACACGTGTAATTTAAAAATAATAAAAAATATATGTCCATATAGCCTCTGCCACAGTGAAAGAAAGAACCTTAACTCTAGAAGTTCATCTCCTACCTTACTAGCCCTCTTTCAAAGTCATTCCTTATCCCCATCAGTTAATAACCACCATGCTGAATCCACTTGCTAGTCTCACATCTTTTATAAATAAATAAATAAATAAATAAATATTTATATTTATATTTATATCTGTATATACAATCTTGATAAATTATTTTGTTTCCCTTGTTTTTGACCTTTATATAAATAGAACCATGCCATATATTTTATTTGTGACTTCTTTCACTCAGTACATTTTTGAGATTCTAATCTAGTGCTGCCTGCTATACAGTGTTCCACTGCATAAATACACAAAGACTTATTTGTCCATTTCATTGATCTGTTCATCTGACCTTCATTTCTACTCCATCCCACAAAACCCTACACTTTCCTAGAAAAAAATCACCTAGAGTTTTTACCAGTGTTCATTAATTATAGATCTCTATTAATCAAAATCCTGGCAACTAGTTTTTTTTTTCCCACCATTTCTCTAGAATGCTTTAGCTTTTCTTGGATAAACCAATTGAAAAAGTTTATACTGGCATATACTTAATTTTTTTAAATATTAATTTTCTTATCCACTAGTTGGACATATGAATTACACTGAACAAGTTATTTCTTCTCTTCACTCAGCCATCCCCAAATATTCTGGGAAATGTAACTCCCATATATGATTCCATCTTTGTTCCACATGGCTTCCTCAAATCAGACGTTTTCATAACCTGGTGCTGTTTCCCTGACTACAGTTGATTGGTACCTAGGGGGAACCCAAGGTAGGCTACTCACACATTAACCTGATGATTGGTCTAAACATGAGCTTTGCCAAAGTTTAACCAATCAGAGCTCCTCTCTCTGTGTCTGGGTCCCAGAGAGTGGAGCCATTCTCTTCAGTGACTGAATCTGTAAAAAGTTAAGCTCCAGATCTTTTGGCAGCCATGTGGACTAGAGAAGCTGAGGCCTTTGGTCTCCAGAGATAATCAGAAAAATGAAGCAGTGAAGCAATAAAGATAAAAGGAATGAAGCTGTGACACATGCTACAACATGGGTGAACCTTGAAAACATTAGGCTAAGTGAAAGAAGCCAGAAACCATTCCATTTATATGAAATGTTCAGAATAGGCAAATCCGTAGGGACAGAAAGGGGATTATTGGGTGACTAGGGGTGGGGGCAGGGAGAATGGGGAGTCACTGCTAATAAATATGGGGTTTGTTTTGGGATAATGAAAAAGTTCTGCAATTAGATATTGGAGAGGTTTGCACAACCTCGTTAATTATACACTGTAAAAGGATGAACTTTATGGTATATACATTATATCCCAAGAAAACTGCTATTAAAAAATGAGGGAGAGATTTGGGAGTAGGAGTGAAGAAGAAAGAGAGTTCTGATAACAAAAAAGTGGCTGGTTTTAGGCGTATTTAAGATTTAGGAGCTCTTCTGATTCAAGATTGTGCCGTAAATTGCTCATAAAACAGAGTTTGGTTTTCTTTCATTTCAAGTGAAAGGGGATATCATATCATTTTTGAAATCATATCATTTTTATTACCCTGGTTTGGCATATGAGGAAATTGGACTCAGGATATTTAATACACTAGCCTAAAATAAAGGGGAACTTACTTCACTCCTTATACTTATTTAAATTTATTTCTATTGCCCTCTTTACAAGTTTAAGCCTATCGTAAATACATTTTTTTTCACATTTAACATTCACTAATAATTTAATTTAATTGCTCTTTCCTCTTCCCAATGTAGAATTATTTTGTTCTTGAGGTGAGTATTTTTCTTCCTTCTTCTTTTTTTTTTTTTTGCTTGTGTATTAATCACTAATCCTCCACTTATATTCTGCATCAATGTGCATTTTCTTGGAACTACTTCCTAAGGCAAAGTCCAAAGAAAAACCAAGTAGCAGACACCAACTGTGACTATTTTAAGTAGGAATTAATACAAGGATACTATGTAATGCTTCCATACCTCATGGAGCCAGAAGTAAGAATGTAGCCATTCCATCAAGTTATAGAAACCAAGGACTAGGAAGCTGTTAGCTTTCCTGTGTGTACTTCTCTTGAGAAACTCCTTCTTTCCTCTCTTGCTCTGTAGACCAACTACTGCTGCTCTCCAGCCCACAGAGAATACAGATCTCATTCAATTCCAAAGATTATCCATTTCTTACTCTATGCCAGGATTTCTTAACCTTCGTGCTATCAACGTTTTGGGCTGGATAATCTCTCTCTTTTTTTAATTAAGATAAAATTGACATATAACATTATATTAGTTTCAGGTGTACAACATAATGATTCAATATGTATATATATTGCAAAATGATCACCACATATAGTTACATTTTTTCCCTAGGGATGAGAACTTTTAAGATTTACTCTCTCAGAACTTTCAAGTATAACACTAAATATTATTAACTATAGTCACTATGTTGTATATTGCATCCCAAGGACTTATTTATTTTATAGTTAGCAGTTTGTACCTTTTGACCCCCTTCACCTATTTTGTCCACCAATCTGTTCTATGTATCTAAGAATTACTAATTCAGATTTTTGTTTGTTTGTTTTGCATTTCACGAATCAGTGAGGTCATATGTTATTTGTCTTTCTCTGACTTATTTCACTTAGCATAATACCTTCTAGGTTTATCCATGTTGTTGCAAATGCAGTTTCCTTCTTTTTTATAGTGAATAATATTCCATTGTATATATATATATATATATATATATATATATATATATATATACACACACACACACACACATATACACACACACCACATTTTCTTTTTCCATTTATTGATCAATGAACACTTAGGTTTTTCCAATATCTTGACTACTGTAAATAATGTTACAGTGAACATAGGGTTGAATATATCTTTTCAAGTTAGTGTCTTCATTTCCTTCAGGTAAATACCCAGAAGTAGAATTGTTGAATCATTTGGTAGTTCTATTTTTGATTTTTTGAGGAACCTCCATACTGTTTACCATAGTGGCTGCACCAATTTACATTCCCACCAACAGTGCACAAAGGTTCCCTTTTCTCTGCATCCTTGTGAGCATTTGTTATTTGTTGTCTTTTTAATAATAGCCATTCTGACAGGTATGAGGTAATATTTCATTGTGGCTTTGGTTTGCACTTCTCTGATAGTTAATGATGCTGAGCACATTTTCATGTAATTACTGGCCATGTGTATGTCTTCTTTGGAAAAATGTGTATTCAGGTTCTGTGCCTAATTTTTAATTGTTTTTTGTTTTTTTTTTGGCTATTCAGTATAAGTTCTTTGTATATTTAGTATATTAACCCCTTATCAGATGTATTATTTGCAAGTATTTTCTTCCATTCTGTAGACTGCCTTTTCATTTTGTTGATGGTTTCCTTTGCTGTACAGTAGTTTTTGGTTTGGTGTAGTTCCACTTGTTTATTTTTGCCTTTGTTTACTTTGCTTTTTGTGTCAAATCTAAAAAAAATCATTGTCAAGACCAGTGTCAATGAGCTTACCCCCTATGTTTTCCTCTAGGAGTTTTATAGCTTCAGAAAACGTTTTTTAAATAAAAGGGAGTATTTAGAACCATTTTAAGGTCTGGTGGTAGGGTATTTGTTATATAATTGTGGTTCATCAATTATCATCAATAATTCTATGTCTTAGAAGAATATGCAACCCTGTAAATTAAGTTAAAAACAACAACAAAAAAGCAAACAGGTAATAAGAAAGTAGGTAGACTTAAAAAGGCTTAATATCTGGGAGGTAAAAACAGAAATATTAACTGTGGTTATCTCTAGGTCATGGAATTATATATGAGATTTTCCTTGTACTTTTCTAATTGTTTTTACAAGTCACATATTGGATTTTAATCAGCATAAGGTTATTAATTTTGGGAAGCTAAATTAAAATAATACTAATTTAATGAATTCTTTAGTAAAATGCTATTCACTTCTTTGGGAACTTATTGCTTAGGTTAAAAAGTTTGTCAATCCTAAGCTAGTTTCAAGTAAGTTGTGACCTCTGAATGGTCATTTCTCAAGTGAGGAAGAAGTGGGATAAGCCCTAGTGCACAACCAGAATCAAAACAATAGAGATCCTGAAATACTACAAATTTATTTAGTCTGTGTCTGTGTGACACCCGAGTAAAGGCAGTCCTGGCAAATCAGACCATCCAGGAGCCAAACTCAATAAAATGTAAAAATCAGCCCCAAGAGGTTTTTGACAGGTTTTGATATCTAACCTGAAATTTCCCTTATTGCCTTGTGTTTGACAATAGCCTAAGGAGATAGAAAAGAATTTGGCTGGATTATATATTTCTTTTTCAGAACAAGAAGAGTCTGTTAAGTGATTTTTTTTTTAATGTTAGCATAGGCCTCGCTGTACCTATTTTTCTTTCTTATTCATTAACTTATAAAGAGAAAGTTCTAGCCTTTCCATGTTATCCATGATCCTTGGGGGAAAAGGTTCAAAATATGCTTAGGAAAACCCCAAATATGTGTAAAATAAAGTCAGATCTCCTTACCATAGCCTCTAAGGCCCTGTGAAAATTAGTGCCTGCAAGTTCTCTGAGATCAGGTTTGCTGGCTTTCTGTCTGTTCCTTAAAAAAACACATATAAAATTTAAAAAGAAGAAGAAGAAGAAGAAAAAGTATATCTGAGAGGGAGGGAAGAAGTAATGAGAAAGAAAAGATCCTGTGAAAACTGAGTTTCATCAAACGTTTGAAAAAAATGAGACAAAATGTTGTAGTGGCAATTTCTATGCTGTGATGAATGGACTTTGAAAAGATTTATAAAAGAAAAAAGATTATTACAAAGTTTTGTTATGTGTTACATAAACTTTTCAGCGTTTGAAAGTGTATAGACATTTTATTGCTATTCTTTTATCAATAAAAGAAGGGGTGGGGAATTAAAACAAAAAAAACAACAACAAAAAAAACCATATCACATCCATTCCGCCACAGGACCTTTGCACCTGCTGCTCATTTTGTCCAGACAAGTTTTAACCCCAGTTCTCTCATGATTGATTCTTTTCCATCATTGAGTCTTACACCAGGATACACCAGTTTCAGGGAGGTCTACCTTGACTGGTGCCTTATCTACATCAGGCTGCCCACCCACCTCAGTCACTCTCCTATTTCTCAGTTTTGTTGCTTGTTTATTTCTTCCTTTACTGCTTGTCTCTTGTCAGTAGAATTTGTCTTCCCTCTGAGCCTGTAGAGTTACATTCTGTCTTGTTAACATTTGTATCCCCAATGTCTACAACTGCACCCAGTACCTATTAGACTCTAATACTTACTGAATAAGTGAATGAATAATCTCTGAATAAATGACATATAAAGCTATCAACAATAAATATAAACTTTTTCATGGGGTACTGTATTCATGTAGACTATTTTTCCTAAAAATAATATTGATAACTATATGAAGAAATAAGAAGGAAAAGAATAAAAACCAATTTAATTATAAAAATTAATGTCATAAGTTAACACATCTTAAATATTTTTCTTCTTATTTAAACTTTTGGCATTTTCTCTGAATATTATTTTCTCCATGAATAAATTATTGAAATCTATATTAAAATAATGTGTGTGTGTGTGTGTTGTTTTTAGCCTTCATCTTCTGATAATACAGCAGTTTGATTTGGACAGATGGGAGATTTCCATTTTGCATTTTGGCCACATTCAGCCCTGATTTGTTATTGTTTGAAATTCTGAGAATGTTTTACACACGTTTACAAAAGAGAAACATTTGGCCTCTGATAAACTAATGACGAGTATGATATAAACGCTTGGGGAAGATGCTTCAGGATCTGTGCACGAGATCTGCACATCTGTCTCCAGCTGTGCAGCAACTCAGAACCAAAATGACTAATCCGCTCTGGCCACAGCCAGTAATTATTTTTACTGTTGATCTAAAGATCAAAGGTTATTCCCAGGAAGTAAGTCTAGGGCATTGGACTTTGCTATCTAAGGACAGTGGAGATTTATGAAGTCATCGTGGGGCTCACGGCTTGCACTTAACCTGGCGCTAATGCATATGGATGACAGCAGAAATGTAAACAGCCTTGATGTTATATTCATTATAATTGGCTCAAAGTAAATGAATCTACTGGTCTTGAATCATCTTTGCCCTTTTGCCTGGCCTCACATCCTGACCCCAAATGTTAGGAAAATCTCCAGCAACTATATCACACTTTTAAAAGAAAGTGTGTTACTCTCTGTATCCTTGCTCCTATTCATAACTTTTTTTGACCCTCTCCTCATTAAGATTGTTTTACATTGAAAACTCACTTTCAATAACTTGCACAAGTGGGAACAGTCTAATTATCCTTATAAATTCATGAGAAATCTTAAAAATGTAAGGGTTCAGTATTATTTTTTCGTTAAGCAGAGTCTTATTCCTTGCAGTCAGTTTGTGTGATGTACTCTATATTTTCATTGTTCTCTGATATCAAGCCAGACCATCCTGCAGGGGATGCTTCAATGGGAAGAAATAAAATATTTATCAAGGACCTGCTCTATTGAGGCCACATTTATAAACATACATATACTATGTCATGCATATTTTCAAGATATGCATACACCTTTAAAAATTATTTTAACCTTATACACTATACACAAGAGGAAAATCATTTATGGCTAAGAACAAACATTTAAATTTTAATAGTGTATACGTTGTATATATACAGCAAGCTCCTCTTTTTTTGAAATTTTAAATTTTTATTGGAGTATAGTTGATTTACAATGTTGTGTTAGTTTCAGGTGCAGCAAACTCCTCTAAACTTTAGCGGGAATGTTGGAGCCTATGTACACACTGAAAAGAACATATGGATTTGGGCACATACCAAACTTAGCAGGGATTTTTTTGACTTTGATACACTGCCTTAATTCATTAATATTTTAATTTGTCACCCCTAAGGAAATAGATGATATATTGTCCCTGAAGTTTCATGGCATTTTATTTAAAAATTACTTTCACACAGTAGTGAATATACTCCTAAGTTTGTATTTAAAATATCTATATTTAACTATCCCAGAAATGATACCAATAGTATTTATGTCTCTTTAAATCTCTATCTCTTTGAAACAAAATACTTCCTCAGTCCGCACTAATCTTGGTGTCCATAATATATCCATGGTAACGACCCATACAGTGGGTATTTCTCAGCATTGTAGCTAGCTAGAGCTGTCACCTACTTAACATTATTAAAGTTACAAAACCAATCTAAAAGCCCTCTCCTCTCTATTAGTAATTTATCCATCTTGCTAGCTTTATGATTTAAATTCAAAAGTCATTTATCAATGAAATATGTAGGGAGAAAAGCAGCTAATTCTCTGAGTTCACCATTTCAGCCATAAAATTCTCTTTAAGAAAAGCTGAGATTTAGAGTGTTACAAGGATTTCTAGCTCCTTTCAGGCATTTTTGGCTCTTCTTTGGCAAAATGCTACCAGTTAAATGGACAGTTAAATAGTTTTCAAGAATTAATGACATTTAGATATAGTTTGTATCTGTTTTTCTTTGAGTTTTCGTTCCTTCCTTCCTGCCTCCCTTCCTCTCTCCCCCTTTCTTTCTTTCTTTCTTTCTTTCTTTCTTTCTTTCTTTCTTTCTTTCTTTCTTTCTTTCTCTTTCAAACAGAGGATATTGAAAATCTTTTAAATACTTGCTAATATTTTGGGCTTTTAATTGTTGTGAAAGCTTGACATGGTCCCATGATTTCATTCTCATTTTGCTTATTGGTAGTAAATTTATTGAAGATCTCAGAGTTATAATCTGTGATGTAAATTTTAATGGGTAACATTTATTTAAATATCAGCATGGAAACACCTTCTTTGAATGGAAAGTCATGAATATATGTAGGTGGCTTGTTTCACTCCATTATTTCTGTTGGTGTGACTTGTTACAGAGCATCTGAAATATACGGGTCCTTTTCCAGACAGAGAAGCTTAGCAACAGATCTTAACTAAATATAACAACTATTCTGCAATCCAGAATTTGATTCATAAACCTGCTTTTTTTTCCCTTAATAACCATGTTAGTCTCAAAAATATTTCAGTTTGATTTTACTATTTCAGTGGCTTATATTTCAGAGTGACTATGTCTTCACTACAGCTGCTCTTCCTTTGTTGGATTTCTCTCCCACATTCTCTCCATGTCTATGTTCCACCTCCTGAGATGAATCAGCATCTCAGACATAGCATCATAAATGTTATCAATTAGATGCTCTATGATGATAAATATAGGAGATGCTTCTCTTTTTTCCATGTCTCCTAACTGTCCAGACACAGGGGACTTAAGGAGACATGGAGAGAGGAGATGGAGCTCAAGGGCTCTGCTGTGTTTTCCTGGCTGTTATGTGTATCACCACATACCTGAGGAAACCAGCAACTAACCATGGGTGCATAGGTCCAAACCCTTTCCAAAGTGCCTATCATTGACTCTGTGTATTACAGAGCAAAACTCTTATCAGTTGGTTGTATTCAGCCCTTATGTGTATTCAGTATGGTCAATCTTTCTGGCTTTATTGGGAATATCATTATCTCCCTCATTCTTCCTCCCACCCAAGAAAGACATCTCTACTGGGGAACCACACTCATAAAAATGCAGCCCACACTAAGCACCTCTCCCCCACTTTTGTTTCTCTACCACTTCTGACTTATTCCCTGAAATTCCCCATCCAACTAATTTGCTACAGAGCTTAATCTGAAGTATCCGTAGCTGAGGTCTCAAATACAGATTTAGTTTGGGATCTGCCTGTCAGTCTTTTGAGTATGGCTAATTGCTATCATTTGGTAGGTAGGCATGATGCTAGACATTTAATATACATTATTTCCTTCAGTTCCTACAACTGAAAGTGGTCACTATTGTCCTTATTTATAGATAAGTGAATTGAGACCCCCCAAATGATAAGTAAAGGACAGGATTAGAACCTATATCTGCTACGATTCAAAATAAATCCTTTATAAATCATACAATAGGGTCTCTAGCAAAGTCAAAATGATGATTTCAGTGTTTACTTCTATAGTTATGTTGGATTAGAAAGTCTAGTCTGCTCTTCAGTGAATCTTTAGTTTTTTTCTTTGTTTTGATATAATTACTAATTTGTGATTAGGAGCATTCAAGAAGGATAAGAATTCCATGAGTGGCTAGATATTTTCCTCAAGTCATTAGAATATAAAATTTATTTATATAAGCTTCCACACAATTTTCATCTTCTTGGGAGGGACATTCTTTTATTTTGAATAAAAAATTTATTTCTGTAGCCCTTATAGAAATTGCATATAACAGGCACTCAATAAATTCAACAAATGTTTACCCAAAACTATCAATGCCAGTTGACTTTAGAAAGAGGTCAAGGGAGGTAGAAAACCATTTGACTTCTTTCACAAACTATTTCTAATTGCTGACTGAGAATGAGTATATATGGGCACAAGATTCTATTGTTCACTCTGTAATTCACAAATTTACATCATTCTTCCCAGGACTTTTCTCCATAAGGATTTCTTTGATTTTATTAAGTCCAGTGAAATATGGAATCTTTTGTGAAAGTGTGGAAAGCATTTGTGTAGGTTATGACAAGAGGGGATCATGGATTTAGGTAGAGGTGAGGCTGCACAAGAGAAAAAATGCTTATTATTGAATTCATTGTTTAGTGTAATGACTTATTAATTAGTATGAGATAACTTCCTAAAGAAGGAAGGACATCTTATCTCCCTTCCTCCTGCCACATACACACACACGCACACACACACACACACACACACACCACAAAGCTCCTGACCCAAAGGCATATACACCACAAAGTTCCCCAGCTACAAATTTGCTTGAGCTAATTAACCATTTTGGGATGCAGCTACATTCTCCTTTTCCATTCCAAAGCCACAAAACATTAACTAAGTAATGACTGATGGGCACTGTGCCAAATCAGGGCATCCCAGGGCAAATGGCTTGTGGCTTTCGAAGAGCTCATGGTTCCAAAGCGGAGACTGGATAGTAAAAGACTATTAAATAAAGACACTATTTAAAAATGCTATGAGAGGTGATGATTGGAGCATTTATCAAAGGCATCTTAACTCCGGATCATCATTCAAGGAAGATGTATTTATGCTGAATTTTGACCTGATTAAATTAGGTGTTTATACTGCAGTGTTCAGCTCCTTTAAGTGGCCTCAGCAAGTAATGGAACTTTCTTGAATGTGAATTTTAGTTAGAGGAGAATGAACACTTTTAGGATATGAAATGCTTCCCCAAAGCATCTCTTTATCTCCCACACCAGCTTCCTGGACTTGGAAAACGTCTCTTCTCCTAGATTCTATATTAGTCTCCTAACCAATTGCTTGAGATCGACTTTGCCTCTTGTTATTGGTTTTCCACACCACAGTCAAGTAATAATCTGTCATGTTTGTTTGTACTTTCATGATTCAAATCTTTCAGTGACGTCCCAGTGTCCTTAAGAGAAAACTCCTTCAAACAGCTGACACATCCCTGTGATCTGCTCCCTTCGCAGCTCTCCAGCCCATCTGGCACCATGTTGTGGTGACTTTCTGCTGTTGGCAAACTTGCACTTTTGATCCATTGTATTTATCCAGCCAGCAGATGGCTGGATTCAAGCCCCCCCTGCCATCTACCAGCTGTCTGTCCTTGGGCAAATTGCCTAACTTCTCTGCACTTCAGTTCCCTGTTTGTAAAATGAGGATAAGGATCTCCCCATCTCCTTCACAGTGTGAGGATTATACAAGTAAAAACATAGATAGGCACATGAGAGCAACTAAGAGTTTTAACCTATTATCATTTACTGAGAGCCTGTGATATTCAGGAAACTCTATGAGACATTTTGTATATTCTGTGCATTGTTACTTTCAATCTTGATCCGATCTCTCCTCCTTTAGTAGTTCTATGAATGCCAAAATTTCCTATACATTGCAACGCTCCAAAGGGGAAAAAAGAAACACTCCAAAGAAAAAGAGACAAAATAAAATTGGTCAAAAAAATTGGCATTTCTTTAAAAAAATCAAATGAATCCCCAGGCATTAGACAAAAAGATTACTCAACATTTTCACAATTTAAAATTTTAAATCACATGTATGGTCTAAAGGTAGATAAAATCAAAAGTGTTTATTTTTTTACAATCTTTTTTCAGGGGTAAATTTTTATTTTCATTAAATTTTTTCAAAGGTTATTAAAGTATAGTTGATTTACAATGTTGTATTTAATCTCTGCTGTACAGCAAAGTGACTCAGTTATATATATATATATAATATATATGTATAATTTTTCATATTCTTTTCCATTCTAGTTTATCACACAATATTGGATATAATTTCCTGTTCTATACAGTAGGACCTTGTTGTTTCCAAATGTTTTTAATATCACAGGCTTCCAGATCCAAAAAAGTCATCAGACCAATATTGGCAATGGTTCCTGGTAAATTTAATGAATGCTTTCAAACAGTTGACAGCATGTCTTTCCATAAGTGTGTTAAGTACTTTTCAGATGGATAGTCCACTATTATCCCCAGACTTCAAACTATGAAGCTTATTCAAACTTCCTCCTGGCCAATGTTTACCTACATTTCTGAAAAATAAGCATAGTTCCCTAAGTAAATATCAGGAAATTTGAAAGATACTGTCTCATTTTTAATAGAAAACAAAAAAGTCTAGTTACAAACCAATCTACCTACTAAAAAGTATCCTGAGACTTATGTGCACTCATGAGTTTAAGTTGAATATTTCTTAGAGAAATGTACTTGTACCTAAGATGAGCCATTAAAAGAAAGTTACATAGCTCAGCATCAATTTCAAACATAATGTCAAAGGAGATTAAAACCATCCTTAAGAAATCTTACCAAACAGCATGTAAGTGAATTCACGATCTTCTGATCATTTTGTCTGTGTGTCTGTGTGTGAGTGTGTGTGTGTAATTGTGAAGTGAGCTTGACAACTACCTACAGGGTTCTAGGAAATAAAAGCACACATGTCCAGTCCATCTTACTGCCTCTCTGTCTTCTTGTTTCAACTTCGGGGAGCCCAGCAGTGCACGTGCCTCTGTCACTCAAGGCTGAAGTGGGAGTGGTACCAGGGAGCACTTTCTCACTCTTTTCTCCCTTTTGTATCACATCTTCTACCTCCCCCCAGTCTTACTCTCCTGCCTTGCCTGCCTCTACCTCATTTCTTTCACTGGCTTCAGGAAAATACTTCTCACTGACTCATGGGTAGAAGGCATGGATCAAACTCTTTAAAAATACACAGTTTTCAAAATAAGAAACATGAATTTGGCTCCATCATTGCTGTTGAACAGAACGGTAGTGTATGATGTTTGACATTAAGGCTACACTGTGGGGATCTGGAAAGGGCCAGTGGAAGGGCTTATGAATGTGGAACTATATGTAAATTCAGAAAAGTCTTCCCACAAACCCTTTAATCGTGGCACTTTTCAAAAGAATCAATGTATGTTCTTTCTTGCTGAAAAGAAGATGGGTAATCCACACATGTTATGTTTTCCAACTCCTTTGAACATGGTGTCAATGGCTTTTCTGATGCTATTCATCTTGCAGTAGAACTTCATAAATTCTACATAAAATGCATAAGTAGACCATTAAAACATGTGGAAAAAGTTCCCTTCTATTACTACTTTTATAACAAGAAAAACCTTGTCTTGTTCTGTGAGTTTTTTACTCACATCTTGCTCAGGTAATCATTTCAAAGTTTTAAAACTATGATACAATACTAGCACTTCTTTTCTTTTTTATCCTCTCGTCATTTTGAAAATCTAGACTGAGTTTTTGTTCTTAAACACATTGAAAAATATTTCCAATTAAAAAATAACAGTGTTAAACTGAATTTTATTTAATTGTGTGAAAATGAATTACATGGAGTTGTACTACAAAAATAATTAAAGAATGTTAAGTTTGAAAAAGTAAAGATTACTTAATAGATCAAAAACCTTAGTAATCAGGAGTAATACTGCTGAAGTGGAGAGAAAATATTAGGTCACATGAAAGAGCTTTCTGAATTTACAGAAGCTAAACCAAGTCAAGTGCTATAATAAGAAAAGACTGAGAATTTTGATAGATTGTTTATGGTTGCTTCTAAAATAAGTAATCTGTAAGATTCTCATTTTATGAATGAGAATGCCTATTGTCTTCCAATATAATTTCACAAGATCTTTTAGATTGGTGAAAACTACAAAATAACTTTAAAAAGGAGAGATTTTGGTTAAGTATTAGGATCAGGATGGAATTGGAGAAAAATGACTTTATCGAGGGCAAGGGAAGTAGATAATAGCCAAGTGTAAGAAAGAAAGAATTTAAATGTTCTAGCTTTAGAAGAAGGCTTCCATAAGGAATGAGTGCCATCCACCAGAAGACAGCATTTCCATGTCATATATATATTTCTGGGTTAAGTAACTGATCCTAAGTATCTTTAAATCAAATTCATTTCACTGTGGTAGAGGAAAGGCTGATTTGTAATCTCCATTATTACACAGAGGTAGGAACAGCCAGCCGTAGAAGGTGACAAGCAATGTGCATAGTGGAAATGCCATCAATACAACGTATGTCTTCTTTTTTTTAGAGGCTTAAAACAACAGAAATTTATTATCTTGCTCTTCTATAGCTTATAAATCTAACATGGGTTTCACTAAGCTAAAATAAAGGTGTTGTTGGCAAGGCTGCATTTCTTTTTAGAGGCTCTGGTGGAGGATCCATTTCCTTGATCATTCAGGATGTTAGCAGAATTCAGTTCCTTACAGCTGTAGGGCTAAGGTCCCCATTTCCATGCTGGCCATTCATAGCTTCTAGAAGCCACTTGAATTCCGTGGCTATGGTCCCCTTCCCTTATCTTTTTTAAACCATTTTTAAAAATTGATGTGTAGTTAATTTACAACGTTGTGTTAGTTTCAGGTGTACAGCAAAGTGATTCAGTTATTTTTCACATTCTTTTCTGTTATAGGTTATTACATGATATTGAATATAGTTTCCTGTGCTATACAGTAGGTCCTTGTTGTTTATCTGTTTTATATATAGTAGTCTGTATCTATCAATCCCAAACTCCTAATTTATGTCTTATTGTTAAGCATTGCCCTCTTTAGGAACTGTCAAGTCATAAAAAAATCCTTTAAGAGTCCTCAATAAGGAGGGGATCCTTGAGCAACACAAGAGATTCTGAAGTGGTGACATGCTCTGAAGGGGACCATGTTAGTTCCAATCACTTGCCTGGAGGTTTGGGTGAGGCTCTCCCCGGCTGCAAGGTGTGGGGAATCTGGAGGGGGTCTTGAGTCTGACCGGTGTTAGATTAGATCATTCCTATGCCTCCTCAGTAGAAGAAGGTATACATTGATATCTCCCTTGAATTGCAATTTAAAAAAGCCAATGTCTGCTAAACAAAATGTTTATTAATTTATTGTTTCCAATAGATACAGAATTAAAGAGTATAATTCATTTTTGTATTAGAAGACACTTTGGAACTATCGAGGCTAAGGAAACTTTAATACTATTAGAAAGAAAGATATTTTTATAAAGGAAATACTCAGAGCTTCATAGCTTTTAACCTGGGTAATAATAAACAGACAGTAGTGATAGTTTGGTACTAATTCAATAATTGAAATGGAAAACAGGAAAAAATAGCTCAAGTTCCAGAGTTTGGGAGATTCAGTTTGTGAAATGGCCTAATACCACGTGGATATGAAAACCAATACTCTCATTATGATTTAAGTGGAAAGGAAGGTTCTCAGCTAATTTTACTCAGTAACACACCATGGTTGTTCAGTGTTTATCATCAGTCATCCATCCATTTTGTTCTTTCATCACCTGAGATTTACAGAAGGCAGGTATAATCACAGTACTTTGTTCTCTGTCACTTTTATCCTTACATCTTTTAATATACTACTGATTTATGTAGATTTAAATCAAGAAGTAGAGATCAAATGCTAGTTTTTTATTTCACACATTTGAAGGTTGAAGGGTAAGTGTATTTTTTAGCTGGGCTTTCTAAATTCTTAGTCTTCTTAGGCTTTGGGAAGTGGAAAAGAAATTTGCCTTGGCATTCTATGTGGTGTCATTTGGATTCTTGATTTTCTGGCTTCAGTTTGCATGCTAAGGATTTGGCATAGTGAGGCCAAGACCATTATAAATAGACTCCTGGCTTCTGAAATACTGGGAGCATTATGTTCATAATGCAAGAAAGCTTGAAAGCATTGCTTTCATTATAATTGGAGCTGCTCTAACAATCCTGCAGACGTACTGTTTATATCTGGATTCATTTTTCTCAATCTTTCTTTGTAAAAGCCTTGCATTTTTATTTTGTAGATGGCTGAAAAAAATGGTTAAAATGAAATCAAGATGTGACAGTGCCAGAAAGATGTGTAGGCCATGAAATATGATGACTTAAAAAGTTGTTTTTGTCCCTACATCATCCAGGCTTACCACTTACACTATTCACACGCATTGGAGACCTGCCATCTTTCTACTTTGCAGTAGGAAAAAATGGCCCAGAGGCTTCCTCTTTATATATTTATGTGGGTGGGAAAGGAAATCCTCTGGAAAAGTCACTTTGGTAAAAGTTATTGTCATTTGTGTGCAAATGAATCTCAATACACATAGAAAATTTTAAATTGTTTTCTGAATTGATTTATTTTAAACTGAATTGAGCTAATAATTTGACTATTACATGGACAGACTGCATAACAAACACTCAGTTATGACAGGCTGTAGTTAAGATGTAGGTAAGAAGTACATTTGTGGTGAAGGGTGCTGTTTAAACATAAAAGAAACTCCTTTCATGACTATCCTGTTAGAGACAAGTAAAAACGTAATTTTTAGGGAAATTCCTTGAAAATCACCTGTGATAACCCTCATGTTAATATCTGTAGCCTAGCTTTCTAGCCCTAAATTCAGATTCCAAGGTTTTTAGCCTAAACAACTGGAAGAATGGTTTTGTCTGAGGATGAATATCAGAGATCATTAGATATATGAGGTTTGAATTCAATAGCAAACCTCAGTAGAAATAGTAATTGAGATCTGTCAGCATTTCTATGGTATTTATAGCCAGGAGACTGGCTGAGATCAGCTAGGAAGTTAATGCAGATGGAGAAGAGAAGATGAAGAATGAGCCTTGGGATTCTGCACACGCAGTGTCTGGGGGTATGAGGTGAAACAAATAAAGGGAGCTGAGAAGGAAGAGCAGGTAAATTAGGAGGTAAATGAAGAGATTGTAACATCCTGGAAGCCAAGTGAAAAAGCGTATTAAGCTGAATCTGGCCTCTGTACCCCAATACCAAATTAAAACTCGGAGACAGAGTTTTGGGTGAAGTAGAACAGAATAGCTTTATTGCTTTGCCAGGCAAAGTGGGTCACAGTGGGCTAATGCCCTCAAAATTGTGTGTCCCAACCTAGAGGGGGTAGTGAGGAGTTTTACAGTAATGGTTCTGATTGGTTGATGGTGAGGTAAGCGGGAGTCAGCATCATCAACCTTCTGGTTCCAACCAGTTTGCAGTCTATGTGCTTGTGGGCAGCATACAGTTAACTTCTCCCACTTGGTGAGGGTTTCAGTATCTGCCAAACAGCTCAAAGGTATTGTTGTGTATATCCATTGATGAGGACCCAGGACCCTGCTCCCAAGGCTGCACTATTGTTTCTCTTGACTGTTCGTTCCTCCCTTGTCTCTGCATCCCCTCCCTTCCTTAATTAATAAATGCTTGAATCTGCCCCATTGGAACTCAGGGAAGGTCATGGAGGCTGAATGAAGCCTGTTTCTTGTAATAAAGAAACAGGGGACACAGGAAGGCTTTTGTGCCCAGGATCCCCAGGGGGTCCTACTCGGTATCAGGGTCCTAAGAGGTCCATTAAGGTGAGGACATAGAACTGAGCACTGGATTTACCTGTGCAGAGGTCATGCTTACCCTTAATGGACAAAGGGTGAGGGCAAAGGTTTGTTTGGAGTGGGTTTAAAAAGAAACTGGGAGGGAGGGAGAGAGAGACAAGTGTAGATACCTCCATCCTTAAATGCTCCTCCTGTCTATGTCCTTGTCTCCTGGCTGACCTTCCTCAAGACAGAAGCTACAGTGATCCCTTTAAAATGGAAGTCAGATGTGGTCACTTTCTACTACAAACTTTCCCATTTTATGGAGAATGAGAACATTATCTGGCTCCTCCATTATCTTTCTGATATTCTCTCTACTGTTTTCCTGGCTCCCTCCCCTCCAACCATTGCTTCCTGCCTAAAGCCTCAAGTTTCTGCACCTTTGTTCTCCATCTGCCTTTTAGTTGAGATGCCCTTCTTCCAAATATCCAAAACCTTCCATCTTTCCATGAATGTCATTTCAGTGAGGCATTTTTTGGGAGATTCTATAGAAACTCACACTCGCCTCCATCACCTCCCACACATATACTCACTTTTTGGACTTAACTTTTGTCCTAGGCACTAGCTAACATATTTTACATATTTATCCACTTCATTGTTTGCCTCTCTCTCCACGAGGTCAGCTTCTTAAGGGCAGGAATTAAGTGGGGTTTTTTTTTGTATCCTAGTGTATTCTATGTACTTACAACACCACTCATCACCCAGTGGGAATGCAATAAATATTTGCTGAAAAAGTAAATGAGACATGCCATTCATCTCTGTATAAAATAAAACAAATCTTTGTTGTAGTTTTCTCAGAGTAAAGATAAACTCCACAAAAAACATCACCGTTTATTTCCAAATCCTTGGATGAAACATTTATGACTACCTTAAATGACATAAATATAAGTAATAATTGATGAACTTATTACAGAAGATCTGTATTTTAAAGGAAATTCAAAGGTAAAATAAAGAACAGATTAAGGAGCCTTGACATAAACATATGTAAAACTAGAAAATTATAGTTTGAAAATATCTATTAAAAGTGAAAGGATGTTGAAACATGACATTTGATGATTATTTTTGTTTCTATGATATTAGTAAACTAAACTATTAGAGAGTAGCTTTCCTTTTTTTTTTTTTTTTTTTTTTTTTGGAGACAACACTCAGGTACACGCTTTCTTAGACTAAAAGTGATCTGAAATGTTTTTTCCATCATGAGGACTACTGTCATTAAAGAAATGTTATTGAATGGTTTTACAATATATAAAACTGAAAAAATAATTAGATTCCAGGAAATATAAAGATTTCTGGAAGTCAATAAGAAATACTAAAAAAAAAAAAATTAAAAAGCTGATAATAAAGTGAAAGAAGACTACCATAGGCAAATTGCCAAAGAAGAAAGCAGAATGGTTAATAAACTATTGACAAAATTCTCAACTGCCCTAGAATTTAGAAAAATGCTTATTAATACAATAATGAAATACTACTTTATATCCAGATCGACACATATTTAAAATCTGAAAATGCCAAGTATTTGTTAGGTTAAGGAAGAAAACTCTGTTGGAAGGAAAGTAAACTGATACAATCAACTTGACAATTTCTACGAAAGCTGAAATATGCACACTGTATGATCCAGCTTTTCTATGTGAGTGAAGCACGATGGCCATACCTTAAAACTCCAATTAAGTTGACTTTGTTATAATCGTAGGGAGACAGGAATGGAATGTATTTTGAACCAAAAAAGCTGAAATCTAATCCAGCTGTTTGGAGGCTTCTGAATTAAGAGATGATAGATGGTCAGCATGGAGGCTAGAAACAGGGAACATAAAGGTTAAAAAAAGTATTAATGTACCTCTGGTACGTCCTGTGAAAGAAGTTAAAGGGTCAGTTGGGATGTATTCTTGCATCACTGGGCTAGTGTTTGCCTCTATTGCAGGGTTTTAAAATCTTGGCTTTTTGGACTTTGGGGCTGAATCATTCTTTGTCATGGCTGGTGGGGGCCGGGAGGTGCATCTTATGCAATGTAGGATGCTTAGTTGCATTCCTGCTCTCAACTTACTATATGCCAGTATTACTCCTCAGTTGTGACAATTAAAAATGTCTTCAGACTTTGCCAAATGGTCCTGAGAGGTAGAAGAATCTGGCTCCCCTGTAGGGAGTTGCACTGATCAAATGCCATGAATATTTCTTTTGACCTGAAGGTAATAGTTCTGATTCCATAAATTGGCATTCCTACTAAAGATGATATTGTTCTCTCTAAATCTTGTGTTCACTAATGAAAATTCAATTTCTTGACTTTCAAAACTGGAGGCCAGAACCTTGAAATGGTGAACACACACACACATATTGTCACCCATTCAAAGCCTGCCTATATCCAGGATGACGATGTCATGTTTTTTTAACTGCAACAGCAGCCAGTAAGATTTTGGCACACTCAGTCCCTTCTAAGAATCTATAATAAGGAAACTGGAAGAAATTAGGACAAAGATTTATGTACCGAGAATTCATAGCTATGTAATCCATAATAGCGATTATATTAATCTCTTTCTATCACTGTGATTCAAATGATAAAAATGCAGCTAAATCTACATAAGAAAAAACAAAAGAAAACAAAACAAACAAAAAACAAAGTATGAGTAACATATTTATATATTTAACAAAATTTCGGGAAGGGCAAACGGGGAGCTGGATTTATGCATCACTGGATCCAGAAACCCAAATAATGTCAACACGCCCTTGTTTTAATTTTGTCATCCTTGTTTCTTGTAAATTGACTTCTCTCAAAATGTAGCTGAGTGTTCCTATACGGGGTGGAGTATGAATACTATTGAAAAGTATTTTTAAGTCATCCAGCATCCAAAGATAAGCACTACTAAGACTTTCCTTCCAGGATTCATGTATGTAATTGTTTACATACATAACACCCCTGAACACACACACACACACAAGCATACATAGTTATTTGGGGAGCAAACTGGGTATTTACAGTTTTGTAGCTTGCTTTTGTTACTTAAGACTTTTCTATGAAGATTCCCTGGATCTTAAATTTTATTTGAAAATGATGTTCAAAGATTGCCCTGTTATTCATTCTATCTACCTTTACATAACCATTTCCTGCAAGGTGCTTTCAAAATTTAAGATGATTTCAATGTTTCATTATTATAATACAAAATAAATGCTGAAATAAAAATAATCAGATACACATTTCCAGCCATAAAATAAATGTCATGGGGATGTAATGTATAGCATGGTGACTGTAGTTAACAATACTGTATTGCATATTAAAAAGTCACTAAAAGAGCTGATCTTAGAAGTCTTCATTACACGCACAAAAAAAAAAAAGACAAAAAAATTCTGTAACTGTATGGTGATGGATGTTAACTAGACATTTTGTGATGATTATGTCACAATGTATACAAATATCACACCATGATGTTATACACCCGATAGTAATATAATGTTATATGTCAATTTTACCTCAAAAAAATTTCTCATTGTGTCCTAGAACAAATTCCTAGATACAGAATTCATGGGTCAAATGATATGTACATACTTGAGACCTGTAAAAATGATTGCCAAAGTTGAGGAAGTTGTCCTGATTTAAACTTTCACCAGCATTGTATGAGAATGATTTTATTACTATAAATCTGCCAACATTGGGAGTTATAATTCACAAATATTTTTGCCAACTTGACAGATACTTTAATTTGCTTAAATAATTCTTCATGTGTTTATTATCAATTTTTATATCTTATTTTGAGAATTGCCTAAGTCCGTGATTGCAATGAACACGGGATGTTTTTCTTTTCTTTATTGATTTAAAAGTTATATTTATTTAATAAATTTATTAGTCCTTTATCATATATGTGGCAAAATTTTTAATGTGTTTCTATATTGTAATTTTGTGATGTTTTGATATAAAATAACTTCAGATTCATATGTAGTCAAATTATCATTTTTTTCTTTTCCATTTTCCACAGTCACCAATACCCATTGTCAAATTTAGACATTATTATAACTACAGTACCTGCACAGATCTAATTTCAAGCATACTTCCCTTTTCAACTTTCCAGCTCACTCCCTCTAATGCTCCAACTCTAGTAATTCTCCTTCCCCACAGGACTTTCTCTCCATCAGTCCCTTTACCTTTCTCTCTCCTTCAAGTCCTGATTTCCCTCCTTATCCAGCAAAAAGCCCATCAAGACCATAACCCCCCAGACCGTAACCTCCCTCGACCTCTTATTCTACCTTTGGTCTATTCAAAAAACCTCTTGATTGGATTCAACTCTAGACTGTGGCCACAAGACTCAATGTGATGGGAGAAAAATATGGCCGTGTTGACTGGTTTCCCAATAAATCAATGACCACCAACCTCAACTGGGACTTTTTGCCGCAGTCATATTATAGTTCCTTAAACCGTTAATATGCTTCTCCCCTCCAAACTACCAGCGATGACCTTGATTGCTGTTTCACTAAGGAAATAGAAGTAATCAGCAGAGGATCCATGTTCCCTAGCTATCACAAGGAACACTCTGCCAAACCTCTGTTCCTATGGACGTCTTGTCCTTGGTCCTATGAAAGGATGATGTTACATTTAGTCTCTTCATCCCAGTTCCTCTCCCCTGATGATTACTTAATTCCAGAAACAGCTCCCTCTGGATACCGCAGTGTAATTGCATCTAAGTGGTCATTGTCCAGGGACCAGATCAGACTTGTGAAGCTGCAGAGAATTCAGCATGCATTCAGAGGGTACTACGTGGTCACAGGGCTTGCTTCTCTACCACATTGAGATGACCCAAGCCCCTCACTCCTTCTATAGATTCAGATAAAATACGGGAGACAACCCAAGGATGGGGGAGTATTGAAAGACCCCCTTTCCCCATCAGAGTCTGAGTCACCAGTTAAAAACTATATCAAACAGAAGATACTATCATAACTTTTCAAAAAGACTTTTTGAAAGTTTTTGAAAGAGTCAAATTTTCTCTATTCTCTTCTACTTAGCTTGGTGTAGACATTTTTTGTTAGCACTTTTGAATAGTATAATAAATTTTCAGCACACAAAATAAATTTCTAGTTAAAGATGCAGTTGAGTGCCATCTTTCTTATTCTGTCTGAACAGTATTAATATGAACTGGTAAATACAATGATGTAGGTGCCAAATTTCAGTGAACAGAAGTAAAGCAATTCCACCAGTATGATAAATAGCTAGAAAATATTTCTGAAGAAATACCTGAATTCTGAAGTAGCAACTTTATTTCTGTAACAGTAAATTTGAGGCTATTTATTGTCACACTTACTCAGAACAAAATCTGTTTTACATATTTCTTAATACCCCTGATGAATATCCTCTTGCAGAAGTACATATGACCTACCAATACAGCTAGCATAGGAGTCACACAGGGTCATTTGTAACAATAAATAGGAGGCAGAGAGCCAGTAAAGTATATTTTGCTTATGGTAAATTAGAGTAACTAATCATCCACCTCTCCTTCTTTCCTTTAGGGTGTATTGAGGGTGGGTGGGAGGGGCTCTTACATTTTTCTTCCGAGCTAAGCCACGCCCTAGTCTCATCGGCCCATCCATACTGCTCTTAGCTGCATCATCAAAAACTTTTTACGTTACGACTGGTCACTGCCTGGAGTCTTCAGACCCAGGTCCCTAAATACACACTACTTTTCCACAGAAGAAGGAGCAGAGAATCTGTTGTGGGGTAGAATGCCTTCAATTTCCAACCTTGTCCCTTTCTCTACATCACCACCATTCAACCTATAATTTTATCAGACTTTTCTCCAAATTTAGTGGCAGGATTGATTTGCCTGAGTACTCATCACCTTCTCATCATGACACCTTAATCAATCAAGAGATGAATGATTCCAAAGCTCCATGTGATTCATCATTAAAACTCACGTCCTTCTGAATGGCACTGGGAGTACTGGGCTTGGTCCTTCTACATCTCACCAGGGGACCTAGAATTCTTCTGATACCAGTGACAACTCGACACTGGTGTGGTTTATTCTCTGCATAGTCTGGAAAATAACTGTAGACCCTCTTCACACTCCCCTTTCCTAAAGATAAGTATTCATTCTCATGGCAGCAGAGTTAAATTCTATAGTCAAGAAAGAAAATTATCTTTCTAACTGCTTCATCCTTTAAAGTATCCCTCACATGGTAGGAGTTCATCCATCTTGAAGAATGGGTGATGAGGGAGGTACACAATGTAAAATTTTCATTTAAGCTTTCGAAAAATGATTGAGTTCATAAAATGAACATTTTGTAAGCACCAATAATCTACAGGCACCAGCTTCTAAAGCAGAAAACCTTGGTGCAAAGCTCTTGTCGAGTACACTCCCCAACCTCCTGTCCTTGGTCCAGCACTCAGGATGCCACATTGTAGTTATCTGTTTACCTGCACGAACTTTCCTTCAGATTATGTGTATCCTGAAGGTGGGGATGTTCTTTTCTCTCTCTTGTCACCAGCATTTAACACAGTGTATATTACACAGTGTACATATTGTGTACACCATTAGCACATTTAGAGTAGTTGCTTAATATGTATTTTTGAATGAATGATTATAAATCTCATAACAAGATCATTGACATTTTAGAGAGAAAAACAGATATCTATCCATGTAACTAGTTTAAAATTGTGTGAAGGGATAATTCATTGAGAGGTTGTTTTGTAGTTTATTTTTGTTGCCATGGAGACAGAAAATCATTCCAGGTACATTTGCCCCTTGGAAGAGCCCCAAGGTGTCTATATAGACCTGTGTTCTGAATCCTAGGCTCCTTTTTATTGGGATGGAAAGCAAGAGTTCCTTTGTGTTTCTCAAAATTCCTTGATGATAATCCCTACACAGGTTGTATCTTGGAGGTTGAAGCCCACTGAGAAACTCACACCAGGAATTGATTAAGTGGAACGTACTTGATCCAGGAGGGCAAGACCTGGGATCCTCCCTCTCAGGGCCATGGGAGGGTTAGATGTGTCCAATGCCTGGGGAGGCTGCACCCTCAGCTATGGTCCCAGAGCTCAAGACGTCTTCTTAGTGTGGAAGGACTTTTTCAGTGAAGAGAAGATGACACTTGTCTGCCCAATCTAAGTCCCTACAAGCAAGTCCCTTATAACCTCAGCAGTTCTCTAGTCATGGTTTATACTGGGATTGGCTGGCAATTGAGGGCTTGCAACCAAAGTTAATGTGCTGCAAACTGTTCTAGAATAATCCAATCTCATGTATGACAGATGGACAGATGAAGTGATTGAGGAGACAACAGTGAACAACTCATTTTTTCCAGGGACTTAATTGTGAGAGGGAGGGATATGAAACTTAGAAGGAATCTGTAAGCATTGATTAGAAATAGAAGGGGAAAAGAGCATAAGCAAAATTGTGGAAGTAAGAAAATGTATGTTGGAAGAAAAGCACTTTGTTGGGTGTGACTACTGCAGTGCTTACCGATACTTGCTGGGCATGAGAACAACACTTACTGTTCTCATATATGGTGCATACGCCAAGGACCTCACTGAGATAGCCTGAATCAGTGGGTCTCGAGTGGGCTCTATTATGTGGATAAGGAAGAAGTTCTACAGGTGTGCTTGATGCACTCAAACAGGTGAGAAATATAGGGATAGAGGTGGAATTATCAGGAAAGAATCATGGGAGGTTAGCCAGAATCTAGATAGAACTGGATTTTGAAGAATGTTAAACAACTCACTCAAAAGTTTGGATTCTGAATGGAGGGAATTATATCGTCCTCTGTGTATTGCATATACTTTATAATATTGGCATGTGCCATTTTTGTATTTTATATTGTTACTCTTTTTATCATTTATCAAAAGTGCCCTCCTTCCTTCCATCTTTCTTTCATTTAACAAATACATTTTGAGCACCTATCATGGGTTAGACACAGATGTATGGATGTGGATATAAAATAAATAATCCCTGATTTCAGGAAGTTCTTAGTATGGTTCTCTTAATACTTTACTAGACTTTTAGTAAAAAATGAACCATTACTTTACAATTTAGAATTTATATCAACCAATTACTTGTATACGGAAGCATAACATATTTCCAGCAAAAATCCATATTTTCCCACAAAGACATTGAACATTTTTACTTCTGAAAGCAAAATTCTGCCTTTCACAGATATTTTAAGGAGGAAAATAGTAACCTGATTAAATCATAAGATCATTGTCATGAAATTCTAAATGAAACTTTAAAACCCTTACTACCCTGGCTGGCCTTTCTAATTTAAATATTTACTATTCATAATTAATATCTTTAAGAAATTTCACTCTTATTAGGCTCTTAAAGAGTGGTGTATTAGCTATATGACTAATACTACTTTTTGATTTTAAAAATATACTTTATATGACATTAAAGAAGCTACACAGGGGCTTCCCTGGTGACGCACTGGTTGAGAGTCCGCCTGTCGATGCAGGGTACACGGGTTCATGCCCTGGTCCGGGAGGATCCCACGTGCCGTGGAGCGGCTGGGCCTGTGAGCTGTGGTTGCTGAGCCTGCACGTCCGGAGCCTGTGCTCTGCAATGGGAGAGGCCGCAGCGGTGAGAGGCCCGCGTACCGCAAAAAAAAAAAAAAAGAAGCTACACAGCAACTTTTAAAAATTAAAAAAAAAGAGTGGTGGTTGAAGTAGTTTTTGACAGTGCCTTGTTCTACATAACCTGATATATTCAGTGTGTGTGTGTGTGTGTGTGTGTGTGCATGCATGCACACACACACACTTCCAGGTAGAATTACAGTTTCAAATAATTAAGGCTTTAGATTCGGACCTCAGAAAATAACTTAATTCTATACTCTGACACTTCTTCCTGTGGTAGGTTAATCTTCTATAAATTCATTTTGAAAAGTTGTTTTATGGTTATTCCAAAACTCCTTCATATAGAAACATCTCAAAAGAATAAAACATTAATCATAAGGAACTGAAAGAACATATTTCTTCCCTCATGAACATGTTGGTCAGTCATGAAAAAGCCAAAGAAATAAATTTCGTAAAATGCTGAAATGACATATGGAAAATGTGTGAGACTTAAACTACCACACAATTGAAGGTAAATGCCCCCCATTTCTTTGTATCATGAGCATGACCTTCGGTGTACAGAAGATACCTGTTTTGATGGTGGTTTTCCTGTAGGAAGGAACACTGTGTGGCCTGTGTTCTACTTAACAAGAAGCACCAGAGGCCTTCCCAGATGTTCCACTGCCCAGGCCCAGCAGTGGGCTGACATCAGATGTGCGGGCAAGGCCACCTGCTGGCTCCACTCCTGGCTCCATGGGAGATTTGCATTCCTGTGGCCTGTTGCTCTGCAGGACCCCTCTCAGCACCTCCCCAGTCCCCTAGCCTGCTTAATACCACGGAAGCCTTCCAGCCATGAAGTCTCTTTTCTGTATTAACATCAGCTCACAAGAGTGAGGGGTTCTTGCCATGATTTCTTTGCTTAGAGTATGATGTTTTTACTTCATTGAGGCCACATAAAAGGAAATGCTTTTCTATGGGCTGGATTAAGAAAAAATAAATGTCTTCTTGCTTAAAATCATGAACAGATAGTTTGTTCTTTTGTGAAGATAATGCTCCTCATTTTAATCTTCAAATAGTGTGTTAGAACAAAAATATAAATCTTGACAATACTAACATCCATAAAATGTTTCGATTTTATTGTATATATATATATATATATATATATATATATATATATATATAAATTTTTTTTTTTTTTTGGCCAACAGAGTAAGTCACTTGAGTGTGTTAAGATCAGACAGCAAAGGTGGTGATGGGATTCCTCTATAAACCTAAGACATCTCAGGTTTCAGAGAGGAGACATTGCAGGCAGCAACAGAGGTGAGAGGATGATTCATAACACTGCAGTGCAGAGTGTACTGAGAACACAATGAGAAAGAGGACGCTGTCATCAAAGGAACTTGCCAAAGAGTGGATTTTTAAATTCTTTTAAGAACAGAAAAGCGAATGGGAATGTATGTAGGTAGATTTCGTGCATTGCCCATGAGAAATTGAAACAACGGCTTACACCAAGCACTAATGTCAGAGGTACTGACATTATTTATAGGATGCATCTTTATTGTTTCTGTTAAATAGTGAAGCCTTCATATTAAAATGGCAAATTTATATTTACTTCTGTACATATAGGTTAAAATACAATATGTCTGATTCTTAAACTACCTAAAGCATTTTGTATATATCCTTCTGGGTTTAAGGTACAATTATTTAAATTGAATCAACATTTTTTTAAGATACAACAAGTAATTCATAAGGGAAAGCTTTCACTTTTTTGAGGTTTTCTAATGTGTCAATAGGTTTCCATACTCAAGCCACTTACCACGGATTGACAATTCATAGATGATAAAAGATGGAATTTCCACATAGCATTTAAACCTAGTTGGACCTTGATTTTAAATAATGTCATCTGTGACCTAAACAACCATAGGTGTTCTAATAGAAACATGGTGTAATAAATTTAATCCTTTAAAAAATGTTTATAGTATTGTTTCTAAAATAATCACAGCCATTTTTTCCAAAGATAACTCATTGAACTTTACCTGTAATGGGGTAATTTAAACATTTTTAATATAATTGAATATGTTATGTTATTATTTATATTTATTCCATAGAATACTATGATATTTTTATTTTTTTATTTTTTAACAACTTTATTGGAGTAAAATTGCTTTACAATGGTGTGTCAGTTTCTGTTTTATAACAAAGTGAATCAGTTATACATATACATATGTCCCCATATCTATTCCCTCTTGCATCTCACTCCCTCCCACCCCTCTAGGTGGTCACAAAGCACCAAGCTGATCTCCCTGTGCTATGCAGCTGCTTCCCACTAGCTACCTATTTTACATTTGCTAGTGTATATATGTCCATGCCACTCTCTTACTTTGTGTCAGCTTACCCTTCCTGCTTCCCGTATCCTCAAGTCCATTCTCTAGTAGGTCTGTGTCTTTATTCCCATCTTGCCCCTAGGTTTTTCTGACCATTATTTTTTATTTTTTATTTTTTTAGATTCCATATATATGTGTTAGCATACAGTATTTGTTTTTCTCTTTCTGACTTACTTCACTCTGTATGACAGACTCTAGGTCTATCCACCTCATTACCAATAACTCAGTGTCTTTCCTTTTTATGGCCGAGTAATATTCCATTGTATATATGTGCCACATCTTCTTTATCTGTCCATCTCTTGATGGACACTTAGGTTGCTTCCATGTCCTGGCTATTGTAAACACACCTGCAATGAACATTTTTGTACATGACTCTTTTTGAATTAAGGTTTTCTCAGAGTATATGCCCAGTAGTGGGATTGCTGCGTCGTATGGTAGTTATATTTTTGTTTTTTTAAGGAACCTCCATACTGTTCTCCATCATGGCTGTATCAATTTACATTCCCACCAATAGTGCAAGAGGGTTCCCTTCTCTCCACAAACTCTCCAGCATTTATTGTTTGTAGATTTTTTGATGATGGCCATTCTGACTGGTGTGACATGATATCTCATTGTAGTTTTGATTCGCATTTCTCTAATGATTAATGATGTTGAGCATTCTTTCATGTGTTTGTGGGAAATCTGTATATCTTCTAAGGAGAAATGTATATTTAGGTCTTCTGCCAATTTTTGGATTGGGTTGTTTGGTTTTTTGTTATTGAGCTGCATGAGTTGCTTATCTGTTTTGGAGATTAATCCTTTGTCAGTTGCTTCATTTGTAAATACTTTCTCCCATTCTGAGGGTTGTCTTTTGGTCTTGTTTATGGTTTCCTTTGCTGTGCAAAAGCTTTGAAGTTTCATTAGGTCCCATTTGTTTATTTTTGATTTTATTTCCATTTCTCTAGGGGGTGGGTCAAAAAGGATCTTGCTGTGATTTATGTCATAGAGTGTTCTGCTTAAGTTTTCCTCTAAGAGTTTGATAGTGTCTGGCCTTACATTTAGGTCTTTAATCCATTTTGAGCTTATTTTTGTGTATGGTATTAGGGAGTGTTCTAATTTCATTCTTTTACATGTAGCTGTCCAGTTTTCCCAGCACCACTTATTGAAGAGGCTGTCTTTTCTCCACTGTATATTCTTGCCTCCTTTATCAAAGATAAGGTGACCATATGTGTGTGGGTTTATCTCTGGGCTTTCCATCCTGTTCCATTGATCTATATGTCTGTTTTTGTGCCAGTACCATACTGTATTGATTACTGTAGCTTTGTAGTATAGTCTGAAGTCAGGGAGCCTGATTCCTCCAGATTCTTTTTCCTTCTCAAGATTGCTTTGGCTATTCGGGGTCTTTTATGTTTCCATATAAATTGTGAAGTTTTTTGTTCTAGTTCTGTGAAAAATGCCATTGGTAGTTTAATAGGGATTGTATTGAATCTGTAGATTGCTTTGGGTAATAGAGTCATTTGTGCAATGTTGATTCTTCCAATCCAAGAACATGGTATATCTCTCCATTGATTATGTATCATCTTTAATTTCTTTCATCAGTGTCTTATAATTTTCTGCATACAGGTCTTTTGTCTCCTTAGGTAGGTTTATTCCTAGATATTTTATTCTTTTTGTTGCAGTGGTAAATGGGAGTGTTTTCTTAATTTCACTTTCAGATTTCTCATTATTGGTGTATAGGAATGCCAGAGATTTCTGTGCATTAATTTTTTATCCTGCTACTTTACCAAATTCATTGATTAACTCTAGTAGTTTTTTGGTAGCATCTTTAAGATTCTTTATGTATAATATCATGTCATCTGCAAACAGTGACAGGTTTAGTTCTTCTTTTCCAAATTGGATTCCTTTTATTTCTTTTTCTTTTTTGATTGCTGTGGCTAAAACTTCCAATACTATGTTGAATAAGAGTGCTTAGAGTGGGCAAACTTGTCTTTTTCTTGATCATAGTGAAAATGGTTTCAGTTTTTCACCATTGAAGAAGATGTTGGCTGTGGGTTTGTCATATATGGCCTTTATTTTGTTGAGGAAAGTTCCCTCTATATCTTCTTTCTGGAGGGTTTTTATCATAAATAGGTGTTGAATTTTGTTGAAAGTTTTCTCTGCATCTATTGAGATGATCATATGGTTTTTCTCCTTCAGTTTGTTAATATGGTGTATCACATGGATTGATTTGTGTATATTGAAGAATCCTTGCATTCTTCAGGTAATCCCCACTTGATCATAGTATATGATCATATTATTTGCTGTTGGATTCTGTTTGCTAGTATTTTGTTGAGGATTTTTGCATCTATGTTCATCAGTGATATTGGTCTATAGTTTTCTTTCTTTGACATCTTTGTCTCATTTTGGTATCAGCATGATGGTGGCCTTGTAGAATTAGTTTGGGAGTGTTCCGCCCTCTGCTATATTTTGGAAGAGTTTGAGAAGGATAGGTGTTAACTCTTCTCTAAATGTTTGATAGAATTCACTGGTGAATCCATCTGGTCCTGGGCTTTTGTTTGTTGGAAGAATTTTAATCAAAGTTTCAATTTCAGTGCTTGTGATTGGTTTGTTCATATTTTCTATTTCTTCCTGGTTCAGTCTTGGAAGGTTGTGCATTTGTAATCATTTGTCCATTTCTTCCATGTTGTTCATTTTATTGGCATATAGTTCCTTGGCATATAGTTGCTTGTACTTCTTTTTCATTTCTAATTCTATTGATTTGTCTTCTCCCTTTTGTTCTTGATAAGTCAGGCTAATGGTATATCAATTTTGTTTACCTTCTCAAAGAAACAGCTTTTAGTTTTATTGATCTTTGCTATTGTTTTCTTCATTTTTTTTTCATTTATTTCTGATCTGATATTTATGATTTGTTTCCTTCTGCTAACTATGGGTTTTTTTTTTGTTGTTGTTGTTCTTCTTTCTCTAATTGCTTTAGGTGTAAGCTTAGGTTGTTTATTTGAGATGTTTCTTTTTTCTTAAGGTAGGCTTCTATAGCTATAAACTTCACTCTTAGAGCTGCTTTTGCTGCATCCCATACATTTTGAGTTGTTGTCTTTTCACTTTCATTTTTTTCTGTGTATTTTTTGATTTCCTCTTTTTTTTTTTCCGTGATCTCTTGGTTATTAAGTAGTGTGTTGTGTAGCCTCCATGTGTTTGTATTTCTTACAGATTTTTTTCCTGTAATTGATATCTAGTCTCATAGCATTGTAGTCAGAAAAGATACTTGATACAATTTCAATTTTCTGAAATTTACCAAGGCTTGACTTGTGACCCAAGATATGATCTAGCATGGAGAATGTTCCATGAGCACTTGAGAAGAGTGTGTATTCTGTTGTTTTGGGCTGGAATATCCTATAAATATCAATTAAGTCCATCTTGTTTAATGTGTCATTTAAAGCTTGTGTTTCCTTATTTATTTTCATGTTGGATAATCTGTCAATTGGTGAAAGTTGGGTGTCAAATTCCCCTACTATGATTGTGTTACTATCGATTTCCCATTTTATGGCTGTTAGTATTTGCCTTATGTATTGAGGTGCTCCTATGTTGGGTGCATAAATATTTACAATTGTTATATCTTTTTCTTGGATTGACCCCTCAATAATTATGTAGTGTTCTTCTTTGTCTCTTTCAATAGTCCTTGTTTTAAAGTCTATCTTGTCTGATATGAGAATTGCTACTCTAGCTTTCTTCTGATTCCCATTAGCATGGAGTATCTTTTTCCATCCTCTCACTTTCAGTCTGTATGTGTCCTTAGGTCTGAAGTGGGTCTCTTGTAGACAGCATATACATGGGTCTTGTTTTCGTATCCATTCAGCCAGTTTGTGTCTTTTGGTTGGAGCATTTAATCCATTTACATTTAAGGTAATTATCCATATGTATGTTCCTATTACTCTTTCCTTAATTGTTTTGGGTTTGTTATTGTAGGTCTTTTCCTTCTCTTGTGTTTCCTGCCTAGAGTAGTTCTTTTAGCATTTGTTGTAAAACTGGTTTGTTGATGCTGAATTCTCTTAGCTTTTGCTTGTATGTAAAGGTTCTAATTTCTCTGTTGAATCTGAATGAGATCCTTGCTGTGTAGAGTAATCTTGGTTGTAGGTTTTTCTTTCATCACTTTAAACATGTCCTGCCACTCCCTTCTGGCTTGCAGAGTTTCTACTGAAAGATCAGTTGTTAACCTTATGGGGATTCCCTTATGTGTTACTTGTTGTTTTTCTGTTGCTGCTTTTAATATTTGTTCTTTGTATTTAATTTTTGATAGCTTGATTAATAGTGTCTTTTCATGTTTCTCCTTAGATTTATCTTGTATGGGACTCTCTGTGCTTCCTGGACTTGATTAACTATTTCCCTTCCCATATTAGGGAAGTTTTCAACTATAATCTCTTCAAATATTTTATCAGTCCCTTTCTTCTTCTCTTCTTCTTCCGAGACCCATATAATTCTAATGTTGGTACATTTAATGTTTTCCCAGAGGTCTCTGAGACTGTCCTCAATTCTTCTCATTCATTTTTCTTTATTCTGCTCTGCAGTAGTTATTTTCACTATTTTATCTTCCAGGTCACTTATCTGTTCTTCTGCCTCAGTTATTCTGCTATTGATCCCTTCTACAGAATTTTAAATTTCATTTATTTTGTTGTTCATCTCTGTTTGCTCTTTAGTTCTTCTAGGTCCTTCTTAATGGTTTCTTGTATTTTCTCCATTCTGTTTCCAAGATTTTGGATCCTCTTTACTATCATTATTCTGAATTCGTTTTCAGGTAGAATGCCTCTTTCCTCTTCATTTGTTAGGTCTGGTGGGTTTTTGCCTTGTTCCTTCATCTACTGTGTGTTTTTCTGTCTTCTCATTTTGCTTACCTTACTGTGTTTGGGGTCTTCTTTTCACAGGTTTCTGTTGTTTTTGGTGTCTGTCCCCAGTGGTTAAGGTTTTTCAGTGGGTTGTGTAGGCTTCCTGGTGGTGGGACCCTTGTCTGTGTTCTGGTGGATGAGGCTGGATCTTGTCTTTCTGGTGGGCAGGTCCCATCTGGTGGTGTGTTTTGGGGGTGTTTGTGCCCTTAGTATGATTTTAGGCAGCCTCTGTGCTAATGGATGTTGTTGTGCTCCTGTCTTGCTAGTTTTTTTTGGCATAGAGTGTCATGCACCATAGCTTGTTGGTCATTGAGTGGAGCTGGGTCTTGGTGATGAGATGGAGATCTCTGGGAGATTTTCACCCTTTGATATTACATGGAGCTGAGACGTCTCTTGTGGACCAGTGTCCTGAAGTTGGCTCTCCCACCTCAGTGGCACAGCCCTGATGCCTGGCTGGAGCACCAGGAGCCTGTCCTCGACATGGCTCAGAATAAATGGGAGAAGAGAAAGAAAGAAAGAAGATAAAGTAAAATAAAATAAACAAAGTTTTTAAAATAAAAGTACAAAATAATTTTTAAGAAAAAATATTTTTTAAGTAAGAAAAAAATAAAGACAGACAGAACTCTAGGACAAATGGTCAAAGCAAAGCTATATAGACAAAATCACACACAGAAACATACACACTCACAAAAAGAGAAAAAGGGGAAAAAAATATATATCGTTGCTCCCAAATTCTACCTCCTCAATTTTGGATGATTTGTTGTCTATTCAGGTATTCCACAAATGCAGCGTACATCAAGTTGATTGTGGAGACTTAATCCACTGCCCCTGAGGCTGCTGGGAGAGATTTCCCTTTCTCGTCTTTGTTTGCATAGCTCCCGGGTTTCAGCTTTGGATTTGGACCGGCCTCTGTGTGTAGGTCACCTGAGGGCATCTGTTCTTCTCTCAGACAGGACGGGGTTAAAGGAGCAGCTGATTCAGGGGCTCTGGCTCATTCAGGCCGGGTGGAGGGAGGTGTTCGGATGCTGCGCAAGCCTGTGGTGGCAGAGGCCAGCGTGACGTTGTACCAGCCTGAGGTGCGCCATGCGTTCTTCCGGGGAAGTTGTCCCTAGATCACGGGACCCTGGCTGTGGCGGGCTGCACAGGCTTCTGGGAGGGGAGGTGTGGATAGTGACCTGAGATCGCACACAGGCTTCTTGGTGGTGGCAGCAGTGGCCTTAGCGTCTCATGCCCGTCTCTGGGGTCCGCGCTGATAGCCGTGGCTTGTGCCTGTCTCTGGAGCTCCTTTAAGCGGTGCTCTGAATCCCCTCTTCTTTCTCACCAGGAAACAAGGTGGCTAGAAAAAGTCTCTTGCCGCTTCGACAGCTCCAGACTTTTTCCCGGACTCCCTCCCGGCTAGTTGTGGTGCACTAACCCCCTTCAGGCTGTGTTCACACAGCCAATACCAGTACTGTCCCTGGGATCCGAAGGAAGCCCGAGCCTCAGCTCCCAGCCCACACCTGTCCCAGCGGGCGAGCAGACAAGCCTCTCGGGCTGCTGAGTGCTGGTTGGCACCGATCCTCTGTGCGGGAATCTCTCTGTTTTGCCCTCTGCACCCCTGTTGCTGTGCTCTCCTCCACGGCTCCAAAGCTTCCCCCCTCTGCCACCCACAGTCTCCGCCCGCTAAGGGGCTTCCTAGTGTGTGGAAACCTTTCCTCCTTCACAGCTCCCATCCACTGGTGCAGCTCCCGTCCCATTCTTTGTCTCTGTTTTTTCTTTTTCCTTTTGCCCTACCCAGGTACGTGGGGAATTTCTTGCCTTTTGGGAGGTCTGAGGTCTTCTGCCAACGTTCAGTATGTGTTCTGTAGGAGTTGTTCCACATGTAGATGTATTTCTGATGTATTTGTGGGGAGGAAGGTGATCTCTGCATCTTACTCTTCTGCCATCTTTAAGCTCCTCCCTCTATGATATTTTTAATAGTCAGATTTATTTTTCAACACATTGTACATTTATTTGGATTAAGAATTATTTTAAAAATATTAGCAAATTGAATTTAACAACATATATAAGAAGGATCATACACCATGATTAAGTGGGATTTATTCCAAGGAGGCCACGATCATTCAATATCCTCAAATCAATCAATGTGATACACCTTATTAACAAAAGGAAAAGATAAAAACCACATGATCATCTCAATGAATGCAGAAAAAGCATTTGACATAATTCAACATCCATTCATGACAAAAACTCTCATCAAAGTTGGCATAGAGGGAATATATCTCAACATAATAAAGGCCACTTATGACAAACCCACAGCTAACATCATATTCAATGGTGAAAAGCTGATAGCTTTTCCTCTAAAATCAGGAACAAGACAAAGATGCCCACTCTCACCACTTCTATCTAGCATAGTATTAGAAGTCTTAACCATAGCAATCTGACAAGGAAAAGAAATGAAATGCATTCAGATTGGAAGGAAAGAAGTAAAACTGTCACTTTACAGAGGACATTTCCAAGGATAGAGAATTGGCTAAACAAATTATGACCTAACAACACAGTGGGATAATTTGCAACATCCTTAAACCTCAATTGTTTCATTTGAACGATTGGGATAACACATACCATTGAAGTTGTGAGGATTCTATGAGGTTATATAAGTAAAATATTGAGCACAGTGCCTGGGACAAAGGCACCTTCATCTTATAAATTCATGTATAGATGCATAGAAATATATTTGGTAGTATATAAAAGTAGGTGTAGATTATGGTTGACTTTGAATAGTGTTATGACTGTTTAATATTCTTGTATAGGCCAATTTTCTTATACTTATGATAGAACTGTGATATTTTATTTTACTTTATACATTAGTAATTTGGACTAGAGCAATGACAACAGTAATTGAATGGAATCAATAAACCCATAATAAAGAAATTAAAGCAAAGGATCTGTTATTTAGAAGGATTATCTTATCCAAGCCCTTCCTTCTTTTTCCCATTTTTCAATTTATTGCACCTGCTCTGATAATGAGTTAATATTTTAACATGTATAAATTTTCATTTTATTTTATTTCTACTGAGTTTATATATCTTATTACTCCGGCATACACATACATATTGATTTATAAACTAAATTAATATGACTAATATAAATAGGGAAAAACAATAATATTTGAATGAAAATGAAATTGAAAAAATCAAACAAGTATAAAATCTTTCAAAACCAACAAAATTCTGAATAAAAAGTCAAAACTTCTCAGTGATGTTTCAAAGGAAGTACTTTGTGGGATTCATTTCTTACCAAATAATAATTTTGCCAAAAAACCTTATCTAATTAAATAGTTTCTTCTAAATTACTTTCAGCTGAACTGCATGTCCTTATTTTGGAACTGGAGAACATAAAACAGGGTAGTCAAGAGATTTGTGTCATAGGGTAAATTAGAATGCATGCTTAATTCCAAATCTTGCACATTGTATTAATAAAAACGTGACGTTTTTCTAAAGCAGTGGAAAGCACTGAAGGTTTTATTGGACAGGAGAACAAGATCATAAATGTGATCTTTAAGCAAAATCACTGTTGGCATAGTGGTCAATGGACTGAAAGGGACAGAGTTAATTGAGCTGAAAACCAGTCTTGACAAGCAAAGACTCATTTGTGTGTTACTTTATGTGTGAGACTCTAGTTTCAGGCTTGGTTTAATGCAACAGGGCATTTTTCCTGGAAAAGTTGTTTTCACACCAGAGGACTTTCCCAGTGGTACTTACAACCTTTCTAGCATCATTACACAAGGACACCTTCCAAAGAAAGGCATTCTCTTTCCCATTGATCTGTTTCATATGTTTGAATATTGACTACAGAGCTATGAGGGGTTTTACTTGAAAAACAAGACAACTGCTGCTAAAACTCACTTGAAAAGAATCACAATTCTGTAGACCCTGGAGTGTGTAGGTAGACAGTCTTCAGTTCCATTATTTCACCATCTTTATTGGGAGATTTCATTATGAAACCACCTGCTTAATATCTATCTTGAAGATATTGCAGCACTTCTCCTTAGTATAGCGTGTTTCATTTTGGCTATTATCTGCTTAGAGTGGGAACTTAGTCTTTGGAGATACAAGTCCTCATTAGAAATTTAGTAAGGGAAAATATGTAACCTCCTTATTACAATCTATTCTGTGAAAGGAAAACAGGTGTTATTAAGACCTTCAGTTTTAAGCTAATGTGGATTGAGAAGCAGTGTTAATCACAGTGTGATCTCTGTACAAGCAACATGGGTATCTCATTGCAACCCGAGCCTACAAAATCAGAGTCTGCATGTTAACGTGATGCCCACGTGACCCTGAGCCAATTAAAGTCTAATAGCAGCACAGTAGAGAACACAAGAGGCACCTAAGCCCAGCGAGTGAGATGCATGGGTGTGCACTGTGCATTTGGGTATTCATAGGAGAAACTACACCCAACTTATCATACAAAATACAAATAAATATTTAATAATACCATGTGTTGGGGATCTGTCCACTCCCTTCCTTTTCTCCCTTTCTCCCATCTCATTTGTTTCCTAACTAGTTAATACAGAGAATTCTGGTGAAGCCTTGTGTCTTTTTTCAGACTCGTACTTTCCAAGGACAGGAACAAACTGAAATGTCAATAAGATGATTGTTTTTCTAAATGATAGAAAACTAGTTTTTTTTTAAACTAAATGACAATGAATGAGATCACATCCCATCGAAACAGCCACCTTCTCTTTGTGGCTTCTCTTCTTTTTTGCTCAGTATCACTAGGCATGTCGGATGTCACAAGCTCTATACCTGACAATGCAGGTCCGTTTTACTATTACCTCACTTCTAGTCCTTGCACGTGGGTTGGTCCCCTTAAGACCATAAATCATAAATAAATTTTTTATTTATCCCCTGTGTTTCCTTTTATTCCACACGTCATTTTTCTGGTGTGTATAATAATATGCAATGGGGCTTTACAGCTTGTGCCATTGGTCTTTTCCTGCCCTTGGTACATTCAAAAGTCTTTGCAGCTGTATCTCCATTTTTAATCTAGGTGAAGAATAATGATAAAGGATTTAGAAGAGAAAGGCAAGGATAGACCTGGGATGACCTTTCCAGAGTAAATATATTGGCCCATGCCAAATATTTAAATCCCTACTTAATATTATTGTAATAGGGAAAAACAAATCTGGCTTTATATTAGATCTGTTCCTTTTATTTTAACCCTGTACTTTGTTGCCTGTGTTTAGTCATGCTGGCCCTGCGCCTTTTATAAAAGAATGTTGCCTATAGCCTGAAATATACAGGATAGCCTGTTCTCAGGGCTCTGACCTTTAAGAGTCCATTCATATAGAGATAAAAAGTTTCAGAACAGAGTATAACATTCCTCTTGTTGGAGGTTTACAGGAACATCATGACCTGACCTATGGGGACAGCTACAAGAACAAAGCATTCTGACTCCAGGAAGTTTGTAACACTCAACCATGCCCCTCCCTCACCTTGCCTTTAAAATGACTTTGCTGAAACCCTTCTGAGAGTTAGGGGTTTTTGAGCACAAGCCACCGTCTCCTTGCATGGCCCCGCATAAACCTTTCTCTGCTTCAAACTCGGACATTTTGATTTGTTTGGCCTCACTGTGCATCAGGATAATGTCAGATAATGTCAGTAACATTATCTCAGCCATAGCTCTTGCCTTTCAAAATACCAGCCATCCATGAGGCGATGTCCTGACCCAGAGAGGTTAATAATTCTTCACATGAGGTAGCTTTCTGGCTGTTAACATGCCATGTAGGTGTTTTCAGCATGTCGTTGTAGGAAGATTCTGGGGCCTGAGGTGTGTCCTTGAGTCTAGTCTGTGGTACAAGGACACAGTCTCACTGAGTGCCTACAGATAAGTCATCATCATCATCAATACCACCATCACTGTCAGACCCTAATATTAGGTTCTTTCACATGACAGGTGGAAGAACTGAGTCAACCAAGATGCCTAAAATATATGCTTCCTATCATTACCTATGGGATAAATGTGAGAATGAGACAAGATGCATGTGAACAGCCATGGAAAGAGAGCATGGCCACTGTGATATTATCATGTAAAGTTTGCTTCACACTTACTCTCAATTACTAAAGATTGAGCTGTAAATAGATGTGATTAGGTTATTTGGCAAAATAAATACCTCTTTACGTAATCATTTGATAGCAGGGATAGTCTGAAGTAAGATTATAGCATTCTGTGACACATTTAAGACATATTTTAATTGAAGAATGACTGTAACAGAATGCCCAATCAGAGAAATCTCAAAAATCCTTTCGAATCTAACATAGCGGCCAGTCACATATATCAATGGAATATTACTCAGCCATAAAAAGAAACGAAATTAAGTTATTTGTAGTGAGGTGGGTGGACCTAGAGAATATCATACAGAGTGAAGTAAGTCAGAAAGAGAAAAACAGATACCATATGCTAACACATATATATGGAATCTAAAAAAAAGAAAAAAAAAAGGGTTCCGATGAACCTAGGGGTAGGACAGGAATAAAGACGCAGACGTAGAGGATGGACTTGAGGACACGGGGAGGGGGAAGGGTAAGCTGGGACGAAGTGAGAGAGTGGCATGGACATATATACACTACCAAACGTAAAACAGATAGCTAGTGGGAAGCAGCCACATAGCACAGGGAGATCAGCTTGGTGCTTTGTGACCACCTAGAGGGGTGGGATAGGGAGGGTGGAAGGGAGATGCAAGAGGGAGGAGATATGGGGATGTATGTATATGTATAGCTGATTCACTTTTTTATACAGCAGAAACTAACACACCATTGTAAAGCAATTATACTCCAATAAAGATGTTAAAAATAAAATAAAATAAAATAGCAGCCAGTAGGTATTAGTAGTTTTTACTATGGTAAGAAAAACTGTCTTGGGTTTAGATGTGTGAGTTTTAATGGGGTAAATTTCTCCTTACAGTATATCTCAGACTGCGAAAGTATTATAGAGGACATATTTTGTAAAGTCATATCATTGACTTTTTTGTTATTCGGGCTTGATTAAGCCTAGGAAATAATAATTAGATGACATTTGCTAACACTCAGATTATATCTACCATAATACCACCTCTCTCAGCCATTGTAACTATGTGCTAACTGCCTCTGTGTCCAAGTATATGAAGTCATAAATAAGCCCCAAGTGTCAAGCAAATACAAAAGCAGACATAACAATTTTCCCTGCATATGGGAACCATCTCTTATGAACTTAATTTCAATCACGATAGGCAGTTTAAATTGTTTCTTGATTTCCTTTGTTAAGAAACTATTTATATTCTTAAAAACAAGCTTTTACTTGTGGTTCTTACATGAAAACAGTGGACAACTTAAACATTTTGCAAACCGGAGTGTTCTAGTACACAGTGTTTGTCTGAAGCATTTTTTGAGAGAAAGTGTATGAGGATTATAATAACTTAGGATATTTCAGGTGCTATAAAGATTAGTCTCCACATTCGGTCCCATGCTGGGCCTGCACTGATGTTATTAGGTTTGGGCAAATGTGTATAGTGAGTGAAGGAAATGTTTGGAAATGGGCCAAGCAGAAAGGGTGAGGAAAAGCCAGACATTTAGGCTACCCTGTTGCCATCAGCACTTCCTCAGTGCAAGGCTATTTAATGAACTTAGCATTTACAGATTTTTACTAGTGTCAAAATTTTGGAAGGCATCTTGTTTGAATATTCACACTGTTTTGCTTTTCTTACAAAAAAAGAAGAAAAGAATTGAAAGAGCATTTGCTACACCTCTGTATTGCCAGTGCTTTATAGTAGCTGCAGTGTAGCACCTTATTTTTTGTTTATCTTTGCCTGTTTTTATGTTGTCCCTTAACTGAGCATAAGAATATCGTTTCTCTGACATGCAGAATTGTACTTTGATGGTCATTAAAAGTTTGGAAATGAGTGGTGTTTGGTAGTAACCAGCTGTGGCCTTGAGTGATGAAATTCTAAAAATATGTAGTGTGCCTTCTCAAAAAGCATATGCCTTAAATATGTAGAAGTAATTAAACATATAAGACCAAACTTTAGGCAAAATTGGCTGAAGGTGATATAAGCATCCCGTTCTTGACTCGAGGGACTGTAGTACAGGAGCTGGAGACTTTGATATGTAAATGGGAATAATTGCATAACTATCAATTCTCAAATGAACAATAAAATAAAAGCATTCCTATTTTATTTTATTTATTTAATTTTATCTGTGTCAGGTCCTCGTTGCTGCACGTGGGCTTTCTCTCGTTGCGGCGAGTGGGGGCTACTCTTTATTGCGGTGCACGGGCTTCTCATTGAAGTGGAGCATGGGCTCTAGGTGCATGAGCTTCAGTAGTTGTGGCTCACAGGCTCTAGAGCGCAGGCTCAGTAGTTCTGGCGCACGGGCTTAGTTGCTCCGCGGCATGTGGGATCTTCCTGGACCAGGGATCGAACCGTGTTCCCTGCACTGGCAGGCAGATACTTATCTACTGCGCCACCAGGGAAGCCCCTATTTTACATACAGATATAATAAAAATGAGCACATGCACATACCCAAAGAACGCCATAATTAGGTCAGATCTATTAAAGGAGTCTTAAGGATTTCAAGAAGGTTGATGCAAGACAGAAAAGAAAGTCAGTGACTGTCACTGTGTATGTCTCCTGCCTAAATTCATTGACTGCTTGTTATTTCACTTTGTTGATCTTTCAAATGCCTTAGGAACCTAGGATCCCAAGAATTACAATAAGATAGCTAGTCATTACAGCTTTAAAAAAAAAACCAACCAACCAAACATTCCTGGATACTTTAGTCAGTTAGAACATAGCCACTGACACCTGAGAAGATTCATAATTTATTCCAAGAATGAAAAACTTTTTATTATTACTAGCAGTGTTAGTATCAGTGTAATTGGAAAGAATAAGAATAGATCAGATAAAAATGTTTGCATTTTTTCTTTTGCCTGTGTTAAAACATAAAATTTATTCTTGAAACTCCCTGTAAAGAGTTTTTAGTATATTCTATACTAATTTTAATGACTATGTTCTACCTTATGCCTATGATTACACGGAACTTTTCATTTAAGTATTTTAATCAAAAATATTTATTTAGCATACTAGCAGATGATGCAACAAAAAAAATACTACTTAGGCACAAGTAAATGTTTTTGTTTCTTTCCTGGAGAATGTACTGGAGTGACTCGGTTTTTGCCTTTTATGAAATTGTTTAAAAATATTCTCAAACATTAACTCATGGATTTTTTTCTTTTTTTTTTTTTAGCTTCAAAAAATATGGGGTCATTATATCAGCTCAGCAGATGTCAAACCTAAATTTCTCTTGTCATAATTGAAGCCTGTCTCCTCTTCCTCCTCGTTCACTGGGAAAAGATAACAGCTGTTGGACATCACCCTCTTACAATAACTGTTTCCTCCTTAACTTTGTCTTTTTCAGTTCATTTGAAAACCCCAAGTCCTAATTTTCCTCATAGGTCCTATTATTCTTGCTAAAATTGTTGGATGTGATCTTAGAGTCACACTGTCATGGCCTCACATGTGGGGAGCCCCAAATTGAGAAGAGTTGCCTCAAAAAGACCACATTCATCAGAAAGGTATGTTTGCCTAGCTCATTTGCATAACATGTCAAGTAATTATGATAATACCATAGAGGAATGGTACATTTACAGATTCCATGTGATTCTTTCCTTGTTTTTCACAATTTAGTAATTTTGTATTGCATTTTGTTTAAATTAGTTCTTCTTGTGACTTATGACCTAGATTAATTTAAGCATTTTTCAAATCATTCATTCTATCTTAGATTAGGTATTTCAATTGTAAGTAGAGGTCAGAATGAGTCATGGAAGTATCTCAGTTTTCCTCAGTTTTCCTCAGTTTCCCTACTAATTCACTAAAGTCCTTCTTGGAGTCAGGATATATAGAAATGATGACATCTAGAGAATAATTTGAAAATGGTGATATGTATCTACACATTTTCATGTATAAACATTGCAAAATGTGAGTAACGTTTGAAGCAATCTCTTTCTTCCCTCCTTACTCTCAAACTTCTGAATCTATTTTTATTCTATTTGTATTCATAGATGTTAACTGTATATATGCTATACATGTATGTATATATATACATATATATATTTATTATATATATATATATATATATATATATATATATATATATATATATTTCAGTAGTTAAGAACATGGGTTTTGAGTTTTACCTTTGGCATTTATTAACTCTCTGATACACATGGAAGTACTGAAAAAATTTAGACCTCAGTCTCTTCATCTATAAAATGACAAAACCAAAGCTGACCACAATATCACAGGGTGGTTATGGGAATTAAGTGGGCTGATACATTTGGTACTTTGTAAAATATCTGACACACAATGAACATACAATACTTATTATCACTAACACTGCAATTCTATTATTATTTTTATTATTATCATCATCCCCTGAGTGACATCACCACTAACATAGAGTACTCTGTTACACATTACTCATACTTAAGTTGTAATGTATTAATGACCTTAGGAATATTTTAACCTGACTGCTTTCCAATCATGTATTTTTGTTGTTATTGTTTATTTGCTTGTTTAAATCTGTTAATTGTTGTTTACTATCTTTTCACAAGCTGTATATTTGCACCTGTGTACCTTAAACCTTTACTTCTGTCTTGGTTTAACGTTTTTTGGTCACACTACATCATTTATCTTTATGTGGGTAGTGTTTTTTTTCATGTTCGACAATCATAGAACACAGGGAGAAGACAATAACCATATAAAACAACTAATACAGGCTCAATGAAGCTCACAGTTGGAGGCTGGCTCTCCACAATATGTCTACTTTGTTTCTAAACAATAAACTTAGGCTGAGTATAGCTAGATTCCCCATGAAGAGAGGGACCCCATTTCCTGTCTCTTTTGACATTTATACAGGAGCCACAAGGAGGCAGAGCCTCACTCAACAGAGTTGGAAAACTCTGGACTTTCAAGCTGACTCTGAAATCATGTTGGCAAGAGAAACACTTTCTATTTGGACAATGGCTCCCTAGAAAATTTGCATATTAGTATTTATATCAGTGGAGGTCTTGGAGCCCAATTTGCTAAGCTACTTCTTCTAGAGCTTCTGAGGAAGACTGTTAGGGTCATCCACTGGCTAAACTGAGTCATCAATGATGACTATCTATTTGAGAAAATTGGAAATCTTAGTCCAGCAAAACTTTTTTAAAAATTCCAGTATTTGTGTGCCTCACAGTTTTCCATGCTAATGGGTAATACTTAGAGTCAAATAGTTCCTATGGCAAAACCAATCATTTTACATTTAACATGCAAGAGTGCTAATTATTAATAACCCAAAATGGAAAATTCAAGTGGGATACAGGCTCCTATAAAGAATAAAATCTATAGACTATTATAATGTTATACAATTACATAATAGTAATTTTAGTGAGGTATATGCACTCTTGAATAGTTCTTCTTATGTTTAAACCTGATGTTAAGTAATAAGACATGTCGGTGAATGTCAGTTGCAAAGTGTCTACATCCTAACTTGACCTTGTTATTCTTTTCCATTATTACATACCCTTAATCTCTGAAAGAAACAGGGTTTTTCAGGAGAAACAGTATATTTGAGCCCTTTGGCAAGAAAATGCAAGATGTATTCAAGGAAAGAGGAAGTGGTTCCATTTGATTATAATAGGAGGCTTAGTAAGGAAGCCAATAGTGTGGCTTAGGAAGTTAGATTAGGTATAAATGAGGCAAAATCTGGAATGCTAACACAAGGAATTAAAGTGTACTCTTTAGGCTAAGAATTTGAGCATAATAAGTATACTTTTATTTTATAAAACTTAAATTCATGAAATTTGTTTTTTATATTTATTCTAAACAAAATGGAGGACATAGAAAAGTATGCAGACTCAATTTTAAGGCATCAGAAAATTTTAAAAGTAGTATACTACTTTATTTCTCTCTCCTCTCTTTTCTATAAAAGTATTTTTAAATATGACCGGATAATATGGACTTTTTAAAAATTAAAATTAGTTATTGATATTTGAAAAGGTAATTCATTATTAAGGTTTAAGATTCAAAAAGCGCAAAAGGGCATATACATTGAAAAGCTCCCTCTCAACTCTGTTCCCCGGCACCCAGTTCTGTCCTCCAAAGTGTCAATTCACTCACCCTCCCAGGCTGATCACAAGCACACATCCACATAAACACGTGTCCTTACCTGCTAGCAGATTTTTACTTTCTTTTGTACCATACCTTTTTCAAATAACAATGTATCTTAGAGATCATTCCATATCAGTATCTAGAGAGCTTTCTCATTTATCTAACGTTCATATGGAATCTTATTACATGAATATTTTGTAATTATTTAAATAGTACCTCTTTGATGGAGGTACTATTTAAATAATACAGTTTATTATTAAATAATAAACTGTACTTGGGGATTTTTGTCGTTGTTACTGCAATAATATCTAGCTTCTTTGGTCAATACAAGACTGTATTGACCAAAGAAGCTAGATATTATTGCAGTAACAACGACAAAAATCCCCAAGTCTCAGTTGTGTATATAACAGAAGTTTAATCTGGGTATCTGACTCCATCTATTCCTTCCTCCAAGGACTGAGTTGAAAGCCTCCACCATTTAAACATAAATAAGTGACAAATCTCAATGTTAAGTTCTTACCTATCTTTGCTGGTTTTCTGTCTACTAGTTCTATCTATTACTGAGAGAGGAGTGTTGAAGTCTTCAACTAGAGACTAAACTTTAATTCTCCTTTCACTTCCATCAGTTTTGGCTTTATGTCAAAACTCTTTAGTTATGTGCTTGTATTACTTTTCTATTGCTCATAACAAATTACCACAAACTTAGTGGCTTCAATCAACTTAATTTATTACCTCAGGGTTCTGGAGGCAGGAGTCCAGGAGGGCTTGACTTGGTTCCAAAGAGAAGGCAAGGAATGGTCAAGTCACCACAAGTTTGGTGATACTCTGAATTCTAGGGCATTTCCTCTGCCCATCTGGTGTGTCCACTTTTCGTAGTCCTCCAAGTGTGGCACATTCAACCTGTGCAAGGTTTTATAATTGTTCTCAGGGAAGGAGACAGGGTGGCATGTGTTTACTCTCACTGTACCCAGACCCAGAACCCCCAACTTGAGGTTCTTAAATATAAGTGATGGAAGTTGACTCTGGTAGTTTTTTTGTTTTTTTGTTTTTAGGTTATTGGATAACATAAGGAATTGGGAGTGTTGAAGAATGAGTCTAGAGGTCATGCTCCAGTGACAATGCTGCTAATCCCATCACAGAACCTGCTTAACCAGGGAACAGCTTAGCAGGGAACAGAAATTCGGGTTTTCCACAATGGCTACTGCTGTCAGTAGGAAGTCAATCTCCATATCCAGAACCCAAACCAGTGTTCATCTTCACCTCTAATGTTTTCTTGCTCAAGCCACTCACTTCTAAATCCAAGCCTCTCATAGGTGAATCTAATTTATGAAAATCATGTCACACACCTCTATGTGCAAATCAAGTCCCATGCCTGTATTTTTAACACTAAAAGGCCATGGAAGTGAGTTCTATGGGTAGTGCCTCATGGAGGGAAATGCCCTCAACACACTGAGGATGTTCAAAACGTGTTGGGTAACCAGGAAATGTGACAAATGTATACTGCATTTTGAGTATATTGTATAAAGCAAGAGAAACTTTGATCCTGCCTTATTTACTAACACTGTGTAATCAATTTTCCTGATAAAAGTACTAATGTGTTTTGTATACCTAGAAGGTTTAATGAAATCAACTGGTATTTTTAAGTGCTTTTATTGTGACATTGGCCATAGATAGATGAGAAAAAACATTATATAGATAATGGTACTCTTGTGCTTAAGAATTCATAATGTCACGTTTCCATTATAGGACTGTGCTATAAACAAACAGACACACACACACAACGGATTCTTGCCCTCTGTAGTATTTACATCTTAACGTGTAGTGGTTAAGAGCACAGACTTTGAAGTGAAAAAAGCCTGCCTTGTACCCTCTCCTGTTACTCAATAGCTGAGCAATCTTGGGCAAGTTAACTTCTCCGCTCCCATGCTTTGTATCTGTAAAATGAGGGTGTTAATGTCAGTTCCAAGCTCATAGAATTACTGAGAGGATGAAAGGAGATCAATGTAAAGCCTGGTACATAGTAAATGTTCAGTAAATTTTAGTTATGCTTAATATTATGAATGCTTTTTCTTTGATATGATAATAAAATGTATTCATTTTACCTCCTAAGATACTCAAAGAATCTTCAATGTCGAGTAAAATGAAAGTATCTGTTTGCAACAAGTGGATATTTTTTGATTTATTATGTACTCTTAGTAAGTGAGTAGAAATAAATTGAAAGGCTTCTAAATGTTAAACAGGTCCACCTTCTTGTATATTGTGGTCTTAGCAGGTAGCTGGAATCTGGACTATCTCTGCTGGAAACCCTTATGCTTATCTTCAAACAGAAGTCACAGGGCTCTTCAAAGTTAAGAAGCCAGGGCAAAGGTCAATGGAAACTCAGCTCATGATTATTATAACCTAGTCTGTATAAGCACATCATGTACAGAAGTCCAAACTTTTGAAAAATATTGTGAATGTTTTTTGGCTTCCGTGGCTAATGTTATGATAAAAGAGACTCGACTGCAATGTCTTTTGGTCCTTCCTCCCTGTCTGTTTAAGGGTGTTCCATGCAGCTTTGGCAAATGATGTTTCCAAAATTTTGAAAAGTTTAACTGGTGCAGCTTTCTGAACTGGCTGACTCCCATGAAGTAAGATTCATTTCCTTTCGATATAAATCAACCCTTTAAGATGATAGCTCAGAGAAGATAATTGGAATTTTGTTGCTTTGAAAAGAATATCTGTGTGAGTCCTTCATACTCTGTTAGAAAATATTAACAGAAAATTAATGAATCCTGCTATGAATCTGTGATAATTTGTGGCCTGGTCTCCCATAATAAAAAAATAAAACTCTAATCTTTACTAAATTTTAACATGTAACATTAGATGTAACATGTAGGTTTTATTTTTTTCTTTCACATGGCAACAAGTGAAAAAAAGAATGTAAGTGTTTTTGCTTAAGGTCTTAGAAAAAGTACCTCCCCTGACTAACTCAGAAAAAGTACCTCCCCTGATTAACTCAGACACTTCGGAAAGATCACTGATTTCTGATACTTTGAATGGATAAAATGTGGTTTTCCATGAAGAGGGTTAACTTATTACTGAGGACCCTGTGGATTAATTCTTGAAATGGGATCCTATTTCTGGCATATCGCAGAGTTTCATTAATGCTGGGCTTAGGCCCTATTTGTAAAAATTATTTTCATGGCTGGGTCATGTTGGTTCCATTACCTTTTAGCATACAATTGGGGCTGCAGAGTCTCTAATTGATTCAGAACCAATGAAGAGGGTTTACAAAAGTGTGTTCCTGTGGAGGAAAAGCTTGGGAGCTGAGAATTTATGAGCATAGGGGTTCCTTTCCTCTGCTTCTCTATGTTCTGTCATTGTCAGAAGCGTATGTTCTCATCAAGGGAGCAGTAGATTCTTGTATGGCTATTGTGGGGCCATGTGGCCCTTCCTGTAGGTTTCGGATTTATGGATTTGTCTAACTTCATAGTGGCTGTATTACATTGTTTTGTCTTTATAATAAAAAAAATATTGAAGAATAATTCACTTACAATGTTGTGTTAGTTTCAGGTGTACAGAACAGTGATTCAACTATACATACATATGTCTACTTTTTTCAGATTCTTTTCCCTTATAAATTATTCCAAAATATTGAATATAGTTATAGTTCCTTATGCTATAAAATATAAACTAGAGCTCAGGAAAATAGACATTTCAATGATACTTTCCATTGATTTACCTACCAAATTTTAGAGTAAGTTACATCAAGGATTTTTAACAGTGATTTCAAAAACTCCCTCCTGTAACTAGATCAGTTCACAGGACGATCTTTTGCACCACAGCTGAGATTTGAGACAGATGACTTTTCAGTAATGTTTTAATTCCAGTTAAAAGCTCAAGAGGATTTTCCAACAAGAACAAAAGGAAGGGTTTGGAGCTGACTTAGATGAGAGAGCAACTTCTCCAGCTGCAAAATTGTTGCATGGGAGAAGCAGACAGATCACGTGTTAGTGAAATTAGCAAGAAAGGGGCACCCCCTTGTTTCTGCCCTGGAATCTCCTCCTAAATCTTATATTCCCCAGTCAACCGTAATCTGACTACCATTTCCCTGTCCACAACATAAAGGAACAGCCTAATTAGGAAAATGTGCGTACTTGAAAATTACCTTGTAGCTGCTGTGATGAATGAAAACATCAATGACTCAACCAGGGAGTATATTCTTACTTTACGGTCACAACCTTATTTGGAGTAAATCACATCACCTAACTTATTATCCACCATACTTTTCAGGTTCTATTTAAGAAGATAACTGTTTGCTTCTAAAAATCAAACCAAAAACATCAAAAAGATTGCCCATGAAGGCAAAATTAAAATTTTCTTGCGTGATTTAGATACACATCTATCCCCTTAAACAGAGATGTAAAACCATGCAGTAGGCAGCTCCTAAACAGCCTGAACGATTTCCATTTCCTTGTATTCATACTCTTGTATAATCCCTTCTAATTGAGTATGGTCTAAACTTATTTACTCACTTCTAAAGAATTGTATATGGTAGAAGAAATAGGGTGACACTTCTAAGTTTTGCTTATTTAAAGGATCATGGCTTTTTCTCGGTCTCTGTCACTCTCTCTCTGATCACTCGCTCTGGGAGAGGCCAGCTGCTATGTAGGTGAGGAAGGAGTCGCTATGTGTGTGGAGAGGCCAATGTAGAAAAGGATTGAGGGCTGCCAACTATGATATAAGTGAGCTTGGAAGTGAATCCTTAGTGCTAATGAAGTTTTGAGATGACTACAGCCTGGCTAGTGATTTGTACTGATTCAAGAGAGACCTTGAGCCAGAGGCATTCACCTAAGTTTCATCCAGATCCTAACTCACAGAAATTTGTACATAAAAGTTTATTCTTCTAAGGCTCCAAATTTGGGGGTAATTTGTTACCTGGCCGTAATAGATAGCTAAATCAAAATATTTCAGTTGATTGTTTAAAAATATAACATTTTACTTAATAGACATAGCTTTGATAGTATATTCACTAATGCATATCTGCACATACGTAATTCATCTCTGTAGATATTTGAAAAGTAAGTTTCTCTCTCATCCTTTGCTCCCCATTCTCCAGTGCCCTTTCCAAGAAGTAACCACTGTTACTGTCTCATGTATCCATCTGAAGATAGTCAATACATGGGTAAGTAGGTATGGTTATACATCTTTCAAAAATACATAGTAGCCATCCACATAACTATTATACATGTTGCTTTCCAGGTTACAGACATGTTTTAGAATCAAGTTATCAATTGCCTTATTGTTTTTAATGGCTACATGCCATAATTCATCCATCAAATTCCCAACTGATGAACATTTTGGTTTATAGTATTGTGTTATCACAAACAATGCTAAAATGAACATCTTGTATTTATGCCTATAGGATAACATTTTTAAAAAGTGGAATTGCTGTGTCCAAAGATTTTTAAAATTTTAGTTTAGATAGATGTTGCCCAGGTTTCCTCTGTGAACTTTGTTTCAGTTTACACTCCCACCAACAATGTAAGACAATGGTCACTTCCCCACACTTGTATTAACATGGTTTTACAACTTTTATCTTTGCCAGTCTCAAAGTCTAAATAAATAAGTTCTTAAGATCTAATATTAATTACAAGTGAGGTTGAATATCTCCCAAGGTATTTAAAAACCCTCTGTATTTCCTTTCCTATGAACTGTATATTTATATTCTTTCCCCATTTAAAAAAATCGGATTGCTGACTTTTTTCTTTGTGATTTATAGAAGCATTTCTTATTTAAGGACATTAGTCTTTTATCTATTTTATATGTTCAAAAAATTTTGCCCCATTGGTTATCTGTTTTTCTATTATTATTATTATTATTGTCTGTGTGCAAGTGGACATGGAATTTTGAGATAACTGAACCAGTCACCAAAAGATGATTAATGGGAGTTCATCTGTACTTAGATCACTTTGTGTTTATTGAGGGCCACCTACAAAGTGTCAGTGGAAGACTCTATGGATGAACAAGGATCAGTCACTTTCCTTTGGTGATATGACTTGTGCAGGGGCATAGAAAAAACTTCAGGGAAGTGCTGTAGTTAGCATTTCATTTTGAAGAAGACGCAACCATAACAAAGACAAAACCGTTCAACAGATGGAAGGGGAGGAAGTCAACTGAAGGGACTTGAGCAAATTTAAAAAATAGAAAAAAAGTAAAAGCAAAGTAAGAGGCATTAAGTACACTGGTTTAGTCCCCGACTTTCTGAAGCAGCAGACAGAATGCCGAACTACTTATTAATTATGTAACTAAACTTACATAACTACTTACTAAATACTTACTAAATATTTGTTAGTCATTCAGGTATGTCAGGTGCATTATTGTGAATTCAGTTCACTAACCAGTTGTTCAATTGACTCCTTCCTGAATTAGGGGGAGGGTCTAGCCTGGATGAAAACACTAAAGGATGCATTTACTTTTGAAGTAGCTTTGCCCCTCTATGACATTGGTACTATGATACCCTGTGAATGTAGTGAATTAAATGAATTGTGAATTCTGCAGCCCTCTGTCATGTGGTCAGAGAGTGATATTTCCAAAATGTAAAGAGAGATTAATAACTATATGATCTTACAGCTACATTATAAACTGCCATATCTCTGAGAAATGCTTTGGTAACTTTATGCCTAGAGGGTACTGTGGGGTCATTTACCTCTCAGCTGTATTGAGGAAGGATTATCTGGTACCTACGCAGCATAAAGTTAAGAGTGAAGATCCATGCTGTGGAACTTCAGGGAAATTCACTGTTTTATAAGAAAATCAACATCCCAGAAAATGTAAAAAATGTAAATATATCAGTAAACCAGTCAATGAAAAATTATACTTCATGTACACCTCTTGAACAGAGGAAGAAAGAATATGATAGATATCTGAAAGGTATGGAAAATCACCAGCTTCTAACTGCATTTCCTTCCCTTCTCAGTTACTTGACAACCACCAATTAAGCAATTACACCAGTTATTTTCTTTAGCATTCACTTTGATGTCTAAGACATATGTTTCTGATTCTACCTCTGTAGACTGTATTGCCCCCTTAGAGGGAAGGAGAGAGAAAGAGAGACAGAGAGAGAGAGAGACAGAGAGAGAGAGAGAGAAATAGAGAATAGATCCTCAGGTTTTCATTCCTGAGAGTCTTTGATTCTATAATTGAGACAATATCCAATGAAATCATACACTGTTTCAGTTAGGTGTATCATATAATTCTATTGCATTATTCATTTAAAAATAGCCATTTGCCCTTCCCTGCTCCCACTCTCTATCTTTTTCCTGTATTCTCTCTCTCTCAAGGAATGACATCTCCATCCAGTCAATTACATAAGTCAGAAATATGGAAGTAACCCTTAACATGACCACCTATATCTCTCTCTCACCACCTATATCCTCCCATGAGTGATAGATTATTTCTCCCAAATATTCCTTGTATCTCTCCACTTCTCTTCATTTCCCCTCATATCACTCAAGTTCAATCTACTATATGAATACATATTTTATTTTATATATATTATAATAAATGGTATATATATGTACCATTTTATTTATCTATTCATCTATTAATGGAGACCTAGGCTGTTTCCATATCTTGGCTAGTGTGAATAATTCAGCAGTGTACATGGGAATGCAAATATCTCTTCAAAATTTTTATTTCCTTTGTATATAAACCCAGAAGTGGTATTGCTGGATTATATAGTAGCTCTATTTTTAAATTTTTGAGGAAACTCTATACTTTTTCCCATAATGTCTGTACCAGTTCATATTCCTACCAACAGTGCACAAGGATTTCCTTTGCTCCACATTCTTCCCAACACTTATTATCTTTTGTCTTTTGGTTAATAGTCCTTCTAACAGGTGTGAGGTGATATCTCATTGTAGTTTTGATTTACATTTCTGTGATCATTAGTGATATTGAGCAATTTTCATATACCTGTTGGCCATTTGTATGTCTTTGTTTTTCGAGAAATGTCCATTCAAGTCATCTGACCATTTTTAAATTGTGTTATTTATTTATTTATTTATTTGCTATTGAGTTAAGTTCCTTGTTTATTTTGGATATTAACTTCTTACCAGATGTATGGTTTGCAAATATTTTCTTTCATTCCATGGTTGGCTCTTAACTCGATTATTTCCTTTGCAGTGCAGAAGGCTTTTAGTTTGATGCAATTCAACTTGACCATTTTTTCTTTTGTTGCCTGTGTTTCTGGGGTCATATTCAAAAAGCCATTGCTCAGACCAATGTCAAGGAGATTTTTCCCTGTTTTCTTCATAGTGAAAACTATGAAATTAGTTTCATAGTTTCAGGTCTTACACTTATGTCTTTAATCCATTTTGTGTTGATTTTTTTTTTTTTTTTTGTGGTATGCGGGCCTCTCACTGTTGTGGTCTCTCCTGTTGCTGAGCACAGGCTCCGGACACGCAGGCTCAGTGGCCATGTGTCATGGGCCCAGCCGCTCCATGGCATGTGGGATCTTGCCGGACCGGGGTACGAACCCGTGTCACCTGCATTGGCAGGCAGACTCTCAACCACTGTGCCACCAGGGAAGCCCTGTGTTGATTTTTATAAATGGTATGAGATAAGGATCCCAGTTCATTCTTCTGCATATGGATATCCAGTTTTTCCAACACTGTTGAACAGACTGCCATTTCCCTATTTTATGTTCTTGGCACTCTTATTACAGACTTCTTGACTGTAAATGCATACATTTATTTATTTATGGGCTCTCTATTATGTTTCATTGGTCTATATGTGTGTTTTGATGCCAGTACGATATTGTTTTGATTACTATAACTTTGTAATATATTTTGAAAACAGGGACTATGACCCCTCCAGCTTTGTTCTTGCTTAAAGTATCTTTGGCTATTTGAAGTCTTCTGTGGTTCCATATGAATTTTAGGAATTTTTTTTCTATTTCTTTGAAAAACTGGCATTGGAATTTTGATAGGGATTGGATTGAATCTACAGATCACTTTTGGTATTATGGACATTTTTACTATATGAATTCTTTCAATTCATAAACATGGGGTATTTTTCCCTGTATTTGTATCTTCTTAAATTTCTTTCATCAGTGTTTTATGGTTTTCAGTGTATAGATCTTTCACTTCCTTGGTTAAATTTATTCCTAAGTCATACTCAACAGTGAAAAGCTGAAAGCTTCTCCTCTAGGATCAGGAACAAGTCAAGGATGTTCCCTCTCACCACTTCTCTTCAACATATAGTGGAAGTCCTAGCCAGAGCAATTAGACAAGGAAAAAAGAAAGCATCCAAATTAGAAAAGAAGAGGTAAAATTGTCTCTGCTTTCAGATGACATGATATTATATACAGAAAACCCTAAAGACTCCAGACACAAACACACACAAAACTGTTAGAACTAATAAGCAAATTCGGTAAAGTTGTAAATACAAAATCAAAAATACAAAAATCAGTAACATTTTATACACTTGCAGTAAACTCATTGAAAAAGAAATTAAGAAGAAATGTCATTTACAATTACAACAGCCTTTTAACTGTTCTCCCTCAACCTGCTTACAAGTCGCCCCTTACTCTTTTTCATCGCACAGAAACCAGAGTAATATTTTTAAGTTTAAGTCAAGTTGTGTCATTTCTCTACTCAGAAAATTCTAGTAGATGAACTAATAGATGAATTCATTGTTTGCTGCTAAGTCATTGTCCTGCTAGTAATAGTATCAGTGATAGTAAAATGTTATCAGTAAAAGTAGTGATGCTAGTGCTCATGCCAGTGATAAAAATGTTGTTGTTAGTGGTAATAACCACTAGTATTTAGTGAGATTGCACTATATGTCAGGCACATGAATTATTTAATCCAATCACTCAACTATCCTTTCAGTAGGTAAAATTAGCATTTCATGAGTAAGAAAACAGCAAAGAAAGTTTAAATAATTATTACTAATTAGAATTTACAGAGCAATTACATATGAACTGAAAAAAATAGTCTTTATCTTTCAGATGTAAATATTATCATTTCAGAGTTCACTTGGGCTGCTAGGGAACACAGATTTAGAAATGTGGCTCATCTTTAACAATATTTAGGACTGTATGGTAAAAATTTAGTTTTTATTATACTCCGGGTTTTATTTTCCTGTTCTTATTTTCCATTTATCTTAATTTCCTAAACCCTTTAATCAACCTGTTTTACTGTATATACTTTTGAAAACTACCAGGCTACCTAAAAAAAAAAAAAAAAAAAAGGTCAGGGATACATCAAAATAAATTTTTCCCTTGCCCTATTTCTTGTCATTTGTAGAAGAACCTATAGATTAGGCAGGCTTACCACATACACTTTACATATGAAGAAATAAAGTTTTCAAGATGTTCATGATAATGACAGTTCAAGAAAATAACAGTTGAAAATGAAAAATCCAGGACTCAATTCAGATTGAACTTTTCTTTTTTTTTTTTTTTACTTTGTTGTTTTGTTTTGTTTTGAGGTTTACTTTTCTGGTATTGAACTGCTCTTTGTCATTAAAGTTAGTTTGGAAAATATTGATAAACTCTTTCTCAATGGGATGAAATTCCTATTTCTAAAATGTCTTTTTATTTCTAATTTCTAGTATCACTTTGTCCTATACTCTATACTCCTAACCAAACTGTAGTAAAATGATCAAGATTGCAATGTTGACATAACTGTATCAGTTTTAGGCATTGAATTCTAGGGTCAAAGACATTTAGAGCACGTGAAGATGAGTTTTGTAGTTCCAACGTTTGGCTGTAGTATGGGTAAAATAAATGACGCTTTGGGCAGCCACTGGGCAATCTTACCTGTATACCTTCTCACTGCCCTTTGCCTTGAATTCACAAACCCGCTGTCGTGACAAATGGTTTACACCCAATTCTCTACTGGGTAATTTTGTCAACAACATTATACATTTATGTATATGTGCACATCAAATTGTAGAAGAAAGACCAGTGGTCATATGTGTCATTTTAATATTTATCCTGTGCTTCATTATTCCAGGAGAAATACAGAAAACTATATGATCAGATGTCATCTCTACTCAGATAATCATTTAGTAGTTCTCTGGCTGAAACATTTAAATGAGTATTAACAGAGATGTTCAGAGAAGAGAAGAAATGTCTTGAATGTGTATATTTCAGAAAGAGAATTATCTCTTTGTTTTTATTTTTCAGTTGACTTTTTAAAAGTCACTTTTCAAATGTGTTTTTTTGTAGGAGAAGTAATTTTATTATCACACTTCTTTCAACTTTTGAGGGACAATTGAATTGGAGTTTTAAAAGTTTATATCACTGCAGGAAGCTCCTTACAGCATCCCTCACCCCAGGGAGTCTGTCAGATGTGAGTAATGGTGCCAAGAACTCTCTTCCATCCACCTTTTTATACAGCACTTTTTTCCTTTTATTAAATTTGTTAAACAGTTCATCACCTTGGTCTCTAAACTTTCTTTCTTTACTATGGCACAGATTTTTAAATGATACTATTTGGTCTGCAATTGTTATGAGAAAAATATCTGGGGGACCTGGTGTGAATACAAGGCACCTCTTGGTTTGAACTCTCTAGAGGCATATTATTCACATGTTAGTTTAACACATCCCCACAGGCAAAAACTCATTGCTTAAACTTAAGAAATATGAATCCTTACACTATGCCATAAGCTATTTAGCTTACCAGCAATTGAGTTGAAAAGATTTAGGTTGTGAGTCCAGCTGTAACACTGGAAACAAAGCATTTATAGTAAGAAGGACATATGGAAATTCAAGGGAGCTACGAAAGGCAAAGCCAGGAAACTTCGACCATCTGTTCTCAGTGAGAACATGTTACTATAAGTTGGACTCATTCTTCATATTATCCTTCAAAGTTTTATTGCTATCATCTCTACTGAATTCCATCCAGATCTCTATCTGAAGATTGATGTGTCTGCTATGCCTAATATTTATAGAATATTATCGATACATCAACCTTTTAGAAATGCTCAAAATGTCTATTTCTAATTTCGAATATTTTTGACCAATCCTTGCTTATATCTCCCGTGGAGATGGTCTCAGTTTTATTAACGTGTGAGTAGGTTCTGTAACACATCCTGAGTCATCTTACTGATTGGCTTTGAAGGTGACAAACACATCCTAAAAGCCAGTGCTTCCCTTGATGATGAGATTTACAGTTTCAGCATTTCAGAGTGGAGTCTGGTTCTATCCAGTGGTTCAGTGCACTGTGGAAGAACTTCTGGGTAGATGAACATCTGGGTCAGGTGACAGGAAATGCTAGCAGACAAGCCAGATTCCCAGAGTAGCTTCTGTGCTCCATTCTCTTGGATACAACAATTCTCTAAAACTTTAACTCTGCTCCTCTGGTCACATTCTTTATGACACATCACCATATCTCTGTGTTCAGGGTCAAAAAACTGAGACAAAGAATTTTTCATTCAGAGTTTCTGCCCTGGCACTTGAGCCCCCTTTATTCTACCCCTGCCACATTCCCCTAGAGATGAGTAAAGATGAAATACTGCTTTTGATGCCTGGCAGAGAATTCAAAGTGATGGACCTTCTCCACAAATGTAAGCAAAAGTGAAAATTGACCTCCTGTAAAAATGGCATCTAACTGACAGCTAGTATGCATTTTTGGAAAGAAGGTACATAGTCTTAGTAATTTGATATGATCTTCAATTCAACCACAGAAAATTAAATAAAATATATATGAAATTCAGTTCCTTGTTTTCAGCTAGTATATTCCACTAAAATGGGGTGTTTCTCACCGAGGACCCTTAGCTAGGCTTGGAACATCTGTTCTTCATCATATGTAACTTCTAAAGAACTTCCCTAGCTCTCTGATTTCTGATGTTGCAGACTAAGTTATGGGCTGGCTTTTACCTAGTCAGTGTTTCCCTTAGCTGTGTAATTATGTGAATTCAAAGCTAGGTCTCAGTTGTCTGTTTAGCTTTCTATTGCACGTGGATGGAAAGAGAAAATTTACATGGAAAAAAGTTCCACATATAGTTCAATTTTTCTACTTTTGTTGTCAGGGCATACAATTTTTTTCTGTAAATTACAGCTCTCCAGAATGATGTGACTACACATATATTAGAATCAGCTCATTTTGTCTATCCAGATGATATAGTTTTAAGTGTTTTGTCTAGGTCAGTTTATTTCCAGTTTGTAGGAACATCTAACTATCCCGTAGGGAGGGTTTGAGTTATTGCATTCGGAGATTTGTTTACTTGGAGACTCAGGATATGTGTGCCTTAAAGATGATAAACTGTCTCAGTTATTTTTAGAATATGTAGAAACCGTCATCTCCAAATTACTTTCATGTGATGAAATTTTCCACCCTCATATTAAACAGTGTTTGATTGTATTCACAAAAGATCCCATTAGGTGGTGAGCAAGAGAAGTAAAACATATTCTAGGGACTAAAATGATCTTCCAATATATCTTCCTTTGTCCAGGATAGGAACTATGTACCACAAATGGATGTGAATTTACTTGGAGTGCCTTGAGGGTTACTATTATTTCAACCAAGTAAGGTTTTGGAATTCAGGAGAGGTCTCAACAGAGTGATCTACTTAGGAAGGAGCTGTGATGTGTTTCCCTTCATTATCACAGACATTTGGCTGCAGGAATGATGGGCAGAAGCATCTTAGTCATTTTAGAAATGTCATTGATCACTTCTGGCTACGTGGATTAAGATGTTCCAAGTCATTTCTCCAATTCCTCTTTGTCTTAAATTCCTGCTGGGTTCGCAGTAGTAGCCTTGAGGAAAGAGTGCTAAAGTCAAGTAGCAAAACTTACTCAGGGATTCGGAAGTTTCAGACATAAAGCTGCTCTGTTATCTCCCTTTCCTTCACATTTCTTTTACTCTTGCTGGCTGTTGTAGCCAAACAGATGTTTCAGCAAACATTGCGCAGACACACACACACACACACACACACACACACATTTTCAGTAAGATCTATATCTATCAATTTTATTATATTTTTCATCTGGCTAATGGCCTCCCTACTTTCAACTGCTGGTTGACACTTAATCCAGGATGCCCTGTTCTGAGTCTCACTCATTACACATCAAGTTTGCTTTCTGTCTTTGACAAGAGGGCTTCAATGCTGTTTTTAGCAAACATTTCACCTTCTTTCAGGTAAAAAAATGTGATGGTAAAACTTTAGACAAAAAAATTAAAAATTTAATTCTTTCATAAGTGTGAAAGTGTTGATAGTAATAATATACGAGAATACATTACTGATTTGAGTGTAATATTTGCTAAAAGGCAGGCTGAAGCAATTGTCAAAGCTAGATGTTTTGAGATTTGCAAATTTCTTCGGAAGATATTTTCAACACCTGAGGAAACTGGCTTAGAAGTAAAACAATTTTTTGGCACTTTTATCTCTCCTTGCCCAAATCCAGTCACCAAGCTTTGGCCATAATACAATTTAATGTTTTTAGATTTCTACATTCCTCATCACTTCTCATTGCCCATAGTTTAATGAGTCATTTCAGAGCTTTTCAATGATTATTCTTGCTCTAAAATTGTAATCTCTTTGGTCTGTTCTGTTCACCAACATTGACTTACTTTTCCTAAAAACACTATTTGCTTGCATCACTTTATTATTTTTTTTATATTTATTCTTTGCATCACTTTATCTTGCTGAAAAACCAAGTTGTTCCCTGAGCCTGCAGTATCAAGGTTAAATTTTTCAGATTAACTTTAATGTTTGTTTGTTTGGGGTTTTTTTTGGCATAATATCATTCCTCAATAGTTTCCTGACCTCATTTTCCATCTTTTCATACATCTACCTTCTACTTGCATTCAATTGGTTTCTTCATTGTTTCATGGTCATCATTCTCATTTTGACCTTTATTCCTAAATTATGCTCATTTACGTACTTGGAATTCTCTCTTTGCTTATTCAAACGCACCCTTCTTCTGAGGCTACGTATTTCTCTTCCATGAACAATTAATGACTAGACAAACTCATTTTGGCCTACCCATTTTTTTGATTCCTGTAACTCAAGTGCACACTTAACCACATATTAGACCATAGACATTCTCATATTTACATTGGTGGTTTTGACCTTTGCAAGATCACAAAAGTCCATGTAATTTTTCCATGTAACTTGGTGAGGCAGACCTCTGAATCATAGAGGCTTGAGGCTGGTGTGGACTAGTGAGTCACTTAATAGTCAGCAAACTGGCCAATACCTTAGTCCTTTGCTTTATATTCACTTTACAGTCTTTTGTAGAGTAATAAAATTTAACACCCCCCCAATGCAAATCCTTGCCAATACAGAGATTCAAACAGGACTCTAGATGATCCTCTCAGAGATGTCAAGAGCTTTGTGCTTTATGTGGCTTCCTCTTTGCTTCATGTATAGATATGTTGTCTGCCCAGCCAGTCAATAAAATTCACAGGAGAATGAACCATTCCAAAAATCCCTAGAAGAGTCCAAGGAAGAATACAATAATACCTTTACTAAACCAAAATGTATTGATTACCTACCAGACATGGTACCTGTTACTGTATTTTACTCATTCTCAGGACCTCAGCATCCCCTGTGATATGATATATGCTATCATATAAATATGTACAAAATTCACCTGTCTCTCAATTGATGTGGTGAATAGGTCCCTTAGAAAGGAAGTTAGTACTTCCAAAAAACTTAAACTGACATGACTTTATCATAAAATTCTAAAATGGAACAAGAAATCTATTCTGCTAGTTTGATTCAAAATGTCAGGCTTTTTTTTTTATATTTTATACACAAGAAAAATAAATTTTCAATTAATAAATTACATATATTATAGAGAGCTTTATTTAAAATTTAAATATAGATAGTAATTATTAGTTAATAAAAACTACATATATAACATAAACATATTAAAATATATTCATTCAGTTAATAAAGATGCAGTGGTTAAGCCCTGATTAATTTAGCTTATTATGACTAGCTATGTTATTCTCCATTTTCTCTCAGTATAAAAATTCTTACATATAATGGATTAGAACTTTATTTACCCTTCTTTGGATTGCCACCGTATGGTGTGTTTTTACTAAGGTGAAAATGTGAAGCAAGTAAAAATGGTCCTCTAACGTTTTTTTGTTTTAAATGCATCCTTCAGCTTGGCTCAAATGTCGTTAGACGTTCACTGCTTCTTTATTGGGCAGCCTTCCTTTTTTTTTTTTTTTTGCGGTACGCGGGCCTCTGTCTGCTGTGGCCTCTCCCGTTGTGGAGCACAGGATCCAGACGCACAAGCGCAGCAGCCATGGCTCACGGGCGTAGCCACTCCGCTGCATGTGGGATCTTCCCGGACCGGGGCACAAACCTGTGTCTCCTTCGTCGGCAGGTGGACTCCCAACCACTGCACCACCAGGGAAACCCTGGGCAGCCTTCTTGATGTATTGATCTATTTCAGTCCTGGCCTCAGTTAAATTTTTTAAAAAGAAAGAAAAACCTCAACGCTTAGGAAACACAGGAATTCACAGAGATTATGCTCAATGCAGGAGTATGAGAACACAAGTAAGGCTAATAGAATAAAACATATCCTTGAAGTGTTCTGCCCTTTCCTTTGCTATTCTTCAGGATTTCTAAACTACAGTGTCAGTACCAGACCTGACATAAGACAGCAGGGAGTATAAACGTTATTACACCAAACTTAATTTGTACTTAAAATGTATTCCTTTACTTATCACGTTGTATTCAGAACATATGAATCAACTCCAGAGTCAGTTGTGGAAGTGGTACCCAGTAATGGTACAAAGGAAATCAATAAATTGTTACTGTTTTTTCATATGAAGTATTTTATTTTATTTCCAGTTTACATTTTTAAATGTATGAGACAATTGCTCTAACAATAGCATCCTTTAGTTCTCACTTAGAATCAGGGGACTTAATAGGAAATGCACTGTGCTGCAGGGGTCCTGGGTACCAATGCCAGGTGTGGGCTATCTGTTGGACAGCCCACTTCTGAAAGATTCTGTACTGGCATCTTGGCTTTTGGCAGACAACCATGATCTTAGTGTCTTTATCGTATTCTTTCTTTCCTGGGGGAATTGTTCTTAGTTGTAGTGGTGTGAATAGTTCATTACAAAGTATTAATTAGCTCCTTGGTTTGTGGAGGAATCAAAAGCATGTAATTGACCAAATTTAAATCTAGGTAGCCTACAGAAATCGTCCACTCTTTCAGTTTTGGTTTGAATTTGAAATCTGTGAAAAGGCATTAGAATCAGTTGCCTTATTAACTCTGCAGAAATATAATTTTTAGTTTATATCAAAAGCAAAATTACATTTTTTTAGATACTGTTTTACAGGTAGTACTCATTTGATGCATTTATGCACAATTCTTCTATATCAAGACATTTTTCACTACAAGTACTACGCATATTCAACCTCATAATAAGTGAGTGCATGGAAACAAGCATGAAAGTTCTCTCCTCCCCATCCACGTTTTCCAAATGCATCCAGCATCCTATCAATTCTATCTTCTTTGTGACATCCCTCTTAGAATCCTCCCTCCTCCCACCTCAGTGTTGCTGGCTTTTTCTGGAGGGCTGCTGATGGTCTCCGTCATCCTGTAATTGATCCATCATCCCCAGAATCCATGTTTTCCCCTTTTCTGGTTTTGTCTTCTCTTTGGAGGAAACACCTCCTCTGGTAATTTCCTGAGAAAAGTTGAGTGAGAAGTCAAAACTTCAAAACTTTCCATGCCTGAGCAATGTCATTAGCTCTTTTCATATTGGATACAGTTTCACTGGATGTATAATTCTGGTTGAGAATTATTTCCCTTCAGCATTTTCAACGTGTTTAGTTTTCAGTGCCTTTAAACTTTCTATGGTTTTTAGCTTCTTCTGCTCCAGTACAAGAAAAAGTTACTTTTATTACTAAAATTACTAAAAACGTAACTTAAAAGTTACTTATCTAACAGTCCTATAACGTTCTCACTCCAGGTACTTTGTATATGAACTCTTCTTCCCTTTCCTCTCCTCTCTGTAAGCTTTTAGGATATTTGTTGTTAGAGTTGTAAGATTTCAAAATCATATACCCTACGTCAGTCCTTTTTAAACTATTGTGCAGTAATCTGGAATATTAATGTTCCTAACTTTTAAAACAATTCTTGAATTATTTATCTGAATATTTCTTCTCTATTTTTTCTGTCTTCTATTTCTTAAATGTCTCTTACATTATTTATACTCAGATTCTTAGACTTATTTTCAAATTTTGTTATCCTTTCCTTTCTATTTTTTTCTCCTTGTTTTATTGTCTTTGATTCTGGAGGCTTTTCTCAGTTTATCTTCCAATGTTTCTATTCAGTTTTTCATTTCTGTTATTGTATTTAAAATTTCCAATAGCTCTTTTGTTGTTGTTGTTAAAGATTCTGTTTCTATAATTATAGTTTCTTGTTACATAGTGAAATATGATCTCTCATCTCTCCAAGAATATTAAATAAGTTTTCATGAGCTTTTATTCTTTTGTCTTTACTGGTTTTGAGTTTTTCTCCTGAAATTTAAAAAAAAAATCTGTTTTGGTCTCAGTTTTCTAAGTGCTTCTTTCATATGTGAGTTAAGACTGTTCTTGACTTTTAGTGTTTTTTTTTTAAATTTTTATTGAAGTATAGTTGATTTACAATGTTGTGTTTGTTTTGGGTGTACAGCAAAGTGAATCAGTTATACATATACATATATCTGTTCTTTTTCTTTTTTAGATTCTTTTCCCATATAGGCCATTACAGAATACTGAGTAGAGTGCTACACAGCAGGTTCTTATTAGTTATCTATTTTATATGTAGTAGTGTGTATGTGTCAATCCCAATCTCCCAATTTATTGCTCCTCCCCTTTATCCCCTGGTAACAATAAGTTTGTTTTCTACATCAGTGACTCTACTTCTGTTTTGTAAATAAGTTCATTTGTACCTGTTTTTAGATTCCACATATGATACTTGCCTTTCTGTGTCTGACTTACTTCACTCAGTATGACAATCTCTAGGTCAATCCATGTTGCTGCAAATGGCATTTATTCTTTATTATGGCTGACTAATATTCTATTGTATATATGTTCCACATCTTCTTTATCCATTCTTCTGCTGTTGGACATTTAGTTTGCTTCCATGTCGTGACTACTGTGAATAGTGCTGCAATGAACATTGGGGTGCATTTATCTTTTTGTATTATGGTTTTCTCTGGGTATATGCCCAGGCATGGGATTGCTGGCTATACCGATTTACATTCCCACCAACAGTATAGAAGGGTTCCCTTTTCTCCACACTCTCCCCAGCATTTATGTTTTTGTAGATTTTTTGATGATGGCCATTCTGACTGGTGTGATATGACACCTCATTGTAGTTTTGATTTTCATTTCTCTAATAATTAGTGATGTTGAGCATCTTTTCATGTGTTATTTTGCCATCTGTATGTCTTCTTTGGAAAGATGTCTAATTTTTTCCTAGTTAGGAATTAGCTCCTATAAAGCTAGTAGGAAGTTCCCTGTTCAAAAATGGGTCTTTTCTGACACAGGAAACAAACTTACGGTTTCCAAAGGCAAAGGAGAGGAGGGATAAATTGGAAGTTTGGGGTTACCAGATACACACTACTGCATATAAAATAGGTAAGTAACAGGGACCTACTGTATAGTGCAGGGAACTATATTCACTATCTTAAAATAACCTATAATGGAAAATCATCTGAAAAACAATATATGTATATATATATATGTATGTATATCATAAACTGGGCAGCTTAAATAACAAACACTTATTTCTCACAGTTCTGGAGGCTGGGAAGTCCAAGATCAAGGTGTCAGCAGATTTGGTGTTTGGTAAAGGCCCTTTTCCTGGTTAGCAGACAGCTACCTTCTTCCTTCTTGCTGTATTCTTTGTCTATGGTGGGGAGGGAGACAGAGAGAAAGAGAGAGAGCATACATTGGCTTTTGCTCTTCTTATAAGGGCACTAAAATCATCATGAGCGATCCACGCAAGGGATCCTTCATGACATAATTACCTTCCAAGGGCCCCATCTCCAAATACTATCACATTGGGGGTTATGGATTCAACATATAAGTTTTGAGGGGACACAATTCAATCTACAGCATATAATCTTTTTAAATGAAATTTATTTATATAATGCATCTACACATTTCCATATATAAGGCTGTATATAATATCATATAGAAAAGCAGCATGGTGAAAATGTGTATATTTTGAAAAAATACAATATTAAAGTCATATTAGTATTTAATCATACTATTTTTCAGAATATAACATCTTTTTGGTAACTAAAACAGAAATATTAGTACTTTTCAATATCCTTAAATGCAACTTTAAGAATGGTTATTCAAACAAATTTTATAACACTCTAGGGCTTCTGCAGTGTGAGTTTTAGAAATTATTTTAGGTGAGACTGGAAGGAAGACAGTTATTTTTCTTTGATTTTCCCACATGCATTGGATGGAAAAAAATATTAGAAAAAGAGGCATTATCTTACCAGAATGAATTGGGCTTTTATTTTCTCTTTCTTTTGGTACAGTTTTTCTTTTTTTAAAAAAAATATTTATTTATTTGGTTGTGTTGTGCCAGGTCTTAGTTGCAGAAGGCAGGCTCCTTAGTTGCGGCTCACAGGCTCCTTCATTGCGGCTCATGGGCTCCTTTGTTGGCCATGTGAACTCTTAGTTGCAGCATGCATGTGGGATCTAGCTCCCTGACCAGGGATGGAACCCGGATCCCCTGAATTGGGTGTGCGGATTCTTAACCACTGCATCATCAGGGAAGTCCTTGATGAAATTTTTCTGACTGGTCTTCTTGGCTGCCCTAAGATCAACTTTAGATGAGTTAGCTCAGTGCTCTTCTAACTTCTTTTCTGTTCACAGTACTTTGGTCTAAATGATCTGATTCTCTAGCAGAAATACATAGATGTTAGCAGGGTTTCAATCTGGAGCAGGGCAAGGGAGAAACTAAACATGTGCAAATTTTCTGGAACCACTGACTTATTCACCAGTAAACTTAGAATTTATCTCTGGCAGAGACAAGTGCACGGTGTTGACTGTCTGTAAAGATAATATATGTAACTGTGGGATTCCATTAAGGGGATATTAAAAAACACTGTAAGACTTTTGAAGGAAGATCAGAAGTTAATTGCTGGCAATAGATTTCAGTTGACCAAGGAAATGGTTTAGAATAGGACCAACTCTGTGTAATAATTGAGAAAACTAGGGAGACTGCCAAGATTTATATCCTAGATGCTTACTAAAATAAGTAAATTAACATTTACTAAGAAGATAGAAAATGATCTCAGTACAGCAGGAAGAGGGGCTACAGTTAGCTGCATTAAAAGAAAAAAAGCATTTTTTAAAAATATTGTTTTTCAGATGGAAGTAGAAATCACATTTAGAGGAACAGGAAGGCTTACTTTCTCTTCATCTCACAAATATTTAATATCAGAGAATTTCAAAGAATCTTCTGTCTTGCAGGTTGGGTTCTGAAAGAAGTAGAGTTTTGAGATGTAGTTTAGCTGAAGTTAAGAGTGCTCTTGGGATCAACAGGTGGAAAAGGAAGGAGGTATAAAAAAGAATGAATAGAGGAAAAAGTCAGGCCTTGTGACAGTCACAGTGGACCCCAGGGAGCTCTGGTGCTGGTGGCCTTTGCTGTGTCTTCAGTTGGCTGAGGTGCTAGGGCTTTATACCCATCCTTTGGTGTAGAAATATAGATCAGCCTTTTTTGGGGAGACCTGTTAAAAAATCCCTAGAAAATTTTGCTTAATTCTTAGTTTACACTGTGCTGAAGATTAAATGAAGAACTGTGAGTAGATAGTTCATGAAATGCTGATTGACTAATGAAAGAATTTTGGACCAGGAATCCAGATATTCGGGTTTAAATCTTGCCTCTGCCACTAACTGATTGTGAAAACACATGGCTCTTAGTTTCTCTTTCTAAACGTAGGGTGGTCCATTAGAGGTATAAAGTATAAAAAAATTTTTTTTTTTTTTTTTTTTTTTTTTGCGGTACCCGGGTCTCTCACTGTTGTGGCCTCTCCCGTTGCGGAGCACAGGCTCCGGACGCGCAGGCTCAGCGGCCATGGCTCATGGGCCCAGACGCTCCGTGGCATGTGGAATCTTCCCAGACCGGGGCATGAACCTGCGTCCCCTGCATCGGCAGGCGGACTCTCAACCACTGCGCCACCAGGGAAGCCCTAAAAAAATCTATTTTCTACAAAACTTTAATGGGTTATTTATCTCAATCATGGGGATATATGTATAAAAAATCACCTAGCTATCTCAGATTTTATGTATTTTTTCAAATTGTAATATCCTTCAACCAAAGCTTTGATTAGAGAAATGAACTTCATTCAGTAGCTTGAATTCTCCTTCCTTGTTTCCTTTAAAGCTCTCTTAGTTAACCAGGAAGCAGAGGCCTTACAGAGAAATGAAATATTCAAAAGGCAGCAATAGAAGTAAAGAGAAGGGTGATCTTTGTATTGGATGACTAGCCTTTCAATAACTTGTATCGTTTCAACCTACCGAATAGGAAAATTATAAAGACTTTCTACTACATCTATTTCAAAAAAATAAACTTTACAAGTTGTCCTGCATTGTTATTTTGGTGGAGGAAAATTGCAAAGCACATATGATATTGATGAAAACTTAATCCTAAGATTTATATAACAGTTAGGAATGATTTATGAAAAAAATAAAAGTACAACATTTGGAATGGATTTCTAAGTCAGGGACTTAGGGAGGTGATTCTGCGAATTGCTGCAGTGGTGATGTGGCTCAATCATTACTGCAGAAAATGACAAAGAGAATAGATACGGAGATCATTAGTCTTAAAAGATTTACTGTTGGAGTTGGTTGGGAGATTTACAATTAGAGAGCTATTGCGTTAGGAGGTTGGGATTAACAGATACACACTACTATATATAAAATAGATAACCAACAAGGACCTACTGTATAGCGCAGCAAAATATACTCAATATTTTATAATAACCAGTAAGGAAAGAGAATCTGAAAAAGAATATGCATACATATATATATATACATATACACATATGTATACACATACATATATATATATACACATATATACATACATATATATATATATATATCTGAATCACTGTGCTGTACAGCTGAAACTAACATGATATTGTAAGTCAAGTATACTTCAATTTCTAAAATTAAAAAAAAATGTGACTTTTGCAAATCAAAATATGATAAATCCTTAGGATAGGCTATGGAATACTAACCTGAAGCAAAATTAGCCATCAAATTAAAAAAATCATATCCATTTGAGTATGAAGTTTCACCAATACCTATACATATATGTACAAGGATGTTTACTGAAACACTACAAAGAGTAATTGGAAATGTGTATTGTAGACAAGTATGTTTCATTATTAGGCAGATACAATGTTCCAGGTTAGGTTCTCTGAGAAGTAGATTCGGAGATGGAGTTTAGCACATAAGGTATTTATTAGGAAGTGTTCTTGGAATCAATATCTGGGGAAGGGAGGGGAGAGGGGAAGGACTGAGTGAATAGTCAAGCTGAAATGTATGCCTGACTTTAGCCTCTGGAGCTAATAGAACTAGTCAGAGTTAGCCCATCTTGGAGAGAACGGCCAAGTCTTTTACCCCTGCTCCATTAATCACTGGACAGAGGCCACCCTGGCGAGGGTGCAGATCCCTGCAGCTGAGATAATCTTTGCAAGCGCTGCCAGCTGAAGACTTTACGCCAACAGCATTTCTAGTAGCTGGGGCTACAAATTCTTCTTTGGGAGACTCTGGATGGCAGATCTCCTTGTCCATCACATACACAGCAGATGATGAGTTAAAATATCAACAAATTAAATACTATGACCAACAGTACATGATCTATGACTAACTGACCATGGACTTTACTTTCCTCCTTTTTTTAATGGTCACTTTTACCCAGGATTGTTGAAAATTAATACATGTCAATATGCTTAGAATGCACCTGTAATATAATGCCCACCGTATGAAAATAGTGATTTTATTTTTATTTATTTTTTATTGAAGTATAGTTGATTTACAAGGTTCTGTTAATTACTACTATGTAGGAAAGTGATTCAGTTATACATATATATATATATATATATATATATATATATATATATATATATACTAATTATTTTTTTAATATTCTTTCCCATTATGGTTTATCATAAGATATTGAATCTAGTTCTCTGTGCTATACAGTAGGACCTGGGTATTTATCCATACTGTATATAAAAGCTTACATCTGCTAATCTCAACTTTCCACTCCATCCAAGAGTGATTTTAAAATAGTACTATAAGTCCCCGCATTCAGAGAGGGTGAAGTCTTCATAGCTTTTATCTTCCTAATAATTGTTCTGTATATTTAGGTTTTCTGCCAACTGGAATGTTTTCAAGGAAACCATTTCATTTATCATTAATTTAAAAACCAGAAAAAAAGCCTTAAAATTGCAAGCTTTATATCCCAGTAGCCCTCGAAAATTCCGTTGACTTTCCATTATGTTTATAATATATTTCCCTAGTATAAGTATCAGTGTTTCTACACTAATATTTTAAAATTTCTTTTGTCTTTGAAAGTTTTAGGAAGCTAAATGTATAATCTTTGAGAATGTAATTTAAAAATTATGACATACACACTTAGATAACTTGAACAATACAAAAGTTAATTGAAACTAATCTAGAAATACAAATTCAGTCTTAAGGCTTAAAATGTATCTGGTTATGTGTTTGTCACATACTTTGGCAGAGGTAGAAGGGGTTTGTTTTGTTTCAAAATAACTATGGAAGTTAAAGAATGTGTGTGATTTTCTTTTCCTCAAACTAATTTATATGTAATATTTGTTTTCTGAGGAATTAACTTAAAGGTTCATATTTCAGGGCTTCTTTGTCAGTAGGAAACTTGGCAAAGACCTCTGCACATAAAACATTCACTGGTGGTGGAGCCGTCCACTAAAGGGCCAGTTCTCTGCTGCACTTGACTTTTCTTCTACTTTAAAAGGAAAAAGGGGCAGAAAATTTTGGAGGAGACAATTTTATGAATGACCTTTCTCTCCACCAAACTCTCTAGACACACCAACAAACAACTTTTCTATGGAAATAGATATTGAATAAATATAACTTTTGTATGTACTTATGGAATAAAATCAAGTTTTTTTTTTTTAGTTGAATGCTTCTTATGCTTCTGCTCTTTTGTTTGCCCCTACTAAGAAAAAGTAGAACATTCTTGTTGAAGAAATCATAAAATACAAGAGAAATTACTGATTTAAAAAAATAAAATCTAGGGAAACATAAATATGCTATATAACTTTGGGTTTTTCAGCTTAAGCAGGTAACCTAATAACTTTCAGACTGATGAGATGTAATAAAACTCTAAAGCTAATGAGCCATAGGAAGGAAATCACCAATTTTTCTGAAACAAGACACAAAATTGAGTAAGCTGGTGGCATGGACATTTCTATCCCCCAGATCATGAAGTGAATGAAACAAATATTGAGACCACTGAGAAGAGTTTAGCGTTCAGAATCTGTACATTCTTGTGTTGAATGAACACAAGAGGTTTTATCAGCTAAAATGGCAAACTATAACTTCTCCCAAGTTGAGCAATGAGAAACCCAGATATGAGTAGATAAACACAGGTAGCAAGGGCGCTCATTCACGAATTTCTCCCTATCTTATATTTCAAAATGGAGATTAACTAGAGGTAAAACCTAAAATAAATTACAACCTAAATAAACTTGAAATAAAGCAGTTCAAAGTCATTACCAAGTGTATGAAATTATCAACTAAGAATAAGTTAAGGACGTGATATCAATGTTCTAGATGACAAAAATTTCAAACTTTTCTTGGTCATATCATCCTTAATCTGAAGGATTAATCTGAAAGCATCTGCTTTCAGGTTAGCACAGAGAGATAACCAGTTAGATTAAGGTACCTAGAAAATAGATTAATTGATCCAAAGAAACGGTAAACTGGAGACTCAAGGATAATGAGTTGTATAATGTTCATCCTGTTTCATCAAGTCCCTTTGAAATCAGTAATTCTCAAACTTTGGTCCCTGGAACTGCAGGATCGTCATTATATGGGAACATGTTAAAAAAGGCTAATTCTCAAGCACCACCCCAGACCTACTAAACCAAAGACACTGGGGTGACTCTTTGTCTTAACAGGCCCTCCAGGGGATTCTGATGCAAGCTAAAGATCGAAAACCATTGTTTTAGAAAAAAAATTCATTTTTAAAAAATAAATGTCATTCTATTAAATTATATAGATAGCTAAATTTTCATATGTTTGAATTTCAGATAAAATGTACTTTAGACATTAGCTGACTCGTTACCAATTGGTTTCATCATACGGTGATGCCAATAGTTTGTCTTCCTTGAGGTCATTTCTTAAACAGTATGTAAGTATTTGCTTGTTTGATTGTTGAATATGATTATTTTTATTACCTTTTTTTGTAGAAAGAATGAAAAATACCAAAGGACTGATATTACTTATTGAAACAGAATTCTCATAACTTTTATGAGTGAAACAATACCCGAAATTATTAGAAGCATAAGAAGTTACAAACTTTTAGTTCCACTTGGATGATTATGGACTTAATCTTACTGATTCTGTGTTTACTTGTGGAAGAAAATACAAATGAGTCAAGAGAATGTATGAATTTTGGAAATGTATCATCAAAGATTGTGATTTAAAAGGAAATATAATTACAGGTTGTAAAACATTTTTTGGCTCTCTGGGAATGGAAATACTCTTAAAACAAATGTAGAAAAACCCTATTCTCTCTTATAGTTTCACTTATCGAATTTTGTGTGTGCATGTAAACAACATTCAATCAATTGTTCTCAAACTAAAATATCTATGAAATTTCTTTTGGTACCAAAGAGTCAAATATAAAATACCAGTTCTATACTACTCTAAGCTCTACACACTTACTTTTTGCTGATTTCATTATTTGGCTAGGAATTATTTAAATTGTAATCTTCATATATTTTATTTAGCAAGCTAAGAGACCTAGAACCAAATGTAAAAAGAAATAAAGAGATAACATAGCTATTTTATTAATAAGATATTATTACTCATATTAATCCCATTTTAAAGTTGAGAAGCTTTCATAGAGGTTATAAGAAAATGACTATAAGGGGAAAAGCTGTAGGATTGAATAGATTTCATTTGTCTATATTGTAAAAAAGTATAAGAAAATAATTTCTAGGGGTGCTGAACCAAGATGGTGGAGTAGAAGGACGTGCTCTCACTCCCTCTTGTGAGAACAATGGAATCACAACTAGCTGCTGGACAATCATCGATAGGAAGACACTGGAACTCACCAAAAAGATATCCCACATCCAAAGACAAAGGAGAAGCCATAATGAGATGGTAGGAGGGGGGCAATCACAGTAAAATCAAATCCCATAACTGCTGGGTGGGCGACTCACAGACTGGAGACCACTTATACCACAGAAGTCCACACTGGAGTGAAGGTTCTCAGCCCCATGTCAGGTTTCCCAACCTGGGGGCCCAGCACCAGGGGGAGGAATTCCTAGAGAATCAGAGTTTGAAGTCTAGTGTGAATTGATTGCAAGGCCTCAACAGGACTGGGAGAAACAGAGACTCCACTCTTGGAGGGCACACACAAAGTAGTGTGCACATCAGGACCTAGGGGAAGCAGCAGTGACCCCAGGGGAGACTGAAACAGACCTACCTGCTAGAGTTGGAGGGTCTCCTGCAGAGGCAGGGGGTGGCTGTGGCTCACTGTAGGGACAGACAAAGGCAGCAGAAGTTCTGGGAAGTACTCCTTAGTGTGAGCCCTCCCAGAGGCCACTATTAGTCCCACCAAAGAGCTCAGGTAGTCTCCAGTGTTGGATTGCCTCAAGCCAAACAACCAACAGGGAGGGAACCCAGCCCCACCCATCAGCAGTCAAGCTGATTAAAGTTTTACTGAGCTCTGCCCACCAGAGAAAGAGTCAGCTCTACCCACCACCAGTCCCTCCCATCAGGAAACTTGCATAAGCCTCATAGACAGCTTGATCCACCAGAGGGCAGACAGCAGAAACACGAAGAACTACAATCCTGCAGCCTGTGGAACAAAAACCACATTCACAGAAAGATAGACAAGATAAAAAGCTATGTACCAGATGAAGGAACAAGATTAAACCCCAGAAAAACAACTAAATGAAGTGGAGATAGACAACCTTCCAGAAAAAGGATTCAGAATAATGATAGTGAAGATAATCCAGGACCTTGGAAAAAGAATGGAGGCAAAGATTGAGAAGATGCAAGAAATGTTTAATAAAGACCTATAAGAATTAAATAACAAACAAAGAGAGATGAGCAATGCAATAACTGAGATGAAAACTACACTAGAAGGAATCAACAGCAGAATAACAGAGGCAGAAGGACAGATAAGTGACCTGGAAGACAGAATGGTGGAATTAACTGCTGTGGAACAGAATAAAGAAAAACGAATGAAAAGAAATGAAGACAGACTAAGAGAAATCTGAGACAACATAAAATGCAACAACATTCACATTAAAGGGGTCCCAGAAGGAGAAGAGAGAAAGGATCCGAGAAAATATTTGAAGAGATTATAGTCGAAAACTTCCTTAACATGGGAAAGGAAATAGCCACCCAAGTCCAGGAAGCACAGAGAGTCCCATACAGGATAAACACAAGGAGAAACACACTGACACACATAGTAATCAAATTGGCAAAAATTAAAGACAAAGAAAAATTATTGAAAGCAGCAAGGGAAAAATGACAAATAACATACAAGGGACCTCCCATAAGGTTAACAGCTGATTTCTCAGCAGAAACTCTAGAGGCCGGAAGGGAGTGGCATGATATACTTAAAGTGATGAAAGGGGAGAACCTACAACCAAGATTACTCTACCCAGCAAGGATCTCATTCAGATTCGATGGAGAAATCAAAAGCTTTACAGACAAGCAAAAGCTGAGAGAATTCAGCACCACCAAACCAGCTCTACAACAAATGCTAAAGGAACTTCTCTAAGTGGGAAACACAAAAGAACAAAAGGACCCACAAAAACAAACCCCAAACAATTAAGAAAATGGTAATAGGAACATACATATCGATAATTACCTTAAACGTGAATGGATTAAATACTCCAACCAAAAGACACAGACTTGCTGACTGGATACAAAAAGAAGACCCTTATATATGCTGTCTACAAGAGACCCACTTCAGACCTAGGGACACATACAGACTGAATGTGAGGGGATGGAAAAAGATATTCCATACAAAAGGAAATCAAAAGAAAGCTAGACTAGCAATACTCATATCAGATAAAATAGATTTTAAAATAAAGAATGTTACAAGAGACAGGGAAGGACACTACATCATGATCAAGGGATCAATCCAAGAAAAAGAGATAACAATTATAAATATATATGCACCCAACATAGGAACACCTCAATACATAAGACAACTGCTAACAGCTATAAAATAGGAAATAGACAGTAATACAATAATAGTGGGGGACTTTAGCAGCTCAGTTACACCAATGGTCAGATCATCGAAAATGAAAATAAATAAGGAAGCACAAGCTTTAAATGACACAATAGACCAGATAGATTTAGTTGATATTTATAGGACATTCCACCAAAAACAGCAGATTACACTTCCTTCTCAAGTATGCACAGAACATTCTCCAGGATAGATCACATCTTGAGTCACAAATCAAGCCTCAGTAAATTTAAGAAAATTGAAATCATATCAAGCATCTTTTCTGACCACAACATTATGAGATTAGAAATGAATTCCAGGGGAAAAAAATGTAAAAAACACAAACACATGGAGGCTAAGCAATACGTTACTAAATAACCAAGAGATCACTGAAGAAATCACAGAGGAAATCAAAAAATACCTAGAGACAAATGACAATGAGAACACAACAACCCAAAACCTATGGGATGCAGCAAAAGCAGTTCTAAGAGGGAAGGTTATAGCTATACAAGCCTACCTCAAGAAACAAGAAAAGGGGCCTCCCTGGTGGCGCAGTGGTTGAGAGTCCGCCTGCCGATGCAGGGGATACGGGTTCGTGCCCCGGTCTGGGAGGATCCCATATGCCGCGGAGCGGCTGGGCCCGTGAGCCATGGCCGCTGGGCCTGCGCATCCGGAGCCTGTGCTCCGCAACGGGAGAGGCCACAACAGTGAGAGGCCCGCATACCGCAAAAAAAAAAAAAAAAGAAAGAAAGAAACAAGAAAAACCTCAAATAAACAATCTAACCTTACAGCTAAAGGAACTAGAGAAAGAACAACAAACAAAACCCAAAGTTAGCAGAAAGAAAGAAATCATAAATGTTGGAGCAGAAATAAATGAAATAGAAACAAAGAAAAAATAACAAAGATAAATAAAACTAAAAGCTGGTTCTTTGAGAAGATAAACAAAATTGATATACCATTAGCCAGACTCATCAAGAAAAAGAAGGAGAGGACTCAAATCAATAAAATTAGAAATGAAAAAGGAGAAGTTGCAACAGACACAGCAGAAATACAAAGCATCCTAAGAGACTACTACAAGCAACTCTTTGCCAATAAAATGGACAACCTGGAGGAAATGGACAAATTCTTAGAAAGGTATAACCTTCCAAGACTGAACCAGGAAGAAATAGAAAATATTAACAGACCAATCACAAGTAATGAAATTGAAACTGTGATTAAAAATCTTCCAACAAACAAAAGTCCAGGACTGGATGGCTTCACAGTAGAATTCTATCAAACATTTAGAGAAGAGCTAACGCCCATCCTTCTCAAATTCTTCCAAAAACTTGTGGAGAAAGGAACACTTCCAAATTCATTCTATGAGGGCACTATCACCCTGGTACCAAAACCAGACAAAGATACTACAAAAGATGAAAATTACAGACCAATATAACTGATGAATATAGATGCAAAAATCCTCAACGAATACTAGCAAACAGAATCCAACAACACATTAAAAGGATCATACACCATGATCAGGTGGGATTTATCCCAGGGATGCAAGGATTCTTCAGTATATGCAAATCAATCAATGTGATACACCATATTAACAAATTGAAGAATAAAAACCATATGATCATCTCAATAGATGAAGAAAAAGCTTTTGAGAAAATTCAAAACCATTTATGATAGAAACTCTCCAGAAAGTGGGCATAGAGGGAACCTACCTCAACATAATAAAGGCCGTATATGACAAACCCACAGCAAACATCATTCTCAATGGTGAAAAGCTGAAAGCATTTTCTCTAAGATCAGGAACAAGACAAGGATGTCCACACTCACCACTATTATTCAACATAGTTTTGGAAGTCCTAGCCATGCAATCAGAGAAGAAAAAGAAATAAAAAGAATACAAGTTGGAAAAGAAGAAGTAAAGCTGTCACTGTTTGCAGATGACATGAGACTATACATAGAGAACCCTAAAGATGCCACCAGAAAACTACTAGAGCTAATCAATGAATTTGGTAAAGTTGCAGGATTCAAAATTAATGCACAGAAATCTCTTGCATTCCTATACACTAATGATGAAAAATCTGAAAGATAAATTAAGGAAACACTCCCATTTACCACTGCAACAAAAAGAATAAAATACCTAGGAATAAATCTACCTAGGGAGACAAAAGACCTGAATGCAGAGAACTATAAGACACTGATGAAAGAAATTAAAGATGACACGAACAGATGGAGAGATACACCATGTTCTTGGATTGGAAGAATCGATATTGTGAAAATGACTATACTACTCAAAGCAATCTATGGTTTCAATGCAATCCCTATGAAATTACCAATGGCATTTTTTATGGAACTAGAACAAAAATCTTAAAATCTGTATGGAGACACAAAAGACCCTGAATAGCAAAAGCAGTCTTGAGGGAAAAATATGGAGCTGGAGGAATCAGACTCCCTGACTTCAGACTATACTAATGAAGACAATATGGTACTGGCACAAAAACAGAATCATAGATACATGGAACAAGATAGAAATTACAGAGGTAAACTCAGGTACCTATGGTCAACTAATCTATGATAAAGAGGGTAAGGATACACAATTGAGAAAAGACAGTCTCTTCAATAAGTGGTGCTGGGAAAACTGGACAGCTACATGTAAAAGAATGAAATTAGAACACTTTGTAACACCATACACAAAAATAAACTCAAAATAGATTTGAGACCTAAATGTAAGACCGGGCACTATAAAACTCTTAGAGGAGAACATAGGAAGAACACTCTTTGACATAAATCACAGCAAGATCTTTTTTGATCCACCTCCTAGAGTAATGGAAATAAAAACAAAAATAAACAAATAGGACCTAATGAAACTTCAAAGCATTTGCACAGCAAAGGAAACCATAAACAAGACAAAAAGACAACCCTCAGAATGGGAGAAAATATTTGCCAACGAATCAATGGAGAAAGGATTAATCTCCAAAATATATAAACAGAACATGCAGCTCAATACTAAAAAAACAAACAACCCAATCCAAAAATGGGCAGAAGACCTAAATAGACATTTCTCCAAAGATGACATACAGATGGCCAAGAAGCCCATGAAATGCTGCTCAACATCACTAATTATTAGAGAAATGCAAATCAAAACTCCAATGAGGTATCACCTCACACCTGTTAGAATGGGCATCATCAGAAGATCTACAAACAACAAATGCTGGAGAGGGTGTGGAGAAAAGCAAACCCTCTTGCACTTTTGGTGGGAATGTAAATTGATACAGCCACTATGGAGAACAGTATGGAGGTTATTTAAAAAAATAAAAGTAGAATTATCATATGATCCAGCAATCCCACTACTGGGCATATACCTAGAGTAAACCATAGTTCAAAAGGACACATGCACCCCAATGTTCATTGCAGCACTATTTACAATAGCCAGGTCATGGAAGCAACCTAAATGCCCATTCACAGATGAATGGATAAAGAAGATGTGGTACATATATACAATAGAATATTACTCAGCCATAAAAAGGAATGAAATTGTGTCTTTTGTTGAGACGTGGATGGATCTAGAGACTATCATACAGAGTGAAGTAAGTCAGAAAGAGAAAAACAAGTATGGTATATTAATGTATATATGTGGAACCTACAAAAATGGTACAAATGAACCAGGTTACAGGGCAGAAATTGAGACATAGATGTAGAGAACAAACGTATGGACACCAAGGGGGTAAAGCGGAGGTGGGTTGGTGGTGGTGTGATGAGTTGGGCGATTGGGATTGACATGTATACACTGATGTGTATAAAATTGATGACTACTAAGAACCTGCTGTATAAAAAAATAAATTAAATTAAATTAAAAAATTTAAAAGAAGAAAATAATTGCCAAAAAGTAGGAAAACATATTAAGTTTAAATCATATTACTTATGGTTTATATATTTATATCATAAAGCTTAAATCATATTACTTGTGATTTAAATATTTATATTGCATAGCCTTTAATTTGAGAAATTAACATTATAAAACATACTAATTATGAAATTTGGTCAAAGTCACTAATTAATAGCCAAGTCAGTCTTCGTAAGCATTAATTTACATCCTATTTATCTTTTAATCAAGAACATTTTATAATTAGAAAGTGTGCTCACCTACCAAGAGAAAAAAATAGTTTTTAGAGCCAAACTACTTGAATCCCTGAGTGGTAAATATTGCAATAATGGCCACAATTCTCCATTCATTCCTATAGTCAAGCCTTTTGCAGGGTGAATCAGTAGCTTCAGGGAGTAAAATCTATATCCTTGCCCTCTGAATTTGATTAAATTTGGGACTGGTTTGGCCAATAGAATGCAGCGGAATTGATAGTGTGTCAGTTAAGAGGCCTTGTATGCATCCATTGTTTCTCTTGGAAACTTTTCCAACTGCTGTGAGAACAAGGCAGGGCTCTCCTACAGAATGACAAAAGTCTTGTGTCCCAGCCACCCCAATAGCCCCAGTCGACAGTTAGAAAACACCCAGACAAATGAGTGAGGCCATCCTCCAACAGCCAGCCCTTAACTTTCCCATCAAGTGAATACAGATGCTGGAGAAAGCCCACCTAAAATTAACCAAGCCTTGTCCAGATCAGCAGAGCCCTCCAACTGACCTGCAGACTCACAATTCACAGCACAATTCACATTCACAAATGTATGGTACTGATATTTTGTTATCTGTGGTCATTTGGTTGTCAGATTTAGCTAATAAAGATACTATAATAGAGGCACAGTTAAATTTGAATTATTTCTGGGCTTCCCTGGTGGCGCAGTGGTTGAGAGTCTGCCTGCCGATGCAGGGGACGCAGGTTCGTGCCCTGGTCCAGGAAGATCCCACATGCCACGGAGTGGCTGGACCCGTGAGCCATGGCCGCTGAGCCTGCGCGTCCGGAGCTCCGGACTGGGAGAGGCCACAATAGTGAGAGGCCCACGTACAGGAGAAAAAAAAAAATGAATTATTTCTACTTCGCTATGTATATTTCATTGAGATAAAACAAAATTTGTGTGGGCATGTCTATACCAAATTTATTTATCTTTAATTATAATTATAAATTATTTATCTTCAATAAATTATCTTTAATAAATTATAAAGTATCTAAATTATATACTTCTTTCTTTAACTATATTTCCCTGATGGTTTGGCTCTATGGAACAGTTCCTTGTTTTGCATAATTGGCCTACCAAATACCTTGCAGTTGCAGTCTATGTTTTATTTCCATTGTAACATAGCTTCTATAATCATCATACCCAACGTTTATTCTTTGGTCCATTGAGAAAACACAGTCAACATTAGCATAATGAGTTGATATACTGAGTACTTACTGTGTAAAGTTAACAATTCTGATAATTGATTTTCAAATGTGATTCCTTGAAGCACATAATACTATTTTTAATGACATAATTTGCTTTACCATTCTTCAGGATGACACTGAATATTTTGATCAACAACTTTTTTAAATGTTGTCCATTAACAATAGAGGACATTGTTATCAAGTTTTATTCCCTTCTTCTTCAATGCTACACATGATGATTTCATATTCTCATGTTGGAAGAGTATTTACTAACATCCTTGTACAAGAACTGAATTCTTTAAGGGATGAAATCCATTTCAGAAAATAGCCATGACAACTACCTTAACAATTATATCCTTCAACTCAGACTTTATTTTTCTGTTAAGTGTTACTAATTTTTTGGGGGAAATATTTTCCTGTTAAGTGATACTGATTTTTTTTTTTTTGAGAATAGCCTTGACACTTAGGATACATTTTTCATTAATTCTTTCTTTAACACAGTCAACACATTCCTATAAACAAAGGGGTACTTCAATAACACGGTTTGCTCTTCTTTCAATTTGCAAAATCCTATCATTAAAGAGATATTCTAGGCTTCACTTAATGGATTATTAAAAATGTCAGTAAGAATTTTGGGGGCCTTTTCTTCAGAATTAAAACACATTTCAGAGTTTCTTGTAAATTGAGGATTCTCTCAACTGCATGTGATAAAGAGACCCCTAGGGTTTTGATTATAAGAAAATTAAAGAATGCTGAATGCTAGCATAATCACAAAAATTCTTTAATCCAGTATATTGAACAGGACAAATAGAGAAGTAAGACAATAATTTTATAACAATTACTTCAATGTCAATAGAAAGGACATCCAATGATGCTTGGGATATATTACTAGAAAAGGGGCAAGACAGCCAACACCTTCCTTTCATGCTTTGCTTCAACTTCAAATAAACACTTTCTATATCATCAAGCTAACATTTGCAAATTTATATTTGTATCACCTCCCCCAAAAACAGTACATTTTTTTTTCTTATTAACTGCTAACTTAATAAGAGATTCTCTGGAAATTTTTCTACTGCTTCTCAAGTCTTATAAGTAAGATTTTTCACAAGATAAATATTTCATGGGCAAAGGGAGAATTTTTTTCATTGTGATTACTTGCAGCCTTGGTCTATGCAGGAATAAAGTGAGACATTTATATCTTTGATAATCCCTGTAATAGTAAATGGAATCAGTACTTTTTAAAAAAATTATTGCAGATTTTGTCTAGGCCCTTGAAAATTTGCTTGCAATTTGGGAATAAGAACATATTTCTGGTAGTAGTACATATTTCTCATTCATTTGCTACCTTTCAGAAGTGTGGCTGTTGTTGACTGGAAGATATCAGAGATTGTGTACAGATTCCAAGTTCTCTCTCTTTAGTGGTGGTTACTTGACTTGACTTAGAACTCTGCCCATAGCAAAGTTCTTCTTTTCCCCTTCTTTGAACATGAAAAATAAGTACAGTTAATTAATTCTGAGTCCCCTCAGCTAAAACTGCAGGAAAAACTATAAGCGATTGTACAGAACTTTATTTGTGAGGTATGGCTTTCAGCTAATGTTCTCAATTTAAGTGATTTAAGCACCAATACTGTGGCAGAAAAATAGGTCTGTCATAGTTTTGTAATTTTTGGACAAAATCTGAATAAAGGACATTTAAGGTATCCAACCAAATTTAGTACAGGACACAGAACAAAATAATTAAATACAGGACATGTTCTGTACATACAGGACACAGGCAACACTAATGACATGGATAACTGATAGGTCCCTCTACAGCAAAGTTGGGGTTTTTTTTGTTTTACTTTGTTTTGTTTTTGTTTTGTTTTTGTGTTACTTTTGTTTTTTTACTTTGTTTTGTTTTAGTTTTGGGGTTGTTTTTCATCTTTATTTGAACACATCTAGTGAGAAGGCCTTATATGCCTTATATGCCCTGGATACCTGCAGGTTAGCTGACCATCCTCTTATTGTGGGAAACCTACTCTTCATTACATTGAACCTTGATTTTCACCCACTCATCCAGATTCTAATCTTTGAAGTCACACACAACCCATCTCATCCTTTTACGACAGATTTTCCCAAATATATGCTTTTAGTTATCATGTTCCTTTGTGTGCTTTGTCTTATTAAGGTGAAATATTCAGATATTCAACTCCATTTCCTTGTCTTACTGGGCTAGTAAATCTGCAAAAAAAAAAAAAGAGAAAATGTGTTTAGTTTAAAATGCCTTATTTTTGTGAAAGTGTGCTGGCATGATTTCCATTTCCATTTTCTGTACTTACAAATTGTCCCATTTATAATTTCAGTTAGTATCTTACCTGGAATTAATATTTTAAGCTCTTGGTTTTGAACATAATTGCTTAATTTTGCCATTGTCGTTGGTGTTCCATTCCACCATTCCTCAAAGATAATGGAATAAATGGAGGGATTTGTTTTTTTGGATTTCCACAGAATCCAGACATGTAATTTTCTGGGCTATGAGCCCTGAGTTCTTACAAACTCTTCCTTTTATGAGTTTTTAATATATCTTGTATTTCAATTCCCTCTTAACAACTTCTGTATTCTTTTCAAACACAGCTTTGAAAATCTGGGATTAATTCTTACATAAGAACTGTTTTGTTATGGAAGAAGCTATGTCTTTACAGATAGAAAGCTGCTGTAAATCATATTTAACCTTTTATTTTAATATGCTTTTAGTACTCTTGTGATGAAAGGGGAAGTCTCATAGAGGCATCATATTTTGGGCTTTATAAAATAAAAGTACATGTGATTCCAAGATTCTTTTCAGAATTTCTTTATTAAATTATTATTAAGTTTGTTGACATGGGGTTTGTAATGAAAGCCAAAAATCACAATATTTTTACTTCCTTATGTTAGGTTCCAAGGAATATCTTGCATTATTCATAACATCAAAATGTTGCAACTTGACCTTGAAATAAAACCCAAGTGAAAGGTGGAAAAGCAAATGATACCCACATTGTGTCGCTGATCAAGAATCATTGCGTTTCACACATAACATTGTACTTTTTATACATCACATGTTATTTTAATATATTTTTCATTTCGTTGGTAGTATTTAAATATTTTTCCATGTTGATAAGTTAACAACTGGCTTTCATTATGGGCTATGTGGATTTTAGTATTTGTCATTGATTTTCAATATCTACTTTCTAAATATAGTTGTCACAGCTGTTTTAAATGTAAAATGCTTAACTTGACAGACAACAGTTTAAAGCAAAATCGAGCTTCTAGTGGTGTAAGCTTCATGAACTAATTGTTGATAACAGATTTGAAAGAAAAAATTTTAAGTGTGTATGTAATGTATTAAGTATGTATGTATGTAGATACAGAGAACAAATAGGTGGTTAACAGAAGGTGAGTTTGGGGATAAGTGAAACATGTGAGGGAGATTAGGATGTACAAACTTCCAGCTACAAAACAAAAAAATGAGTCACAGGGATGAAATGCACAGCATGGGGAATATAGTCAATTATATTGTAATATCTCTGTATGGTGACAGATGGTAATAGACATATCATGGTGATCATTTTGTAATATGTAGAGGTATTGAATCACTATGTTGTAACCTGGAACTAACAGTGATGTAGGTCAGTTTTACCTCGATTTAAAAAAAAATTATGTAGACACTGGGAGGAAATGCATCAAAATGCTAATCATGGTTATCTCTAAGGGTTGGGAATTACGGGTGATCGTGACTTTTTACTTTATGCTTTTATGTATTTCTAATTGCCTGAAATGAACATGTATTATTGTAAAATTAGAAAGAAAACAATAAATGTCATTAACAATGAAAATCAAGTAAAATCAAATAAAATGTAAGTATGTAATTTAAATTTATATGGGAAAATGTACTTGGAAGGATTTTAAAATGCAAATCTATGGGGTTCCCAAACTTTCACTATTTTTTTATTAATAGTTTTGCCAGACATTTTGAGTTACATCAGAATTTCCTGACCTCATGGTTTAAACAAAAATTGTAAATCAGTCCTCAATATATATTCTATTACAGTTACTATTGCTGTACAACAAACCACCTCAAACCCAGAACTATAAGCAACAGCCACTTTATTGTGTTTATGGATTCTGTGAATCAGGAATTAGGAAAGGGCACAGAGAGGACAAATATTCTTTGTTCCACAATGTTGGGAACCTCAGCTGGGAACACTTAGGGATGGCTATGACCTTGAACAGCTGTGGCCTGGAGATTTACTTCCAAATGGTCTCTTCCCTCACATTCTGGCATCTGGGCTGGATCTGTTGACTGGAGCACCTACCCATGGCCTCTCCACATGATAGGGAGTCCTTAGAGCATGAGGGCTGGGTTCTGAAAGGGTGTGTCCTTCAAAGAGCACGTGATTGAAGAGAATCAGGTGAAAACTGTGTAACCTTTTCTGACCTAGTCTAAGAAGTGACAGCACATCATTTCCTCAGGGTTCTATGGGTTAGAAAAGAGTCAACGCAGGTTGGTCCTGAGTCCAGAAGTGGGGTGTAGACGCCACCTCTCAGGGTTGGGGTGTCAAAGAACTTGTGGACATATTTTAAAACCATCACAATGTTATAACTAATATGCAATCATACACCAGAACATTCATTTTTAAATTTTGAAATATCTAATAGCGTCTTTGTTGTGAACAAACCCTAAGATGACACCCAATTATGCCATTTTCTGGGATCATACCTTTGTGTAATCCCCTCTCTGCGAGTGTGGGCAGAATCTGAGGCTGGCTTCTAACTGACAGAGCGAGGTGATGGAACATCATTGCTGCGGTTGTATTATACCATCTGAGGGGCTGTCTTGGCAGACTGGAGCAGATGCCCCTGTGGGTTCAATGAAGCCCTCAGCCCTGTTGGAGAAGCCCACTGGGTGAGGAACTATGGGTGGTCTCCTGTACCTGAGGGCAGCCTCCAACCTCCAGCCAGCAAATGTCAGGACTTGTAATCACATGGCCACAGAGAAATGGGTTCTACCAACAACCCAAATAAACTTGGAAGTCGATTCTTCTCTAACAAGCCCCAGTTTAGAATTCAGCCCACTTACTGTGATTACAGCCTTGTGAGACCCTTAGGAGAAGACCCAGTCAAGCTGTGCCCAGACTCCTGACGTACCAAGCTGTGAGGTGATAAACGTGTGTTGCTTTAAGCTGCTTAGTTTCTGGTAATTTGTTACAGTGACAGAAAACTGATACAATCGTACTGCAAGTTCCCACCTGTGCTGAGGTTTTTTTTTTTTAATTTTTATTTATTTATTCATTTATTTATGGCTGTGTTGGCTCTTCGTTTCTGTGTGAGGGCTATCTCTAGTTGCGGCAAGTGGGGGCCACTCCTCATCGCGGTGCGCGGGCCTCTCACTATCGTGGCCTCTCGTTGCGGAGCACAGGCTCCAGACGCGCAGGCTCAGTATTTGTGGCTCACGGGGCTAGTTGCTCCGCGGCATGTGGGATCCTCCCAGACCAGGGCTCGAACCCGTGTCCCCTGCATCGGCAGGCAGACTCTCAACCACTGTGCCACCAGGGAAGCCCTGTGCTAAGGTTTTAATCATATAGAAAGCCCATATGATTTTATTGTCCAAATTGAGATCCTTTTGAATTTGAAAAGTGCACAAAAGTAATTAAAATTATATTTGTTTATTGACCAATATATTGGTCACCAATAAAATAGCTTTTCAAAAAATTCTTTTCAATTTTCTTAAAAAAATAAAAATATACTCCCATATATTTTAAAGAGATTTCATTGTAGTAATTTCCTGACCATTTAAAAAAATCTAAGCACTACATTTATTCATGAACTTAATCCATTTGTTAATCACATCTTCCTCTAATAGCATATCACTGATTTTTTTCCAAAATGTGTGTATGTGTATGCTTTTTCAATACAGACTTAACATCAAAATTTTCCGTGACATTTCTATATTCTTTTCCAAAGTTATATATTTTGTTTAATAAAATAGAAATTTTATCACTTTAGTGGACTCTTCTCAATGGGTCTTAATATTTTTTTAATAGAGAAAATATTTTTATAGCTGCTGCCTGGCAAGCACAGAATAAGATCTTCCAAATAGAAGGTATTCTTAATTTGTATGTTTTATTCAAATTTTAAATCATTTTAACCCAACTAATTTTAAAGTAATGTCTTTTTAATTGCATTTAGAATACTTTTGTTCTGACAAAAAATTTTGCAAGATAAAACTCATCAAGCAAGTTGTCTTTATGAATGCTTGTTATTTTATTCAAATTCAATATCTTTCAAAATAAATATCAATATCCTATTCAATATCTATTTAGTTGAATGTTTTCCAAATTACATGTTGGGAAAGTATAAACCTTCTCATTTAATTTAATTTGCACACAGAGTATAAATTTATGCAAGAAAACATAAGAATTTTATCAGAAGATTCTTCCCCAAATTCAAGATATCACAAAACTCCGTTATTCAATTTTGGATTTAAATTTTATACAGCATTTAAATTTCACCATTTAGCTTAAAGTAGTAAAGATAAATATTAAAGAATTCTCTTTGTGAGATTTATTTTCTATAGTTGCAGTTTACTAAAATTTTCAAAAGTTGAAGTGGTGGCCACTCCATTAATTGAACATATGTATTAAAGATTTCCAACTGTTTTTGAACAAAATACTAACACAACTTAGAGGAATCTTTTACAAAAATATTCTATACATATTAGAGATGGAGTCTGGTTTACAGAGTTGTACACAAAGGCTCTAATTTTAAAAAATCAGATCAAAGATTATCAGTGAAAAAGAAATGTTACATCATTAAGCTGCAGTGTTTTGTTTTGTTTTTAACATCACTTCATTGCAAAAAATTGTGGTCCAATTATATATTTCCTAATATGTGTAAATTTTGACATCTATATCTTCAATTGTGATTAGTAGAATATTTCCCCAGTTTGACCACGTTCATGAATTATTTGTGCTTCTCAGCCAATTCCAAGTACATTTTTTCTCCATAGGTTCTTTAGAAAGAACATTGCTTTTACTATACTGTTGTGCTCCAAAATTTTTATTTTTATTATCACATCAAGAAAAAAATGTATCTCCAGCATTGAACTTTTAACTGAACGTACAATAGCATTCACAGTAAAGTCAGATATTTTACCTTGGTAGAATAAATTTCGACAGCTTTGATTCCATGAGTCAGATGGAAAAAAAATCAAACTTAGGTTGTAATTAGTTGAGCTGATTTTCTATTTGAGATCTCTGAAGACAAAGTAATAATGTAAGGCATCTTTTACAAGCTCTCTTACTCATGGAGTGAACATATTAACAGTCCTCTCTTTACCATCCACATGAACAAACACACACACACACACATACCAAAAAGTCTAAGAATGTAAATAGGCAGGACTAATTTTGAATAGTAATTTATCTAAATGAAAAAGTATGCTTTATAGATTGATATATATTCCACTTCTACACTTGCATGTGTTTAGATGTTGTCTTTGGGCACTGTGTTCTTAAAATGCTGATGCTTGTATTGTCAATTTATGTCTTCTGATTTTCATGTGGTCAGTACAATTCTCATGGTAAGATGGTAAATAGTGAAACACATTTTGTTCAAATTACAAGTGCATTGTCAACTTGCTTGAGAAATGGAAATTCAGCACTTACTACTTTAAATGCACATTTCTATTTTCTCATGCAATTGCTATCTAAAGACTTTGTTTCAAAATAAAGAGTATTAGTATAAATATAACAACTATAAATGTAAACAACTATAGATTTTCATTGTGCAATGCATTTTTAAAAAGTCCCACAATATATAGAGTGTTCGCTACTCATGATACCCCGTAGCAGAGCTGCCCAGCCTCCATTCCCTTACGCAATTCCTGTGTGCTTAGCCTATAATTTTCATTGTTTCCCGTTGACCAAGATGATTAGTATCCTGACAGCTTCAGGCATCTCACAAGACAAAGAAGGGGTTATGGGGCAACTAACTAACTGCCAAGGTCAAGGGACCAATAGAGACAGATGGACAGATTTCTTCTCTCACCATCATCATCCGAGAGCAGGGGGCATCAGCTGTCCATAGCTGCTTCTCACAAAGCACGTTTTATTTTATCAGCTGGCACGCCACATTCTGTCCTTGGAAGAGAGATAGTAGTTATCTGTTGCAACTGGAAAAGATCAAATAAAGAAAGAGGTTTGCGGCCGGTCATCTTGCAGATTTAACCACCTGTTAAAGTGAGAGCTCCATTCTCGGAACAAATGTCTCAGGCACTGCAAGACGAGATTATGGCAGGCGCTGGAAGGACACAGAAGAGGTTGACTTAACTCATTCTGGCTTATTTTAATACTATTGGTAAATGAAAGTTTTTGTTAAACATGAGAAATTCAGGAAATTCTAAATAGTAAAGGACACCAGGACAAGGATAACCCAGGACTGAACCAAGCAAACTGAGAAACTTGGTCTCACTGACATAGATGGTGTGAAGGACATGGAGCATCCAGATATTTGAGCTAATGAGAGGGGAATAAGGAAATTAAGTGAAATGTCTAAGGAATAATTTAGAATCATTGGATTCAAAACCATTTTTGCAGTTATTCATTCATTTCTTCATAAAATGGTGTTCTAACCCTCCACTGCCAAGAATTTCACAGATTGAGAGACCAAGTATGTATTTCCTACTGTGTCAGTATAAGATAGATTTTCTAGTTTAATTCATTTACTTACTACAATGATGAATAATATTATATGTGGTGATAATTCCCCCACTTTAGAAGGTCAGTATACATAAGTGATACCAGCAAAATTTGGGTGCCAAACTACTTGGGTTGATAAACCAGCTAAATGTTTCCTAGCTATTTGATTTTGATCAAACTCTTTAATCTCTCTGTGGGTCCAATTCTTTCATTCCAAAATAGGGATATTAAATGTACCTACCTAAAAGGGCTTGTTATGAAGATTAAATGTTAGCCCATGAAGAACTGTTAAGATAGTGCACGGCACAGAGAAATCAATCAATAAATGTAAGTATAGGTCATTATTTTTATTTCAACCAACTTCCCTAGAAGCTTGAAAGGAGATAATATATACCATTTATTTAACATTATATAAATTGATTGTGCTTGATTAAATGTAAAACTTTGCTTATTACACTATATTCCTCTTAACAAATTATAGTCAGCCTGAAACAAATTAAATTTAGAGCAAGAGATAAATCACATTTTATGAAAACACCTTCAAAGGCTAAATGTTTATAAATTATGCTGTATGATAGTTTTTCTTTTGTGTGAAAATAGCACCTCTGCCACACACAGTTAATATAGAGAAGTGGAAAAAGAAATTTAATTTTTGCTGGCTATTATTCATAGTACAAATACTATAAATAAATAAGATAAAATGATATTTGAATGCTAAGGGACATAGGATAAATGTTATGAAGTAATTTTAATTATTTTCTTCTAAACTAATTATAATAAACATAAACAGACCCTCACTATTTGAATGATGTTATAAAGTAATAAAACATGTAAGCATTTCTATGATATTCATGGGTCTCATACACATGACCATGGTTTTGCCGGGATCTGATCCAAGGACTCTAACTCCTTGACCTGAGCTTTAACTCTCTGTCTGGGAAATCTCATGTTTGATAGAATTTCACAAGCTCAGTGAACATGACTAGGCGAATAAGGGAACCTATTTATCTGGAGAGATTTTGAATTTGCAAGAAGTCTATTTTCCAACGTTTAAATGTTGGACACCATGGAAAAGAATTTAAACCCCAAATGATCCATGTTTTTGATGGATTTCATTCTTGCTTATGTGATTTCAAAAAGCAGCTGTAGCCTGACAATTAAAAATACAGGCTCCGAAGTCACACTGCTTGAATTTGAATCCCAGCTGGCTTACTCACTAGCCACATGATGCTAAGTGGCTTAGTAACTTCTCTGGGCTCAAGACATCTCATCTGTAACATGGAAATCACAGAACCTTTCCTGTGAATTAGATAATGTGCAGTTAAAGACTTAGAATATTTACTAGCACATGATAAGGTTTTGTTATCATCATCCTCATCATTTCAACCTGTGGTTCTCAACCAGTGGTGACTTTTACTTCCCGGTGGACATTTGGCAGAGTCTGGAGGCAATTTTCGTTTTCACAACTTGGTGGAGACCACTGGCATCTAGTGTGTAGAGGTCAGGGATTCTGCTAAAATTCCTACAAGACACAGGACAGATCCCACAACCAAGACTCATCAGGCCCCAATTATCGATAAGGCTGAGGTTGAGAAACATCAATTTAAGTTATTCTGTTGTTGGAGGTGAAGTTTAAAGGCCAATGAACCTTTTCAAAATGTTGCAAATAATGTTGATTAATCATAACATTAACTCTCTGTCTTCTAAGCTTCTGTTAAGCAAACTATGAATTACCAAGCATCAGAAATCTCCATGATTATATAATCATGGGGTAAGAAAAATTTTCTGAGGAAATAATAAAGTAAATAAGGTAGCAAATGAGTTCCTACAACACAGATTAAGAAGGTGAAAGAGACAACATTGGAGGAAAACATTTTGGGAAGAGGAAAATCTCGGAGGGCTCCTGTTCAGTCACCCCCCACCCCCAGGTTTCTGGTGTGGGTTTATAACATTTTAGTTAATTTTGAACTTTAAATGAATGAGTGAAAAGTTATCCAAATATCACATATGAGTTTTTGAAAGTTGCTAAATTAATATTTCATTACACAATAACTGTAGATTATTGCCTTGAAAGCTCATATGATTCATATTGATGCATTCGCATTTGTGAATTTAGTGGAGATTTGAGGCTAGAAAAATGCAAGGCATTGGATAATGCCAGTTATTAAAACACTTGTGACTTTCTGCCCTTATAATTTTTTTAATGAAAATGTAGTTGGAATGATGTCATTTTAGTAAGAAAGGGTCTCCATTATCCAATCAATTGTGAATTCTACAGAGATTTGGACTCTCAAGAGAACTCTGGAAACTGTTGGCAAGTCTACTACTTTTTCCATGATGGAAAAATTTTCTTAAGAGGTAGAGTAAAAATTAATTATTTCAGGGAAAGCAAGCAAACAAACAAACATATGATATGTGAGGAAATATACTAATAAGTGGGCCAGGTCACAGAGGGAAAATAATGGAAAGAAAAAAAAAGTGAGCAGGAACTCGAAAATCATAATCCCCACCAGATACATGTATGTTTTGATAAACTTATAGCCACAATAAGTCCATGGCTTGAATGGCTCATAAAAAGTGAAATCTCACCACCACCCATGGTTAGCAAGATGAAGTAGCCTTCTGCAAATTTTCTTAAAAGACCTCTGGCTGAGGCTTAAACCCTCTAATAAGACAGAGAAGGCATGGCTGCTGAAGTTGTTAAGATAATTCTTTAACCTTATATCGTTCCCATGGACAGTACTTTTAATGTTGTAAAACCTGAAAAGGTCCCTGGGTTTCAAGGAAGAGACTGATTCTTCCCTATACGGTAGAAATCTGGAATGCAGAGTCAGAAGACTGAGTTCAAGTTCTAGCTCTAAAGAACCTCCCTTAGAAATATTTTAACCTCTTCCGAGAGCAAGGGTTTTCATGTCTGAAAGACGTTCTGAGGAGCACGATTGTGTGTGAACAATGTCTTTTTAAACAATGTCTTTTAAATGTCTTTATTCTTGAAAAACATGAGATGAAAGAGAAAGAGCAAAGGCTTTGAGAGGCACAAATTTGAGTCCATTTCTTATACTTCTTCTTATACTTTAGTGTAGTTGTTCAAGGTCTCTGAGCCTCGGTTTCTTCACTTGTTAAATAGGGATGATAATTCATGCACTGAGTTAACATACCCAGCAAAATGCTTCAAAGGTCTGTTCACTTAATAATTATGATCTTTCCGCTCCTGCCCATGGAGAACAAGAAAGACACAAACAGGGATGATTTTTAAAAATCTACAGCTGTATATTAAAGTCTGACTTGCAAGATACATACTTTAAAGTTAGCTCTTTAGCACTTCTGGTGGATTTATGTGTTTATATTCATCTGTGGCAAAATAGGAAATGATCGTTTTACTTACAATATACATAGTGGAATAATCAAGGGCAAAAAATTAAATCTGGTAATTTTATGAAGATTTTTATTTGAAAGTTATTTACACATCTTGATAGTTTTTGGTGGTAATGCAGCCTCTTATCAACTGATATTAATGTATCTCTCCCCTCCTCCCCTTCCCTCCTCCATGATGGGCTCTGTCTGCCCAACCCCCTCACATGTGCCCCTTCCTGATGTCTTCTCTTATTTTCCTAACTGAACTTGGAGTCTACTCTCTTTGCTTCCATGGTTCTCAACTTATATTATCACTTGGCAATTATCAACATGATGCTCTGTTGTAGATATTTGAGTGACATCATATTTCACTATTAAATTAGAAGACTTTATGTGTTAAAGACTGCCTTCTTCATCATTACCTTCCACACAGTATTATAATGCCCTATATTTATTATGCAATTAATTATTCAATAAACATTTGATGAACATGCAAATTCTGCTGTAAATGTTTTCTTATCTAGATTTTACAACTGTAGAATTTAATTTCTTACATTTCTCTGATGAAGACATATCCGCTACATCTAATATTTATAATTAGTTTTATCAGATGTTGCCACTAGAATGTGAGGTCTTTAAGGTCAAGAAGGCATATCTTATATATCTGTTCATATTTATTTTCCCATTAGCTACTGAGTATCAAACTTAAAAAAACCACAAAATTTCTTCAGTGAATTAAACTAATGTTCTATAGAAATCATTAAATTTGGGTTTAACAGATTCCCTCTAATTGCGGCAACATCATATATCCCTTCTTAACAGTGGACTGATTGATTTGATTTGTAAAGAGGAAAAAGATAGAAAGCTAAGATTTATTGAGCACGTACTATGTGCAAAGCAAAATACCAAGTGCTTTGTACTTTTAATCAATTGTTTTGTATTCATAATGACTTGTTTTTCATTCAATAGTAATTGATATAGATTCAGAGGATGATACTGTCCATGGGTAAGAATTAATATAAATTACCTGTTAAGGTCACATTTACTCTAACTCATCAGAATATACAACTGGTTGATAAAACAATTTTTCAAATAGGGTCTGAATTTGTAGGTAGTGTAATAAAAAGATGCTCTTGCATCTATTGACAAAAATTAGGTGCAATGCAGCCATCTAATGAACTAATAATAGTTAATGAGTTGTCAACGTCTGTATCTTTTATTTTACAATATATTTGGCAAAGCTAGTGCTTTTGGATCCTTTTGAATCAGTGAAAGAATAAATAGACTCCTACATCTGGAGAAATGTGGTTTGCAGCTTTGTTCTGATTTCTGTATCCAATGCCAGGTATCCATCACCTGGGGTGGAGTGCTATTTTCGTAAAATAGATTTCATTACTTATTCTCGAAAGAATGTGTTATTTCAGAATGATGCTATTGTTAATGGAACTTTGATTTTAGTGACCAAATGCCAAGAATGTTTTTAAACACTCTGTTATCCTTCCATCAATTTAGATCAGCCAGACATAACACTTGTGAGAAGTTATCTAAATTTTTCAGCAATAAAACTGAGATTATGAAAGCTTTGCTTCCCCTTAGGTATCATCCAGTATCGGTAACCAAGTTGTTTTCATTCTTTCCTTTTTATTGTTTAAGGCTGGAGCACATTACTCTCATGATTCTTGCCAAAGTTCTATGGCATCATTGTTTGAGACTTACCATATGTGTCTTTGATTCCTGCCTGGTAGGTACCTTGGCTACATGCCGGTTTGCATTTATTGCTAGTACAATTTTGATTTTTTTTCACTTGCTTCTGATTCTATCCATCCTGTTCTCTTAGAGAACCTTAAATACCCATCTTTGAGACCAAAGGGACTCACATGATAACCTATTCTAAGTGGACCCTTCTTTCCCAAGGACTTTCCACCATTTTCGAGAAACTTTGCTTAGGATATAAGCAATGCACCACTCTATAATTTATTACTGTCATTTTAAATGGAAAAGAGATAAGGAGAAGGATGGGAGAATGTGGTTTTTGTCTAGTTTTCTCTCTTGTGAGTTAGTCAAGATGTCAGAACTATACTGTAAGATCCTCAGGCCCTCTGAGATAAATTTAATGTTCTCACTTCAGTTCAACATCCCTTGGTTCCTACCCTTACTTTCCTAAAGGGTACAGGAATTCCAGAATGTATTCAAAAGTATGCACAAACACTAATCACAGAAAAATGTTCAAGTTACAATTCTGATAAATATGGAGAACTAAGCTGATGTGAGATATACCTCTCCCTCCCCTCAGAAACTGATATCAAGGTTATACTCAGGGGCTTCATACTTCCAAGAAGCTCACAAGAGGACACAGGTTCTGTTAGCCAGAGGCTGGAGCTTTAATCACATGGGAAGGTCCTCCTAAACCAATTGTCGTCTGAGGGTAGGGAGCCAAGATCATGAACCACTGGGTCTCCCAAGGTGGTTCCATGTATGAGAGATGGAAAAAGTTCACCTAAGTCTGTGAGTGAGAAATTAAATCCCTGCAAGAAAACTGAAGCCAAGTTACACTGTGTATGGTTTTAAGATTATTTATTTATCTTTTGGCCATGCCGAGCAGCTTGCAGGATCTTACTTCACGGACCAGTGATGGAACCTACGCCCTTGGCAGTGAAAGTGTGGAGTCCTAACCACTGGACCACCAGGGAGTTTGCCGGTTTTAAGTTTTAGATTCATAATATTCTATGGTACCCCAAGCTAAGATATTAGCAAAAAATAAATCCTAGAACTGTCAAACCAAACTCATTAGAAATTCTGGCCAAGCAAACATGAAACCATTCTTTAGGGATATTGCAATAATCCATATGAGATTCCCATAGAACTCCTCCCACATAAGAAAAGACAAAACAACAAGAAAACATCACCAAAGATAAACTTACACAAGCAAATCTCCAACCAAGGAAATACTGTATACTTAAAGCAAAACTTTGTGAAAAATAGAAATAGAAATTGACAGAAATACAACTGTAGTGGAAGATTTCCATAGTCATGCTATTTTTGGAACATTAATTAGATAATTATTTATACAAATATTCACAAGATCACAGTCTAGCCACCAATCTTCCTTTTCAAAAGTAAGTAAAAGGCTATACTTTAAAAGATTATTGAAAATATTATATATGTATATATATGAATATTGCATAGCCATTAGCATCTTAATGTTTTAAAGTATTTAAATCAATGTTAAATGAAAAGGGCAGAATAAAAAGCAAAGATAGGAAATATTAATTTATTTTTTTCTCAAAAGAAAATATATTGGGCCTCCCTGGTGGCGCAGTGGTTGAGAGTCCGCCTGCCGATGCAGGGGATACGGGTTCGTGCCCCGGTCTGGGAGGATCCCATATGCCGCGGAGCGGCTGGGCCCGTGAGCCATGGCCGCTGGGCCTGCGCATCCGGAGCCTGTGCTCCGCAACGGGGGAGGCCACAACAGTGAGAGGCCCGCATACCGCAAAAAGAAAAAAAAAAAAAAAAAAAAAAAAAAAAAAAAAGAAAATATATTAAAGTATTTCTAGCATTAGAATGATGTGTGATTTATCTTTACACATCGTATGTATTTCCCAAAGTGCCTATAATAAAGAACAAGATTAGAATGATTTGAGAGCATGGAAGAGGCTAAAACTTGGGAAATTAAACATTATTTGATATTTCTGGAGTGAAGGATGAGTTTAGAAAATGGGCAGGAGTTAAGACTGGAAAGATAACTAAGAGTCTCATCAAGAAAAAGTGTATTATTTTAAGAAACAATTTCTCTGCAAAATCTCTAAGGATTTTAACCTTAGAAGTATTGACCAGATATGTATTTTCAAAAATTTCTCAAGCTATATAGGTTAGATTTGTGAATGCAAAATAAAGCAGAAAACCAGGCTACAGTAGTAATAATAGCTAACGTTCATTGGGTGTCTATTATGTGCCAGAGACTCTATTGAGTACTTTACATATTCTAGCCGTTTCATCTTTGTAACAGCTCTGACAGGTAGGAACTTTTATCATTGCCCTCTTACAGATAAGAAACAAATAAAGAACTTGCGAAGGTCACTCATTTGCCAACGGGTGGAGCCAGACTCCCATCACGGAGAATCTAAAACCAGCACTTAAGCTCCACCACTGCACTAAGGTGATGCCTTCCAAGAGAAGGGGCACAGAGACAAGCCAATAGGAGAACAGAAAGAGACAGTGGATGGGTGGGTCCAAGATGTTAACTAACTTCCCTGGTTGACAGATGAGATTTGGGATAGGAGGTTAAAGAGCGAAGGGAGTCGAGTAATTCAGGAAAGGCAGGTAAACTTGAATGATTTTGCATGTATCATGCCATTTGCAGCAACATGGATGGACCTAGAGATGACCATACTAAGTGAAGTAAGCAGACAGAGAAAGACACACACCATATGATATCACTTACATGAGGAATCTCAAAAAATATGACACAAATGAACTTATTTACAAAATAGAAACAGACTCACAGACATAGAAAACAAATTTATGGTTACAAAGGGGAAAGGAGGAGGGGATAAATTAGGAGTTTGGAATTAGTAGATTCAAACTATTATATATAAAATAGATAAACAACAAGGTTCTACTGTAGAACACAGGGAACTATATGCAATATCTTGTGATAAACCATAATGGAAAATAATATGAAAAGAGATATATATATATATATATATATATATATATATATATATATATATATTCTTATTTTCCTTAGAGCTTCTTAGATTTGCACTAACAGGGGTACCTATTGAGAGTTTTCATTTTAATCATAAAAACAGAGAATATGTACCATAATATTATTCAAATTTATAAGTTGAAGCTTTTTGGATTTATAAATTTTAAGCATTTATGATTAGATTTAACATCAAAGTACAGGCCAGCAAAAGTGCATCTACTTTCACTCCCTTTTATATGAGATTAAACATTCTTAACATAATCTTTATTTGGTCCTTATTATTGCTAACGGTTTTGGTATTTATGGGAATCATAATTTCAATTTTTGATATTATAGATTTTCCACATGAAATGCATGAAAATAAAACTGTATTCAATATGTTTATGTTTATAAAGTTTCTCTGTAAAAAACAACAAACCTGTATTACTATGGTGAGCTAATTGAGATATGAAATTTTCATTTTTTATTTATTTTATATTATATTATATTTTTGGCTGTGTCAGGTCTTAGTTGTGGCATGCGGGATCTTTCGTTGCAGTGCACGGGCTCTTCATTGCATCACACGGGCTCCTCTCTACTTGCAGCCCTTGGACTTCTCTCTAGTTGTGGCTTGCGAGTTCCAAAGTGCGTGGGCTCTGTAGTTTGCAGCACGTGGGCTCTCTAGTTGAGGTGTGCAGTCTCAGTAGTTGTGGTGCATGGGCTTAGTTGCCCTAAGGCATGTGGGAATCTTAGTTCCCTGACCAGGGATCAAACCCTCGTCCCCTGCATTGGAAGGTGGATTCTTTACCACTGGACCACCAGGGATGTCCCTAACTGAGATAAGAAATTTTCTAAATGTCCCCATTTAGAAAACTATTAAGCAGTAAAGTTTATATCTGGGTGTTCTTTTTCTTAGCAGCAGAGAATCATACAATATCTGGCTTATCTTAGAAGTTATATTCTCCAAAAGTTTAGATTTCAATATTAATTGTCTGACTGATGACAAATAATTAAACAGCTGACTCCATGATAAAATTACCTTGCTAAATTACTGTTGTTCAAATTGGGGCCTTTCAAATTCTTTCAAATATCATGTTCCCTGTTATAGAATTACAAAAAGGAGAGAAGAGTGGTAATAGGCATTGATGCAACCTCTAAGTTTCATTTCAACTGTGTTGGAAGAATAACAGTTGAGCTCTACCGTAAACAACTTATCATAGAGATTTAGGCCTATGAATATATACCTCTAAAATAGTCATGTTCAGATAAATAATAATTGGAATTTTTGGTGCATTAGAGAGTTTTAAAGGCTTCCAAGAGTTGCATGACCTCACTTTGGCAGCTCAGATCGTGTTCTCCAAGTTAACTCTCCTTGATCAAAGCGATGAGAGCTATAAGATCACTTCATCCTCTTTGCCTTTCCAGTCCTGTTTCACTAAGGATCCAAAAGATCCCTCTCCCATTGTTTGCCTTTTCTGTCCTTAACTGCTTTACTTCTATTACCAATGGGAGTTTCACCACCCTCACAAGTATGAATGAAGGTTTGCTTATTCTGGGTGTTAATTTCCTTGTGTGTTTATACTATGATGTACAAAGTAATCTGTGAATCCTTTTATGTGTAATTAGGAGCTGGCTGACTAGGTATCAGCCAGCTCCTAATTTATATTTGCCGCAGCAACCGGTGAGGCTGACTGGTACCCCTGGCCATGCCACTTGGCAGCACAAGGCTGCTCTTGATATCCGTTCAATTGCAGGTGCTGAACTCAGCTGAAGAATTTTAGAGTGGGTAGATGTAGGTGTGCTTATGAAAGAGGGGGATTCAGGGAGGTGGTCTGTTCCAGGACCATCATCCCAACACCTCCCCACTCAAGACTAGTGCTCTTCTAATGATGTAAGGATATGTTTACACTTTTCAGTTTGAATGACTTTAGCTACTTCAATAATTTTGTGCGTCTTTAAACAACTGAACTCCATTTCAGTGCTTAACCTGTACTACCCATTTACTGACAACTGACTGACTTACCGAGTTATCTGTGACATCTCCCCTAATTTACCACCTTCTATCTTTTCGTCTTTATTAGAATGTTGTATATAAGTGTTCTAACCTTGCAAACTGCCTCAGAATATTTATTTAGTTTTTGTTCATATATTGTAAAAAAAAATTGAAGTGTAGCTGATTTACAATGTTGTGTTAGTTTCAGGTGTACAGCAAAATGATTCAGATTTTTTTAACTCTCCAAGAAATTTATTTTAGCATATTTCATAGATTGATATAATTGATATAATAATTTCATATAAAGAGAAACCATTGCAGAAATAACTAAGGTGGGGCCCTAACAAGGAAATAAAGGAAAGGTCATAAAGAAATTCTTCCATATGAAGACTTTGGACCTGCGTCATTTTTTCAAAATATAAAACCTTAATATTAGAAGCAAAGAGAAAAACAGCAAAGAAAACAAAAAACAGAAGCTTGGCATATGTAGTATAAATGTATGGGTTAAGTTATAACATATATGTGTTCTATGTATATATATATTTTTTAATTCTTAAAAAAATATATATATATATTTATTCCCTTACAGGTTATTACAAAATATTGAACATATTTCCTGTCTCATAATATTTAAAAATCGAGCTTTTAAAAAATAGAGCTATTTTTTGAGCAAATGGGACACTGTTGAGACAGTTGGTGAAATTTGTATGGGGTATGTAGATTGGATGGTAGTGCTGTGTCAAGGTTGATTTTCTGATTTGAAGGGTTGTTTGGGTGGGCCTTAAGCCAATATGACTGATGTCTTTATTTTTAAATTTTTATTTTATATTGGAGTATAGTTTATTAGCAATGTTGTGTTAGTTTCAGGTGTATAGAAAAGTGATTCAGTTGTACGAATATATGCATCTATGCTTTTTCAAGTTCTTTTCCCATTTAGGTTATTACAGAATATTGAGCAGAGTTCCCTGCGCTATACAGTAGGTCCTTTTTTGTTATCTTTTAAATCTGTGTGTATATGTCAAGTTTATTGTCATGAAGATAAACTCAGGTGAGTTCAAGTCCGGACGCATCTACAGTGGACGCCAAAGGCTGGGAATTAGCAAACTGCCAGACAAGAAAACGCAGACCCTCTTCCTTTGATGGAGACCTAACCCTTTCTTCCCCGTGGATTCTGAACCAGGTGAGAAGCCGGTGAGTTGGGCGTGTACAGATGCGATCAGCTCTACGTGCTGGGTGCAGTGCGGCAGGCGCGCCATGCTGGGAATATCTCCTCCGCGCTTCGGCTCCGGGTGGCCCGCGTGCGCGCAGGTGTCTCCTGCGCGCCCTGCTCTGGGCGCTCTCGGCTTGGCGCCGCCGCAGTACACAGAGCGGGGCCGGGCTCAGCGCGCGCGGGAGGCGGAAGGCGCGCTCGGGGGCCGGCGCGGGACCGCAGCGCGCGCCCGGCCCGCATCCCTCTCTTCCCCGCTCTCTCCCATCGCCTACAGCCGCCCCGGACCTGGCCATGGGGAACATGCCATCCGCGGTGAAGCACTGCCTCAGCTACCAACAACTTCTCCGGGAGCATCTCTGGATCGGGGATTCAGTGGCAGGGGCGTTCGAGCCCGCGCAGGTACCACCTCGCGGCCCAGGGGTCCCCACCCTCTCCCGTCATCCCGCAGGCCTCCTCTCCCCTTCTTGTGTAGCCTCTCACCCCGGGCCCTTCCTGCGACAGTTCTGTAATATCAAACCTCACCCCTTAAAAGGTTTCCCATCATCTCTCTGGGGTGAATTGCAGACCAGCCCCTGCAGTTTGGACCCACTAAAATCCCTATCTTGGCCACGTGCAGGTCGCCTAAAGGAAATTGTTCCTTCTCTGTGTTTCCCTTGGAAGGGATGAGTCATAATATACAGCACTCCTCCAAGGATAGCGCCCTTCTTTTCAGTTCTCTCCTGATTATTGTGTGACAAAGACGACGAATTTGTCAGAATATGAGGCGGAAAAAGGAACAAAGCCAACACAGAAGGTTGGGAAAACACGGTGGGATGAAATCATCCGTCATATCATTAATTATCTCTAATGTATTTATGCTTCAACACACTTGAACAAGCTGGGGGAAAATGGTAAATAACGGCGATTTCAGTCCAAAATGTATTCCCATGTGATTCCTGAAAGTCCATTTTAAGACAATTATTAGGCAAGTGAGTAGTATCCACATACTTGTGATTTAATGCACTCTCAACCAGAAAGGGCAAGTAAATGAAGAAAATCTATATAAAGAAATTGACTTTTCCCTTAAAAGAGCTTAAAATTTAAAGTTTCACAAAGGAATAACAGTGATAATTGTTAAGTGAATGTGAAAACGTGGGAAAAGGGAGGGAGACTCAGGGTTTAGCTATTATTTTTTCGCATTTTGGTGGATACAAAAATGTTTATTCCTGATTCATCTATGTACAAAATAATAACTTGTATTAAGTATAATATTTTAGTGGGTAAGCATAATTTAAGTTTGTGTTTTTAAATCAACTATTCTAATATTAGGCATCCATTTTTCTATAGTTTTATACTTAGTGTATTTTCAGTTCAATGTATCAATATGTGGCATTGTAATTTTAGTTCTACAGATTGGAGTTCAGCGTTTGTGGATTCTCTAAAGGATACTTTGCTCCTCATTACTTAAAAGATGGCCCTGGTCCTCTGACTCAGACTGTTGCTGATAATCCAGAAAGGGAAAATAATTCTTTATCTTCCTGTATGTTCTCTTGTCTTCTATTTAATTTTCCTGCCTTCTCATTTGATCTTTGTATTATAAAGATAATATAACCTTCATATTCACTCTGTTACAGAATCAGGAATCCTTACCTTCCAGTCCCGAAGTCTGAGACTTTATATGACTTTTGTTGCTGGGTTAATATTATTTTTCTCTCCCGCGACCCCCATATTCTGATTTTGCGGGCTTTGGGGAACATGACAAAGGCTAGACTGCTAGGTGAGGATGTCTACTTTGCCTTGTAGGGATGTAGAAACAGGGTAATTGAAAATGACTAGGATAAAAAAAAGAAAGAAAATGACTAGGATGACTGATCTAGGAATACGGGGAATAGGGTTTTTGGACATTTCATCAGCCTAATAAAGACTTTTTGTTCCTTTTTGGAGAAATAGCAATACAGTCTCCAAATATTGTCGTTTTAACCCTGGACTGCTTTAGTGAGAAATTCCTATTTATTCCTCAGACACAGCTTAAATATCACTTCTTTTGACCAACCATTTTCTCTTTCCAGAGTTGCTAGCCTTTTTCTGTGCTCTCATGGCATTTTATGTATAGTTTTGTTTTAGTTCCAGTGTTGTGAAATGGTAATGTTTTAGGTCATGTCCTATTGAATTCACAGCAGCAGTGAAACTGCACTCTGAAATTTACCTTCTTCTTTGGCTTGTGTTTAACAACATTGTTGCTGCTTTAAGCCCTACCTCTCTGGTTCCTCAGGCTAGAACCAGACTGGCTCAGGGGTAAATCTTCAGATTCCTCATGACTTTTTATCCACACTCACAGTTCCTGTTACTATTAGTATACCCATGTCTTCCAGATTCATATTACCATCTCTCTCTTAAGCTCCAGTCCTGATTGTTCAGCTGCTCACCTGACATCATCACTTGGGTATCTCAAAAGTAATTCAAACCCAACATTTGCAAAATCGGATTCACGTTCTTCCTCCCCTTCCAACCCCAGACATTCTCTAGAATTTCCTATCACAGGGTATGCCATTGCAATTCATTCAGCCCTGGAAGCACAAACCAAGGGCTCCTTTCCTTCTTTCCCCCATATCCAAAGTATCACTAAGTCCTGCACTTTTACCTCGAATTTCTCACAGATCCATCTGTTTTTCCAACTCTGCTGCTGCTATCAATTTTTAAAGTGGCATTCTCTCTCCAATGAACTACTAGACTCTTGCGATCCTTCAACCCATTGTTTCTACAGCTAGCTGGGAGAAGTTCTCTGTTTCGCACAGAATCATGCTATTCTCCCGTTTCACAACCTTCTGTGAATTCTCATTGCTTTAGGAATGAATAGCAAGCAAAATCTTTAATGTGTTCTTGGAAACCTCAGGTGATCTCTTCATTGCATCTCTCTGCAGCATCCTCTTAAGCTATGTTCCCTTATCCTTGCCACTGTATCCTTCTTTGAGTTTTCCAATCATCTTTCCTCTGGAAACATGATCTTTACCTGTTTTCTTCTCTGATGGGAACTCTTTTCAAATAACTAACCTTGAGATCTTAACTCAAATATTGCTTCCTCATGAAATCTTTCCCAGACTCTCAAGGCAAGCATTTCTTGTTATCTTACTGTTTGCACTGTTCATTACAAATAATATGAATTTTACATTTATTATTGTGATCATTTTATGTTTAATTCCCTACTGGACCCTAAGTGTCATAAAAGTAAGGAAAAATTCCACCACAAAATCCTCAGCAATGAACAAAATGTCTGATTCGTTTTTAATGGCCAATGAATACTTGTTGAATGAACAAATGAATGGATGTTTTTCCTTCTAGGTCATAAGCATCTCAGATTTATGGGGAACGTGAAATCCTTCATAGCACTTTTCAGGGTCCAAAACAATGATTGGCACATTGTAGTAAAATGCTAACTATTTGTTATGTGAATGCCAAAGTGATGAGAATTAAGACAGGTGTCAATAAAGTTTGGTCTTAGTGCTGTTAGATGGGTATTATTACTGTTTGTGTTTAACCTTTTTTTATTGAACTATAGTTGATTTATAATGTTGTGTTAGTTTCCGGTGTACAGCAAAGTGATTCAGTTACACATACACATATGTATATGTATCTATTCTTTTTCAGGTTATTTTCCAATTTAGGTTATTAAAAGATATTGAATATAGTTTCCTGTGCTATACAGTAAGACCTTGTTGTTTATCTATTTTATATATAGAGGATTGTATTTGCTAATCCCAAGATCCTAATTTATCCCTCACCCTGCTTTCCCCTTTGGTAACTGTAAGATTATTTTCTATGCCTATGAGTCTATTTCTGTTTTGTAAATAAGTTCATTTGTATCTCTTTTTTTTTAGATTCCACATATAAGTGATAGCATGTGATATTTGTCTTTTTCTGACTTACTTCACTTAGTATGATAATCTCCAGCTCCATGCATGTTGCTGCAAATAGCATTATTTCATTCTTTTTTAATGGTGGAGTAATATTCCGTTGTATATATGTACCACATCTTCTTTATCCATTCATCTGTCGATGGACGTTTGGGTTGTGTGTTATCTTTTTATCTTATAGAATCTAGTCATGCTTTGTTGGAGAAAGAGTTGAAAATGGATTCTGGAAGCTGTTAAAAGATGCACAGAGCTTAACTGTTTCTCCACTGTTAAATCTGGCAGAGGGAATCATGGGCAGGACCCCTAAGTTTTGAAATAATTTGGCTGCAGTTGGGACAGACAGAGTGCTCTATTTTGAAAGAATACTGTGCTCATCAATAGAAAGATTCAAAACCTTGCCCTTTTTCTGCTACCAATATATTATTAAGATAAAATTAAATATTGTGTGTGTGTGTAAGTACAAATATACACATTTGAAGTTTAGCAATTTATTACCAAATATAAAATGGGTCAATGTGAATTAAAGGCTTGCACTACCACAGCTCCACTAATTAAATTCTTTAGTTCTCTTCCTCTCTCTCTTTTTTTTTTTTTTGTATCTAATGGCATTGGTTTTTCAGATTTCCTTAATAGACCAGGAGGTTAAAATTGATCCTTCTATGGTTCAAGCTATCTCTTAGGGCCTGTTTTATTTTCTATATTTGTCTCGGTTAAAATGGATATGATGAAGCTGGCTTAACTGGTGGTTTAAAGTTTGGATTAAAATTTAGGTTCCCTGTAAAGTAGTCCTTCTTTGATTTCTAAGTGCTGCTTAAGCAGTAGCTAAATATCTTCATGTATTAATACCCCATTACAGCAATAAAATTCCTAAGGACCTAAATTCTATCATAAACAACACTTAAAATATATTAGTTTTTTAAAGACAAAATTGTAGATTTTGTGAGATTAAATTTATAGTTATTTTACATTATATCCTGATCCTTTAAGTTACATTTGCTGTCAGCAAATATTATGATTCCAAGTATTTAGTGTTAAACTATCTCTTGAATTTAATTGGAATGTATAATATTTTTGCTTAAATTTAATTAAAAGATTAAAGTAACTATATGCTTTTCAGTTTACAACTCTGAAGCTGTTAGTACGTTTACAAAATACCCTAGAGTGAGTGGGGAGGAATTTTCAGAAAGGAACTTTGGTTTCCACTGTTTGTTTTCTGTTTGTCTCAGGTGTTCTTTTTTCCTTTATTGCCCTGTTTCTCTTTCTTATGACTTCTTTTGAAATTATGTAAATTTTAAAATTCATTTTTCCCTTGGGTTGGCTTGTTAGTTATGTACTGTTTTTTATGGTACTGGTAGTTGCTACCTATAAGAGGTCAACGTACAACCTTGACTTATTAAAATATTATATAAATTAGTTCTATTGCAACCTATTAAAATATGATAATTTAACTCCCTTTACTGCCTTCACTTTCTATATTGTTGTTGTATATATTAATTTTCTATATGGTATATTTGTAATATGTATTTATAGTCAATATACATTTATATCTATGCACATATTTCCACTTTTCTTTGCTCTTTTTGCTTTCTTCATCTCCATTCTTTCATCTGAAATTATTTCCCTTCAACTAGAAATATTTGCTTTAATATTTTCTTTAGTAAAAATCTGGTGGTAATAATTTCTTTCAGTTTTTCTTTGCTGAATTACATTTATATATATACATGTTCAATGTGCATAAATGTAATGAATATTGAGTATAAATATATGTTCCATATAAATAATTAGAATACATGACATGACAGCAGTATGAAATGCAGATTTCTCAACAGGTAAAATGGAAACCAGAGACAAACCAGAGGGAAATCAGCTGTTAGTTTTACTTTTAGTTCTTTGATGATAATATATCTTTCATTCTCTTCTTGTTATCTTTGGTTTCCAGCAGTATGACTATGATGAGTCTACAGGTAGTTTCTTTATATCTGATAATGGTTCATAGCACTTCTTGAATCTTGATGCTTGTTGGCTTCCATATGTTTTGGAAATCTTTCAATCAATTCTCTTCAACTATTGCTTCTGTTTCTTTTTTAACCACCTTCCAACTTGGACCTATAGCTTGAAGAATCTTAGACTGTTCCTTGTGACCCATTTATTTCTTATACCCATTTTTTGTATTTTTTTAATCTTTTTTTCTCACCATGTTCAGTCTGAATATTTTTTCTCACCTATTCCATTTCAGTAATACCCTCTTTAGCTTTGTTTAATTTGCTGCTGATTTAATGCTAGTTCTTAATTTTAGTTATATTTTTGAATTAATGGACTTCAATATGGTTTTTAAAACCAATTTTTAGCTCTCTGCCACAATTCTCCATCTTATCAAGAATTCTTGAATACTTATCAGTTATTTTAAGTTCCATGTCTGGTAACTCCAATATTCAGATCTCCAGTGAGTCTCTTTCATGTATCTTTCCTCTTGCAATGCCTACTAATTTTTCAGTTTAGTTTAGACACCTGTTATGAAAATGTTATAGACATAATTTGAGGCTCTGAGCCATACTGTCCTCCAGAGATGATTACCTTCCCCCACTTCCTTTTGCCCACCCTCTACACCCTGCCTCTGGCAACCACCAGTCTGTTTTCTGTATATAATTTTTTTTTTAAGATTTCACATATAAGTACTTGTCTCTTTCTGTGTGACTTATTTTGCTTAGCATAATACCCTCAGGGTCCATCAGGTAACAAATGGCATGATTTCCTTCTTTTTATGACTGAATAATATGTCTTTGTGTAGATATATACACCATATTTTCTTTATCCATTCATCTGTCAATGGGTACTTGGGTTGTTTTCATGTCTTGGCTGTTGCAAAGAGTGCTGCAATGAACATGGGGGTGCAGATATCTGTTCAAGACAATGATTTCCTTCCCTTGGGATAAATAGCTAGAAGCAGAATTGCTGAATCATATGATAGTTTTATTTTTAATTTTTAGAGGAACCTTCATGCTGTTTTCCATAGTGGCTGCACCAATTTACATTCCCATTGCACAAGGGTTCCCTTTTCTCCACATCCTCACCAACAGTTATTTCTTGTCATTTTGGTAATAGCCATTCTGATGGGTGTGAGGTGCAGGAAGGGTTGATTATCTTTTGCTTCTAACAGGCAATAAGTGCAAGGGTATCTTACCTTAAGCCAATCAGATGTTTAGCTGATTCAAGGCTGGACCTACTTCATTTGTGAGGGCTTGTCTTTTCTCTTCACGCTTACTTTTATTTTGTTGCTCTCCAGGGGTTCTAACTAAAAGCCTAGAGTGTTTACCAGAATGTATTCTCCTTGTTGAACCTGAACTCAAAAATATTTCCTCCCCAACTTCTAAGACTCCTGGAAGCTCTGATGCTCTTCTCAGCTTCTCATCTGATTGCATAGAATTAGCGAATGCCTCAAGAGGAAAGTTCATGCTGAATTTTGGTATCAACCCTCTGTGTTTTTCTTCTGCGAGTATCTTGGCCACTGAAGTACACCCTCCCTTGGAGACTCCTAAGGCTATCAAACAAGTGTTTTTCACTAATATTTTCACCAGATTTTCTGGTTCTCTGTGAGAAGTTTGTTCTGAACAAGTTAGTTAAAAAATTACTAGTATAACAGGGGAAATATTAAAAAAAACTATTTTGTAATATAATTGGAGTTGAAAAAATATATTCATTTACCATATTACCAAACTTTAGAAGTGGTTACATTCCAGGTAACATGCAAACTGTTGAGAGTAACAATTTGTGTATTTATTTTTCAAGCTTTATTGAAATATAATTGACATATAACATTGTGTAAGTTTAAGGTATACACATTTGATACATTCATATATTGCAAAATGATTGTCACCATAGCATTGGCTAACATCTGCATCTCATCACATAATTACCATTTCTTTTTTGTGCTGAGACCATTTAAGATTTACTCTCTTAGCAGCTTTCAAGGATATAATATATTATTAACTGTAGTGTTAATCACTATGCTGTGCCTTAGATTCCTAGAACTTATTCATCTTATAGCTTGAACTTTGTATAGAGTAACAATTTAAAGTCGGAAAATTGAATTAAAAGATTGGCTGCTTCATGAAAAATAATATTTTACGGAAAAACTGACATAATGATTTTCACTATAAGTAAAAATTGTGACAGATATTGTTTAAAGATAAAAATTAATATGCTGCCTAAATTAAGTATCTTGCTTTGGGGAAACAGTATGCTATTTACTCCCTCTTTATGTGTGACAAAATTCAATAAAATTTGTTAAATGAATGAATGAATCAATGAGTGATTAAATTTACAGTATTTTATCTCTATTGATATGAGATTATTTCGGATCTTTCTATTTAATGACCCTGAAGCGGGTAAAAACATTTTCTTCTTATTATTAACCTTTTCTTTACAATGCTGTCTTTTGCTTTGTCTTGATTCGTTTCTGGTTCATGTTCAATATGCATTGGGCACTTCCTAACTGCTTTACATGCCATAACTCAATCCCCATAACAATCCATTTTATAGGTTTAGTAACTGGGATATAGAAACATTAAATAATTTGTTCATGGTCAGTAGTTGATGATCTAGGAATTGAATTCAGTCAGCTGAGGTTCCAGAGCTCCCAGTTTTCACCACTATACCAGTGCTTCCTGACCTTTCTGGTGATAGGAGTCAATGGAGGTGTTTATTAAATGTGCTAGAAATTCAGATTCAGTAGCTCTGTGTTGGAGCCCAGCTCTCACTGTTTTTGCTTCACCTACCTTTTGGGAAATGCTGGACTGAGTGATGCTGCTGCCCCTTCATCCCTGTATCTTCTGTCAAAGGGTCAGCTGTAGGCTCATGTTTCCTCTAATCTGTCTTCTGAGAGCTCCTGGCTCCAGCCCATGAAAGGCTCCTATGAGTTTTGACTTCCCTTCTCTCCTCTTTGAAGGTGAGACTAGAGTTCTGCCTGGAATAGAATTGCATTGGATGCATAAGGAAAAACAACTTGGTTTCCAATAAATTTCCTGTTCCCTCCCATCTCCAATACTTTCTGTCCTTGGATTTCTGTTAGCTCCTCTCTTCCTTGCTTTCTCTCCTTCCAGCTGGCTTTCACATCCTTTCCTCCCCCTACCCTGTGTGCTTGTTTTTTTCATTAGCTCTAAACTCCTCCAAGTCTTCTGGCTTCCTTTCTGCTTATTCACCCTGGGCTGTAACTTTCCCTGACCCTTTCTTCTTTCCTCATTTTCCTCTTCCAAGTTTAGCTTTTATTTTTGTTTCTTTTCATTTTCCCTCATCAACCAAGGGGCTAGACTGTGGAGACCCATAACTTGATGGGTCACTTTTATGGAGCAGATGGTATTTAAAAGAGATCGTACAAACTCATATATGTGGGAAATATCATTTTAGCAGAAATTCTGATTCGAAAGTGTTGTCCAGCCTGCTTGAAGATCTCACAGTAAAAGCAACACAAGAAAAAAAATTTTCCTGGCCTCGTGATTGTTAGTTTAAGTAGGAGATGCAAATTTGCTGCTACACAGGTGAGCCATATTTAACCTCTGGAAATGTTCTGTTTGGTCAAGACTACACTAAAAAGATAAGTACATATGAATGCCTTAAACAGGATTTGTACTCTTTACTCATATACTAGCTACCTTGGGCACCCAGGTTATCTTCCTGTGCATGTGGATATTTGATTCTGTGGTCCTTACTGGACAATTACATGGGGATGCTTTAATGAGACCATCCAGGACATTTCTAAACATTGGCATATTTTCCAACAGGGTAGAGTGTAATCGTAATCATTCAGCAGGAAGCAAGTTGTCTTTAAATTACAGGAGTTTGCCATTTTTCCCTTTGGGACCATCTTCCTTTTCATAGTGATCAGAATTCATTCCTAAATGAAGGCTCAGGTGTTTGGGGATTTCTTCTCCTGGATCGAACCAGGAGCCAATGTTTATGTTCTTTTCTCATAGAAAATAAATATTGATCACCAGATATTATTCCTAAACACATTCATTCTGAAATTAGACTGATTTTTACTTGAATTTTACTGGAGGATAATTTTAAAAGTTATTCACGTTCCTAGAGGTATATTTTGGACTTTTTTTTTCATGTAATTTATGTAAAAGCCAAGATTAGCAAGAATGGAAAAGCTCTCTGAAAAATATAAAACTTATGTGAAAGCTGTTGTTTCTAGGTAGTGATGAAGGGTCTGGAGCTGTGAGTTGCAATCATGCTCTAGAAAGGAGGAGCTGACACTTCTCCGCCTGCTCCAGGGAGGGGAAGAGCTGTACCCTGGCCCTGACGCTTGCTGGGTGGTGAGGATGCTGTGGGGCAGGAGGGCCAAATGTCACATGGGAGGTAGAACCACTGGAGATTCTGTCCCAGGGGTGCAGCCCAGGCCACATTTTCATTCTTCATTGCTGTGCTCCTCTGAAAGCTCATTTCTTGGCTTTGCTTTTTATTTGGATCATTTCCCCTCACTCCCTACCCCCCACAATCCTTTCTTGCAGTTCAGTTAAACACAAGCTTGTACATTTATTCTAATTCAGGGCCGGGGGAGTTAATGATGATGATTTTAGTCTATGTGGTAAATATATATGTGTATGAATATAAAATATCAATCTGTATCTGTGTTTATCAATCTGTAGCTGCATCAACTACCTATCTATCTGTCATTCATATATCCTCTCTCTCTCTCTCTCTATCATCCATCCATCTATCAATCTATATATCTATCATCAATCTATTATCTATCATCTATCTATCTATCATATATCTAAGCTACTCTCTTACAAGAAAAAAATAATTTAAATGTCCCTAATGATAAATATTGTCTTAACTATATCTATCACCTATCTGTCACCTATCTGTCATCTATCTATCTATTTTTCTTTCTTTCTTTCTTTCTTTCTTTCTTTCTTTCTTTCTTTCTTTCTTTCTTTTTCTTTCTTTCTTTCTTTCTTTCTTTCTTTCTTTCTTTCTTTCTTTCTTTCTTTCTTTCTTTCTTTCTTTCACCCATCTGTCATTTACCTATTTATCTATCATCTTTCATCCATCGTCCATCCATCCATCCATCAATAAATCAATCTACCTATCATCCATCTAACATCTATCTGTCATCTATCAAGCAATCGATCAATCAATGTATCTATCTATGTATGTATCTATTTTTCATATATCTAATCTTTTACAAAAGTAATAATTTAAAGATCCCTAATTTTAAAAAGTGCCTTATTATTACTTTCATACTTGATTTGAAGATGGATACTCGCCTTTTACTTGTGGTGGTGAAACTTTTCTTTATAAGTATTTCTCTGTGTTCTTCACTGCTGCCCCTGCCAACCCCAGTTCTTGAATACTGCTCGGTGGACCCATGTTTGTTTTCTGCATTGAAGCCCAGTTCCTTCCCAAAGATGGTTGAGTAGGTAGAAACATCTCTTTAGTAAATATGTAATATTTGCAGTGCTAGACTGAGGTCTTCTCAAGGAGTGAAACTATGTTTTATTTACCTTTTCTGTTATCCAGAAGTCTTAAGTACTTAGATCCTGGTAAATGTTTGCAGAATAAATTAGTTTGGATATGATAAGAATTCATTCATAGAGTAAACTTCAGCTGGTTTAAGCCACATTCATTGACTTTCTAATTGACAAAAATGTGTGTTTAATTATATCAAAGCTATTATTTTTGTAAACAAGAATTAGTAGCTTTCACTCTTATTTATTATTTTTGTATTGGAATAGAATGTTTTTTAAATTCATGTGTTCATTTTGGAAGTTTGAAAGTCAATTTTTTTCTTTCATGTCTATCAGCTATCATTGTAAAGGTCACAAAAAAAAAGTAGAATCTAGCTTTTCGTGCACTTTCCATTTTTTTAGGTTAATCCACACAGCGTATGATATGCATATTCTCGTAACTCCATTTTACGGGAGAAGGAGTAGAGACGTCGAGGGGTATAATGATACCCTCAGGGTGATGTAGCTTCTCTGTTGCAGTGTGTAAGCTATGGTCTCCGGTGTTGGATTCAGCATTTGGTCTGAGTATCCCACTGATAGCACATCAAATGTCACCCTACGCTTGCAACTTTCCAAGTCATGCTTTCTTGGATTTGTGAAGTAGGGAAATGCGGATGGAAGGAAATTTCAACTAGAGAAAAATGTCTTTAATATAAGTTCCACACTGTGAAATCAGCCTTTCAGAAAGTCTTTTTGGTGAACTTTATTAACAACTGATGGGGTCTAGGAAGCTTGGAAGACAAGAAGGCAGGAAACTCCAAAGAGGACATGTCTGTCAGACGTCTTTCCTTCTGGGGTTTCCTTCCAGGTGGATCTTGAAGGAAGTGGAGGGGCTCTCTGCCACTACTTTTGCATGTCTGTAACCCACTGGATGTGCAGAGTTTGGCATCCACTTTTTAAATTCTTTCCTCAATCTATATTTATTTCACTGTGAAATAGAAGCCGATCATAGCTGAATGTTGAAGTCAAAATATGAATCTTATTTTAGTTAGACACAATTTCTACTTTCTGAGAATTTTTACAGAGGGACCAAGGATTCTCTGATTTTTAAAATGCTATGTCACCGTTCAAAACTTGCATTTTGCAGAAAGCTGTGGACCTGATCACACATAAAAGCTGAGGGCAATTTGGAATTCTCTTTGCCTAGATTTTAGGGCTGCGTCTAGAAAACATTTGCAGGACCTGTGGAGAACCAGATGGAGTGATTCAGAGGTTCAGTCGTGAATGTCTGCTATCACTTAGTTCCCATTCCCGTATGACAAGATTTTAATATTTAATTCACTGTAATTCTGCTGAGTGTATGCTCTAGGAAATGTTGAAGGGAAAACTTGAGCTAAAGGAGATGGAACAGAAGCTTGCATAAACACTCATCTCTAGAGAGCTGGATCTCTTAAATCTATTTGCTCTCCGAAGCATTGTATAGATGCTGACCTTTTCATGGGAATGCCATAGTGATAACTGGTTATTATTTAGGGGCAGGAGTATTATTTTAGCATACTTGCAATAGATTTGTAACTGGCTTATTGCATAGGACAAATTTAAGAATATATGAGAGACATAATATTATGCTAATTGTTAATAGAATATTATTAATGAGTTTAGGAAATTATATGAAGAAGATGATGATACCACCAACCACTCTTTTTTTAAAAATTTATTTTATTGAACTATTCTTTTTTTTACTTTTTAGTAAATGTATTTATTTATTTATTTTTTAACATCTTTATTGGAGGATAATTGCTTTACAATGGTGTGTTAGTTTCTGCTTTACAACAAAGTGAATCAGTTATACATATACATATGTTCCCATATCTCTTCGCTCTTGCATCTCCCTCCCTCCCACCCTCCCTATCCCACCCCTCTAGGTGGTCACAAACCACCTAGCTGATCTCCCTGTGCCATGCAGCTGCTTCCCACTAGCTATCCACCCTACTTTTGGTATTTGTATGGAAACACAAAAGACCCCAAATAGCCAAAGCAATCTTGAGAATGAAAAATGGAGCTGGAGGAATCAGGCTCCCTGACTTCAGACTATACTACAAAGCTACAGTAATCAAGACTGTATTGTACTGGCACAAAAAAAGAAATATGGATCAATGGAACAGGATAGAAAGCCCTGAGATAAACCCACTCACATATGGTCACCTTATCTTTGATAAAGGAAGCAAGAATATATACAGTGGAGAAAAGATAGCCTCTTCAATACGCGGTGCTGGGAAAACTGGACAGGTACATGTAAAAGTATGAAATTAGAACACTCCCTAACACCATACTCAAAAATAAACTCAAAATGGATTAAAGACCTAAATGTAAGGCCAGACACTATAAAACTCTTAGAGGAAAACATAGGTATTGAACTATTCTTGATTTACAATGTTATGTTAATTTCTGCTGTACAGCAAAGTGATTCAGTTATACATATATATTTTTTTCATATTCTTTTCCATAATGGTTTACCACGGGATATTGAATATAGTTCCCTGTGCTATATAGTAGAACCTTGTTGTTTATCAATTCTATATGTAAAAGCTTGCATCTGCTAATCCAAACCTCCCACTCCATCCCTCCCCCACCCCCCTTCCCCCTTGTCAACCACAAGTCTGTTCTCTATGCCTGTGAGTCTGTTTCTGTTTCATAGGTAGATTCATTCATGTCATATTTTAGATTCCACATGTAAGTGATATCATATATTTGTCTTTCTCCATCGGACTTACTTCACTTCATATGATAATCTCTAGGTCCATCCATGTTGCTGCGAATGACATTATTTCATCCTTTTTTATGGCCAAGTAATATTCCATTGTATATATGTGCCACATCTTCTTTATCCATTCATTTTTCAGTGGACATTTGGGCACCAAACACTCTTTATCAGCAAAGTTTGCTAAGGAATTTACATACTTTCTGAACTCTTATAGTCCTGCAAAGAAGGTCCAGTGATTTCCATTTTTAATATGAGGAAAGGGAATGAATAATATTTACTTTCTCCAGGCCAAGTACCTGGTAGTGGCACTGGATTTGAATCTGTGTAGTGTTCCAAAGCCTGTATTTCTTCACTACATCACATCAGTCAATTGAACAGTAGGAACTTCAGTTACAGGAAAATTATTTTGTACTCATTTGTTTAATGTGTTTTCTTTTTAACATATTAATAAAGTTCTAGCTTAATCTATCACTTCAGTTGGTTACAAATGGCTTAGGATGATATAGCTTAGCTTTGAACTGTAGTTTATTTTGAGATCCAGCATTTAAAGCCTGAGGTGGATGGACCTGAATAAATCACTCTTCTTCAAAGACAAGTTATTCAGATTTTTTATGAGGATTCCAAAGACTTTTGTGACTTTTCATGATCTCCTCCTTTCACTCTGATCTACCAGCAGCCTTCTCTTTCTCCTGAGCTCAGGTTAATAGTTTTACAGGATATTTCTGAGACACGCATCCTTCCTTAGTTTTTTAGTAAGTAGGTCAAATGAGCAAGTACCATCATATCAAAAAGGTCAGATTTATTTAAAATGTATTGTTGCCTATATACCAAATATTGTGTATGCAGACTTCATATACATATTGAAAGTTCTTGGATAACTTCTGTCAGAAAAATCTATTTACTTTAACTGTTGAATCTTTATTCTTTTTTTTCCCCAGTGGCCGTCCAAGACCATAGTGTGTAGAGAAAAGGCATACTACAATGCAACAAAACAAAAAAGCAAAAAACAACTCAGTGACCTAACATATTCTGAAGTACTCTTGTCAGGTTAATAATATTTTTTATTAATAAGACATGGGTTGCTTGAAGCATAGAAAATGATAATTTTCTGTCATTTGTCAAAGCAGTTGTTCTAATGCCAAGAATGTGCCCTCAGGAGAAGGACTTCAGTATCTTCCATTTGAGAAACTCAGCCTGAGTAACTCAGGAACCAGACCCAGGCACGTTAGGACTGAACACGAGTTAGGACTGAACACTTTCACACTGCGCTTTCCTGCAATTTTGCTATCCTTGCATTACTGCTCAGCGTTTCTCAAACCTGGGCTGGGAGTGCAGGTTGGTGAGGGGTCAGGAGCTCCCATGGCCCCTTCCCCTCTATGTGGGGCTGCCTCGGTTCCAGGGGTGCTCAGGCTTGGAGGCTGCACCATCCACCTCTGGGGAAGCTGCAAGTCCCTGGATAGTTGATGCCACTTTTCTTTTTCCTAAAAGCAAGTGTGAAAGACCAGCAACTCCTTCTCAAACTTGGGAAGGAGAAGACAAAGACGATCCTTGTCATTCATTTTGTGTGAACTCCTATTTAGCTATCAACAGTTTTAATGAAGCCACATGTAAAACTTGGTATCAAATGATTTAACTAGTCAAGCTACATGTAAAAACCATCTTCTGTTTTCAGATTCATAGTATTGTTGGAGGTATTTTCTGTTGAACAGTAGGGACAGTAAAAAGTGAATGCTGAGAACTCTTTTATTTTTTTATTGAAGTATAGTTGATTTACAATGTTGTGTTAATTTCTGCTGTGCAGCAAAGTGATTCAGTTATACATATATATACATTCTTTTAAAATATTCTTTTCATTATGGTTTATCACAGGATATTGAATACAGTTCCCCGTGTTATACAGTAGGACTTTGTTTATCCATGTTTATCCATTTTATATATAAAAGCTTACATCTGCTAACCCCAACCTCTCACTCCATCCCTTCCCCAACCCCCTCCCCCTTGGCAACCACAAGTCTGTTCTGAGAGCTCTTTTAGAGAGTTTAAAATAATTAAACTGAACTGAGACATGCTATAACATAATGATATGTTATTAATTTCCAGGAAGGAAAAGTGTGAAAAAATTGAATATGTGCCTAATCATTAGTAAAATATATAAATGTCATATACCATAGAAATCACAGGAATTGAAAGTCAGAAAAACTGAACAGATTCTTTACAGTTTTGCTGTTTGTATTACTGTCGAGGCAGAGTGTAATCATATTCAGTCTAGAGGCTGTGTGTTTTATTTTTTCCATTTTGGCTTTAACATCCCTGCCAGCATATATCAATATTTTCCTAGAACACGAGTTTATAATTTACTAGTTATTATTAGCTAAAAATTTGAATACTTTTCAAGTGTTGATAAATTTTAGTTGCTCTAATTTTCATGAAGGCAAAAATTTATGGCTCATGAACTAGTTCTTGTAAAACAAAATATATATGTATATATATAAATATATCTATATCTATCTATATCTATCTATATCTATCTATCTATCTATCTATATCTATATATATATCTCAACTTGTGCATGAAAGAGACACCATCCGTATCCAAACATGTCTGCAAGTGCATGGATGTAGGTCTTCAAGTATGTAGGTTTATGTCTATGAATATAAATGAGTATATATTTATTACTGTTGGGTGAATGGGAATATATCAAAGCATAAATTTTGGAGTTAGAGCACTTGGGGAAATTCTGACCTGGGGTAGTTGAGGACATTGTATATGAGATTGATATGATAAGAGCTGAGAGGAACCCCTGAAAAGTGGGCGTGTAGGACAAGGTGTTCATTAGGATAGAATCTTCCACAATGCAGCTCTGTTTGTCCTGCCTGCCTTGTAGCTGACTGCTTAGCCTGTTCTGCTCTCATTTTTGAGGGTCCTTGAGACTTCAATATATTATCTCAAATAAGTTTTCAAATGACCATTTTAAGTTATTAGATTTGTAGTATGTGACTTTGGACACTTATGACTGCTAACTGAACCCACCTAAGGTTTGAGGTCCCAGCCCCTTCCCTCCACAAGGACTAAAAGGAGACCCCTTGAGGGCAGGTGGCCTGGTGGTAGGGGCAGCAGATCCTGAGGCCTTTTCTGAACAACCATCTTTCATTCTCTCAAACTACCCAGCATTAAAATAGTTTCTGTGTGTGTATGTTTCTTTTAGTGATCTCTAATATACGTAGATGTTCCTGTTATTGGTATTTATAAAGTACCACTGGACATTTAAAGAGGGATAAAAAAATGTTTAAATGATTTGTGAACTTTGTAAAGAGATATTATAGAATTGTTTGAGAATCTGGTATTATGGTTTAAAATTTCATTCGTTTTTGACTCTAGTGTATACTGAGAAGACCAGCTTGGAATGGTCCAAGTGAGGAAAGAGAAATCATTTCTACTTAGGAATAAAACAGTGACATTTAAAAGGAAGAAGTTAGAAAGTGCTATTCAAGGTACAAAATTAGAATGGGTATTAATATAACAGTTGGAATTTTAATTTTATCAGTTTAACATTATATTGATAGAGGGATTTTATTGATTTTATAGTTGATGATGATGGGCTGTTACTTAAGCTTAATCATATAGATTTTTAAACAAAATTTATTGAAGTAGAGTTGATTTAAAAATGCGTTAATTTCTGCTATACAGCAAAGTGACTCAGTTATACACATATATACATTCTTTTTCATATTCTTTTCCATTATGTTTTATCACAGGATATTGAATATAGTTCCCTGTGCTATACAGTAGGACCTTGCTGTCCATCCCTTCTATATATAATAGTTTGCATCTGCTAACCCCAAACTCCTAATCCATCCCTCCCCCACCCTTGGCAACCACAAGTCTGTTCTCTGTGTCTGTGAGTCTGTGTCTGTTTCTTAGATAATTCATATAGTTTTTTTTAAAGTTGGCTTAAGATAGAGTAGAGGATTTCCAAATAGAAGCTGACTTTGCTTAAATGGAAGGCAGAAAGACTAATTAGTCATTGCATGTAACCTGTTTGTTAAGTATTCCTCTGAGGAGAAATTGAAAATCTGCCACTACAGTTTATTTTTCAATAGAAATTGAAAAGAAGAGCATTGATTTATTGCCTAAAGTGGCCGAGAAAGTTTGCATCCAACTTTAGCAGAACCATGCACAATTTTTTTTTGTTTTGATGTTCCAGTCTGCAGATGTTAGCTGTTTTTGTGAGGAAACAATGGTGTTAGCTCTGAGTTTTCTTGGAAAGAAAGAGCTTAAAAACTTTGGAGTGCTGCACTCACAGTCTGCCCGGCCAACTGACCATGATGGAATATTCAGGAAGCCCATGGGGAGTCATTTCACGGCAGCATCTGGAAGGAAACAATAAGTGGCTGGACGGTTTTACTTTTCAGGCAAATGATTAAGAGGCGATTAAGGGAAGGTGTTAGGATGGGAGAGAGGGAAGGAACACTGAAGGTGTATATATAATATGGAGTGGAGGGATTATGGAAAAGACTTAACAGAATGAACTGTAGATCACAGCAGAACTTAGAAAAAGCTGGAATTGGAATTTGGACAGACCGGCTTAGAGGTATCACGTGAAATAGAACACGAGATTCACATAATACAGAACATACTGGGACGTGTTTTTTTGGAAGAGTAAAGGACAGCGGTGATGTCTCGTTATTCCGAGCCGCTGGAAATCACGTCTTAGAATTGGAAAGACATCCTGCTATTACACCTTTGCAGTCTTACTCTGATTATATTGGCCCTACTTTAAAATCCTAAGATTTTGGGTTTTGGGTTTTGGAAATGGAAATCAAGGCTTTAATCAAGCGAGGGGTTTTACTTTAGCAGTTTGGTGCTAACTCATTCATAATGTGTAAAGACAGCAGTTGCTTTAAGCTGTTTTACACAATCTCTTCTTCCTGCCCTTCCCTCTTGACTACTCACAGTTCCCCACTCCCAACTGCAAATGAATGAATGAGTGAATAAAGGGAGGAATGAATGAGTGAATAAAGGGATGAATGAATTTGTGAATAAAGGAATGAATGAATTAATGAATAAAGGGATGCATGAATGAGTGAATAAAGGGAGGAATGAATGAGTGAATAAAGGGATGAATGAATTAGTGAATAAAGGGATGAATGAATTAATGAATAAAGGGATGCATGAATGAGTGAATAAAGGAATAAATGAATGAATGAATAAAATTCTTTTTTCAGTTTAGATGATACAGGATGAAAGACAGTTTATTTCTCCCCCAAAGGCTCATGTTTATCCTTAAAAACAAAATCAAGTTTCCACTGAATACAAGTTCTTCTTCTTGATGCCAGATACTTGAGCATCTGGAAGAGTTAGATATTAGAGAGAAAGATAAGGCAATGTTATGGAAGTGAGTGCCTGGCTCTACCCACAGTCATCCCTTCTGGAAATCACTTAAAAATCCTTTAATCTCAATGTATGGAGACTCAGCAGACACAAGACTCCATCTCTACTCAAGGCTCAAAATCTAAGAGTTGGGTTTCATTACCCAGGATGTGTAAACACTACAACACAGAACTCCACATTTTCTGTGCCTCAAAATCATCACAGGTGATTTCTTGCTCAAGTCCAGGTTGGGTGATTTGGCCATCAGTGAGCCAAAGTCTTTCTTCTTGTGGCACTGCCCTGCTCTAGGTCCTTGCTATTTAGAGGAGGGAGATAGAGACCAGGGGAAAGACATATCTACTTCTTACCACTTCCGGAGTGAAGTGACACATTTTGCTTTGCCCCATTGTCCAGAACTCACTCGAATGGTTCCACCGGATGTGAGTGTGTGCATGGTAGCCTCTACCAGAGAGACTTAACCTTCCTGTCACAGCTCTAGGCAGGCTCTTTTTCTTGATGATAGTAAAGTGTAAATCTAATTGGGCACTTTCAAGGACAAACTAACTAGGCAGATTAAAGAGAGGGCTGAATATGTAGTATTTGCTTCTCAATAAAACTTTGGAACAAAAAGTCTCATTGAATTCCACTTAAATACTTCTCTGGCTTCTCCTCCTGTCCAGTCCCAGTGAACATCAGGCTCTTTAGACTGGCATTCCCTGAGGACAGTCATTTCATCAGGTGGCCCTGACAAGTCAAAACCTAAGGCAGCTCAGATTGCTAAAGTGTGTCTTAGGGTTGGTTCCACTGGTAGGTGAAAGAGATGGGAATGCCAACCTGCCCAACATTTGTTCAGGGCTACCTCCACCTGTAACCCTGATAGATAACCGGGATCATAGTCTTGCCAGATTAAGTACCAGGTCAGGCAAATTCTGATGAGATTTGGCAAGGAGCAGCAGTTTGGATAATTCTGAGGATGGTGGACTTATTGAGTGATAGAAAGAACATTTTTAAAAAGAGTCAAGAAGCAGCTCTGTAGAAAGAAATGTAGAGAATAGGGCTCCTTTTTCACATTGCCTGGAGCTTACCCTCATTTCCAGAGAAATGCTCTATAGAAGCAGAGACTGGGAAAGGCTTAGTTTCTGGGGGGTGTCCATGTATTGAGATATAGGGATTCTGGGAGGGGTAGCTTTGTTTATTTGTGGTTGTTCTTTGTCATTGTAGTCACATGTAGTCACATGAGAATTATATGCCATGGGGGACAGGAAGCTTGATCTTTACTATGAAAGCTGTGCATTCTGGTGTGTTGAGGAGGGATGTGGAATATAATTAAGTCTGTATTTCTTCCAAGTAAACTTACAGGGGTAATTTAAGTGAGATGATCACATAATATGGTTCAAACACAGGCACATTAAACTAAAAGGGAATAGTATTAATTACCCTCGGACATCAGGTGTAAATCAAGACCACCTCAAACTAAAAGGGATGTATGGCCACCTTAATTTTATTTATTACTTTACTTTAATTTAATTTAATTTAATTTAATTTTTGGCTGTGTTGGGTCTTCGTTGCTGCACGCAGACTTTCTCTAGTTGCGGCGAGCGGGAGCTACTCCTTGTTGTGGTGCAGGTGCTTCTCACTGGAGTGGCTTCTCTTGTTGCAGAGCATGGGCTCTAAGTGCATGGGCTTCAGTAGTTGTGGTGCAAGGGTTCAGTAGTTATGACTTGCAGGTTTTAGAGCACAGGCTCAGTAGTTGTGGTGCATGGGCTTAGTTGCTCCGTGGCATGTGGAATCTTCCCAGACCAGGGATCGAACCTGTTTCCTCTGCATTGGCAGGCGGATTCTTAACCACTACACCACCAGGGAAGTCCCGAGGCCACCTTACTTTTAAGACAGTAATAATGCATTTATCTAACAGTCACCCTTTTGAGTATTTAACAGCCCTCACTTTAAGAAAATTTCATCTTCATTCCCAACCTACTGTTTCAATTAATTCCTGTGCTAAATGAAAAGCAACAGAAACACTAGTCTTTGTAGAGTAACACTTTACATAGTAAGTTAGAAAACTGCCCGTTAGTTTTTATACTCAAGGTTAAATATTCCCAGTGCTTTTTATCCTCTCTCACCCTTTCTGTAAGCTGCTATTTTAATTGCTTTGCAGACCTTTTCTTAGTTCTCTGTCTCTTTAAATGAGGACCAACCAAATCCTGGGTGAGACAGGGGTATTTTAGACTGACTCCAATAGGTTACACTTTTGTCTAAGTGTCCTGTTGCTCACTTGTTCAGCTTGAGAATAGAAGATTGTGGAATGAATTAGGCACAGTCTTCAAGGTTATGAAGCACTGTTAAGTACGGTATGGATACCAGCTGTACTGTATTCAAGCAACATAATTTATTGAGTAACACCCTACACCCCCAGTATACAGAGAACATTTAAGCAGGGCAAGATTTTGGCTTACAGGGAATGAACACACACACACACACACGATGTGATTTAGGAAGGATCAGAAATTCAAACCACCCCTCACCAGCCTGCTCACAGCCTCAACATGAGAGCCACTTCTGGGGTTCGAGATAAAGCATCTCTAGATGAAATTGACCACCTGGAAAGGAAGGCATGTATAATAAAGCCATTAGCGAACCCATCAGCTGGGCTCAGAGCCCTCTCGGGAAGCACAATATAACGTTTTTTTTTTTTTTTTTTTTTGCGGTATGTGGGCCTCTCACTGTTGTGGGCTCTCCCATTGCGGAGCACAGGCTCCGGACGCACAGGCCCAGCGGCCATGGCTCACGGGCCCAGCCGCTCCGCGGCATGTGGGATCTTCCCAGACCGGGGCACGAACCCGTTTCCCCTGCATCGGCAGGCGGACTCTCAACCACTGCGCCACCAGGGAAGCCCCACAATATAACGTTTTAATCGGCGTTGGGGCCGGGAGGGGTCAGTGTGTTAACAAGTGCCGCCCTCAGTGGGAGAGAAGCCATCTAGAAATCCCCAAATGCAGAGCTGGGGATGCTGATGACAAATACTGTCCTGGAGGATGGAGATGCCCCAGGCAACCTGGCATGTGGCTTTGTTGCTGGGGGCTGGCCTGGAATTAGCTGTCATAGGAAGTGTGACCCAAGTGCGTGTGTGCCCTGGCTCTGGAGGGCATCCCCTAAAGTGGGAAACAGATTCAACACAGCCATATGGTACTTTCAAGCTTAGTAAATGGAAAAAAAAATGCATCTTTTTATAAGACTATTTGGTATCAATTAGTAGATGCAAGTGAACTCTCAATTTTGGATGCTAGGGAGTAAAACAGAGCAAAATATTGGTGTTAGGATGATTGAATTTAACTATGTAAAATGTGAGAAAGTTTCTTGTGGGAAAATATTTAGTAGTATTCTGGGGGAAGTTAGAATGGAGTTTCATGGAGAAGCAGATTTTTAAATATATTTAACAATTTCTTTTTCTTATATTTGGGACTCTGGATTTTCGTCTTTTAAGTATTCTGACTTTATCTGAATTTTACATTGTCAAACGTCCAGAGAGAATCAGGTATAAGGTTCTTACCTGTCCTGCCCAGCCCAGTAAGACTGACTTTGTCAGGGTGAAGTGTTCTTGAACCCTCAAGTTCTCCTCTTCCATCTCTACCCAAACCATCCTAATGCACGCTGCCATCATCTCTCACCTGGATTATTGCTGTAACCTAATTTTTGCTCTCCTTGTTTCCACTCTGGCCTCCTTTAGCCTATTCTCAGGCAGCCAGAAGAAGTCCAGTACAATGTCCCTTAGATCATTCCTCTCCTCCAAAGTCCTCCAGTCCTTTTCCATCAGCCTGTGACTGAGTCTTTATCTGGGTCTTCTCTGTACTTCTGGTTCCTTTATCTTTTTATTTTACTCCTTGCTTACTCTTCTTCCAGGGCTTGCAAGAACAGCTAATACATGAGATACATTTCCCATGTCAGTTCAGTGAACATTGCACTGGCTGCTAGAAGGCTCTTTCCCAGGATGTCTGTAGAGCTATGCACTTACCCCCATCACCCACCTCCTTCAGTTTTTTTCTCAAAGCACACCTATTTATAGAAAATTGCAGCATGGCTCCTGTCCCCCAAATTCCTCTTCCCCTTTTGCCTTGGTTTCTTTATAATACTTATCATTATATATTTTACTTTTTACTTTATTTAATTTTAATTAAAAATTTTTTAATTTAATTTTTATTTTATATTGGAGTATGGTTGATTTACAATGTTGTGTTAGTTTCAGGTGCACAGCAAAATGGTTCAGTTATACATATACATATATGCATTCTTTTTCAGATTCTTTTCCCATGTAGGTTATTAAAGAATATCAAGTAGATTTCCCTGTGCTATAGTCTAGGTCCTTGTTGGTTATCTATTTTATATATAGTAGTGTGTATATGTTAATTCCAAACTCCTAATTTATCCCTCCCCAGACTTTTATTCCTTCTTCTTCTTTTTTTTTTTTTTTTTTGGCCGCAATCTCTAGGCTTCATGAAGCGTGTTTTGTCTGTTCTGTTCACTGCTATATTATAGAGCTCATCAAATGAATGGGCAAAAGAAAGCTCAGCTCATCATTACTCCCAGAATTCCATGGGGCCCTTAGTAAATGAATACTGATAACTGTGATCACAGTTCTTCCCCTTCCAATTTAGGGAACCTCCCAGAGATTTGGCACACTCGTAGGTATTTGGACCCTCGGGGTCAAACTTTTTTTTTTTTTTTGCGGTACGTGGGCCTCTCACTGTGGTGGCCTCTCCCGTTGCGGAACACAGGCTCCAGACGCACAGGCTCAGCAGCCATGGCTCACGGGCCCAGCCGCTCCGCGAAATGTGGGGTCTTCCCGGACCAGGACAGGAACCCGTGTGCCCTGCATCGGCAGGCGGACTCTCAACCACTGTGCCACCAGGGAAGCCCAGGGGTCAAGACTCTTGATGAATTATCTTAATATATCAGAGCCAGTAATGTCAATGGAGACTTTCTACTCTACCCCACCCTGCCCTAGGGAGTCTGTTCAGCAGAAACATGGATATTCCTTTAAATCACAGGATACTGTGTACTTTAGAAAAGCAGTGGTCCAGGTGTTTGGCCCACTGTTCTTTGGTCAAAGCTTCCTCACCCCATTCAGCTCCCTTTCCAAGTGTTTTTGAAGGCTTCCTTTGCACAGTTTGAGTGCAAATAGTGATTCTAATTGTCTTCCTCGGAGTTTCCGGGAGCACTATGGATAGTGGATTTTTGTTAGTTTCCAAAGCTGTAATATAACTTCTGTGAACTCTGGTTGGATGAATCATACCTGTTTATTTATTCCACAAGTGTTCACTGGACATGGTGTGTATGCCAGGTGTTCTAATGACTGGGATACAGCGGTGAACCCTCAAGGGGCTGCTTGTCTAATAGGAAGAGATAGACGGTAGACAGTAGAAAAATGAACAGATACATGTACAACATCCTAGGTGGTGATGAATGCTAGAATCATTATAAAGATTAAGGGTGAGAAAGTGGAGAGGAGTGTTGTTCTTGTGAATTTTTTTTCATATTATATTATGTAGACTTTTCAGAGAGCAGATGCCTGAAGGAAATGAGCCACAGAGATGTACAGGGGAAGAACAGTCCAGTGAGGGTGATGTAAAAGCCAAGGGGTTCAAGGGGCAGCAAGGAATTCAGTGTGGCCAGAGCTGGGGTGCAGGAGGGCTGGGCAAGGGGCTTAGGAAAGGGGTTCTGTGCAATGTCATGGAGGTAAGGATGGGATTTTTCTTTAATGGAAATGGGAAGTCATGGAGGGTACTGAACCAGAGGAGTGATGTGATTGGATTTCTGTTTTAAAAGAATAAGCCTTGGAGAGTGGGTGTCAAGAATACAGACAGACATAGAACCAACTCTTCACCATCCCACCCCTCCTTTTTTTGTCCTGGAATAAGAAACTAAGATCCAATTTGCTTGTTATCCCCTCAGATACTTTTTAGGCATCAGTCTACAACATAGAAGAATGTCCATTTTGTTATTTGGATCGATCTGTGTGCTTTGGGGATAGCTCATGTGTTACCACCCACTCTGGTGACAATCCTGTGTTTTCTACATCGATTAAATCTCTACAGGTCCATCTGCTACCAAAAAAGTGGGAGGAGCAGACAGACCACTTATAAAGCTCTCCCAGTCATTCAGGGGAGAAGTGATTATTTTGAAGATAGAACATGGCTTGCTTGTTGATCTGATAAAGGGTATAAGAAGAAGAGGGGCGTCCAGGATGAGTCCATGTGTAGGCTGGAATTAGGGATTATCTTAGTCTGTTGGGGCAACTATCATAGAACACCATAGACTGGGCAGCTTGTAAACCACAGGAATTTTTCTCTTCTAGTTCTAGAGTCTGGAAGTCCAAGATCAAGGTGTTGGCAGATTTGGTGTCTGGTGAGGTCCTGCTTTCTAGTTGGTAGACAGTTGTCTTTGCACTGAGTCCTCACATGGTGGAAGTAGATTGGGAGCTCCCCAGGGCCTCTTCTATAAGAGTGCTAATCCCAGTCATGGAGATTCCAACTCTCATGACCCAATCACCTCCCCAAGGCTCTGCCTCCACCTGCTATCTCATTGGTGATTCGGTTTCAACATATGAATTTGTGGGGGTGGGTGGGGGAAACAAAAACATCCAGGCTATAGCAGCAGTTTAAAAGAAAAGATAAGCCATCTACTGAGATGGGGAAGCCTTCAGGGGGACAGGTTTCAGGAGAATTAACTAAGTTTTAGGTTTCGACATAAGTATTCTTGGACTTGAAAAAGTAGAGCCCCTGCCTGGGCTCCATGCCTCCATTAGCATAACTTTTACAAAACTGTCTGAAGTCCCACTCCACTGCTTTAGTTTTTCACAGTTTATTTCATATTTTGAATGTCCCGAATAGTATGGTTTCTGAAAATTCTGACAGATTTTGAGGTCAAGAATCTTTTCCATTCCATTAGCTTTAGTGACATTTAGAGTAATCAGTGTCCTCCAAGAATAATGACAAAATGAGTAATTGAGTTACTTTAAGGCATTGCGAAGTCTCTTTTGCACAAGGGTGTGGGTCCACTTAAACCGTGGGCTGTGGTATGAATGTCTAACCATCCATTTGCCAGCTTTGATTGCACAAAAAGATCTACATTAAAAAAATTGTAGATCTCCTATACCCCCAAACTACTCTTTGAAATTGAAATGAAGCTCCCTGGGGTGAAAGAAAAAGTTAAAATCTAGCTTGTGAAGAGGATAGAGGGCTTTTAGGGTACTCTTGCCTCTGAGCATATGATGCCAATCAGAATTATTCATGCATTTAATTTGCCTTTTAAATTCGTATTTTTTCCGTAAAAACATTTCCAACAAGTAAATAGCTGTGACCGCCATGCTCGTTTATGGCATCATGCTGCCAGGTTTTGAATATGAGCACTTATTTACCCTCATGATGAAATGAGTGCCCCTCTGTTGCCTCTTAAAGGTTCAAACTGAGGTTGACATTGCCAAGTGGAACAGGATGGGTGGAGCTGGTGGTGTCAGCACTGGAGGTGGAGAAAATTGTTGGCGGGCTCCAGAATGGGATGATGTCTCCAAAGTGTTTGGGAGCTCCTTGCTGAAAAGACCTTGAGTAATTTCCATGTATTTTACGGGTTGTATAAGGTAATCTGCTCTGCTATCAACCATGAATCTTTTAATTGCACATTTTAAGCAAAGTAGGTCCATTTAAAAATGATAAATGGAATAATTTTAAGCTATCCTACCTTTCAAAATATTAGAAATACTTTCTGTGTCTTCAAATTAGCCTTAAGAAAGGCAAAAGATAAACATGGATCAGGTGTTAACCCCTCACCAAGCACTGTGGGAAATGCTTTATATTCACACCCTCATTTAATTTTCACAGAACAAAGGGCCAAGTGCCATTTGGCTCAGAGAAGAGTCAACTTCCCACTTTAAACAGAGGAGAATGAGGACAAGTAATTCAGTGATTTTCTTAGGTCTGAGCACCGGGACAATGTGGAGCCAGGTGATTTTTCTCCAGGATTTTTTTTGCCACTACTCCGGCTGGCTTACTACACCTTCATTTTTAAGGGACTTCTGAGATTTGCTTCAGTAGTGGTGTTAGAAACAAAGCTACTAGAGTAACTAAGGCTTTATTTTAGGAATGTCTTCACTAGAATAACACTTTTTAAATTTGATCTCCATCCCAAAATGGGCTTTCTTTTCTTTGACCAAGTTCTAGCATAGGGTCTTGCATATGTTAAGTGTCCAATCAAAATTAAGTGAGTGAATCAATGAACAAAAATTGATTGCTTGTATCTCTGATGAGTCTAATGGCTATTATAGGTACAGCACTAAGCTTGGCTTTGCCACAACTCTTTATAGCTATTATGATCTCCATTTCATAGAGGAGTGAAGGAAGTACATAGTGGTGAGAAGAACATTTCCATCACACCAGGGATGGCAAATAGATTTTTGTCTTGGGTGCTGGGTTCAATCATTGATAATACTGGATGTCTGGAGCTAGATAGTGGTCCCTACCTGGACAGCAGTATCTAACTGATGGTATGTACCTGGATCGGAGATACTGCAGGAGAGGGCTATACTGCGAAGCCAGGAGCCCATACCGGGACCCATTGTGAGAAACTGCCATGTTTGATTTACTCTTTTCCACTCTGAGTCTGAAATGGAGGAGTGGTCATATTCACGCCTGACATTTTTGGCTAATACAATGTCCTTTGGAGGTGGCTTTTCTATGGTATTCATCAGGCTGTTTGATGCTTTGAGTTCTGTATTGAGTACTGCAGTCATTTTTATTTTGTTTTGTTTGTTTTTGGATGCCTGCAGTAAAAACCAACGCCAAAGACCCCTGAATTACTTTTACAATTTTTTTTTTTCTTTGCGGTACGTGGGCCTCTCACTGTTGCGGCCTCTCCCGTTGCAGAGCACAGGATCCGGACGTGCAGGCTCAGCAGCCATGGCTCACGGGCCCAGCCGCTCTGCAGCATGTGGTATCCTCCCGGACCAGGGCACAAACCCGCGTCCCCTGCATCGGCAGGTGGACCCTCAACCACTGCACCACCAGGGAAGCCCACTTTTACAATTTCTTAATGCACACTGAGTAGCCTTTCATAGTGTTAGAATTTTGATTAACTCTTCATTGATGTAGTGGAACGTTGTGACGTACTTCAGAATGTCCAGATAGTTTAGACCCCTTGAAATATGCCACATGGTAGGAGAGTTATTATAGCCCTGGGAAAATTCTATAAACGTCTAATGTGGTTTGTCCCAAACAAATGGGAATTATTTATGGTCTCCTTTCCATCAGTTATAGAAAACAATGTGCTATCCCGAACAGTGGCTACATACATGTACCTGAGGCAGTGTTAATTTGTTTTTGCAAAGATACCACTACTGGCACCGAAGCTACAATTGGGGTTGAGTTTGGTAGTCCACTGTACTGGTGATTAAAGGGGGTTTATCAGAGAGCAGGAAAGTGGTTGCTAGGGGCTAGAGGGTGGGAGAAATAAGGAGAGGTTGGTAAAGCATAGAAACTTTCAGTTCTAAGATGAATACTGTCTGAAAATCTAATGTGTAATGTATAACATGGTGACTGTAGTTGGTAACACTGTGTTATGTAATGGAAATTTGATAAGAGGGTAGAACTTAAATATTCTTACCAAAAAAAGTGAGTAAATATGTGAGGTGATGGATGTTAACTTTATGGAGGAAATCCTTTCACAACGTATAAGTATAGCAAGTCATCACAATATGTACTTTAAGTGTCTTAAAATTTTGGCAATTAAACCTCAAAAAAGCTGGAAAAATAAATGGATTTATGATGGGGTCATCACTTCTACATCCTTTTCTTTAGATACTTGAGGATGGCAATAATCTCTGCCATTTCTCCAAGATCTCCAAAAATGCTTTTTGTTTTCTTTTTTCCCTTTATTTTTCTTTTTTCTTTTCTTTTCTTTCCTTTCCTTTTTTCTTTTTCTTTTCTTCTCTTTTCTCCCCTTCCCCCCATCCCCTTTTCCTTCCTCCCTTCCTCCCTCCTTTCCATCCTGTCTTGGCTGAATGGGTGGAATGAACATTTTCAGAGGCTTCCACTTGCCCTTATGATAATGACAAAGACAACTCCCGTGATATGTCTTATAAGGTCAAGGAATGAATGTATGGTTCAGGATGTTCCAACTATCAAATACGTCTATTCTAACTATACTTTCAGGGACTGGAAATGACCATGGGGACATAAGGGTCCAGGACTCCATATATGATGTGATCCCTCTACTCACCATTCTAACAAGGGAGCATAATGACACTTTGGGTCCCGATTATCAATGTTAACTTGGGCCCTGTGTCCAGGAGACTGTAATGTTTGGTATCCCCTTTGCATAGTGTGCATTTACTCAAGTAAGTGGCTGTAGGTACCTTTGGGAAGCATTAGATGGATTACTGTAAATAGTTGCTGTAGCAGTACAGGATCTGGGAATCTGGTTTTTTCTTCAGGCAGTTGGGTTTTGGTCTGAAAATTGGCTCAGATATGGAAACCAGACAAGGGAATTTTTACGGAGGCAGCTAACCTCAGCTAACTGCTCAACTACATCCTGGTTTATTTCACTTGTATAGATCAGCGTGCCTGGATCTGAAGACATTTCAGGCAGGATACTTCTGTTCCGGAGGCCAGTCTTGTGCACTGTAACGGTTCTAGCGGTATTCCCTGATCACTACCAGCTAGTTGACAGCAGTGCCCAGTGATTGTGACAATCAAACCTGTCTCCAGATGTTGCCATATGTCCCCTGTGAGGCAAAAGTACCCCCAGTAGTGTGTCTTCTAATAATCTTTAAACATTGCTGTAGGTTTCCGGGGAATGTTCTTGTCAAAACTACTTCATGGATGAGAAGCAACTGAAAATAACCAGCAAGGTAGCTCCCAAATCCCATTTTAGAGACTGCTTCCTCAGTTCACTTCTGGCACCAATTTCCTTAGGTCTAGTTCCCAGAAAACAGTCTCAGATAAAGATTTGAGTTCAGGAAGTTGTTGCCCTTGATTCGGTACCTGTGGGGAAGTAAGAGCAGTAGGACCAGCAGAGGGAGGCCTGAGTCCATCCCGCAGGCCTCTCCTAAGGTGAGTTGTACTCCCTCAGGCAAAGGAGCTGGGCTATTATGACCCTGCATCAACCACTCAGTGGATGATCATAGGGAGGGGACATGACTTGGGGTAAGGTGGATTTCTTTAGTTGAGGGCAATTCCTGACACAGGGCTCAGTGAAATGGCATCGGCTGCCAAACCTCTAGCTTCTGGGAATGTCTCAGTCCTGAAAGGGGTATCTGAGCAGAACATCCATTAATAATAGAAATAAAAAATTTCCAAAGATACAGATTTTACCTAACTTCACTAGCATATGGTAGTATCTCATCCACCTCTTATTCTGCCACCTTTAGCACACAACAGTTCATCAAATATCAAAAACTGTTTACACATCATGAGGTGTAAGACAACACACTTTATTATTTAGATCATCTGTTTTGGTGCTAGTGTATATAACCATGCAAATACTCATGCATTCCAATTGATTTTTACCAATCAGAAAATACATATTACGTAAAGGAGTGTTTTGATGGAGGGGCTTCATTAAGATCTGAAAAATTTTATTCAGAGTCTGAGTGGATTCTGTGGTTGGCTGAATAGGGTTATTGAAATTAATGCAAAGCATTATAAAGCTGAAAACTCATGGTATATCTATGATATGATTGCCCATTTTGTTATTGTTATACAACCAACATGGCATAATAAAAAAAAGTCATGTAAAGCAATATAATGGCTTGTTGTTAATAATAACAACCCAAATTTAAATAACTATTTAGGACAATGAATTGTGTCTTCCTAACCAAATAATAAGCCAAGCTTCCCCAGCAGAAGCGTTGCTGTACCACTTGGGAGTATAAACTCTAAAACTCTGACAAAATTATATATCCCAGTAGTTTTTTTTTTTTTAACTTTGTGATTATAAGGTCATGCTGCTTGTATAACTAGCTTAATATAGTTAGTAGCATTTTTATTTTAAACCACTCTTTTCAGAAATTTATTCTAAAAATATTTCCATGATGAAACTTGGTATCTTATATGACATACTGCATTTTATCCTCGGAGATTCAGCCTTTCCAAAAATATCCATATATTTTCAATCAATTTTACTGCTTCTGTGTTTGCAAAAAGCAAAGCAATCTTAGTGGTTTCATAAAAATTTTATTAGTGAAGACCTTGAGGAAAAGGAAACTTTTCATACTTAAAGTATTTCAAGTCAAACATTTTCTGCTGATTTTCTAATTAACACTTTTATTACTATCCTAAACTTCAATTAAGTAATACTGATAATAGTCATGAAAAATCTATTTTTTTTCCATAGTTTATTTTTTTCTATTCTTAAGTTGCCTTCAATGCAGGAATAAATAATGGTATTTCTTGAAAGTAAATAATGTCAATAAAAGTCACCATTTAAAGAAATATAACTAGGTATGCGGGGGTCTTGTGCTCTATCAATACATGGAAGTTATTCTCTTTTGAACTTTCAAGTTTATGTTAATGCTTCTATAGGATGGTTTATTGAATTCTCTCATTAAAAATTGCTATTCTTGATTTCTTCAATTTGTTTCTTCTTACATGTGTTTCATCTTACTTTTGTTTCTCTTATTCTATTACTATCTACATTTCGTAAACTGTTTACAAAATCTATTTTAATATTCTCTATTTTCCGCTCTCATACACTATCTTATTTAAAATTCAGGGTTTTTTTGTATTAAAACAATAATTAATGGATGATTATTAAATACATATGTATACATTTATTTCTCAAGACACATTTAAAAATGGAATTTATTTAATTAGGAAGTGAATTATGTGGCACAGATGTTAACAGCCTTATTTTTTATTTTAATAAATAATTTTGGATGATTTTATATTGCCATCATTCTACTACATTTCAATCTGCCATATATGACAGAAGCCCCTTATATAATATTCTTATGCTTTATTGTGACTCCTCTTGATTTATTTAAGTGTTCATAAAAATTTATATATTTCCAGAGGGACTTCATATTTAATCATGTTATATATCTACACTAACACTCAGTACTAATTTTCCATCTGGTGCCAAGAACAAATATTAGTACACATACACACAGAGGATTGTTCACATTTTAGAACTTGCTTTTAATCTCTGTTAAAACATTGACCAAATGCATTTGGGAATGAAGTAGTGCACATTTTCTTTCTGGCTGTCCAATAATTGCTAAAAGGTAAGTGGATACCTTCCTTTACCTTTTGATTCAGGAAAATAAGGTGTGTTGTTCATGGAGTTTGACTTAGTCGTCTATTATAAATTAATTTTCACTTGGCTACAAATAAATTCTTCTTAAACTGTCAGAGATCGCCTTTGAATTGACCTTGGGGCACAGCTATTCTGAAAGAAAGGTTTCAGATATCAGCTTTGTTGATTCAGCCCTTCATCCCAGAAAAGCACCCAGGGAGAGAACCATCTTTAGACTGCTCCAGAGAACCAAGGTTCCTATGATAATGCTTTATGTGTTTCTGACTGTGTTTCATTAAAAGATAAATTAATATTTAAGAAATAACAAATAGCACAATGTGGACGGTTTACCATTACTGCAAGATACACTATGTGCATATGTCAGATGAGATGGCAAAATGAGATTCTTTTGGAAAAGTGGAAATGTAATGCCCCCTAAAAAGTCAAATTTAATTTCAAAAGAAAAGCATGCAGTTTTCTGATTCAGACATTTCATCTGTGTAGTGGGAGCATTTGATTTGGTCACTGTAACAGTTCTCCAGGTGAATACTGGCTATGAAACAGGGTATTTCAATATCCATAAAGACTTTTTTTACACATAGAATTACTCCTCAAGAAATGAAGTGAGTAGAACATATAAAATTCTGTTTAGAAATTTCTACTGTGGATGTTATCATTTTCCTAGGGAAAAAGAAATCATGCTTGTAGAGTGAATAATGAGGAATCATATCTGTCACCACCTGGAGGGCTGATTGTATATATAGAAACCACCCATTATGGGAAACTATGCACATACACACATATATATGTGTATATGTATTATATAATAACACACACACACACACACACACACTAAAGATTTCAGAGAAATTCCCATCAAAATATGCCTTCCATTTAATTTTATGTAAGATTGAAAAATGTGAGTTAAAGCAGCCCATTTATGTTCTGCATGAAAGAATGGTTCATTATTACTTTTTCAACCAAAGCTTTTTCAATAGTTGGTGATGTATTTAACCTCATCCTAAAGAAAACTAGAATAGGAGCCAGGGACCATAGTTAGGTAACCTTAGAAAGTCATTTAATCTCTCTTTCAGTCTGCCTACCCCACAGAGTAGCTCCACAGATGAAATGTAGATAGAAAAGTGCTTTGGAATAATAAAGCAACATATAAATGCAAGATAGTATTGCTTTGGTTGTTGCCCTGTGAAAGTGAACCATTAGAAATCTGATGCCAGATGTGGGCATACATTCAGCCATGTAACTTGGCTTTTTGAAACCCTCATTCTGGATAATACATCTTTTGTTGTTCACTAGTATCATACACTACTCCACATTAAACAGGATACAGTGAACTCAGTAACAGGGCTTTTATTGCCATAAAAATAAATTTAGACCAAAGACCTGTTTAAGGATGATGGTGCTTACTTCTTCAAACTAGAATGCAATTCCTTGGAACTTATAAGTCATTCATCAACTCTTATATATGCAATGTATAAGAACAGTGCCACATCCCCAATGACCCCCGTCCCAGAAGGTAACACACAGATCACTGTGTCACTAAAATGTAATCTTGTTATGGGCAGAGATTTTTTGTGTGGTTGGATCATTTCCATATATCCAATAACTATAATAGTGGTGGCTAATAAGTGTAGTATTCAATATAAATGAAAGGTTAACCTTGCTTTTCTAAATTTTAGATGTGAATTTGTTCATTCATTCATTCATTCATTCATTCAACAAACAGTGTTAATTAAGCACTTAGTATATGTCCATCCTGAAAGTTTAAAATGAAAAATGGCAAACAGGCAGGCAAAGAAGTAATTACAGATCTATTTTAACATAAGTCTCTACAAAGTGTTATTGGGTCATAGAAATGAAACTATGGTTGACTCTTGAAAAACAGGGTCTGAACTGTGGGGTTCTACTTATATGTGGGCTTTTTTCAATAGTAAATTCTGCAGTGCTACCTGATGGGACGTGCCGTTGGTTGAATCTGCAGGTGTGGAACCACTTGTAGGGAGGAACTGTGGAAGGGAAGGAGTTGGGTATACATGGAAGGCTGACTGTAAGTTACACACAGATTTTCGACTGCACAGAGGCCTGGAACCCTTAACCCCTGTGTTGTTCAAGGGTCAACTGTACTTAATTCTATATGGGGAGGTCAGAAAAGTCTTGAGTAGATGACAGATTGAATCTTGGTTAATGAGTAAGCATTTTGATTGAGGACGGTAATTAATGTAATCATAGTGTTGAGAAATGATTCTTCATGGGTGTCTCACATTTTTGCATATTCTACTAGTTCCTTTGGAAATATCTTTCCAAGGTGTTTGTGTAGCAGATGGCCTTGGGTGATAGTAGTGTGTCCTTTGGAAGCAAAGGGCAGATGTGCTTGTTACCCCTTATGAAATGTTCAGGTTCCCCAAACACCGTCCCTGCAATGCTTAGGGAACTGGTACAAGAACTGTTGGTGCTCTGGCTACTGCTATTAAGGCGAGTTGTAAAGCCTCTTGTCTCTGATTCAAGAGTCGCATATCTTCTGCCAGCATCCAGAACACTGTGGCAGGGTTACTTATTACTTAGTATGTAGGGTAAAATCTCAGCCCTTCACAGGTTTGACAGTTTTGTTGATGAAGATGGAATGCTGAGAGAGACACTTCCTGGAAAAGGAAGAATGAGGACTTTTCAGGTGGTTAAAGGGATTTGAGGGAAGTCCATGGGTATTGGTAACAAACATGCTGCCCAGATTTTAGTCAACTGAGCAACAAATGGTCCTCTGCTTTACTGTCTATTAAAGATGAGGAATTGGGAAAGATGGTTCCCTGATTTCAGGGAAGTAGGTTCAAAGACTGAGTGGTGCCCTTGTTGTGCTAACTCTTCTCAGAGATGGGGAACTTCCTTGGAGATCTGCTGGTCAGCCTCAGGTCCATCCATTGTGAAAAGTAGCACTAAGATGAGTCCTGGGTGGGCTGAAGGTTCTTTTCTCTCTGTCCATCAATAATTACTGGGAGTTGGGCTTCCCTGGTGGCGCAGTGGTTGAGAGTCTGCCTGCCGATGCAGGGGAAACAGGTTTGTGCCCCGGTCTGGGAAGATCCCACATGCCACGGAGCGGCTATGCCCGTGAGCCATGGCCGCTGAGCCTGCGTGTCTGGAGCCTGTGCTCCACAATGGGAGAGACCACAACAGTGAGAGGCCCGTGTACTGGAAAAAAAAAAATTACTGGGAGTGTAGAAGGAAGAAATTTGGCCAGCATTATTGGAAGAAGCTAGGTGAATCATAAGAGCTTTGATTGGTTGAGTTGGGAGGTGATGGGATGGGATAATTAATGCTTGCTAATAAGGAATAACAGTAGCTGGACCTTCTTAGCCCATCCAGCAGTCTGTCCTCCATAACTTAATACAACTAGAGATGGCAGCAAAAGGTCTGTCATGAGTCTTGGCTACTATACAGAAACTTTGGGGAGATTTCACTGGGATGGACAAACTCCTATGTAAGGAACCATAGGTGAGTCATTGACTAGTATGTGGGGTACTCCTGCCCCAGGTTATGTATAAGGTGCTGAAAAGCAACCCACTAGAGAATGAGAAAGGACCCAAAGAATTGTAGATGAATTTCAGAGTCAACCTTGCTACCTTGCAAGACTCCCTTAGTCCTTGTATTGTAACTGGATGAAGACTTTAAGAGATGGTATCTTGACAATGGAGCATGTACAAGTTTAGCACTTGACAGCCAGAGGGGGAAAATAAAAAACAGTGATCCTGCTGGAAACCAACACAGCTATGGACACTAAGGCCAGGGGTTCCCAAGGTTAAAATAGATGGCGTCAGGATTTTTGCTGCCTGATACAGGGCTTTGTGTGGACCAAAGACATTATAAGTTAATTGGATTGAGCCAGTGGGCAGCTGTTGTGCTGATTGCTCTCTTCTGCATCCCCTCATCTTTCCCAACCTTCCTCCTTCAGCTGTTTAAGGAAAAAAAATGATTACTCGTGCATGGAGATCATCCATCTGAGTGTGCCGGGGAGTGGTGGGGAGAGCAAGGACTCTAACCTTCCTGGTTCTGTCTGATAAAGGCATCCAAGTCACCATCCTATCAGTCCCATGGGGGTGGGAGTCCTGATTCAATTGATGGGGTTGGACAGTGTTCTCAGTGGGAAAGGAGACCTGACGTAGCCTTGTGGGTGGGGCCTTCATGACAAATACACTCTCCTGTTGTTGCTTGCATGTCTGAATATATAGTAAAAACTGATGTGTGCTGTGATTGTAATTCTCTGTCCCATAAGTGCCAGAGGGTATCATCTCAATGGGAAGAGCTGCATGTAGTGAAGTGAACATAACTCTGGGGGTCTCGAAATCCTCCTGACCTCTTTGATCTCTAAGTCTCTGTGACTGGTGATTTTGCAAATTTGAGCTTCTGTCAAAGTCAGGCAGCCTCTACCTGGTGGCACTTTGGGGGGTTGTGGATCCCTTACTGCCATGACACAGCCATCCAAGTCTCTTTTAAAAATCAGCTGTTGGCTTGCCTTGGAGCTCTTTTTGAAACTGGACACCTGAGTTAGGGAGGCTGTTGTGACTCTCTGGCCCCTATTTCCATTTTGGGGGTTCAGCTTGGAGTCAATGACTAATGAGGTTGGACATTTTCAACAGGTCACACTAATCAAATGGAAATTGTATATTCGAGAAAGTGGTTGGCGTGTCCCCAGTGCAATCTCAGCTTTACCCACAAAAAGTAACCCTTGCCCTCTGTTGCCTGTTCCACTGCCTGGAACAAAGCTACCGGCTCAGTGGGGGCCCTTCTCTTCACGGTGCTTTTCTTAGCCTGGTTGGATGATGTTTTGGCCGAACTGAAATCTGATGATGACCACTGGGCTCCTGCAGTTGTAAAACCTCTCCAGCTGCCATGCAGAACTGAAAGGGGATGTGATTGCTCTACTTGTCCAACAGAACTTGAGGCCATTGCCATGTTTTTATTGACTCTTGGGTCGGGGTCATTGGCCTAGCTTATTTGTCTGCCATTTGGGAAACTGTAGACTAAGATATTAAAGACACCTTTTGGGGGAGGCTATGAATTATGGCAATAAATTATGGCTGCTGGTGGATCATCTGAAGCCCATACTCTGATGAGGCACACTGGAATCACGCTGTGGATCAAGCTTCCATCACCTATATTGTCACTGTTGCTGCCTGGATAAATCATAACATTGAACATGGTAACACATCCACCATCATAAAATAGGCACAAAGTAAACAACGCTGAGCTTCTGATACAGAGGCAACTACAGTATAGGATTCGTTCTGCTGGTTGGATCCAGGACCCTGTGGAGGAGTGGCATGGCAGAAGTCAATATTGCAGGTTGGCCTTCTCCTGCTCCTTGAAGATCTGTTGAGAGTAGCCTTAATTAAATGTTTTCTGAGATAAAAATGAGCGGATTTGGTTCCAGCCTCTGTTCGTTAATCAGAGGGGCCAACAAAGTGGTTTACTGGTAGGAAAATTTGCCATAACCCAGGATGGTGTAAAAATGAACAGTGGATATTATTGGGAAATAATTCTCCATGAGTTTATTGAATTTCTGTATTTCTTGCAAGCAGAGGCATAATTACCTTTGTTCCAGACAATCTTTTCAAGGATTTTTTTAATGCAAAATAGTTTTGAATGATAGAACTAGTGTCTCCTTCTGGAGCCAAGGGGAACTGTCTTTCTCTCAGCTCAAAGGCAGGCATATTCATGGTCAAGCATGATAAACACAGTGTCTACCTCTGTCACCAAGGAACGATATGCGTACTGCCCATTAGCAAAGGTTCAAGGTCCCTGTGCTTGGGGTTCCTTTCCTATAATGCAACCCATTGTCTGGGCAAGCATTGTATGGTCCTCTTTTTTTTCCTGGGAGTTGGGGCTTGGGGAACCAGCACAAATCCTGATTTTCTAGCTACTGCTGTTGCTGTGAGTGATAAGCCTTTTTTCCCTTCTCTGACCAATGAGTCTGTGTCTTCCACCAGCATCCATGGCAGGCTCACTTGTTAGCTTGAAAGTAGGGTAAAACTTCAGACCCTTCATCATTTTTCACAATTAGGAGCTATAAAAGATATACCTATACCCTCAATGGTGTAAAAGAGTTGACATTTATTTTCATCTCTATGAGGGACAAAATAATTGTTTCTTATAGGCATGAAATTCTTATTAAAGCAGTGATTCTGGTGTAGGTTCCTTCAATTTTTTTGTCTTTATCACCTTCCAAGTCTGCCATACGCATCTGCATCAAGCTGGTTAGATGGGAAAGAGCATGGAAGCATGTGCATGGGATATTTTCATGGGCCAAGACTAAAAGCAGTACATAGTATTCACGTTCATGTTCCATCAACTGGAACTTGTTCAAACGTAACTCTTAGGGGAGAAATGAGGTCAGGTCCTGTGTCTGCGAAGAAGAGAAAAGGTTTTGGTGGAAAGTTTTCCCCACAGATAGAAGCTATTTCCAACCAATAGTAACTTCATGTCTACAGTCGTGAAAGTGGGCAGGACATGACTTTAGCATGACTAAAATCACAGGATGCATGATGTAGAGTGCAGTAGAAGGTGAGAGGCTAGTCATGAATCATCTTTTACCTTAGGTTGATAGATCTCTCCAAAGGTGACTGGTAGATTCTGAAGCATTTTAATCATGGAAAAACAAAATTAAGGAGAATACTTAGGAAGCTACAGCAATAGACTAAGTAGAAAAGGATGACAATTTAAATAAAGCTAGTGACAAAAGAGATTCACTAATACAATCAACAAACAATTATTAAGTGCAAGCTAAGTGTTGGGTGTTGGGTATATGCCAAAATAGAACCAGTAATAAAGATACCAATTAGGTACCAATTAGATATAAGTGGTAAGAGAGATGGAATCGGATATTAGGTGGTGGGAGAATATCTGAGGAGAGGAATGAGGCAAGGAAATCATGAGATCAGTTTTGCATCACTGAATTCTATGTGCTTATACAACATTTAAGTGGATTTGCTCAGTAGGCATTGCATTATTTATGTAAAGCTGAAGTTGCTTAGAAACGTCAATACAGAGATAGTAATGCCCAGAATGACACTGAAAATACCAAGATAGGGCTCTCACATCACACATACTCAACAAATATGTATTGACTTTATTTATATATTTTTATATGCTGTTTAAAGGGAAACTTGTTACTCTTTGAACTTACTGAACACATTATAACTTTCTTCTGATTTCTTGGGTATTCAGATAGAGGGAATACAGACCCATGACTAGAAGACAAAATGGGAGTGTTAGGTTCAAGAAGAAATGTAAAATAATATCAAGTAAGCACATATTCTGCTTTGACTTAAATGACTATAATTAGTGGGAGATTACACTTTAATTTCTTCAGATTGTTACTTCTGCCAGCTATACCAGCTATACCCTTGGGAAGGGCCCAAGCTCTTTAATTGTACTCAGCATATTGTTATTACCTTAAAAAACACTATGTTCCTTTTTTGGGGTTAATCACTGCTCTTTAATAAAGTAGTATTCTTCATCTATGTATACTCCAAGCTAATTGCTGTTGAAAATAAGTTTCAGAAAACAAGCAGTGATAATGGGACCACATGGCTTAAGATTGCCTAGTTTTGTTTTTGTTTTTTCATCCCTGAAGTTTTAGGACTGGAGGTAATAAGAAAGAGGAGTGAGCTTCTCTTTTTTACTCTGCCTTCCCATGCCATCCCTCTACTTTATTGCCTGGTTGAAATGATGGCCACCCTGTAAATAAGGCATGATTTCATGATTGTCATCCAAAACTGAGCCTAAAGCTGAGGAACTCCATGTGTCCTCGCTCAAACCTCCACCTTCCCAACTGCATGCATCACAGCCTGCTCAGGGTATGCAGAGATGAGAATTCTTTTCCTTCTCAGTTAATTTTTGCTTATTGAATTGCCTGGTTTCATGGAAATTGTGGAGGGTGGTATGTAAACATTGTAACAGGGACCATCTGGGTTCCTTTGCTGAGTCAGCACAGAATGCTAATAAAACCAGGTAACAGCTATGGACCCAAGAATGGGCAGGGAGCATTGTGCTGTGTGATAGAAACAAACTGGGTCATGCATCCGAAATAGCCACCTTATCGGTGTGTGCCTGTGATTGTTACAAGGACAGGGTGAGACAATGCAAATTGGTCAGCCCAGAGTCATCATCTTTTATGAAAGGCAAGACAAAAAAATAACTTTGAAGTACAGGTCATGCTGATCTGGGTCAGTTCCATCAGCTATCCATTAGAAGACCTTGATGATTGATTACCCACACTTAACTGGATTCAGAGATACCAGGAGGTTATGTTTGTCCAGTCTGGAAAGATGTAGCCTACTGCCGATTTTAACTGCAATATGAAGTTGAGAAAGTCAGTTTCAATTTTTCCTGTTTCAAACTAGTGTCCTTCTAAACATGACGTGACCATAATACTTAGTTTAGGAACAGAGGGGAATATCAAGGATTAGGTCCTCCTGGGGGGAGTTTGTCCTTTAGGAAGCTGTGTTTAGGTGCTGGTTGTGCTGTGTGACACAGACAAGAAATAAACAACACATCTTATTCTCTGACACAGGCAAGAAAACTGAATTCACACTTGGCAAGTTCAGGGTATGGCATCTGGATGACTGTGCCTGGTAGAAGTCTGTTAATACAAAGATCTAATTTTTTAATGAACTCTAACAATGGTACATTTATCATCACGCATAGAATTACTCAGCAGATTGTCTCTTTAGATCCTGAGTAAGTCACCTTCTCCGCAGTTTTATCTTTGAAATTCATCTTTTAGATTTTAATCATAATTAGACTGAATATCACTGGCTTGTAAAAAAAAATGACCTCATGTTGCTAATAACATAAACTTGGTATTTGGTTTATATCATTATATTAATTTCTTACCTTTCTTAACTTTCCAGGGTGAGAACATAATCCAACAAAGTGAAATTGTTTGACTTTTCAAATAAACAAGTTTGATGATCTGTTATCTCTTTTTCTTGCCTTGTATTTTTCATTTTAGGAATCATCCCAGCCATCTGGACTCCCTGAATATGTTAAAATAGTAGAAGTTGGACCTAGAGATGGATTGCAGAATGAAAAGGTAACTTGATATTAATTTTACACATTTATTTAAAAATGCTAAATCTAAATATTTATTGAGTCTAAAGACATATGGATTTCATATATTAGATGATTACATTTGTTATTAGTTGGTACTTGAATTTATAAATCTTAAATAGTATTTGCTCTCAGTTAGGAATTAATTTTCTATTTATGCTTCAATAAATAATTTAGGCAAATTGCTTATAATTCTTAATGTTTTCTTAGATTATAGTTCCTACGGATACAAAAATTGAATTTATCAATCAACTTTCCCAAACTGGCTTGCCTGTAATAGAAGTGACAAGCTTTGTGTCTTCCCGATGGATACCACAGGTATGCAAATCCATAATTCCTTAACTAGATTCTTAATTCAACATTGACAAGATTTAGTGAACAGTGTGATATACATTGTGATATTAACTTGATATATTTTGTAAGAGCATAGCAAATTAGTAATTATTAGCCCATGCATTAAGATACGATTAAAGGAAAACCTCTTTTATGAAATATATAAATTAAGTCCTAAAAAGTTATTTGGACTTAGTTGTTAAAAAGTTATTTGGAACTCCATCCTAAACCTGCAAGAGTGTATGATCTGATATAGTGAGTAGAGGCTAAGACTCTTAATAGCAGTTTAGGGTCCTGTCCTCCATTTACCATTTTACTGACTTTATGAGTGATCTGAGTATATCCAGGTGATTTATCTTTTTTGTCTGTTAGAAGGAAGTAATGCTGAGTGTTGCCTGATACCTTCCCCATTATAATCCTATTTTAAGACGTGAGAAATGTAGATATGCTCTCTTTTTTTTAATGCTTATATTTGCTAGAGGGTTATATCTATTCATATATATTGATGAAAGTATATGCATTCATCAAAGACAAGGCAAAGGTAGTCATCCAGAATCTTCTCTTGAAGAGGATAGAGCCTTATCCAGAGTTGTCTGGCATATAGCAGCAATCATTACTTCTGAGACTCGGCCCTGATCTTTGAAATGTGATTAATAATTAGCAAACAGTGACCCCCACCACCACTCCCTTCCCAATCCAATTCTCATTCCCTGGATCCCTGGATTCCTTGGACCCTGTTCTCATTCCTTGGATCTTTCAGTCTCTGCCCAGCACTTAATTTCACTGATTATTTCTTCATGTGATTCCCTTGGTTTCCTCTATAATCCTTCTTCACTTATCCCTCTCCATTGCTCTTTTTGTCACCCCTGATATCATTTCCCCCACCACCAAGTTTAAGTTTCCCTTGAGATTCTTTAGTAATCTTCTCTGCCTGTGCTTTCCTCTTTGCCAATCCTTCCAAAATCAAAAGTTGCTTCTGAGCGGATGACAATTCTATATTTCCAGTCCTGCCCTCTCTGATAAGTTTCAGCTGGACGTGCCATTAGCACCTGAAACTCAGCAGGTTCAAAGTCAGACCCATCATTGTTGATCCTACTTTATGCTCATAGCCTAACTGTTCCTTAGGGAATCTTGAATTTGAATTCTCAAAAGTCTTTTATATCTGGTCAGTTACTGACCAGTTACTGGTCAGTTACAAAAATCCTTCCTCCTCAGGAGAGCCTATATCTGAGTCTCTTCTTTTCAATTCCATGGATGTATTAGTAATCCATACCCTTATGGACTAATTATTGAGATAGTCCCTTCAATGATATTCCTAAGCACTGTTTCTCCCTTCCTTATGTATTTTGCCTATTGCTTCTAAGATAATCTCCCAGAAATACTAGCCTCCCCAAACTCACAACCTCAGTTCTTTTGAACCTTCCTTCTCCCTGTTGAAAAAGTCTGGAAACCTGGCTTGGGGTTCAAGGTCAATTTACCTGGCCCTACTTCCTTTTGCAGAAGCTCCTGGCAAGCCAAACTGCCTCTTGGTCCTACTTACATCCTGCCTCTGTAGCTATACAGCACTTTATCTATATTCATTTATGTACATCTCAGTTTCTACACTGCCCTGCAGTTATAGCAAGATGGTGTAAGAAGGCTTAAAACATTAAAGCCCCTTTAATTACAAGGTATTGGAAACAACAGAAACCACAAAAGGATTAATAGTATTAGTAATACATCACTTTTCACAGAGTCAGTATTCAAATATCAGGGTTAGTTTGCTTTCTCCTCAAAACAAACTGTCACTTTTCTTTTTCTTTTTTTTTTTCTTTGCGGTACGCGGGCCTCTCACCGCTGTGGCCTCTCCCGTTGCGGAGCACAGGCTCCAGACGCGCAGGCTCAGCGGCCATGGCTCACGGGCCCAGCCGCTCCGCGGCATGCGGAATCTTCCCGGACCGGGGCATGAACCCATGTCCCCTGCATCGGCAGGCGGACTCTCAACCACTGCGCCACCAGGGAAGCCCAAACTGTCATTTTTCTTCATCCCAGTTGCCACTGTATATAATCCTATATATTTTTTGTAAATGTTGTCTGATGATCTGCTTCCCAGACTCTGAGAGTTATGGAGGTAGTGACCGTGTCTCTCCTGTTCATCACTTGTATCCCCAGAGCTTGGTGCAGTAAGTAGGTGCTCAATAAATATTGTGAAATGAATAATGAATCCATCAGCCTGAAACCATAATAACATGGCTGAATTCTCTGGCATGGACAAGTGACTCTTACTTTTTGATCATGTATTTGGTCTTGTGTTACGAAGGCCACAAATGTTTTCCTTAGGAAGACACAAACGGTTTGATGAGACTAGACTTATTTCCTTGACTTGTCATTTTGTAAAATGTGAGCTATTATTATTTTACTAGCTGTCATGTGAGACCGTTTATCATCTTTAAGTCTTCATGACATTGCCTCTTTATTTGATTTAGCTAATGCTCTTTTCACGTATTTGATTATTGTTGGAGAGAAACTGGATACGCTGGTGTAATTTCAGAGTAAAGTTGAGGCAGGACAGGTAACATTAATGATGACCAACCAAAGTTATATTTCAGATTTTATATTTTCCTAGTCCTTTTCAAGATACTTTTATTTCCCAATGGTTTTGTGAACCTGCCTACAAAATACGCCTCTTGACAACAGTAATGCTCAGGAAATTCTCTTATTCCACAATACTGGAATTGTTTGATGGATTATTCTTCAGTCTGATCTAGGACACACCCCGGGACATTTCAAAGGACGAGACTAGAGCCCCTTGCAGAGAGCCACTCTTCTCCTTGAACAGCTACTTAAAAGAAAAAGGGACAAAACAAAGGGAAGGCCGTCCCTCTGTGAGCAGTAATAGGAAAATGTTTTCTGACCTCACAGGAAGTAGATACATATGATGGGACTATAAAATAACATGATTCATTGGCTTAACCTATTGAGATGTAATGAACTCGGCTTAAGCTCAAAGTATTATGGAATAACTGATGGAGTTCCCCACAAGCTCGTGAGGACAGCTGTGGCAGGGCAGAGGTACCTCTGTTCTGTGTTCTGTCTACACTCTGTCTGGAGTTGGAGTAAGTGACTTAACCTTCTTGAACCTTGGGTATCCCAGCAATGAAGCCTGCAGCCTGGGAGGGTTTAGGGCAATAAAGTTCATGAATGGGTCCCTGTCTGTGGATGCCCAGAGTCCAGGACATCTGGCTCCAATCAGGCTCATCAGTGTTATCTGAGCGTATGCCTGACCGACAGACAACTGACTGAATTATTCCGGGTTCCATGCAAGTCAGTTACCTTCTCTGGGATAAACAGCCTTTTTCTTAAAGATTGAAGTATGTGTTTAGTTTAAATATTGGCTTGGAAAAAAAAATATAGGTACTCATCCTTCAAATACTAAGGAATATGTTATATATTTCACTTTTAATACTCATCTGGTTACATGCATTCCAAGTCAAAAAAAAAGAAAAAGGAGTGTTTTAAATAAATCACATATCTGTAAAAGAGCAGTGTGCCTGGATCAAAGATAATATCAGATTGAACTTCCAAAGTTATAGTGGTCACATATTACATAGCATATCAAGGGTTTTTCAAAGAGCAGTCTTGAGAGCATCCCATGTTTTACAATTTGTTTTTCTATGGTGGTGTTTGGATTCTAGATTTCACTGAGCTTGCCTGAGTGAGCCTTTTCTATTGTTGTGGTTGGAGGTTATCTCATTATGTAACTGCTGATTTCGTTGTTCTGATGCTAATGAAAAAGGCCTTAAATCAACAGAACTAACTCATAATGGTAATTTGAACTTTTATATTATAACCTCTTATTTTTTTTTAAATTTATTTTTTATTGAAGTATTGCTGATTTAAAATGTTGTATTGTTTTCAGGTGGACAGCGAAGTGATTCAGTTATACATATATGTATTCTTTTCCAGGTTCTATGACCTCTCATTTTTTGAGAAAATGTCATGACACCAGCCTTGTCTAGCTCAGAATAACGTCTGAGATTTGTGACAGAACGATTTTAGTGCACCAGCTTACATGTAATTTTCTGAATAATTTCTAATCCTTCTAAAGATCTTGAATATGACTCAAAATTGGTATTCTGTTAATTCTCTGCATTTTCTATTTCTTTCCCTTAAACGTGGGTCATGGGAAGAGTCCTCCGGTTTATGTTTAGATTGCTGCTTGCTCACTTATTTCTTTTTTTAGCATTTCCAAACGTTTTTACAGCTTCCCTCCTACTGTTTTGTTTGGCAACAGCTTTTCTAACTAAAGCAGCTGAAAGAAAAGTTCCACAGTAGCAGGGTGCCATATAAAACAGGATCCCACACCTATAATCTAAATGACCAGAGATGATAAAATACTTGCCATTAAAAAATACATGTTCTTTACAACTTATCTGGGAAAAGGGTTTCCTTAGAGTGACGTATAATCTAAGGACATTTGAAATGAGCCCACATAGCCCCTCACTTCAGTGGAGCTAGCAGCAGTAAGAGTAGAAAGAAAATGTGTTTATAAAAACTCGATGGGTTTACTGCAACTTTGGAATGTGGCTCTCAGTAATGAGCCTTTTAAATCATTATAAATACAATAATTTTTGAAGGTGAACTAGAGTTTTCCATTATCTTTAATGTAGCCATTTTGTTTTAAACACGCTCATTCACATGAGTGATTAAAGTGAATACCATTTATTTAAAAATAAGAACACATGAAAAGTACAAGACACTGTATGTTTATGTCTGTCGTATACAAAGTCTCAGTTATAAATATTTGCTCTCCATCTCATTAACTTTTAACTGTTGGAATGGGTGGGTCCCAAGTCTGGCCACATCAGCAAGGGGCAGAAATAGATTTTCTCTGTAAAGTAGAAAGAAATATGCATAAAAGGTTGTAAAAATTATTTACCAATCAGTCTAACACTTAAAAATATGGCCCAAGCACAGTGTAAGCAGGAAGGAATGTGTAAACTTTTCCTTGCCCTCCTTTTAGTGGTGATGCAATTAATGCTTTATCGGTAATGAAAACACATTTACTGGATTGAAGTTTAAGATTTAGATTTACATGGATGAGGTGCAGGAGGCAGTCGCTTCTGCTCCTGAGCGCCCCCTGGCTTCTTTTTCTTGTTCTGCTCTTTTTGAGGAGGATGGGTGTGTGAAGAGGTAAGGAACGGGGTAATTTGGCAGAGATGTTGAGTGTGTGTATGTGTGTGTGTGTGTGTGAGGGCGTGACTGAAGGAGAGAGAAAGTGGAAGAACTGGTGTGGAGAACTTTTGGGGAGAGCCCCGGAATTCTTTTGCTTATAAGGCACAGTGTCCTTGGCAGGGTAATTTCATCTTCTGCGAGTCTCATCCCCTATATCCCAGAGGAGTTGTCCTCTGCCATCGGCCAGAGAGGAGACTGGTGAAATTTACAAGACCACAGTTCCCATTTCGTGGGGTTACAGGAGTCCTTTCACCCAGATAGGCTAGTTTGGATATCACATGGTGGTTTAGAATTGCAAAGGAGAGTGTTCCAAGAGACAAGCAAATATGGTATGCCTTTTATAGCCAAGCCTTATAAATTTTCTAGCATCACTTTTCCATACCATATTAGTTGATGTAGTTACAAAGCCACCCAGTTTCAAAGGGGGGGGAATCCATGCCACCTCTTGACTGGGGAGGGGCGTTGTAGAGGAGCACATGGGCGGGGAGATATCACTGGAGCCATTTTTCTAATCTGTGACACTTATGTCTTTTAAAATGATCTAGTAATTAATCTAGTTCTGCATGTGTTTTTTCTTACTGATAATTAAAGAATAAATACAGCTGATAGAAAAGCGTGTTCTGTATTGTGAAACCCCCAAATTCCCCCCCACAAAAAAATAGATATTTTAGTACTCTGAAGGCTGCTAATGTTTACCTGACCCCTATCCACTCCCTATATACAATTGTGTTGCCTCACGTGGGAGTCAGGTTGGTATTTGAGTGATTAACCTGAAATGCAATATTTTAAAGTGATTCCGTCCTTCAATTATGTCATTGCTACTGTTATCACAGAGGGCATGCAAACTGCCTAAAGCATAGTCACAGATTTTTAAAACACCTTTGTCTCTCTCAGAAAGGAACATGGAAATATGAAAATGTTTTCTTCTTTTTATTAGGATGGTGAGTACTACATGGTTTTTTTTTTTCTTTTTGAACTTGTTTAAGGTTATACTTTGGAACAAAATTGGAAAAAAAAAATGAGTTGCTAGTTGTACATATTACTTGACATTCAACAGTAACTCATTCTCCACCTAAAATGTAATTTCACTTCTGTGTGCAAAGCAAAAAGCAAAGCTTATAACGAAAAGCAATAATGTCACAATTTTACTGGTTAGATTTTATTATTTTTTTCACATCGTAGGGTATAATTCAATTTTTTTTAGACTTTTTTTCCACATGAGGCCAAAAACTATGATTCTACTCAAAGATTTATTATGCTCAAAGATTTACTATGCACTGCTTTTCTAATTGCTTAATCTGATCAATTACATTTTGACTAAAAATTTGGTTTTTTTGGTCCTTAGATTTATGAAATGTACCAAAAATGTTCAAATAAAATACTTTATCTCACTTTTTATTCAATTATATTGTGTTTATCAAATTTTCTAAGTTTACCCATGAAAGAAACAAACTTTCAAAGGCATTTTGATCACATGAAAATTCCATTTTTGTATCTGATTAAAATTATATTAAAATTGGACCATGAATTATCAGTATGCAGTGACAGTTTGAAAGGTCTTGCATATAATACAAGTGCATACAAGCTGAATAGAGTACAGTTTGGCACAGAAAGACTTGATTCTAACTTTTTAATGGCATTTTCTGCATTATGCTGATTAGTTTGTCAATCTCAATCCAATTTTTTTTTTTTTTTTTTTTTTTTTTTTGCGGTACACGGGCCTCTCACTGCTGTGGCCTCTCCCATTGCGGAGCACAGGCTCCGGACGCGCAGGCTCAGCGGCCGTGGCTCACGGGCCCAGCCGCTCCGCGGCATGTGGGATCCTCCCGGACCGGGGCACGAACCCGTGACCCCTGCATCGGCAGGCGGGCCCTCAACCACTGTGCCACCAGGGAGGCCCGCAATCCACTTTAAGAGAAGCAGAGTTTGTCCTGTGGACCAGACTCCAAGGAACTAAAGTATTTCCTGGGTTCCACGGCTATGACTCTCACGGGAAGAATCACAGCCATTAGTGAAAACCAGTTTTAAACTTTAAAGTGTTAAGATTAAATGTGGACTGTTTTGATCATAAGTTTTAAGTATGTCAAGCATCACTTGTTTTTAAGAATTCACGATCCTTGTACGTTGAACACTGAAAATGAAACATATACTAATTATTTTAAAATTGATTATGGTTTTAAAAGACATGTTTTGTTCATATATTTATAAAGATTTATTATTCCAGTTAATTTTTTAAAATAAAAATAATGTATTTTTTCCTAATTTTTAGATATACACACAGACACACACACACACACACACACACACACACACTACACGCACACTGATCTAATATTGCCTGGTTAAGTTGCTGGAAAGTTCTCTAGGAGTCATATGGAATAGCAAACATAGGAAATTAGCTAAATCTGAATGCTAGAAGTAACATTACATTCCAAAAATAATATTAAGCAATAAGTTAGTTTCATATTTCAAACTGACACATTAATGAGACATATATATGCTAACATTTCACTTCTTCCATATTTGATAAAATAAAAGGAAAACAAATGTATATTTTTTTCACTTAGAGTAAGTATAAAACATTTGCATTCTTATACTTAAAAATTTTTATCCAAATTCATATATCCTGAATATCCAACTTATCAAATTAAAGGCTGATTGGAATTATATTTTTAGAATAATAGAATATTTTGTAACATCTATGAATTTCAGCTATTTGTTCATTGTCAATGTACAGGACATTCTTTTGAAGAATGCTGTTCATTTTATAAATATCTTGGATAACTTCAAATTTGCAAAGGCAAAAGTTCAGAGGTTATAACTGAGCTGCTTTAATTGTTCTAGGCACTCACATTCCTGTTTGCTTTATAAACTAAATTAAATACTCTTTGAAATATCAACATATTGAAGCAAATTCACGCTAACAACTTGAGAGCATTAATACTACTTACTCCAGACCTTGTACTGCTGTGATGTGGGACTATCAAGAAATTTGTACACTGTTCTTAGGCAAGACTGATGCATCCTGTATTGAATTCAACTTATAGTATATGGTAAGAAACATATTTCTTAGTAATCCCAAAATAGTTATTTCTTCACAAGTCCTCCAGGTTGTAGGTTTCCTGAGCTTTCAGTGACATCATTATGTCTGGTTAGAAATAACAACATACACATTTTCTGACAGAAAATCTGAGACTTGACTCTTACTTATTTCTGATAGGATTTGGCAAAGTATTTTCACCCTTTATACCTTGGATTCTTTCCATTCATTTATTCATCCATTCACTGCTTTTATTGTGTCTCTGTTAAACACTGCATTTAATTCTTTTTTGTAATCAAAAATTGAATAATGTGTGGTTGATAGCAATATCTGTATAATGATCCAATTGTAAAGTTAAAATGGGTAATGGGAATGAAATCACTAAAAAAAATTGACTCATATAATGGGGTTATAAAATCAAGTGAATATCTGTAAATGAGCTGTCATAAAATAGAACCTAGGAATCCAAATATGTTAAACAGTTTATCTTTAAAAGGTTGTCTGCCCAGGCTTTTTAAGTTTTGTCTTCTGTAGTGCTTAGCCAGACAGAGCTCTTCAGAGCCATACGATGTCAAATCATTGCAGTTAGATCTTACAGGCTATTGTGACTGCATTGCTTGCCAGCGTAACAAGAACTTTTTTGCTACAGTGCTCTCTTATTGCCAGTGAGATGGTCTGCCTCAAACCTCCCAAGCTTCCCCTCTGCTCACCAGCACAGCTCTCCACTGTGGGCAGGGGGGCTTCCAGAAGGAAATGTAAGTATAGAGGGGAAAGTCCATTTACAGTCATTGAGAATGAATACAATTAGACACAGTATTTTAAAAGTCACTTCTGCTCCCATGCATGAGAAATAACACTGTTGACAGTGTTATTAACAAACACAAAGGCATGATATATGAGAGGCAACACAGTTGAATGGAAAGAAAATTATACTGGGAGCTTTGAGACTTCTTGCCCCTACTTCAGAGTCATGTTGGGAACATGATTGTTTTGACATGGGACGACCAGGAGGGTGGTCACCAAAGGCATTGACCCGAACAAAGAATCACTAATGCATATTTGTTATGTTTGCCTTAGGAAATGGGAAATGTTATTGAATAAGATGACTCTGGTTTCTCTGTCTGGAACATTGGTCTCCCAGTGTATAACCCACAAATCCATTGGGTAGATTGGGTTTATTTTATAATTTAAAAATGAATATTTGTAGACATTAATAGATTATGATGAAAATGGCTTGCAGGTTTCACAGTAAAAGAGTGTGGGTCATGTATGCTACTTGCTTGGGTCACTCCTGAGAAGCCTGCGCATTCCTTCCCATAGAGGGCGGTACAGAGGCCCTTAGAACACAAAGGTGATGTTAAATAAGGAAGCACAGGAAATTATACACCAGCCCAAATTAGTTTTAGACTTCTCGACTTAAGAAGTTTTGTGAGTACGGTGTCAGACAATTTTAGCAGTGGCAGCCAAGACAGGGTACTGGGTAGGAAAAAAAAAAAAAACAAAAACTAGATGTTCAATTTTCCAGAGATTTCCTGTGTTTATTATTGTAAGACTGTGATTTATTAAAACTGTCTTACTTCTTCAAGCAGACCAAGATTTCCTCTGTGCTACTGAGGCTAAGATATATGGGGTTTGTGGAAAGAGTCTGTGAATGAGACAGGGTTAGAGTACCCAGGCTATAAGCTATTCATGGCTGGGTAGAGCGTTTTCACTTATGGCTGTCAGGAAGGGTGCTTAGTCCCATTTTTTTTTCTCATGGCTGAATTTATGAATGTGTTACATTTAAGAGGAGTTACTGCTCAAATTGAGTTTTGAGTTATAGGTTCTGAAACCACATTATTTACATTTGTATAGTAATCTGTGGTATGTGTTGAAGAAATGGCACATCCTGTAACCATCCTTCCTGCTGCATAAGGACAAGTATTACCGTAAGTGAGATATCATCTAGCCAGTGGAGATAGTATGCAAACACCTTCTGATATTGTCTGCTCATCTTGAAGAGATCTGAATGCTGTCCTGGGTGATGGTGGGGTAAAAAAAATCCTTCAAATATATTTTAAAAAAATTATTCAGCACAGTGTATTAGTGAGGGTTATAGGTCCATGAGGATAAATCTATTTCCTGGCAAAATTTAAGATGGTTTATTTAGCAGAGACTTTATAAAAATAAATATATCCAGAAATATTATGGATATACCAAGAATAAGACATGCCAAACTGAACTCAAATGGTAAGGAAAAGAAATACTGTAGACACCATGGATCTTTATTTCAGATAAATTCTTAACTATCTTGATGATATGACTAAGAGAGAGGTAGGAAATTTCAACCAGGCTTGGAGTCTCCGAAATGTTATTAGTTTTCTTTAATCAATGGAACTTTTTTCACCCTGGATGAAACTTTATTTAGAACCTCAATATACGATACAGACAGAAAAATTACCACAAAATATTTGTATAGTTTCCTCCCAAGAACCTGGATGGGGCCCTAGCAATGTGCTCACCTGGTCATGTGTTTCAGTAAAATTTACAAAAGTTAGAGATTTTTGAGTTTTTTTTTTTAAGGCTCCATTCCAAATAGCAATAATTTCAGATCCACAAAATCTGGATTCATCTCTGAATAAAAATAAAATGAGGTGTCCCATCTTGAAGCAGGTGTGGGTGGGCTTGGATGCATTGATTTGACCTCCCTTCAGCCTAACTGGTGGCCTTTGTGACTGAAACCACGATTCCCAGATTTGTTGATGTCTGACATCTCCTGAGAAGTTTTAGGAACAACAGATTCCTGGGTCCTTTGGCTGAACAGAATCAGAATCTGTACTAATGAGCCCAAGGAATCTGTTTTTTTTTTTTTTTTTTAAGAGGAACCTCAAATAGTTTTGATGATCAATCCAGTTTGGGAGACACGGGGTTTGATGAAAACACATACTCTCAAAACTGTTCAGCCTGAGGGTGGGATCTTTCTAGAAATTCTTCCCTTGATATTGTCGTGTGAAAAATCTTGAGCAATGACTAAGATGAAGAGAGAGAAGATATTTAGACAATATGGAGGATGTGCTTAACAAAGAGGAATTAGAGAGTGTGCTTTACAGTCAGATAGGGTCCCATCCCTTCTCCCCCACTCACTGGGTGATTTGCCTCATCCTTTCCATCTCTGTCTACTTCTTCTACAGAAACTGTCCCTTTCATTGAGTGGTTAAAAATTTTTGAAGAGGTAATACACTTAAAGGACTCAACACATAGAGACCTTCCATGTAGACCAGCATAAAGTAAATGTTTGCTTTTATCATTATAACCATCATTACTAATAATAAAATCTTAGAATTAGTGGAGAAAAAGAATCATGATTCAAAGTGGATTGAACTCAAATTGAATGCAAACTAGAATAAAGGGCAAGGAGGAGAGATTTCAGTTCAATTCGACAAGCTTTATTAAATGTCCCTTTTGAGTGAAGTGTTCAGGGAGCTAATAATTTAGTTAGGGAGAAAGATACATAAATCAGTATAAATTATACAAAATTAGATAAGAGTAACTATAGATAGATAGATGATAGATAGATAGATAGATGGATAGATGAATAGATATACACACAGAGAGAACTATGGCAGTAAACAGATGTGGAAATCAAGCTTGTTGTTGAGAATGTCTTATAAGAGGAGTTTTTAAGTTGAATATTGTGAATATTGGAGGATGAAATAAATTGGCTAGTTGAAAAAAGGAATGGTATCCTATTAAGAAATACTGTCTTTTCTCTTGCACCATTTATCAAGATTTTTTTATCATTATTATTGAGAGGTTAGGAGGGTGTATTTCAGTTTAATAATTCATTATTTGTAATATCATGCTAAGATACAATCTAATACTTTGTGATATGTAACCTTATACACAGATATATTGTTTTAGAAGAATTACTGTAGTTTTTGTCCTTCCCAGTGAAGAATTTTGATATATATATTCTGTTCTATGTGATTTTCATAAAAAATAAAAGCAAAAATATGAACACTTTATTTATAATTGTATATACTATATATTGAATATATTTCTGATAAGAAAGGACTTCCATTTAATTTGACATTGATGCCAACTGATTCATTCACTTACAATTTTACAGATGTGATGTTTGGAACAATTTTCTGTAGACTAACTTCTGGCTCTGTATATTTTGAAACTTGTTTTTCCTCAAATATTCACATACCTCTGGTGCCAGATATCATAGGACTCTTGGCTTAACTCTAGAGTGACACTTTTAATAGAAGGTACAGTTGAATACTCTATTTTATGTTATACAATATATTTTATAGATATTAAATATATGAGAATATTTACACCAATATTCTTGGAGAGCACAGCATTGTGAATTCTCCCAAGTAACAAAGTCTGTGCCTGGATTTACACATAAGGAAAATTAGGAGTTTGGGATTAACATATACACACTACTATATATAAAATAGATAATCAACAAGGATCTACTGTATAGCACAGGGAACTATACTCAGTATTCTGTAATAACCTAAATGGGAAAAGGATTTGAAAAAGAATAGATATATGTATATGTATAACTGAATCACTTTGCTCTACACCTGAAACTAACACAACATTGTAAATCAATTATACTCAATATAAAATAGAATATTTTTAAAAAAGAAATATAATATAGCAACCTAAATGAATTAAATGGTCTTCCCATCTTTATGTGCATTACTTGAAGACAATTACAGGAGACTCACTCTATAGATTAGAGCAAAACTGTGTGTAATTGTCCTTTTGTCTTCTCTTCTCACACTTCTTCACTGCTCCAGAACAGTAAAATAATCTTGCCACCAAAACAAAGCTCCCAAACCCATCCTGTCCCTCTCCAACATCATGGCTCTATAGATTACTTAAATTTTTCTGGCTATCTTGTTCTCTTTTTCCTACCACTTCTCACCTCCCTCCTTCTCCTTCATACATCATGACAAAGAATCAGGAGAAGGACTCTTGTTAGATGGCAGGGGAGGGAAATAATTTGAGTCCTTTAGCACGTGAGTGGAGGGAAGGAAGGGAAAGTGGGTAAAGCTCACCCATTGATGGTGCTTGACTTGGTCATATTGACTGGACCAGGGCAGAGAGAAGAGACAAAGCAGAGTTTTATATTTAGGTTGCAAAATCCAGTGGTAAAAGAAGTGGTCAAGTTATATAACTTTACCGATATTGCTGTAAAGATGGAGTATCTTACCTGGATTTTAGATTACATGGATTTTAGATTCTACTTACATGGATTTTAGATTCTACTGTAAACACATTTGCCATTTAAAAACAGTGCTAACTTCAACTCTGAGTAATTCTACTTCAACACACAATACAGTTGCCTCACCAGAGCCACCATGATGTATTGAATTATTTCTGTGGTGATGCAAAACAACTCAACTCCTCTCAGGAAGCTTGCATTCTCCTTATTGACTCACTGAGTTAAAATAATAAAGGAAAAAGTTTTATGTGTCATACAAGTGTGTGAGACTTTCACATAAAAAATTTATAGTAAATGCACCTCTGGAACTTTGTGACCTGTACAATGTTATATCTGTAATTATATTTGTTCTGGAAAAAGGAAAAAAAAATGTTCATCAGTGATTAGATTCTAAATGAACGTCTCACACAACATATATTCAGTTGGAACTGAACAAAATTTAGTCAATGAATATTCTGTTTTCTCTATCAACTGTTATTCAGAAGAGAGGTAAAGCATATAGATACTTTTACTTTTCATTTCATTGGACTTGAAAATGAAAGAAGGATATGAATTTAAAAATTAATTTCTATAGAATATCTCACTCCATAATTATCAGAAGAATTTTAATAAACAACTATGTTTTAAGTTTGGGCTTATTAAGCCCTTTCCTTTTATAGTATACTAGAGTATAATTTATCATAGAAATTATATTTGCATATATAATATATGAACAGTTGTGCTTTATGACTATTTTTTAATAATTTCATACTTTATGCATAGTCTTGCTCCATTAAACTCTATGAATATTTTGGTCCTTTAAAAAACAGTCTCCTGAGTTATTTACATTTGGCCTAGATAAGGGTTAGCTTAAATATTTGTCATTATTCTACTTTAGGTTGCAAAGAAAAGTACTTCCTTACCTGCTTCATAGAACTTCAGATCACATGGCATTTGTATTATTTTGTATTTTTGGTATGTACACACACACACACATACACACACATTTCTCACCACTAGCCTGTGTGTTATATGTATATGGACTACCTCTGCTTCATTTTTTAATGCCATAATGTTAGATATATTGTAAGTGTATAAAATGTTGAAATGAGTCAATATTCAAACATTGAAGGGCATTTAAAAAGTCCATTTTTAAGGTCTCACGATATTTTAAAATTAGCTTTTGTATCCACCAATGACAAATTTTATAGTCTATTTGTAAAATATATACTCATATGCATTATTTTGAAATTCCAATAATCTCAGGGAATTCGGATGAGCACTTAACAATGCTTAAACTATATTTTAGCCATTGCTGTTGTCTGGAGAATGCATTGAAAGCATAAATATTTAGGAGAGATTATTGTATTCAGATAATGACAAAGTATTAGTAAAATGTCTAACTATGTGTAATGTGGAGTGTCCAAATATAATCATCCCATGATCGAGTTAGTAGCAAGTAAAATAAAAGCTCTAAAAATTACATTCTAATTTTTGTGATGCTTTGCATATCTTTAAGATGCTTGCAAATTGTTGCACAATTATTGTGACTATTTGAATCCATATCAAAATTTGGATATCTAGAACAATTGATTCACCATGCTATAGCCTGTTTGATTGGCTAGGTAGGTATGGCCATTCCCACACCATGGCCAGATGAAGGCAAATCCTGTTACTAACTAAATAATGGGAATTTTTATGATCTTAAATGAAAAGTTACAGCAAAATCTTTAAAATATGTTAAATCAAACCAGATGTAGAAAGATTTTGTTAAGATGTCAAAATAGTACTGTAAAGGAATAATTCTATTATTGTTTGACTAATAGTTAGACTTTAGACATTAAAATAACATCAAGATTGAAGTATAATATAAACTCACTGAGTAAAAAAATAAAGTAAAGCAAGGATTTTATACCTTTAATTGAAACCTGCTCTATTTTATTCACTGTAATAAAATTATATCCTATCATGATTTCCTAAAGCTCTTTACATAATTGTCTTTATTGACCAAATTTAGACAGAATACTATTATGTCTTAAATGACCTCATTATAGTGTGGCTGTTTTTAAAAAGGAAAATATTCTGATTTTTTGGATTCTAATTAAAGTATTTATCATAATTTCATTAATTTCATTAATTTCAATGATTATCAAAGTTTAGCTTTCATGACCTGGGAATTTGGTTACTGTCATCTCTGCTTATTTTCTAGTTCTGCTGAATGAAATATCTATTAAGTCACAGTTTAATTACATAAATTTCTACATAATAATTCAAGATTTTTGTTAAACCACATATAGAGTGAAATAATCACTTACAGGTTAATATGACCTATATTTCTTGAAGATTAAAATTTGTCTTGTCTCCTTCATGCTGTGATGCACTGCCATACCTTATTCTCTAACCGCATATTGGTTTGAGAAGCACTCTTTATTGATTTCTGTTATCATGTTAATGTAAATGTGTCTCATAAATAAACATACTGTGTTTAGTTAGACATAAGTATTAGTAATATCGATGAACATTATTCTCTAGTAAGAGTGTTTTAGATTTCATTACAATGTACTAAAACTAGCAACAACTTTACTTATCTTTCTGATTGAAATTAGGAATAAGTGTTCTAAATTTTTTATGATAATTTGTGAGTGCTTGTTTGCATATACATGTGTGTGAGAGAGAGAGACAGAGAGAGACAGAGACAGAGAGACAGAGCTCACACTCTAGCCTCAGACACAAAGGCTAAATTTGTGGATATATAATCAAGAACTGTGTTGAAATCTGCACAAATGTTAACTATTTTAAAAAGAAGTTATAAAAGAGTGAGGATTACATTTTTGAGTAAAGTCACTTTCCTTATACTACCAGCCACTGTGTCCTATTAATTTTTCTCCAGTACTTCCATTCCCAGTGCCATTTCAGTGCAGTGGAACTTGTCACAAGCTGCATCCTCACCATTACCTGAGAATTGCCTCTCTTTTCTCTTGACTGCCCTCTGCACCACTGCCAAGTTAATCTTTCTAAAATACTGCATCTACCCCAGTCTTCCCTTGCTAATTCAACACCCACTTTTCATGGCTTTCTATTGTCTTCACAATAAATCCTGAATTTTTAGAGTAATGTGAACCTAACTCAAGACACATCAAAGTGTGTGGCCCCCTGTCTTAATTTATAATCTATTTCTTGACTGCTTACCAATAATCTTTTCTAGCTGGATAGTGTATTCTTACTGCTACACCCACCTCTTCCTCTTTTCCAACCCTATTGATTTTTCAGTGTTTCAGCCTTTATGGCTTTGTAATGAATTATCTGAGAATTTAGTGGTGTCAATAAACATTTGCCATGCTCATCAAATCTTAGAGTCAGAATTTGAACAGGGTACAGGAGCAAAGTTTTCTCTGGTACACAAAGTCTGAGGCCTCAGGCTGAATCATCTGGAGCTCCTTCAATCACAAGTTTAAGGGTTAGGGTTAGGGTGATGGTTAGGGTTAAGGTTAGGATTAAGATTAGTGTTGACTGTTGGCCGGGGGCTCACCTCCTCTTCACATGGGACTCTTCATGTGGCCCTCTTCCTGTGGCTGCTCTGCAGAAGCTAGTTTTTCTCAGAGCACATCAGCTGACTTTCCCATGGTGGCTCCCCCCAAGGAGAAAGCCATATAGAAGCTCTATCCTTTTTCATAAGCTAGCCTCATAATTCACGTGGCATTATTTTTGCTGTGCTCTATTTGATGGAGCAATCACAAGCCTGCCTAGGTTCAAGTGGAGGATAAATAGCATCCACTTCTTGATGGAGATCGGTGAGGTTTTGGAAGAACATGTGGGATTGGAAATACTGCTGTGGCCATTTTAAAAAATTGTCATTATTGTCATTATTAGGGACTGCAGTTCTTATCCCATATACTCTTTTAAACTTTCCTAGATTAGCATAGGCCCTGCCAACCTTTCCACATTCAGAACTCTTATAAACTGTGCTCTTGTTCACAACCAGTATATTTTTTTGAATTGTTAACTTTCCTAGTGCATCTCTTTGATCTCCCCAAATATATTGCAAATTGCTCAGTGCAAGGATGTTACTTTCCAGTGTTTATATTTCCCACAGGGCCTAGCATAGGGCTTTGGACACAGTTGATGTTCAATAAACCTCTAGGGTAAAGTGAAATAGGCTTTGAATAAAATAAGCTTTGGCTTTTATGCATCGTAGATGTCTGTGGTGGATGATCTTTGTGAAGGAGGCAGCTATGGGGTGGGCAATGGTGGCTGTGATCCTAAGAAATAAGTGAGCAAGAATCACATTTTAGACAGAATTAAATGTGTTTGGATTGAATGAAACATGAAAGCTTAAATGTCGACAAGGCATGATGGAAGTCAGTGGAAAGTGCTTTTTTGCATCTTAAGTATTTAATTTTAAATTTAAAATGTATTTAAAAATTCATTTAATTATTCCAAATAATAATCATTGAAAGTATTAAATTGAATTCTACTGGCATTTAACTCAGAGTCAGTAAGACTAATGGACCAGTAAGGGTAAATATTGTAACATTTCACATTAAAAACAAATGTGTAGCTATGCTAATAAAAGCATTTATACTCTAATTTACTTTTATTTCCTTTTAAATTAAAAACAATACATGCTTATTTTAACAAGTCAAGGTATATAGAGAAAAAACAAGTCTTCCCTCAGCCGTTCCCATACTGAAGATACAAAGTTTGGTTTGGTGCATGTTTTTACAGCTTTCTCCATGTTCATTTTGTATACTTTTCATTGTTTATATATTATTCCTTATATTTATTGTTCATGCCATAATTTATTATTCTTCAATATGCAAAGCTCATGGTTATGTCAATGGTAATTTCTCTAGGTGATGATTATGGGATTTGATCGTCAGTTATTGCTCTAGGAGGCTAAATTATAGACTTTGTAGCAAACTGGTAAATTTGATAGTTTAATTCAAAGTTGGCTTTTTTTTTAATAGATTCATAGAAAATATACAAAATAAAGTCTTTGTAGGATAAGTTTCCTGCTGTGTGCTCCATTGTATTTATTTGTTCACGTTATAAGAACAAATAGTAACTCAAGGATAGAACTACATAAAGCATTATGACTGTTACTAACTAAAACCAATAATATACTAAGGTCTCAACCTTGTTAAATCCTTCTAATGGACATGTGTAATTTACACTTTACTAAATATTGTAAAATTTCATATGTTAAAAATTATTTGGATGTACAACTTTCATGTGGAAGGTAAATGCACAGCCTATGGCCTTTCAAACTCTTCCCACTATCAGGGGTATTGGAGTCTTGACCATAAAATGAAAGGAAGAGAATAAAGACCAGTCAAGTGAAAACACCAGAGTTCAGAATTCCTGACTGTCTGTAATCAGTCACTTAACCAGATCCTATTATGTGAGGATGTTACACCCAGATCTCGTTATTATGTATTTATGACATTGAGAACTACTTATCTGGCATGGTTTTGCTATTTCAAACATGAATTGATAGAATATAATTGCCTGTATTATTATAACCTCCTGAAAAACTAAAAGCATGCTTGATAGAATATTCCAAGTTCCATATCTCTATATAACTATTATGTATTTAAGATGGCAGATCACACTGAAGTGATGAAGGGCATTCGTCAATATCCAGGAATTCGATATCCTGTCCTTACTCCTAATCTTCAGGGTTTCCACCGTGCTGTAAGTGTGCTACTAATTTTTCTAAAACTGATATGCTTCTTGTTGCAAAGATCTTTTTCAAAGTTAAATTGGTGTGATATGTGACTCCCTTGTTATCCTGCATAAATACTATCACTAATACCCGTAATGTAGGTACATGGAGATCAGTGAACTTGTGGCATTGTTGGGACTAAAATGCTCCACATAATGGCTCTTCCAGTCTAACCATTCAAGAATTAAAATACAGAAATACAATTACCCATTTTGACGAAATTCTTTTGAAAGTATATTTTGTGCTCCCCACTTAAACAAGGAATACAAAATATAACAAAGATTTCCCAATACAATATTATAATTATTAATATCATTGTAGTGGGTAATTATTTTTGTCACTTTTTCTGAGGTTGCTGTTGTTCTCGCCCTCTACATGGAGCTAATCACTGTCTTTGGAATTGCCTCTACCAACTTTCCTTATTTGTCTTCCGGTTTGTTTCTTCCAATCCTATGTGCCTTGGGAATTTATATGCCAAGAAGCTTTCATAATTACACATACTAGAAGAATCAGTGTAGTTTTAAGTAAAGGCTTGAGGTGTTATGTTTACATGGCTTTATTGTAAAAGTTGAGCAGCAGCTATTTTTGGTGTTAATGGATATTTTTCATTTTTGTATTTGTGACTAGGTTGCATGAAGTTGAAATTGTGGGTGCTAGTTGGTGTATCACCTGTTAGTGTATCTTGTGAAACCACTTTTATTTGAATTAATACAAATTTTATCACATTGTAAAGAAAGAGACATTTTAAGAAATTATAAATATTGTTGTCATCCGGTCCTAAAGAAGTAGGGAATGTAACCACCTTGAGAAAGATATGAGAGTACACCCTCAGGGTAGCTTAGAAAGTAATAGGAGAAACCTTGGCTTGGGAGTCAGGCAAGCCTGTGTTTGAAACATGGCCCCAGAACTTTTATTAGCCTTGGGACCTCCTATTAGTGTTTTAGCCTCTTTGAGCCGCAGTTTTCTCATCTGTAAAATCGTCATAATAATACTTCATTTACAAAATTGTTGGTGGATTAGAAATAGGGCATGCAAAATACAACACCAGCACATAGTAGGTGTTCAATAAATAGTACTTTAATTTAGTTAAATTAAAAAAATTAAAAAGTGAAGTATAGTTGATTTACAATGTTGTGTTAATTTCTGCTGTACAGCCAAGTGATTCAGTTATATATATATACGTTCTTTTTTAATATCCTTTTCCATTATGGTTTATCATAAGATACTGAATATAGCTCCCTGTGCTATACAGTAGGAACTTGTTTATCCACAGAATTTTAATTTTAAACGTTAAAAATTTATTTTGGATGGAAGAGTGGAAACCAGTACTTTTTTAAAAGGAGGAGAGATGACAGGATTTTTTTTTTCTTAATGTATTAATAGGGTATCAGAGAGAAAGGGGAATCTAGGCACAGTGCTAAAGATATATTAATAGAAAGTCTTAAAAATCCAGCTGGAAAACTAGGAGGCTTGACATTGAAAACAAGCACTGGGAAACCTGGAGGGAGGAGAGAAGATGGCCAAAGGGGCAAAAGGGAGAATTGATTAGGTCGACATTTTGGATTTGAAGACTGGCAAGAGGATTAAGGTCTTAAGACACACAAGACACAAGAGGGAAGGGATATGGGAACAGATGTATAACTGATTCACTTTGTTATAAAGCAGAAACTAACACACCATTGTGAAGCAATTATACTCCAATAAAATTGTAAAAAAAAAAAAAGACACACAAGAGTTTGGTTGTCACAGTCAAGGTATGAAACAGTGGAAGTGAGGTTAAGGGTAGGGAGAAAATTTGGAGCAAAATCTAAATGATGACTTGGAAAAAATATTTTTCTGTTGGGTGGTAAGAAGAGAAGAAAAACATAAAGCATTTACTAGCCTCACTTTTAATAATTAGGTAAAAATAAAGTTTTCCATAGATATCAAGTGGTTTCATTAGGGTGCTAGTATTTTCCATAATTACGGTTAAAATATTGCTGAGGATAACTTTTAGGAAAGGCAAAATTAAATTGGAACGTCATCATTGTATATTCTGTGATTTATGAGTGTTGTAGTTTGTGGAATTATTGTGCTATCATAAAATAATTTTACATTTCAGAAGGGTGTATGCAGCAAGTTGAGCAAAATCTAATTTTAAATTTTAAGGAGAATGTTAAAGAATTTAAGTATTCCTTTATAGAATAGTTAACATTGCTTCTGCTGCTCTTGTTTATGTTTTTGGAATTACTAGCTTTGGCCTTTGATTTGTATTTTTCAGGTTGCTGCAGGAGCCACTGAGATCTCCGTTTTTGGTGCTGCCTCTGAACCCTTTAGTAAGAAGAATATTAACTGTGCTATTGAAGAAAGTATGGAGAAGTTTGAGGAGGTCGTTAAGTCTGCAAGACACATGAATATTCCAACACGAGGGTACTTATGAAATCCCACAAATTCTATTTAGTTCATTAACATCAACTGTTAAAACTCTTTATGAACTATCTAGACATTGTTTTATGACATATAATAATATACATAGGGTATATTATTTATACCCTGATCTTATGTGATCAGGGCCATGATTATATACTTATTACTATAACTACCTCATTAATATCAGCTGATAATTATGAGGGCATATCTAGCCCTTACGTTGTCATGCATTTGAGGTCAGAGGGACCAAGATTGCAACTGACATTGTTACTCATTTTATTAATTCCAAATTATCCAAATGCAGTCATTTTTGGATCTCAGCCTAGTGTAAATGGATAGATTGTTATGAACTCATAGTAGCATTTGGAAAGGAATCATCTAATGTGGTTTCCAAATTTTTAAATGTTTTTAAGAACGATGCTTTTTCTTCAAAGAATATAGTGTACAGAAATTCAATAGATTATGTAAAACGTAAAATTGAGAACTGCACTGGGGCGCTGGGCCCATCATTCTACCCATTCAGCCTCCCCTTAACAGCTGACTTCCAGGTTTTCTCTGTGTGACCCCCAAAGCAAAATTATTTGGGGAAGGAGAAGAGAGAGGAAACTGGTTTAGTTCTTGCCTGCTTCCAGGCCAGCAAGGGAGCATCTAGTGCAAACAGGCTCTATACTCAGGGCCATGTCTGTGAAATGTATAATAAATTCTCTGTTACTTAAGAAAGAAGTTGTTTCTCAGACATTAGCTAATTTTCTATTTTTATAATTATGGAGATATGATAAACATGCCATATCATCTTCATAAATTAAAATGCATAGTGTTTGTAACAGAAGGCTGAGTGCTGTCACTGGGCTTAGATGCCTGTTGTATTTCCTATGGTTGAAGTAAGCAAAGTTCACAGTGGCAAGAAAGATTCAGTCATTAATGAGAAAGGCAAGTGGATCCAATTTGGAGTGACTGGATTAGAAAAGGATTGGAATTCAACCAAGGTCATTTGGAGAGCAAGTGGAATCAGATTACACCATAGTTAGCTATCTTGTTGGTTTGCTTCCTTTTTTTTTTTAACTTCTTTTTCCTTTCTCCTTAGTAAATTTCCAACATGACTTTTTAAATATATAAAGATATTTTTGTAACTGACATGCATACATAACATGCAGAGGGCGTGCAAGAAAGTTTAAAAGCCAAGATAATGTATTTCCATAGACAGAAAATAAAGGATGTCTCTTCTTAAGGCAAAAGTTACATAACCACCATCAAAAAGGAGAGATGTCCTTTAAGTTTCTAAATTCAAACATACATAAGTTGATTTGTCTCTCTTCCCTTTAAAAGAAAGGGAAAAATGAAGAAGCTGTTCTTCTATTTCAATTTATGTTTAAATGTGGAGTAAAGTAATTCACATTGGAAAGTTGAAAAAAACACAAAACTCTAAGAAGTCAGGTACATGTAAGCTTATGCTTCAAATGGAAAGTGTTTTTTTTAAATGTTGAAAGATGGATGTGAAAAAATTATATAATAACAAATTTTATCATTTTAGTTTTTTTTTTTTTTTTTTTTTTTTGCGGTATGCGGGCCTCTCACTGTTGCGGCCTCTCCCGTTGCGGAGCACAGGCTCCGGACGCGCAGGCCCAGCGGCCATGGCTCACGGGCCCAGCCGCTCCGCGGCACATGGGATCCTCCCAGACCGGGGCACGAACCCGTATCCCCTGCATCGGCAGGCGGACTCTCAACCACTGCGCCACCAGGGAGGCCCTCATTTTAGTTTTTATAAAATAGAATAGGTAACTTAATAAGGCTAATAGAAACCCTAACTCCCCTTTAATACTGATTGCTGAACATTTAATATTGTCGTATCAATAAAGAAACTTCTAACCATGCTACAACTAAGAAGTTTTTCAGGCTTTGATAAGAAGAGTACAGAAGTGCAGATGGATGAGAGCTCACCCACAGCCAAATGAAATCAGTGAAAGTACATCAGACACTTATTGTAGTTATACTGTAGACAGATGTATGTTTTCCAGCACAGACTTCCTTCCTTTGGAGCACAAGCCCTCAATTTTCTGAAACACTAGTCATTTTTAGAACTACGCCTTCAGATGGATGGATATGAGTTCACTATTTGTGCAGTTGAAAATTATCTTCTCTCCCAAACTTTTACAGAGTTTAAATTAGATTTTATTTTCACTGGCAATGTAGATGGTAGGTACTCATTATTAAAAGTCATAGGCCATTGGTACTCATTTAAGGGAAAGAGCCATGCTCAACTAGTTGAACCTGAAGTAGATGCTCCAGCCAGTGTTACTATGGCAACAGCTGCGTCAACATGGATCATCACCCAGAAAATGTATATCGCCAGCTGCTGTCAGATTTAAAGGCCATGAGGCAGGACACATTTTATAAAGGCTCACTAAAGCCATTTAAGCTTCTATAAAAACAATAAAGTTTCATATGTTCTAAATAGCAGCTTTTATTAAAATTATGAAGGCTATTGTTTGTTTCCTCCCCTCCCGGAAACACACACATACATATGCCTATGTACACGTTTTTATACATGCTCTGAACTTTATGTAACATATGGGACGCATTGGGGAAAGACATGGTGCCAGATCGTTGACATAAAATGCAGAGTCAGCTAACTACTGCTGCACATACATTGTATGTTAGTGAGCAATGAAATGTCTACATTTTGGACTTCATTCTTTAATGTGTATTTCACATATGTTTAAAAAATATAGGTTATTTTTCTCTTATCTGTTTAATTTTTAAAGCATTAAAAAGACAGAGAAAAATAGAAGCCTGTTATAAATTTAATCACTTTCTTTTTATCAATGGCATTTATTGAAAGAATTATCTCTTGGTTTGTCAAAATCTGTTTAAAATTGAAATCCCTCTGATATGAAGTAGTGTTCTCATCTATCATATAAGGCATTCAGGTTTTTTTTTTAAATTTTATTTTATTTATTTTTTTATACAGCAAGTCCTTATTAGTCATCAATTTTATACACATCAGTGTATACATGTCAATCTCAATTCCCCAATTCAGGCATTCAGGTTTTATTCCTTTTTGTTTGAAGTGAGTATCAGCTTCTCTTTAATGATGTCACAAGAATCACATGCTCACTCTTCTTGTGAAAATATTAATTTAGAAAGGAAACTATCTCTAAGGTGCCTTATTCATTTCATTATTAGATGCTTATAAACATGTTATAAATTCACAAAGTCAGCAGGTGTGCATATAAAAGCAATGTGCTTTTACATGATTACATCTTAGGCCTCTTCTATAAAGTGGCCTAGAATGATCTGATCCATGATTAACTTCCTGAAAGTCTGAGCCTACTGAAAGTTGAAGGAAGTCAACTGATAACATTTTTAGGAGCCAAACAAAATTATTCACCCACTGTTAAAAAAAATACAAATTGCAAAAATATTTCACTGTGAACTGTCAATGCTGAATTTATTCTCAAATTCCCAGAAAAAGTAGACATACAAAATAATGAGAAGGAAGAATAAAAAGCAAATTACTGATTAAACTAATATAGATAGCCATAGAAAACTTTTAGGTATGGAAAAACAAAGACAGTTTTAAGATGCGATAATGTTTTGCAATATGATTAATATTGCAATGTGATTAATATTGATAGGTATTTTGGAGGAGACAAGGAATCAGGTTTTCATAGAACCATAATGAGTCTAAGGTGCATATTTTATATAGCTCTTCACCTACTGTCACCTTCATCACCTACTTTCTTCTTATACAAAACCAATGAAAACCCAATCAGCTTTTAAATGCTTCTGAATAAAATTTTATCATTTATATCAGTGACCAATTTCTTCGAGGAAAGACCCTCAATGTTAGGAAATTCTTCCTGTGCTTAGTTATTTTTGACTGGTTGCCTAACTCTATATAATTTCTAGCCTTTAAAATGGCAACCATTTCTAACAGCTGTGAAGTCAGGGCTCAGTGTTCTTTCTCAAAATGGTCAGCTTTCACTGGATTTCCCTTGGAGAGAGAATTTGTAACTCAACACGTTTCTTCAAGAATTTGCAGCCTACTTGTTTGTTAGCCAAACCATCTAGGTCATGTGAACATGTATTTTCTATCCTTCCCCAGCCTCATGCAAAATGTCATTATGGATCCTGATCCTGAAATAGCAGCCTTATTGAGTAAGATAATGAGCCTCCTTGTTTAGGGCTTAGTGTTTTACATACACAGTGACTGGCAGACAGTGTTTCTCATTGATGAAGCAAATGTGTTCCATCAGGTAATCTATCCCAGTGGAATTCACTTGCATATATGGCACCATCTTCCTATAAGTGGACAGCTTATTGGTCAAAGTTTCTTTCCAATTTCTACTGTTAAACTGAGACCTTTGCATTGATGTGGAAGAGCAATTCAAATCATCATCTACCAAAATATGGCACATGAAACTCTAACAGTGAGACATCTGTTAAAGCTATTTTCTTTTGTACATATGTTTTGTTTGAGTTCTACTTAGTTTAGCCTAACATATTATTCTGTCACGGCTGTCTGCCAGATAACACATACCCAGCTACAGTTAATATGTGTAAGTTGTGTTTGTGAAGTTACATCTAAATAGCCTTCATGTACAGCTTTTGAGCAAGAATGTGTTTTGTTATTTCTTGTGAAATTTGCATTTTAGAGCAAAAGGAGAATTTTAGCAGAATTGCTTTTTGAGACCAAGGGAAGGTCATTATTTCTTATATCATCCACAGAGATAAGTGCATGATAGGCTCTCAACTTTATTTATAAGTGGCTTGTTAATAGTGGAATACCATTTTATATTGTTTATAGGTTGATATATTCTTCACGGGTACATCAAACTTGTTTCTATATTTAAATGTCTTAATTACCTTTAATTGACATTACATGTCATCTCATCTCATCACTCTTGGCATTGTTTTTCTCTTCTGAGGATAGGAGTGGTTGACTCTTTACACTCCAAGTGTTTGTGATATTTATTCAAGACTTTTACTCAGTCTTTTTGTTCCTTTATGCCAGGATGATTTGAGGAACATGGGCTAATTGTGGGAAGGTAGACCTGTGTAAGGCCTAACTGTAGGTTATTTTTCATGATTCAGTTCTGCTAGGTAAAGTTGTTAAAAACTTGAATGCTTCTGTTTTATCTTTTATCATGATTTTGCAGAATATTGATAAATGGCCTCAGCAAGCACAAATAAAAATAAAACAACTCACATTTCTATCCAGAGTTTATTGTAATTTTAGTACAATTGGCTTTAATATAGTTGGTGATTCCTGTATTACCCTGTCATCCTATGTAATGTTGAAAACATGGTTCCAAGTCTGAACTCCCAAATATGTGCTGTCATCTCTGACTACAGAATTTAGAATGTTAAGAACCTGAATCTGGCTATACCTTGATTGTAAAGATTAGGAATTTCATAGGAAATTATTCAGAAGGTTAAACTGACATCTTTACTAACATATTTTTGCATTAAGTCACTCAAGAAATATTGTTTTATATAGTGTGCTCTCTTGTGATGCTATGTGTAATAATGAAAATAAAAAAGAAGCCTAACTTCGAAGAGTTCCCAGCAGACTGGGGATGTAATATGTATAGAGATAATTATTATATGGTCAAAAAAGCCAAGTACTTTAAGAGACATGCAGATAAATCCTATGAAAGTTCAAATTAAGACTGCATTAAATTTCTCTGGAGTTATTTGTAGAAGCCTTCATGGAGGTGTCAATAATGTGAAATCATTAAAAATGGGTAAAAATATGGAAACATAATCAGAAATGATGGCCTCCTCAGGCAGGGTAGGAAATCTACAAAGAGCAAAGGCATAGTGAAGAGAAATCGCCAGAAATGTTTGGATAAGAGGAAGAAGTTTATATTTACTGTATAAGAGCTTTTGAGGCCGTGAAATACAAAAGAGGTAGAAAGATGAGGCCTCACAAATTGCTGAATTTGAATATCAAGTTTATTCAGTAGACAATGGCAAGCCATTAAGGATTTTCAGAGTGTAAAAATATGCTCTAGGAATATTATTTTGGCAACAGATATTGGAGTGCAAATGAGGGAGTGGTGTGAGACTAGAGGCAAGGAGGGCACTTAGGTGACATCTGTGACCATCCTGGGGAGGGGCTTGGGTACTGTTCTGTCCATGTGGTCTGACGCTGGCAGAGCTCATATGCTCTAGAGCCTGGAGGGAAGAACCAGCCAATGCTGGTTAATGAACGTGTTCTCAAAGCTGACCTTCAAGTGATTTAGTGGCTGAAAATGACTGTATCTTTTTTTTTTTAATGGCAAATGTGGGGTAAACAGGAATGAGCATCATTTTGGATATATTGAGCTTCATATGCCATGTGAATGTGTCAAGCAATCAATTTGTAATGTTCATAAGAATATTGGGAATTTGTTCCTGGAATTATCTGTGTAATAGTGAGAGAGAGAGAGACTATAGGGGACTGAGCTGATACAGAGACTCCCTTTTCTGTTCCCATTACAGACACATAAATATAACAACTTGTAAAACATATAGCCAAGCTCAGAAAAGAAAAGAAAGTCCTCAGATTTCATCAAAGAAAGTGTGGTAAGGATGCAGGCTGATGCCACTAACACATGGGGTTATCTATTCCAGATATAATCCCTGGTGGCTTGGAAATGAGATTTTAAAATCTATATGGGAAAAGATAGATGTTCTGCTAAGACTGGATTTGGAACTGAGTGTTCTTGGAGCATGGAAGCACTTCCTTGCCAGTGCAAAGTCACTAAAATATGTGCCAGTGTTATGGGTTGTGGATTTATGACATATGAGTATTGTGGAAACCCAAACTGAGAAGTGAAGGTAGGCATTTGCCTGGGAACTGGTAGAGTCTGCAAGGCAAGAGAAAAAGGAAATTAGATATCCTTTATAGGAACATTAAAATAACTCAGGACTGTCACTTCAGGAACTTCTACAGAAACTGAAATCACCATGAAAAGGCACTAATGGTAAAAATTACAGGCCACATAAGGAAACAAAATATCCTAAGAAAAATAAGCAGAAGAAAAAGAAAAAGCAGGAGAATTTTCACTGAAAAGAAAGACATAGAATAATTTGAAAAGGATATTGTAAATTAATGCTTGACCTATTTATAAAGGCAAAGGAAGAACATAATAAAAGAACAAGTCTTTATGGAAAAAAAGAATGAAGATTTAAGGAAAAGAAATGGAAATGAAAAATACATGTGCTAAATAAAAACAATAATTGCATTGAACAGCAGATTACAGTTGAAGAGAGGATTAATGGTCTGGAAGTAGAATTTGAGGAAACTGCAGTCATGAAACACAGAAAGATAATAGAAATTTTGAAAGTGAAATTAAGAGAGAATGCCTAATAGAATTCCCAGAAGGAGAAAACAGGGAAAATAGATATTTTGATGAACTAGTACTTTGATGATTTTCTAGAATAGAACAAAAGCATTAATGTTAATATTGAAGAAGTATAACAAGTCCTAACATACTCATTATAAAATGTAGAGTATTAGGTATAAACAGATAATCCTAAAACAGTAGAGAAAAAATTACTATAAAAATAAAGGAATTATCATTAGACAGAAAAATTCTCATCAGCAAAAATTGAGATGAGAAATAGTGAAATAATATATTCAAAATGGCAAAAAAAACCCCACCTTGTCAACCTAGAGTTCCATACCTAACCAAACTATTATACATTGATACAAGTGAAATAAAGCCATTTGTTGACAAAGTAGTCTTCAAAAGTCTACCCTTGCTGAAAAAAATTACTAAAGGCCGTAGTCCAATAAAATGGACATTGAACAAGAAGGAAGGAATGAAAAGAAAAAAGAAATGGAGAGGTTGCAGGTCAGGGCTTCAGCCGAGTAGAAACTATTTGGAATAGGTCTATAAGAAATCAACCACCAGCCAATTAAAGATGGATAAATGTAGTGAATACTGTGGGTCCAATCAAAGATAGATGCTGTGGGGTAGCAGTGAGGAAATCCCTGAGATTAGATACTCTCACTGCTGTGTAACATCACTTTTACATAAGGGTGTCAATCCAACAATCCAGGTGAGGAAGTATTGCTAATAGTTGAGTGGTTTTCAATTTTGGCAGCTTAATGGAACTTTGAAAATTATTTTAAAATAATTAATGGTTAGATTCTATTCCCTGAGTTTCTGATTTAATTGATTTGGAGTGTGTCCTACCCACCAGTGTCTGTTTTGTTTTTTAAGCTCCCTAGGTGATTCTGTACACCCAAGATTGAGAAGCATTGTAATAGATTGTCAGAGAAGATCAGAGGTCTAGAAACTGACTTCTGCCACCAGTCAAAGCAGACGTGGTAGCCTATTTTCATCATGAGGGAGACCATTTCACACTCACAAAAATTCCTCACTTTTTACAAGTGGTTGGCAAGCTTTCTGTGTAAAGAGCCAGATAGTAATATTTTAGGTTTTGTGAGTCAGATGGTCTTTGATGCAACTACTATTCTGCTGCTATAATGCAAAATATCCATGGAATATATGTAAACAGATGGGCATGTCTTTGTTCCAATAAAATTTTTATTTGCAAAAGAGCCATGAGCAGGATTTGGTCTCTGGGACTTAGCTTGCCAACCTCTGCTTTCGAGTGTTAAAGTACAGTTAATGAACACAGTTAAGAACCATTGCATTCACTTTGCAGAAAGTAGCCACACATGTGAATAGGTTAAAGAAGGGTGGAGAAGAACATATGAAGATAACATGCAATGGAGAATGAAGACCATGCCAACCATAGACCAGGGAAGGACTCAGAGGGAAAACTCTAGTGAATTAAAATGCAAATGGAGAGAGTTAGGGTCATGGCATAAAGGGGTAGCTATAGCCAGGCTGTTACTTTTCAGTTAAGAGAATGCTAGAGAGGTTTGTTTGTTTTTTATTGTCTTATATTTGTTGGGGTTTTTTGCTTGTTTTTTTTTTTTTTTTTTTTTTTTGCATTTAGAGGGATTGCATGTAAATGAATAGCTTGGACTTTCTTTTTTTTTTTTTTTTTCTTTTTGCGGTATGCGGGCCTCTCACTGCTGTGGCCTCTCCCGTTGCGGGCGGAGCACAGGCTCCGGACGCGCAGGCCCAGCGGCCATGGCTCACGGGCCCAGCCGCTCCGCGGCATATGGGATCCTCCCAGACCGGGGCACGAACCCGTATCCCCTGCATCGGCAGGCGGACTCTCAACCACTGCGCCACCAGGGAGGCCCTGGACTTTCTTTTTAATCACATCTAGATAATTGGGGTTCAGAATAAATGTACTTCTCTTTTCAACACATTATCATCATTGTACATGAATTGATAAATAGCTAGTGGGAAGCAGCCGCATAGCACAGGGAGATCAGCTCGGTGCTTTGTGACCAATTAGAGGGGTGGGATAGGGAGGGTGGGAGGGAGGGAGATGCAAAAGGGAAGAGATATGGAAACATATGTATATGTATAACTGATTTACTTTGTTATAAAGCAGAAACTAACACCATTGTAAAGCAATTATACTCCAATAAAGATGTTAAAAAAGAAAATCCTTTTTCATCCCTTGCCACCTTCTCCAGTACTATGTTCACATAAGAACAGTTTCTTTTCTGCATATCTTGAGTAAATTTATACAAATTATTTGAATATTAAGCTTAAATTATAGTGATTGAAAGAGCAGAGAGATGAGTTTCCTGTCCAGCATAGGCTTTCAAATTTTACTTGACTTCATCTTCTTTTTGTCCTCATAACTGCTTGCCTGGCTTATGAAACTGCTTAGTTATTTTAATTCCAAAACCCAATTTTTATTCACATTTTAATACTTTCAAAATTTGGTTATATCTTTAGGATCAATGAATATGTATTGAATTATTGAATCTATATTTCATGTTTTTACCCCAAAACCTGTTGTGAAATTAGTGTAGCTTCCAATTGACCGCATTTTTTTAAATTGAGGTATAGTTGATTTATAATGTTGTGTTAATTTCTGCTGTACAGCCAAGTGATTCAGTTACACATATATATACATTCAATCAAGGAAACATGGGATCATCTTTGCTCATGTTTTTGCCTCCATCTTTCCTTTGGCACCCACTTCCAGAATTTATGAAGAATTGCATTTCTGGAAAACAAACCTGATCTTGTCATACAAATGTCTCAAAATAATTTTCAGGGATCTCAAAGTTTCAGCTCCATGGCACAGTATTCAAGGGCTTGCTATCTAAAGCCTTTCATATTCTGGCCCAAAGAACTGGGTTTCCAGCCTTCTTCCCCACAACCCCTCTCATGTGAATTGCTTCATTCCTGATGATCAGACACATGGTGCATTATTTTAATACAAGTGTTGTAAAATCTCTGAGAAAACTTTAATAAAATGGGATTGGTGTTGAGCTGAAAATAGCTAAAAGAGGCTTTTTCTAAAGTTTCATACTTTAAGATGGAAATGTATCATCATCCTTGCAAGAAAAGCTTGACTTTTTATATTAAATTGTTGAAGAAGCTTATGGAATATCTTTATTTGGAGCCTTTTAAACATAGACTAGACACTCTTCTGTTGGGGATGATTTTTAGGTACACCCATGAGAGATAAACAAGGTGAACTTTGAGGTTGTGTTCAGTTCTGGGAGTTTGGGGGTGATTAATGACTGTATCTACGTGAGGCCAAAACATCCAGATGGAAATTAAGAGAGAAATTCAGTTTGTCATCTACATGCTTTCTATATGATTCCAGAGACCTGGATATTTAACAGTTTAATGTATATACTTATTGAAATAAAACAATATATTTCACTGGTATTTTCTGCTTTGAATGTTCATGTATTGCTATAGTTTAAGCAACCTCACGAGATAAACACTTGTCTTATTCCCATCTGCCATCAAATAACATATATCAAATTGTAATTATTAGAAAAATTAAAATGTGAGTTAAATTGAAAGTGTTCCCAATTGTTTTTGTTTGGTCTGAGAACAATAATGAAGGAATAGAGTAAAATAAATTTTCTTGATGACTCTTTGGCTATTTCTTCATTTTTATAAAATGGAAATTAGGAAATGGCTTATCCACCAGATGCATATTTATATGGTTCTGTATTTTAAATTTAGGTATGTATCCTGTGCCCTGGGCTGTCCATATGAAGGAAACATCACACCGCAGAAAGTAACAGAAGTAAGATATACACCTGGTTTTCTGGTTCATGGTAAAATGATGTGTATTATTTTTAAAAGTGGGCTCTTTTTCCTAATGTTTATTGCATTTGCACAACTAGACCAAGGAGAGCCATGGACTGGGAGGCATTTATTTGATCACTTAGCTAATAGTTTTATTTTAACGCTAAAGACTTAGATAGTGCCTATCACTGTCCAGAGTTAACATTTGATTCTTATCATATGGCTGTCCAAAGTTTGCGGGAATAAAAACACCTGATTTGTTTTTATGTGAATAGAACATATTGAGCAACCTTTCTACTTTCTATCTGAATTCTGGGGCAGTTTTTGCACATACACTCAAACTGCCTTGGTTGCTCAAGTAATGTCCCTTTGTTGTCTCCTGCGTATTTTGGCATTTGTATCAGAGTACATACTGCTTCCGTGTTTTTGTTCCTTTGAGATTCTATAGCTCTTTCTGCTGAGATTCAAGTTGCTATTATTCCAGAGCAATTTTACAGCAATTGATTATAGTCATTAAGGATCTACTTATTGAAGTTCATTTTCTACTTCCTGTTCCTTTTTCTTAATTGATACCAATGAATACAAAATGCTTGTCTTTGAAATTATATTAGACTCAGAAACTCATTTGTATATGAAATAGCATATTCTTGTGCACTTCTGTTAAGGTTAATTTTTATAAGTTTAGGAATGTGGTGCTGAAGCAGTGAAGATGGGATTGTTAGAATATAGAACTTTAGACAGGATAAACTTTCAGTTTGGTTAAAGCCATTCCTGTTTTGTGTATTCATTTGAACCGCAGATGTTTCCAGTGAGAGATATACCATCATCTATTAATTAAGCAAGACAATTGCCCACAGAGGCAGATATATCAATACTATAAAATAATGAAACTTAAATATTTAAAAAAATTTATTGAAGTGTAGTTGATTTACAATGTTGCATTTAATTTCTGCTATATAGCAAAGTTACTCAGTTATACATATGTATTCTTTTTCATGTTCTTTTCCATTATGGTTTATCACAGGATATTGAATATAGTTCCCTGTGCTATACAGTAGGACCTTGTTGTTTATCCATCCTATGTATAATAGTTTGCATCTTTATGAAGCTGAAATTTTGCAGTCCTTCGCTGGCACGGGGCCCTTCTAAGTCTCTGTTATTAATTTGTATTCACAACTATATATCCTTTTTTAAAAAATCAGTTTACTGTTTTTATTTTTTTAAATTTTTATTTATTTATTTGTTTGTTTGTTTGTTTATTTATTTATTTATTTTTTGCTGTGTTGGGTCTTTGTTCCTTCACACGGGCTTTCTGTAGTTGCAGCGAGCGGGGGCTATTTTTCGTTGTGGTGCATGGGCTTCTGATTGCAGTGGCTTCTCTTGTTGTAGAGCATGGGCTCTAGGTGCGTGGGCTTCAGTAGCTGCAGCACGCAGCTTCAGTAGTTGTGGCTCACGGGCTCTAGAGCGCAGGCTCAGTAGTTGTGGTGCACGGGCTTAGCTGCTCCATGACATGTGGGATCTTCCCAGACCAGGGCTCGAACCCGTGTCCCCTGAATTGGCAGGCGGATTCTTAACCACTGTGCCCCCAGGGAAGTCCCTATATATTCTTTTCTTAAAGAACATTTCCAAAATAGTATAACTTCAGACTCTACAAAACCTGAATCCAACTCTGCCTGTACACCCACCCCTTGCTTTTCTTCCTTCTGGCTTGTGCCACCTCTGGACAGACCACACACTGTCTCAGGCTCTGCATTCCTGCTCCATAATATCCAGGGTGTTGCTGAAGAGAATCCTGGAACAGGCAGATTGGAAGCGTTAGGAATTCATGACCAGTGACCTTACCTGGTCTTCTGTTCCACACTACCCTGTGTGGAACAACTCCCTGTCTCCTTTCCAAAATGACTCTTGCAGACTGTGTTCCCTCTGTTGAAGCCTCTAGTCCTTCCTGTCGCTTACTCCCCTGTACATGCGACTGCAGAGCCCTTCCCACTGATACTCGAACATGTTCAAGCCTCTTCCATGTGAAAACTTCCTTAAGTCAGCATCCCTGGCTAGTTGTCGATGATCTATCTCCATCCTTCCACATCTACACTTCTTCAAAGGGCTGCCTGCAGCAGTGGTGCCCATCTACCCTTGTGCCATCAACTCTCCATCAGGCTCCAAAATGACATCTAGACCGTTCACTCCACTGAAATCCCTCTTTGTTAAGATCACTACTGAGCACCTGGGTCAAGAAGTGTGAGATCCTATTCAGTCCTTGTCTTGACTTCTCAGCAGAATTGGGAGCTAGTGACCATCCCCTCCTTCTGGCCACTCTTGTAGCCCTTGGATTGCCTTGACCCCACACTTAGGATTCTCCTCCAGCCACTTGGATGGAAGCCTCATTCTTCTCTATGTGGCCATTAAGAAATTCCAACATTTAATAGGCAGTTTTGAGGTGATTAATCGCTCTATCTATGTGAGGCCAAAAACATACAGATGGAAATGAAGAGAGAAATTCAGTTAGTCATCTACATGCTTTCTATATGATTCCAAAGACCTGTATATTTAACAGTTGAATGTATGTACCTTTTTAAATAAAGGAGAAGAAAGAGGAGAATCAGCATTATGCTTTTTTTATCCAAGTTTCCATCCAATAATTGTCTCCTACTTGGACTAGGTAGCTCTTCTGAGTTCCCTTCAAACTATTTTTGATGTTGTATTGATACTGCCTTTCTGAAACATAAATTCCATTATGTCACCACTACTCCACATTCAGTCAAGGCTTTCTACTGCTCTTATGATAGACTCCTCAACCAAAATCCTAAACCCGGTCAGTTTGCAAGGCTGTGTGTACTCTTTGTATGCTCTGCCGCGGGCCTTCCTCCCCAGGTTTATGGAGCCCCATCCCCCCTTAGTTTTTGCTTTCTTGTCACATCTGTCCTTGGCATCTGACCTTCCTTCCTTTTTTTTTTTCCTTTGGCCACACCCTGTGGCATGTGGGATTCTAGTTCCCCAACCAGGGATTTAACCCACAACCCCCTGCAGTGGAAGTGCAGAACCTCAACCACTGGACCACCAGGGAATTCCCATGACCTTCCTTCCTACTTGGAATCCCCTTAGTATTTGATATTTCAGCTGCCTGAAATTCCACCTGAATGTTCTTCTCACACCCTTCCTCTGCAACCTCTTCGACAAGTTGATGCTGACTTGATCTCAGGCTGTCATTGAGGCCCTTCCTGCTTGACAGATCTAGGTCAATTTCCTTTGCTACATGCTCTTAGAATCCTGTTTCTTTGTTCCAAAATTATTATGTTAGCTGTGTTTACACATTCCTGAGTGGAATTGATTAGCGTCTGTCCTCACTTGACTCCAGATTCCATAATACCTTGAGCCCGGACCCTTAACATCTGCATCACCATCATATCCCAGCATCTAGGGCACCACCTGATGTAAAATAAGCACCAAAGACACACATAAGGCGTGAGTTAAGGGGTGACCATGTGTCTGATTTTGCACAAAGTGATTTTTATATATTCTCATTTTCACAACCAAACATGTCAACACTCACTTCATCATTATTATTGTAATTTTGAAAAATTAAGTAGTAAGGCTTAGAAAACATGCTAAATAATGGTGTTTTATTGTTTGTATTTTACAGAATAGGGACTGAGGTTTCAAAAAGTTCATCTTCTGCATGACTAGCATTTGTGGCAGCTGAGATTTCAATCCAGGCCTGTCTGATTCCAGAAGCCATGTCTTTGTCAACATACCATGCTGCCTTCATGAAAATTCATATTGCTCTTTGAAAGTAACATCAGTTATTTGGCTTGAAGGGAGCACAAAATTTACCGGACTCAAGAGCATCTATTTATGAGCTAGAAAATTTAAGCCAAAAATACCAAGTGTCTGTACCAATTATAAAGCTACTTCATTGACATCTCTTGACCACCTTGAGAAATACTAGTTCGAAAGTAAATTTGTGATGCTTCTGTTTGATTAAAGGGCTGAGAAAATAAGCCTCCCATAAATGAAATTGTAGTTTATAATTTCATAAATGAACATGTAGCTACTTAGATAGATACGATTCTGAGGCAAACTTGAATATTAGAGAAAGATAATTACAGGAATGTCATTCAAAGTTTTATAGAATGCTTGGGATTTAATGAGCAAACAAAAGGACTAGAAAACTAAAATATACATTTTCCGTGGATATGCAAGTTATCTTAGTTGTGATGTTTACTTCTAGATGATGTTTGCTAAGGAACAACAGGGTTTGAGTGTGTTCATTTCCATTGTTTTACTAGCTGTCACTTTTCTTGATAGGTGTCTAAGAGATTGTATGGCATGGGCTGTTACGAGATTTCCCTGGGAGACACAATTGGAGTGGGAACTCCAGGAAGCATGAAGAGGATGTTGGAAAGTGTCATGAAAGAAATCCCACCCAGGGCTCTTGCTGTTCACTGTCATGACACATACGGACAAGCCTTAGCAAATATCCTTACGGCCCTTCAGGTATTTTGTATTATTTGTGTGTATGTGTAAAGGTGTGTATACTTATTTGCCATATAAACATATTAAGAGCTTTAGTGAGACAATATTTATAAATTGCTGTGAATATAACATTTTTTTTTGAGATTCAAGAGTTGATACTTATTGGGCATCCACAGTGTTCCAAGCCCTTTGTTCACCTCTTCCATGTACATTATTTCATTTAACCCTCACAGCAACCTTTGCAGTATACATAGCATTAACCTGTTACAGATCAAGAAACAGGATTTGGAGGTTATGTGACCTGCCCAAGATCACACAGCTACAAAGTGCTGGAGTTGAGACCAGAGACTGAGGCTCCCGACTCCATGCCAAGCCTTCTCTCCTAGTTTCCTAACATGCTGACCCAGTAAGAAATTGTTATTGTAGAAATATACAGTAATCGAACCATTGTTTGAACGCTGTGGTTAGGTTTACAATCAAGGGAGAACATTGAATAGCTATAACTTGGTTGGTAGAAAACTAGAAGGGAGGCAGTGTGATATGACAGAAGAAAAACTAGATTAAAAATCAAGAGACATTTAAACAGTACCTTACACATGACGTGCACTCAGGAAATATTTGTAAATTGCCCATGCTTTTCAGGGCAATTATGTCTCTTATTACTGTTCATTTGATTTGATAAAATCCCTGAATTTGTTCTTTTTAAAAGTATTAATCTTCTCAGAGCTATGTCTGCTTTTTTCAACTCCCACTTGCTCTCAGACTGAAAAGTTGATAGATTGAAAAATGATGGCATTTTTGAGGAGCGCAAAGCATGGAGATAGTAGCGTGTACTGTTGTAATCATGTAACTTATGCTCTTTTGGATAATTTGGTGCTCTGTGATGAGGAGATATGCTGAAATATAGACTATTTTGTTTAAGATGTCTTCCTAATGTTGGCAAGCATCCTTTTGAAAGAACCCCTGGTTTTTATCAAGTATATTCTGATCAAACACAAGACAGCTAGAAAGTTGGAGAATTAAGAATTGCTTATTACATTCTAATAACACCTCAGTTCTTTTTAATATATTTATTGAAAGGAATAGATATAAATTGCATTTTAAGGTATTTATTTTTTAATTGATGTTATTTCTTAAACTCGGCTAAAAATAGATTCACTGGATGTTCTTCGAGCCCAAGATTTTGACAACTAAAGATAAGAGTGTCTGAAAGCTTTTTGGTGAGGCTGAAAATCAATACATAAAGCTTAATGTCATCATCCTGCAGTGCACAGTTTTTTGGCAGAAGTTTAGAAAACCTGTGAATATCAAGCCCCACAAGGGCTTATTTGGACTTTGTAACATATGTGCACAAATCCTTATTTGTCCTCTGGAAGCAGGCAAGGAACATTGTATTGAATTAGAAGAAAAAAATGATATCCCATGGACTTTGGGGCATTTTGACAATTTTCCTTCTCTATTCTAGTTTCTAAAACAATAGAGAACTAGACATCACTTCAGGATTCTGTGTTCAGCTGCAACTGTAACTTATTAAGTGTTCCTCACTAGCAAGTTCCTGGAGAGGTCTGTGTGTGTGTCAGTGTGTGTGTGTGTCTGTGTGTCTCTCTCATTTCTCATATGGATATATCCTGTAGCCGGTAACACTTGAGTCATGTTTTATTCATGTAGCATATTTATTATATAATGAGTGATAGTTTAGGGTTTGGGATCGAGGGCTATAGTGCACATTCTGGGAACCCAAAGATCTGATTCTGGAAACTTTCTGCCTGTTGAAAATGCCCCACTGCAAAATATTGCTGTTACCCCATTGTGATTGTGACAGTTAAGGTTGTCTGAGGAAGTAAGATTTAAAATCAGATATAAAGAATGAGAAGAAAGGAACCTCAATAAGGGGTGTGTGTATGTGTGTGTGTGTGCGTGCATTTGTGTGTGTGTATGGGCATCAATGTGTGAAAGGAATTTTCAAGCACATGAAACACCACTCAGGCAAAAGGCCTTGGAGAGGGAGGGGCATGTCCTAGGAGCTGAAAGACGACTATTGTATTCAGAGGGGAACCTGAACTTTATAACATTTGCTGAATTAGATGAACTGCAGACTCTCCATTTACAAAGAGATGAGGACTGCAATTCTGGTGCATTTGCCCATCCATACTGTAACAGCAGTACGGGGTGGGGACAGGAAAGAACCCTGGGCCCAAGCAAGATGGGGAGCACAGGCCAGAACCTGTATGAGGCTGAGACCCCTCACCCTGCAAAAGAAAACACCACACCTTCAGTCAAAAAGAGTGAACCAGCAAAAACCACCTAACAATGGGAGAAGGCGGCAAATATATTTATTCTAATGGCCTTGGCTATGGGTGAAGGAGAAATACACAAGCCCCCTTTATATGTCATAACTTTTTGTTGACCCTGTTGTGAGTTTAGGGTTGAAATTCACATTGCTTGCAGAATGTGAAAGACACAAGCAGGCAAATTATTTTCAAATGGGTGTGAATTAGTAGCACCTACAGGTGTCAGGAAGAATATAAATCTTTCCAGAAGGAACGTATCTTCAAGTTAAGCTGAATTATTTGTGTGTGTGTATGCGTCTATGTGTGTATGTGTGTGTGTGTGTTTATGTCTCTCTGTGTGTGTATGCCTGTGTGTGTCTCTGTGTGTGCATGTGTGTATGTGTGTATGTGTATATGCAAATGTGCGTATGCATGTGTGTGTACACATATATGTGTATTTGTATGTATGTGTCTATGTGTATCTGTATGTCTAGGTGTGTATGTGTATGTCTGTCGGGGAAGGGTGGATATTTTGCTCTTTGGCAGCTCCTGTACAAGTTAGCAGGAAACGTGTCCACAAGTATCTGTCATTGTGTTTTCTGTTCTTTTACTATGTGCACAAGCTCTAAGCATGTATGTGAGGCGGGAGGGAAGAAGGGAGGCGAGGGGCCTGGGAAAGGGCACTTGGAGCGTGGCGGTGTTGCATTGCCCAGACCTTGACTTGTAGTCACAGTGTAAGTGGGTGGAGGAGAGGGTAAGAGCAGCTTGTGTAAGAAGCAATATGCAACCCGAGTGGCCAGTTTAAATGAACAATTTAATGTTGAAGTTGTAGAGTTTGTGTTTGCTGCCATCCACTTTCAAACAGTTTCATCCACTTTCATCCAGTTTGATAAGCCAGTGCCAGTGTAAGAAAAAATATACACTTCTGCTCTCTTTGAAACTGTGTGTAGCTGAGACAGTCTGTAAATGTTTGGGAAGGTGTATGCTCACACAGACAGCGGAGCATTGTCTTGGAATGTCTTTGCAGACATATGTGTACTGGTTGGTCCCTGGCAACGCTGAGTGAGGCAGAGTCCTCCAGGGCCCCTTCCCAATAAAAGCAGCAGCAACAATAAAATAACCAGGATTACCTTGAGTGGAGGAGAAAAATTGTCTTAGGAAAAAAAAAAAACAAAAAAAACCAAAAAAAAACAACCAAACCTGCCAGTGTTTAAGAGAAAGTCCCACTTGGTTATGAACTAGGCTAACTCTGGCTTCAGGAAGCAGTGGCCATACTTCATTCCTTAAAATGGAATCTTTGAAGTGGCTTCTAGTCAGATTGCTGGTGCATGTGGAGTGGATATCATTTGTTTTAATTTAGGGGTTAGGAAACAGTTTACAGTGCTCCAAACTGGAAGTTAAAATGATGGCAAGGAGACATGTAGTAGGTGGAAACTTGGCCATGATGGTAGGAAACAAATGAGAGTTATAAATGGAACATCCCCCTCAGTCTGGAAAGCACATACTAATAATGTAATAGAGGGATCATTCTTGGGTTCCCAGGTTTACTGTATTTTTTTATTACTTAAACATATGACTTATAGGGCTGTACATGGTAGTATGGGAGTCAAGAATTCATAATTATCAGATATTCTTTAATATAGAGAAATAATTGACACTATAGATTTGAGTGGGGGATATTTATAACCACCCAAACCCAAAAGAGCAAGAAAATGAGGTGACAAAGCGTACAGTATTTCAGTAATGGAAGAAACGTACATGGCCCAATATACTTGTCTTAATTTTTTATGTAAAAATTGAGTCTCACCCTTTTGCATATTCCCAAGTACCTAAGTAAAACACCAGTGAACAAATTACTTAATCTACTTAACCCTAAACAATTTCACAGTCTCTGTTTTTCTTCACTCAAATGATCTGAGTCTTCATAACTGGGTAAAAACAGAGTAAACAAATGAGTTCCAATATCACCAGTAACAGTACCACATTAACTGGTAGCAAAGAGAGTAGAACAGGCAATATTTAGCTTTCCCCTAAAGAAATACCATGTGCGTTTTTCTTCTCTTAAACTTAATAGACATTTAGCTAATGTGTCTTTCCTCATGATGTTTTCCATATGTTTAGTATTCTCTTTTAGAAAAACCAAATCATTTACCTAATTTTTACAACAAAGCATTCATTTCTTTATATTGACTCTTGCTAAACCATGTTTAAATGCTACCAAACAATTTCCTCATGTCATTTGTTTTTGAGGTTCTCAAATAAAATTGTTAGAATTCCAGATTCTCTTCTCAATTCTATACCTGTAGAATGTGTACAATGATGTCTACGTCCTCAGATTTTACAAAACTGAGATGAGGTGCAGAGTTTCTAGAACATTTGTCTTGGTGACTGCATTTGGTTGATACTTCATACTATTACCGTCATTACAGTTAAAACTATTACTACTGCTGATATACTAATAGCAATAATATTATAACCTTTATTACTCAAGGAACCAGAAGCATAAAGCATTGTTTTGCAAATGTGTAAATTTGTAAATACATGCATTAGATATTATTCATTTATTCAACATCTATTAAAGAGCTAAATAGAAATCAGCGAGCAAGAAAGAAAACAAAAAGTTGAAAACTGGATGCTCCTACATAGGTTTTACAAAATGCATCACTAATTTATTCAATAAATATTCATTTTATCAGACACTGTTTTAGATGTTAGATTCAGATGTAAAATCTCTGAGCAGACCTGCTGTGGAGAAAACTGTTTTAGTTTAACTCAGTACCTCCAGAAGCTTTTTGAGTATGAAATAGTACTTCTGTTTTTGTTTGTTTTCCTGATTGTTTGCTTTTTGCTACACAATTAACTTTCTCCAGTACAGTATTATGTTGAAAATATTCTCAGGTGGGATGAGGTGTAAGTTATCATCGAAAAATAAATTAACTAACTAACACAATAATAAAATAAAACTAACACAATATTGTAAATCAACTATACTATCAAGTATTTAAAAACTACTTTTAAGACAAAAATAAGTAAATAAAAGGGAACAGGGAGTCCAGCAGAAGTTAATACCGTCCAATTTTTGAGTGCTTAAAAACAGGGCTTTGAGCCATAAATGTCAGTAAGAAAAGGTGAACAAAGTTCCTTTCTATTTTTTTTTTTTTTGCAAGTGGCTGGATTACTTATATCAGTGATAAAAATGAGAAAACGTGAACAATTTTGTTTTGTTTATCTCCAACATCTTTTTATTAATATAAACTTCTCTCTGATTTTGACTATAGGTAATCAGTCAGGTTTTTTTCCAGAGATAATATAACTTTTATCTATTTCTATATCCGCAGATATTGAAGGGGCAGTTAGAAAAAACCTCCTTCTGAGCTAGACGGCATTTTAAACGGGAATTCAAGTAATAAGTGTTTAAAAATAATACACATGAATTTGATTCTAATATGCTAAATATTTAGCATAAGTATTTAATCTCTATGTAGTGGGTTACACTTAGATCATAAGCCTGAAACTCACCAAGAAAGAAGATGCCCCAAACGGCTTTGCCTCTCCCATGGTAATTAATCCATGCTGATCAGTTAGGCAAATGTTACAAAAATTGATTATTGTTAATGGGGATTAGGGCCAGGATATGATATGATTTTTCCTTTGACGTAAGAGGTGGAAATTTCAGAACTCACTACATTTCGAGCACCTCTCTAATTCATTCTGTAAATATCTCATCCGATTGTTTTAATCTCGTTTTCAATATCTTATTTTCAATCAAGTACTTGTCACATCTTTCTTAGCACATGCGCCTTTAATTTGGAAATCTTGCTGTTTTGCTCTGTTGTTTGTATAGAAACACATTAAGCTTTTTGTTTTTTGAATATTGTTTCACGTTTTTTGTTCTTATTTTTTTCTCTCACAAAAATATCTATTTACAAGGAAACTTTATGAATATTTATACTCTTGCCCATTAATGTAACGTGACCCAGATTTTTTCCTTAAGAATATTGGCTTGAAATTGGTAGTTTGGTATTGAACATAAAGTACTATTCTCATAACTATTTTTTGGCCTATTGTAATGCAACCAATTCATGGCTGTAGGCTCACCACTAATAACAAAAACAAGTGTGTGTATGTGCACATGCACACACACACACACACACACACAATTAAAACTGCTAATAAACATCATAACCAAAATTCAAGAATGCTTTAGCTTTAATGTTTGAACAACTTTCTCATATGTTGCCACATATTCTAGTTCTGAGCCTGAATTAAGTGGGAGTGATCTACGCTATTAGCTCACACTGGTTCACTTTTATAAATTGTCACTTTAGAATACTGAACTTAATAGTATTAATAAAAGTTAGATTCAAGACTGAAAGATGACTGAGGATAAGGAGCTTACTAAGTGCAAGTCGAACATGTGGAATCCCAGTCTGGAAGCTACAAAGTTTTGTGGGTTTTTTTCCCCATATATTTATAAATCCCTTCAATATAGAGCAGAATATAAAATGGAAATTATACCTATCAACAGTGATCATTTATAATTATTTTATGTATTATTTAAAAATGTTTATTTAACCAAAAAATATTAATTAGCTGCCTTCTGTGTGATAGGTATATATATATGTATATATAGATATATATAATATAGGTATGTTAATATAATATATTATATAATATATATTACATACAAATTATGTATAATTATGAATAATATATAATATATGTAATATATATTATATAATACTATATAAAATATATTACATATTATATATTATTATATTATTAATTATAATATAAAATAATATATATTAATATACCTATAATATACCTATATATGTTCGAAATATTAATATATTATATAATGTATAATATATTAATATATTATATAATATAAATGTATTTTATATATAGTATATATTATATACAATATAATGCAATACATAAATATATTATTATATAAATAATACATTGTATAATTATATTAATATACAATAATCATATATTAATATATTAATTATATTTTATAATATTGTATATTACACATAATATTTGATATTTTGTTTAAATACAATCAATATTTTGTATATGATGAAATATAAGTAATATATGTAATGTTTAATATATTATAATATATGAATAAATATAATATATAATACATAATATATAATATACAGTGTATAAATGAAATATACTATATAATATATATTTCATTAACATATATTATATAGTATAAATATATATTTTATTAATATTATATTAATAATATTATATTATGATATAATGTAATACATTAAGGTTTAATTATATTAATATATTAATGATATATTAATGTTATATATTATATATATTACATGTATAATGTATAATTGCAGAAAGGTGGTCAAAAGGTACCAACTTCCAGTAGTAAGGTAAATAAAGTACTAGGGATGTAGTGTACAACATGATGACTATAGTTACCACTACTGTGGTATATAGTCATATTATATATTAAATATTATATAATATGTTAATTGTAATATATAATGTATAATATATTGATTATATATTAATATATTATATAATAGGGAATATATATTTGTATATTACATTATATTTATATATGTTTTATATAAATATATGTTAATATGTTATATATTAATATATATTATATGTATGCTATATATATTATTTAATATTATATATAATATTCCATTTTATAATATTATATATGATATTATATATTATATGTACTATTCCATTATACAATATATAATACAATATTATATATATATATTCCATTATATATATATATATATATATATATATATATATATATAATCTTTTTTATCCATTCATCCATCAGTGGACACTCAGATTGTTTCCATGTCTTGACTATTGTAAATAATACTGCAGTGAACATGGAGGTACAAATATGTTTTCAAGATAGTTTTTCATTTCCTTTGGATATATTTTCAGAATTAGAATCCCTTGATCATATGGTAACTCTATTTTTAATTTTTTGAGGAGTCTACATACTGTTTTGTCTAGGTTCTGTTCCCGTTTACAAGCCCATCAACAGTGCACAAATTTTCCCTTTTCTCCATATCCTCACCAGCATTTGTTATCCCTTCTTTTTGGTGATAACCACTCTAAAATGCATGAAGTGATATCTCATAGTGATTTTTATTTGAATTTCCCTAAAGACCAGTGATATTGAGCCTCTTTTCATTGACCTGTTGACCATTGTTGTATCATTCTTGGAAAAATGTCCATTCAGGTCTTTTGCCCATTTTTTAAATGAGAGTGTTTGGTTTTTTTTTTTTTTTGATATTGAGTTCTATGAGTTTTTTAATTTATTTTGGATATTAACTCCTTATGAGATGCATGTTTTGCACATCCTTTTTCCAAGTGGGTGGGTTGTTTTTCACTTTGTTGATTGTTTTTTATTTTTGCTGTGAAGAAGCTTTTTAGTTTGATGTAGTCCCACTTGTTTATTTTATTTTTTATTGAAGTATAGTTGATTTACAATATTGTGTACAGCAACATGATTCAGTTATACCTATATATATATATATATTATTTTTCAGATTCTTTTTTTAGATTATTACAAGATATTGAATGTAGTTCCCTGTGCTATACAGTAAGTGCTTGTTGTTTATCTATTTTATGTACAGAGGTGTTTATCTGCTAATCCCAAACTCCTAGTTTATCCCTCCCCTGCCCTTTCCCTTTTGGTAACCATAAGTTTGTTTTCTACGTCTGTGAGTCTGTTTTCATTTTGTAAATAAGTTCTTTTATATCATTTTTTTTAGATTCTGTTATCATATGATATTTGTCTTTGTCTGACTTACTTCACTTAGTATGATAATCTCTTGGTCCATACATGTTGCTGCAAATTGCATTCTTTTTTATGGCTGAGTAATGTTTCATTGTATATATACCCCACATCTTCTTTATCCATTGATCTGTTGATGGACATTTAGGTGCTTCCATGTCCTGGCTGTTGTAAATAGTGCTGCTATGAACATTGGGGTGCACATTTAATTTTGTTGCTTATATTTATGTGTCATATCCAAAAATATCAATGTCAAGACCCTTGTCAAGAAGCATTTTTTTCTATTTTTTTCTTCTAGGAATTTCACATTTTCAGATCTTACATTTAAGTCTTTAATTCATTTGGCATTAGCTTTTATGAATGATTTAAGACAGGGGCCTTGTTTAATTCTATTACTTGTGAATATCTGTTATCCCTGTGCCATTTATTAAAAAGACTCTCTTTTCTCCATTGAGTATTCTTGGGTTCTTTGTTAAATATTGGTTGAACTTATATACTTGGTTTATTTTGGGACTCTTGATTCTGTTCCATTGATCTATTTGTTTGTTTCTGTGCCAGTACCATACTGGCATACTGTTTCTGTGCCAGTACCATACTATAAGTTTATTGTATAGCTTCAAATCAGGAAATTTTGATATCCCCTGCTTTGTTCTTCTTTCAAAGAATTGCTTTTCCTTTTTTGTTTCCATATAAATTTTAAGATTGTTTTTTCTACTTCTATAAAAAATGTCATTGGAATCTTGGTAGGGATTGGATTGAATCTATAGATGGCTTTTGGTAGTATTGGTATTTTAACAGTATTAATTCTTCCAATCTGTGAACATGAGAAACCTTTCCATTTATGTGTGTCTCCTTAGATTTCTTTCATCAGTGTCTTGTAGTTTTCAGAGTAAAGATATTTCACTTCCTTGTTAAGTTTATTCCTAAGTATTTTTTGGGTACTATTTTAAATGGATGATTCTCTTTATTTCTTTTTCAGATAATTTGTTGTTAGTGTACAGAAATGCTACTGATTTTTTGCACATTAATTTTGTATCCTGCAACTTTACTGAATTTGTTAATTACATGTAACAGTTTTTTGGTGTAGTCTTTTCAATATATAAAATCATATTATTTGCAAATAGAGATGGTTTATCTTCTTTCTTTCCAATTCTGATGTCTCTTATTTCTTTTTCTTGCCTGATTACTTTGGCAAGGACTTCCAGCACTATGTTGAATAGAAATGGCAAGGGCAAGGCTATGGATTAATTCCCCTGCCTGGGTGTAGCAGAGGAAAGCTCCCTGTCCAGTAATAGCTCTTCTCTGTGGATGATCAGCACTGCCTTCCTGCCTCTTGGCTCCAGTGTTGCCAGGCTATGAAGCTTCCAAGTGTTCTCACCAGCCCTGCTGGTCAGGTCCTTCAGTCACATTCTGAAGCTTGTTGGGCTGTGACTCAGCTACCTTGCCTGGCAATGGGCAAATCACGCTCTTAGAGCCACCAAAACTCAGGTCCTTGTTTGAAGACCTGAATTAGGAAGACCTGCACCCATCCATTTCCCTGGTCAGACTGCAACAGGAACTTGGTTCTGCAGTTGAGCAAAACTGCTGGCTGGCACTACTGCTTAGGTTCTGCAGGTAGGAACTCAAGCTGTCAAGATCCAGTTTCTCTTGTTGCAAACCCCCCACCCCACCCAATTTCTCTGTCATGGTCAGATTCCCAGTGGTTGATCCCTGAAGATTCTTCTGAAATCCCTGTGGGGCGAAGTCAAAGTAGGGGTTCCCAGAAAGTGACCCACAACACTGGGTGGAGGCTGGATGTTTCCCTGGGCTCTCTTTCCCACTGGAGGTGTCATAGGCTCAGGAGGGACCTCTTGACATAATGCTGCTCCAGCCTGGGGGATAGGCAAGGTGATCAGTGTGTAGCTACTTCTCTTACCTTCTAATGAGGTCTCTCTTGGTGTCTGTGGTGCAGGGGTACTCAGCCTCATCCCTGTGTTCTAGGATTCTCACAGTGGTGTCTTGACTATGAATAGTTGTTAATTGTTATTCTTGGGAGGGTGAGCAAAGGCAGGAATGACCTATGTTGCCATCATGGTGACATCACTCCTCCTACTGGTTGGCTTTCAATGGCTAAAAAATAATGTTGATGTTCAAATATTTTGAAAATATAAACTAGTATAAAGAAAAATTAATTACTTATAATCCTACCTCAGAAGGAAGATTAGTATTAGCTACCAAAATCGGTCATTCTCATTCATATATATGTGAATATATATATATATATATATATATATATATATATATATATATATATATATATATAATGTATGTATATAGGCATACTACGATTTATTAGTGTTTGCTTTATTATTTATTTATTTATTTATTTATTTGATTTTTTTAAACAAATTGAAGGGTTGTGGCAATCCTGTGTTGAGCAAGTCTATTGGTGCCATTTTTGCAACAGCATTAATTTTAAATTAAGGTACATACATTTTTTTTAGACATAGTGCTATTGCATACTTAATAGCTACAGTATAATGTAAACATCATTTTTATATATACTGGGAAACCAAAAAATTCATGTGACTTGTGTTATAATGATATTCTCTTTATTGTGGTTGTCTGAAACCAAATCTGCAGGATCTCTGAGGTCTGTCTCTTTGTTATGTGTGTGTGTGTATGTATATACATAAAATGAAGGAATATTTGATAGCATATTGAGCTACATAAACTGCACTTCATGATTCCTATAACTCCCTTCCCTCCCCTTACCCTTAAATGTAGGCAGTTGGTTATATAAGAATTGATTTGGGGTGAGAAGTCTTTGCTAAAGATATGAATTTAGAAGTAACAGAGTATATATAGTATTTAATTCCAAGGAATGCATGACATGATAGAGAAGAAAGAGGACAAAGGATAGAGCACCAAATATTGATCATTAAGAGATCAGAGAAAACAGGATATTGTGGAGACAGAAATAGTGACTCATGAGGTAGGAGAAAACCAAGACAGTCTTGAGTGCAAGACTCTAAAGGAAGAAGTCTATCAAAGAGGAGGAGGTGATCCTCGGTGTGAAATGCTGGGTAAAGGAAGATGGGGACCAACACTGATAATACTGTCTTCACTTTATGGCTTCTGCCTTTGGAATTTTGCTGAGCAGGACCTTGAGTTCTTCAAAACTTTAGTACTTATATAAACTGATTACCTATCTTTTCTTTGATTTTATTTCTTATAATCAAATCTTTCATCCAACTGTACTGCATTTTTATTCGTGATACAAGATGAGAATCTATATTTTATATAAACACATAGTTATCGCTTCATTACATAACCTATTTTTTCCTCAGAGATACAAAATATTCAGTTATGACACATACTATGTTGTTATATTCTTGAGTTGATCTCTAGAGTTTCTATTCTGTGATAACATTGGCTGATATTTATTGAATTTTTAAACTATGTTTTACATGCATTATTTTATTTTGTGCCTGTAACAATCCTATGAAGTAATTTTTTTATAACTATAACTTTTTACATGAGGTAACTGTGGCTTTCCAAGGTTAGGTCAGTTGCCCAAAGCCCTTTATCTGAAAGGTAGTAGAACAAGGATGACAACCCAGTTTATCTTACCTCTTCCTGCCCCTTTGGTCATTTATTCTTGTAAGTACCATACTTTTAATTAACATGGCTTTATGTTAGATTTCAAATCTAGTATCACATGACCCTTTTATTATTCTTTTTTATCAAACCTGTTTAAATTATTTTTATATACTTTATCTAATTGAATTTTAAACTGAATTTGTCCCAAACTCCATCCCCCAAATATCCATTTTATTAAATAGCTAGACTAATTTAAAGAGATTGACTTAAGAATATCATCTCCCCATCCAAGAAATTGACAGGTTTTTCCTTTTATTCAGGTTTTCATTTGTATAAAAATGAAATTTGGTGATTTTCTTTATGTGGAAGGCCTACGAATTTAGGTTTCTTCCCTGGTTGAGAATCATTGTAACATGTGCTACTGTTTTTCTTCCTGATTTTGAAATGCTTCTTCCTGTGTTCTATCAATCTTTCTTCCTCCCATGATTCAGAAATTATAAGTCTCACATTAGTGGTATAGTGGCGAACATAACTGCCTTCCAGAAATTATGTCTCACCAAGACTCATTTCTTCATTAATCAATAGTACTTCTTCAAATTTCTCAGAGCATTCTTGTATTTAGTTGTGTTTAAAATATTTAAATCTATTTATAGTAAATGTTTGAATACCTTGAGCAATTTTTGGGGGAAAAACTTTCCTTGCAGGATATGGAAAATATGTTTATGTCATCAATTTCCTGAGGTAAAAAAGTTGAGGTTTGAAGAGTATGCTTTGAGAATTAGATTCTTTTACTTTGATCTCATAATAACAACAGATAACTAAATAAAGCTCACATTTCTTAGTAAAATGTTTGCAGTTCAGTAAACATTCTTAAAGGAAACATTCGCTGCAGTAACCAAAACCCACTGTTTTCATTGAAGGTCCAAATTAAAAGAATACTGTTTCTATTCTGTAAGGAAAGAAAAATCTTATTTATTTTTCTACATTGACATTTTGGAACATTTCCCCTTGAAAATACACAAGGCTTTATAGATAACAGACCTTAGAGTGAAAAGAATTAGGACCCACATCAGCTGTAAGAAGGCCAACAGTGTTATCCATAGCAAATCCATAGCAAATCTACTAAAAAATTGTTAAAAAGAAAGAAGATTCTTTTTGATTGCTGAGACAACTTCATTAAAGAGATAAAGGCAACTTTCTGAAGTTCATCATACTTTATTGTTGCCTTGTTTGCTTAAAAATAAAGACACAGAATTCCCCAAGGATTAAGAGTTCCCAGTGTCTGAAACCATGTTAATTTAAAGTTAATTATGATTTAAAAATATTACTAGGTTTGCCAATGTGGTTATGGTGTTTATTTAAAACCACGATATCAGGAAACAAGGAAAGTGTTCTTGTCTGAAATTCCAGGTAAGTGAGTTCATGTGTGGTCTAGGTGGGAAGATATCTCTAAATCATGAAGAAGTGAAAATGAAACCGCTGTTTCCTTAAGGAAATTTTATATGTGCATTGAGCAACAAGGGGGAGAAACAGTAAGGTGGAAGCAGAAAAGGAGACCCTCTTGGCCATCTGACTTGAAAAGTACAATTAGAAAGAGAGTGTTAGTAAGGAAATATGGCAAATATGTGTATTGTTTTTTCCTTCAATCTTTTTTTTTTTTTTTTTTTTTGGTACGTGGGCATCTCACTGTCGTGGCCTCTCCCGTTGTGGAGCACAGGCTCCAGACGCGCAGGCTCAGTGGCCATGGCTCACGGGCCCAGCCACTCCACGGCACGTGGGATCCTCCCAGACCGGGGCACGAACCCGCATCCCCTGCATCGGCAGGCGGACTCTCAACCACTGCGCCACCAGGGAAGCCTTTTCCTTCAATCTTGATGCACAAAGTTAAACAAACAGATAATAGGTATAAAGCCATTGACTGTTTACCTTCTTAAATGGTAAGAATACTCAACGAAAATCCTGCTTTGCTGTGGCTTTTCATGAAGTGCTAACTTGGTTATCAAAGTGTGTTCATATTCTGGCTTGAAAAAACTAGGCTGGAACTAAGGTACAAGTAGCCCCTGAAATAGGGCCAGCCTTTCCAGCTCACACTGACTGACTGGGTGTGCTCTAAGTTCTTAGATCTCGTTTTCATCATGTGTCCCACTTATTTGCTTACTCCTGCAAGCATTTGAGTTTTAGAAACATGATCTAAGTATTGAAGGAGGAGATAGTGGTGGTGGATTAGGTCATGGTAAATTGGTAAACAGAACTTGGGGCATCTTACTAATTCGGGACACAAATAGAGATGGTGGTCTTCAGTAAGTAGAGGAATTCTGGATTAAATGAGTAGGTGATGGAGGTTAAAATGAATTTTGTTGAACTCTGTTGAGTTAAAGTGAATAAAAGCTGTCCATCAACAAATGAATGGATAAAGAAGATGTGGCACATATATTCAATGGAATATTACTCATCCATAAAAAGAAACGAAATTGAGATATTTGTAGTGAGGTGGATGAACCTAGAGTCTGTCATACAGAGTGAAGTAAGTCAGAAAGAGAAAAACAAATGCCATATGCTAACATATATATATGGAATCTAAGAAAAAAAAAGAGTCATGAAGAACCTAGGGACAAGACAGGAATAAAGACACAGACCTACTAGAGAATGGACTTGAGGGTATGGGGAGGGGGAAGGGTAAGCTGTGACAAAGTGAGAGAGTGACATGGACATATATACACTACCAAATGTAAAATAGATAGCTAGTGGGAAGCAGCCACATAGCACAGGGAGATCAGCTCAGTGCTTTGTGACCACCGAGGGGTGGGATAGTGAGGGTGGGAGGGAGGGTGATGTAAGAGGGAAGAGATATGGGAACATATGTCTGTGTATAACTGATTCACTTTGTTATAAAGCAGAAACTAACACACCATTGTAAAGCAATTATACTCCAATAAAGATGTTAAAAAAGAAAAGCTAGGGGCCTCCCTGGTGGCGCAGTGGTTGAGAGTCCGCCTGCCGATGCAGGGGATACGGGTTCGTGCCCCGGTCTGGGAGGATCCCATATGCCGCGGAGCGGCTGGGCCCGTGAGCCATGGCCGCTGAGCCTGCGCATCCGGAGCCTGTGCTCCGCAACGGGAGAGGCCACAACAGTGAGAGGCCCGCGTACGGAAAAAAAAAAAAAAAAAAAAAAAAAAAGAAAAGCTGTAGAATAGATCTATCTACAAAGTAGATATGTTCTACAAGGAGTAGAATGTATCTACAAAGTACACTTGTAATTATCTTTCTGTATATCCTTTTAATGTTCAGGCTTCCATACACTGAAGTAGTGTTTTTTTTTTCTTTAGTTCAGAAAGAAAATCATTAAATTTCTACAAGTGAGTTTCTGCATTGTACTGACCTGCTCTGCAAAAACAAAAGTGAAAAAAAAAGAACATTTATATCAAAGATGGAGAGAAAGGATAATATTGCCTGAAGATCACTTGCAGTTATAGAAATGGAAAGGGTAGGATGAGAGTGGCAGGGGACTTGTAATTTCATATTCCATGAAAATGGTTCAGGAAATTTATTCAGCCTGCTTAGATTTTATTAGGACCCCATATTTCAAATAACTTACACCCCATACTTTCAGACATATGTTAGAATGTAAACATATATGCAGCACTAAAATACAAATATAATGTAAGGAAAATTGTGCCATTTCTATGTGTTTCATACATGTGATTAAGGACAACAGGATTGGCAAAATTTTTTCAGCAGATACTAGGCTGACTGACAGTAAACCCCCCATAGAGAATGTGGACAGGTTGGTAAAGAGCTTTCCTGTCGCACAGGAAGTGATCCATATACAAAGTCCAAGCTGGGTGAAGATGGCTCCTACATCCATAACTTTGGTTTTCTTCAGCTGAAGATGGGAGAATTGACTCAGTGATCTCTAAGATTCCTTGATTGAATGTCAAAGCCACTTAAAGTTATGCAGAGTTCCATTCACTGTTAGAAGATCAGGGAAACAAAAAGAGACAAATTGAGAGACATGAGAGCATTTCAAATCCATGGTCTTCCAAAGTTTTAAATTTAGGTAGAAATACTAGTGAAGAATAAATTTCTAGAGGAATTTTTCTCCCTCGACATATTGAATTTATACTTTTTTCATTAAAAGAAACTAAGTGGGATGAAATATTTCAATTAGTACAGTCCCATGAGAGAATAGCCTAAATCAGAATTAGTTTAGGGAAGTGACATCATCAAGATGGCCAGGTAGGTCATTCTTGACTTTGCTCCCCCTCACAAGAAGGGCAGTCAACAACTTCATGTACAAGACAGTGCTGAGAGAATCCTAGATCATAGGGGTAAGGCTAAAGCACCACACACCACCATCCCACCCCACAGTGTACCACGGAGACCAAGACAGATTACATTAGAAGGGTATGAGGAACAAATACATGCCAGTTGCATTGTCCTCTCCAGATCCATGCAGTACCATGCTGTGAGGTCTTCCCTGAGCCTGTGGTACCTCCAGTGGGAAAAGAGCCCAGGGGGACATCCAGCTCATCCAGTCAACACTTACCTCACATTGTACAAAAAATCAAGTCCTGGTGGATTGTAAATCAAAGTCAGGAAAAAAATAGCATGAGAGATAATATGTTGTATAGGCAGAGATTTATTACGTGTTACATAATAAGGGGCTAATGATAGAAAATATTGATAAACAGGGTACATTAAAATTAGAATTTTCTGTCCATAATAAGATATATTATTAAATTTTGGTATCAACTCCACATGTGAAAGTCGCCTCCTGAGACACAGGCCAACTAAACATCTGAGATTTACTCATAAGATTATAGAATGGTTCCCTTCCCCTACATCTTATCATCATGCCAACACGTCCCCAATATAGTTATTTACAGATAAAAGAGCTGCAGATGCAGACTCTCCTTGAGGAGATACACTCAGGGAAACCCACAGTGAAGAGGGAAGGCAAAAATCAAAGACACTAGAGAAATTGGAACCCTCTGGTTGTTACAGCTACAACAAACATTAAACACAGCCAAACTCCTAGCTAGAATGACAAACTCTCACACTTACACAGCCTATTTACCTGAGGTCCTATCATCAGATACAATATATCTGGTTTTCAACAACAACAACAACAAAAAAAAGCACAAGGCAGGTCCCAGGCCAAGAAGAAAATACAGCCTGGAGAGAAAAAGCAAGCATCAGGACCAGATTCAGGTCCAACAGAGATTGTTAGAATGTTCCGACAAGAAATTTAAACTAACTGTGAGTATATGAATGTCTTTAATGGCAAAAGTAGAAGCATACAATTAAGAGGTGGAAATAGAAGCAGAGAGATGGAACCTCTAAGAGAGAATTGAAAGGAAACGTTAGAAATTAAAAAAAAAAAGTGTAACTGTAACAGAAACGAAGAGTGCCTTTAATAAACTCAGCAGTAGGCTACACATGACCAAGGAGAGGTCAGGGAGCTTAAAGATAAGTCAATAGAAACTTGATCTAAGGAAAATGCAAAGAGAAAAAAAACAGTGAAAAATAAAAACGGACTATACAAGAACTGTGGGACGATTTTAAAATGTGTAACAAATGTGTCATTGGAATACCAGCAGGAGGAGAAAAAGAGAACAAAGTAGAAGAAACATTTGAAACAATAATAGCTGAGGATATTCCAAAGTTAATGACTGACGCCATGGATCCAGGAAGCTCAGACGACACCAAACAGGATAAATATAAAAATATCAACACCTATGCATATCATATTCAAACTGCAAAAAACCAAAGACAAAGAGAACATCTTGAAAGAAGTGAGAAGAAAATAAACATCTTGCATATAATGAAACATAGCTAAGGATTACGTTGGATTTCTCATCAGAAAACAGGAGAGTGGAGTGAAATATTTAAAGTGTTTAAAGAAAACCCCACCAAAAGTGCTAAAGAAACAAATGTTTTTCTCAAAGAAAAACCTAAGGCTTTCATCATCAGATTTGCCCTGCTAGAAATGTTGAAGACATTCATCATAGAAAAGGAAAATTATATGTTAGAAAATCAGATCTACATAAGACAGAAAGAACATCAGAGATGTAATAAATGAAGATAGAATAGAGTCTCTTATTTTAGTTATTCTTAATTCATTTAATAGGAAACTTTTTGTTTAAAGTAATAATAGTTACCAAATATAGGTCAATTTTAGCATATGGATTACTGAAATGAATAATGTTATAAAGGATGGGAAGGAGGAAGTGGGAATACTCTGTATAAGGTATCAGCACTGTGCATGAAATGGTATAGTATTATTTGAAGGTGAAATTAGACTAGTTAGAAATGTGTATGGGAAACTCTAGGAAAATCACTCAGTGTTTTAAAAAGAAGTATAAAAATCATTTAAAATGCTCAGTTAAAACCAGAGAATGATGAAAAAGAGGGAGAAAAATAGAAAAAAATGCAATTAATAGAATACATTTGCAAACATTTACAAAACATTTTTATTTACAAAGAAAATATTAATCCACCTGTGATCCAACTGTAATCATTTATATGATTAGTGTCATATTATGTGATAGTATAAATATACTAATTTGAACACAAAGATTGTCATAGTGAATAAAAGACCCAACTATTTGTTGTCTACAAGAAATCCATCTTAAACATGAAAACTCAGAAGTGTTAAAAGTAAAGGGATAGAGAAATATATACATACTATGATAACATCAATCAAAGGAAAGCTGGGGTAGCAATATTCATTTCAGATGAAGCAGACTTTATAACTAGAAAAATTATCAGGGATAAATAAGTACATTACATAATGATGAAAAGATAATTATCCAGGAAAAATAACAACTGTAAATGTGTATGCATTTAACAGCACAGCATCAAAATTCATGAGGTAAAACCGTTAGAACTAAAACAAAGAATAAATTCATTATTATGGTTGGAGACTTAGACATGCCTTTTGCAGTAATTCACAGCTCAAGCTGGCAGAAAATCAGTAAGGATACAGTAGTTGATATGAACAGCGCTATCAATCAGTTTGTTCTAATTCATATTTGTAGAATACCAATGACAGCAGAATACATGCTAGTGAAAGATGTTGATAATAGGAGGAATTATATATGGTAATTGGGTGTGGTTAATATGAAAACTCCCTGTATTATCTTTACATTTTTTCAGCAAATCTAAAACTGCCCTAAAATAAAAAGTTTATTAAAACAAGGAGATCCATGGGCAAGCTGCAATTTTACTCATGCCTGACGTTGATGACAGAGGTTCTGGCTCCTTGCTGGATTCAATTCTATCTACCCTCCTGAGAAACCAATCCAGTGATGTCTGGGTAGTAGCTCTTTTTTTCTCATAGGTGACACGAGTAGCACTGGATTGCATTCTGAACGGCTGCTGCGACATTCATGTACTGTTGTACATTGGGGTCCTTTGCCTCAAAAACTAACAGTACCTCCTTAAATAAAGAAAACCCCCTTGCCAAAAAACAAACAAACAAAAAGCAAGGAGATCCATTATGAGAGTGAAAAGAGAAGCTACAATGTGGGGAAAGATATTGGACGTTCATGTATCTAACAAAGCAGTAGTATACTGAACATATACAGAAATCCTACTAATCTATGAAAAAATAAAGAATAATGAACAAAAGACTTGAAGAGACATTTCACAAAAGAAGGTATGCTAATGTCCATTAAGCCATGAAAAGGTACTCAACTTCATCAGAGAAATGTCAGTTAAAGCCACAATAAGATACCACTACACAACCACAAGAACTGCTAAAATTATCAAGGCTGCCAAGTATTGGCAAGAATGTGAAACAGATGGTATTTTCACGTGATGCTTTGAGAGTTTAAATTGGTACACCACTTTGTAACACATGCATATTTTAGAACCCAGCAATTCTATTTGTAAATATATACCAACACAAATGTGTACACATATTCACTGAAAGATATGTTCAAGAATGTTTACACTACCACTATTTGTAATAGCCCCAAATTGGAAACAACTCAAATGTACATCAGTAAGAGAATTTACATAGAGGTTGTGGTATCTATATTTATCATTTATGAGAACCAACAAAACACTGCATTTAACAATGCAACATTGTTAAATTTAAAAAAAAATGTTGAACAAGAGAAGCCAGATGTGATAAAGTCTTTATTAAACTATTACATTTATATAACATTCAAAAACATGCAAAACCAATCCATAGTGATAGATGTTAGGATGGGAATGAGATAATGTGATAGGGACATGAGAGGGGTGTCCTGTGTTGGTCATATTCTCTTTTTTGATGCGGGTGGTGTTTTCACTTTGTGAAGTCATTCATTGTTCTGTATACTTATAATTTGTGCTCTTCTCTATATGCATGTTATACTTAAAGAGTTTCCTTAAGAAATAAAGAGAAAGGAAGAAAGAAAGAAAGAAAGAGAAAGAAAGTAACAGGAAAACGGTAAAAGGACCGTTATACATAAAAGGGAACACAAATGCCACGTAACCATAAAATATATTTAACCTTGTTATTAATCAGAAAAAATGCAAATTAAAATACATGATTCCATTTTATGCTGGTATATCAGCAACAATTTAAAAGTCAGACAATATCGAGTGTTGGAAATGATGTGGATTTACAGAAAATCTCACATACTGCTGGTAAGAATATGTCGTTATACAACCACTTTTGGACAAGTTTGGCTCTTTATAGTAATTTTGAGTATGTGCATACTGTGATCCAGTAGCTCATTCCTTGGCATATACTTAGAAAATCTCTTGTAGATGTACAGCAGGAGACATGACAAGATAGTTTGTAGCAAAATTGTTCATAATTGTAAAAACTGAATCAGTTCTAATTTCCGCCTCAAATTACTTGGAAGTATTCTCTGATAAGTAATATCTAGAGCTCTGTGTGATCATGTAATTGATCTCCAAATCTTAATAACACATGAACAAAAGCAAATTATTGAAGAATATATAAAGCAATATTCCAGATATGTAAAGTTTAAAAACAGACAAAATTAGCAATCATATTACAGTGTTACACTATAAAGAAAAACAAAATAATGATTTGCAGAATTTTCTGTGAGGGAGTGGGTGGCGTGAGACATGCTAACAAGGAGAGCTAACAGGGATTCACAATTATTGGTGATGCTCTATTTCTTAAACTGTGTGATAAGTAGAAGTATGTTTTATTTTATTATGTTTTAAACTGTCTATTTTAAATTCACATTTTACATCAACAATAACAGAAATGCTTACCCTTCCCCCTCCCCATGTCCTCAAGTCCATTCTCTACGTCTGTATCTTTATTCCTCTCTGGCCCCTAGGTTCTTCAGAACCCTTTTTTTTTTTTTTTTTTTTTAGATTCCATATATATGTGTTAGTGTATAGTATTTGTTTTTCTCCTTATGAGTTACTTCGCTCTGTATGACAGACTCTAGGTCCATCCACCTCACTACAAATAACTCAATTTAGTTTATTTTTATGGCTGAGTAATATTCCATTGTCTATATGTGGCAAAGTGAGAGAGTTGCATTGACATATATACACTACCAAATGTAAAATAGATAGCTAGTTGGAAAGCAGCTGCATAGCACAAGGAGATCAGCTCGGTGCTTTGTGACCACCTAGAGGGGTGGGATAGGGAGGGTGGGAGGGAGACACAAGAGGGAGGAGATATGGGGATATATGTATATGTATAGCTGATTCACTTTGCTATACAGCAGAAACTAACACAACACTGTAAAGCAATTATACTCCAATAAAGATGTTAAACAAATAAATAAAATAAAATGCCCCCCCCCCCCACACAACAATAACAGAAATGAGAAGTGAAAGAAAAAGATATGTCAGTATAACCACATTTGGATTTTTGGCCATGATTTTCTGAACCAAAGCTATCAATTAAAATAAAAGATATTATTTTACAGTTACTTTAGAAAGTGTTCATCTGATATCTTTCAGCCTATGGTCAACACAGTGGAGCGACCAATAGTGTAAATCACCAGGGCTTGTTTACACAACAAAAAATGTGGCTGGTAAAATATTCTCTACGGATATTTCTGAAACCAGAGACCGGAAACATACAGTGGAAATGAGACCCTTTACTTTTCTTGAGCCAACACAAACAATAATTACAGCTCTGTGTGAGAAAGGTTGTAACAAAAAAATGCTGGGTTTCAGAGGTTCAACCAAGTCAGCAGATTTCTGTAATTGTGGCAGATTGGACCCCAGAAACTTTACAGTCTTCAGCAAAGAATGGCTCTTAGATGTTAAACTGATCCCTGATAAAACAACCCTGGGGTCATGAGAAGGCTGCTCTGCCAATTTTGTTTCACCGTGGGACCCACTGACATCTGGCTTAGTTGCGGAAGCTGGAAAACTTCTTTAAAACTCTCTTGACAGTAAAAATGGACATGTGGAAAACATTCTAATCTGTTAATCTTTGGTGCTCCTGAAAAAGGGACATTTGGCTTGATACTTCACGATGATAAATATGAAACCTTCAGATCAAGTTGTAAATAACTTAATGGCATTAGAATAAAGAATAGAATTTTCATTTCCCACATGAGCCAAAAGATGGATATCCACCTGCATCAAGCCCATGGCTTAAGAAGCCTCCTGGATTCTGTGTTTACACTTGGGTTTTGTAATTTGTCCCCTTCTACATGTGTTCCATTTGGCTGGTGAAAATTAGTGAACAGTAGCAAGTCATTCTTCTTCTAGTCCTCTCCCTCCCCTCTCCTCTCTCTCTCCCTTTTGTCTCTGCTCACTCACTCTCCCTCCTGATCAAGAACTCCCTCTTTTCTTCCCTCCCTCCCATTGCATTAAATATTTCAAATAATCAAGGAAATAAAACAAAAGAACTATTTTCACATATATATTTGCGTGTTATCAATAAGTGACTTTTAGGGTCACTGTATAAATGTCTGGCTTCAAGGTCAGTGGAGGGTAGAAGCTGCCTCAATCTTGTTGTGTGCATGAGCCATAAAGAACAGCAGTACACTGTAGCCACGATTTGGACTGGATTTTTCTCCCTTTAGCTTCCATGATGGTTTGGGCTGCCTACCACTCCCCACTTCACCTAGCACATTTCCTTACTTTGAACTGCTATTTGAAGGTCTTTTATTTGTTTTTTTACCTGTCTTTTGTCTTTTTTTTTTCCAGTTTGTTTACTATCATTAAATCCCTCTTTTCAGCATTAATATATTTTTTCCAGGGACAAAAATTATCCTAAAATCCTAGATTGAAACTCATAAAATGAATTAGTGAATAAAGGAAATACAGACAACTACATATAGGTCTACAGAATTCCCCACTAAACCCATGCTGTTCAAGATGTTTGCTCTCCCTGTGTTCAAACATCTGGTGTGGTCTCTCATTAAAATAAATGTGCAAATACATAAATGAATTCATTAATTAATTTAAAGTAATAAAGCACAGCTATTGCTTCTAAGCCAACACATAGTACTTTTTGTGGTTGGTATGGTATGGTATCTTTGCCCCTGAATGGGACAGAGGAGCATACACGTTTCAAGCAGGGCCTCTGGAGTCTAAGTTCTAGGTTCCAATGTTGACTTGAGCAAATTACTTTATTTTCCTATGCCCCATGATTTCTCATCTGTAAATTTGGGGTATTCATAGTATTTACTTGTGAGTGATGGTGAGGATTAAATGGATGTAGGTCCCCAGTAGGCACTGGAAGTGTTAGCTTTTCTCAACTTTCCTATTGGCTCCATTCCTCAGCTAACAGTCAGCTTTGCCTTCATACCAGAATCAGGAACATCACTCAAGAATTCCACCTTTCCACTGGAAACTTGGCTTCTTCTCTTCTCTCAACCCTAAGTTTAAAATTTAGATGGGTATTTAAGTGAGTGTGGCAATATTTCATTATGAAAGAACTTTTCAGTATTCCTTGAAGGAATCCATCGAACATTTATTGAGTACCTTCTATAGGATACTGTTCTTTGCTAGGGGCTAGACTTGACTGGTTGTTTTGTTACTTTGTTGTGGGTGTATGTATGTGTGTGTGTGTGTGTGTGTGAGATGAGTTTGGGTCATTCATTTTCAAATAATCCCCAAGTCATGAAGCTGGAATCCATTGTTACTTTATGAAGTACATTGTTAGACATAAGAACTCGTATTCTGCTTAGTCTTCTGTGACTCCATGGTACCCTTAATCATCAAAGTAGATACAAACCCCTGGCAGGCTGCCCTCAGCCTGCCACCCCAGCCTCATCTCCAGTCCTGCTCCTCTTCATTCCCAAGATCCTAATCTGGAGAATGTATATTCAATGCAATCTCTATCAAGATTTCAGTGACATTTTTCTCAGCAATAGGAAAAAAATAATCTAAAATTTCTATAGAGGCACCAAAGACCCCAATGGCCGAAACAATCCTTAGAAAGGACAAAGCTGGAGGCTTCATGCTTCCTGATTTCAAACTATACTATGAAGCTATAGTAATCAAAATAGCATGATACTGGCATAAAAATAGACACATAGACCAATGGAACAGAACTGAGAGTCCAGAAGTATACCGTCACGTATACTGTCAACAAACATTTGATACGAGAGCCAAGAATACTCAATGGAGAAAAGATAGTTTCTTAAATAAATCATGTTGGGAAAACAGGATAACCACATGCAGAAGAACGAAATTGGACCCCTATTTATACCACTCACAAAAGGTAACTTGAAATGGATTAAACTCTTAAACATAGTACCTGAAACCATAAAACTGCTAGAAGAAAACATAGGGAAAATGCTCCTTCACATTGGTCTTGGAAGTGATTTCCTGGGTATGACACCAAAAGCACAAGCTACAAAAGCAAAAATAAATAAGTGGGACTACATCAACCAAAAATCCTCTGCAGAGCAAAAGAAATAACAAAATGATAAGATAATATGGAATGGGAGAAAATATTTGTAAATCATCTAGCTGATATGGGATTAATATCCAATACATGTAAAGAAGTCACACAACTCAATAGCAAAAAACAAAGCAACTCAATTTAAAAAAAGAGCATAGGAACTAAATAGAATTTTTTTTTCCAAAGAAGGGGCTGTACCTCACTAATCATCATGAAAATGCAAATTAAAACTATAATAAGGTATAACTTCACACTTTTTAGAATGACTGTCATCAAAAAGACAAGATATAACATCCTCTCTGGAGAGGATGCAGAGAAAAGGGAACCCTTGTGCTCCACTGGTGGGACTGTAAGTTTGTGCAGCCCATAAGGAAAACAATATGGAGGACTCTCAAAAAATTAAAAATGGAACTACTATATGATCTAGCAAAAGATTGGGTGTACATTTGAGGGAAATGAAATCACTATCTCAAAGAGAATCCTGCACCCCTACAATTGCATGTTTATTGTAGCAATATTCACAATAGTCAAGATATGGATAGGACTTGGTGCTTTCACTGCAGGGAGCCCGTATTCAATCCCTGGTCAGAGAACTAAGATCCCACAAACTGGGCATGTGGCCAAAAAAAAGATATGGAAACAACCTAAGTGTCCATCAACAGATGATAGTATGCATGTGTATGTGTGTTTGTATGTGTAAATGGAATACTGTTTAGCCATGAGAAAGATGAAAATCCTGCCATTTGTGACAACTTGGATGAACCTTGAGAGCATTATGCTAAGTGAGATAAGTCAGAGAAAGATAAATATTGTATGATGTTACTTAACTGTGGAATCTAGAAAAGACAAACTCTGAGAAACAGAGTAGAATGATGGTTACCAGGGGCTGGGAGGTAGAGGAAATTGGGAGTATTGGTCAAAGGGTACAAACTTCCAGTTACAAGATTAACAAGTTCTGGGAATCATTACACAGCATGGTGATTATAGCTAATAATACTGTATTATATACTTGAAAGTTGCTAATTGGGTAGATCTTAAATGTTCTCAACACAATGGTAATTGTATGATGGGATAGAGATATTAGCTACTGCTGTGGTGGTATTCATTTTGTAATATATAAATGTATCAAGTCAACACATTGTACACCTTACACATACACAGTGTTACATGTCAATTATATGTCAAAAAATCTAGAAAAGAAAAAGAAAGAAAACAGAAGAGTAAAAAGCAAAAAAGTAAACAGGAAATATTTTAGAACAAGATAGGAGAAGCTGCCTTATCAAGTTTTTATCAGAAAGACTTCTTTATGATAAAGCAGATTCTAGCCAGAGTCCTAGGCAGGTTCACAAGGCCTGGGATTATGTTCAAAACTTTATTCTAAGAAGATGTGGTATATATATATATATATATATATATATATATATATATATATATATACCACATACATATATATATATACACATACACACAATGGAATTACTGAGCCATAAAAAAATGAAATAATGTCCTTTGCAGCAACATGGATGGACCTAGAGATTATCATACTAAGTGAAGTAAGTCAGACAGAGAAAGACAAATACCATATGATATCACTTATATGTGGAATCCAAAAAAAAATGATATGAATGATCTTATTTACAAAATATGAATAGACTCATAGACATAGAAAACAAATTTATGGTTACCAAAGGGGACAGCAGGAGGGGTGTAGGGATAAATTAGGAGTCTGGGATTAACAGATACATACTACTATATGTAAAACAGATAAACAAGGACCTACTGTATAGCACAGAAAACTATACTCAGTATCTTGTAATAACTTATAATGGAAAGGAATCTGAGAAAGAACTTAACTGAATCACTGAATCACATCCCTGTACACTTGAAACTAACACAACATTGTGAATTAACCATACTTTAATTTTTTTTAAAGTAACTTTATTCTAGAAGGCTAGCAAGTAGGAGAGGGCAGGGGAAGACCTGGGCTCTCAGTGCCAAAGCCCTCACTCTGGTAGGGATTTGGTTTTACCTATGGAGATCCACACAAGGGAAATTTAGCTTTATTGTTAATCCCGACCAGGTTTTTAATCTGAATGCATTTTCATTACAATCAGAACTGAACATCAGGCTCATCTATTGCCATATGATTTGTTTCTGTTTGGAGAACTTTGTTTTAGGTAATATCTATTAAAAATATACTTTAGGTGGTTTTCCATGTGGGTACATTGAGGCCTGACAGTAGAAATGTTTTCTTAAAAACTCAAAAAGTCATGAAAAGTTACATTAGTCAGTGTTATGGCTACAGAATAAGACTTTTACATCTTTCATTTTGTCCTTTTTTATTTGAATTCTACCTGCAACTAGGAGTCTAATTTTTTTTCTCTAATAATCTTGTGAGTTTTTTATAACTAGTAAATAATCTTTATGAAAATGTAATGTCATAGATTAATTATATTTTAGTTGATACTATAACATTAGCAAGTTAAGAGAATTGATATCTCTTGAAATTTAATGTTAATATTGTTCAGTCATCTCTAGAAATGTGTATCTTGACAAAAATTTCAATTCTAGGTAATTGTACAAGAGCCTCATTACAATATCATATTTAAATTTTAAAGTATATAAAAGAGTGAGGAATAAACAAGCTAAAATCAAATGACATGAGACATTTTAGTCTAAAGCCTTGTGGGGTTCCTGATTTCCACCTGTTTTGTATTCTCTAACTCTCTCTCTCTCTCTCTCTCTCTCTCTCTTTTTTTTTTTAATGATCCTGTACATACAGAGTATCACCCTGGAGGTGAGACTCACAACATTCCAAAGAGCTTGGAAATATTTTATCCTGAAAGTATATCCCATATGTTCTGCCAGGAAAGCAGGAGTATATGGAGTAGAAAAATGAACAGCTGAATCAGAAACAGGACAAAACACAAAGCTTACTTTCTTTCAGTGATGATTCCATCTGGAGAGATGCCTAGGAGCATTTAGGGGGAAAAAAGTAAATATTTTGTTTGAGATACCTGAAAGTCTGCAGTTGCACAAATGTTTCAGTCCAGAAATTTGTATGCTTCTGTTGTTATATTTTAAAATACTTGTAGCAGAATATATTTTATTGTCTTACAGGAGTGCTTTGAAAATGTGTATATTCTAACATGTTTCTGGAATTTTCCCCTTAGTAGAGAGCTCTAAAGTAAGGAAACTAAGGCATATGTGTAAATAACTTAAATTATGATTTATAGCATCCCCTTTTCATATGCTTTAAAATAGCTACACAATTTTTCACATGGCAAGGACGACTTTTCCCACATGTCCTTTCTCTCCTCAGGCAAAGATTGTATGGACTCCACACCCCAAACCTAGCATAATTGGTGAATTTTGACCACACGTATTGTTCCAGTTGGGAAGAGATTCTTTGTATTTTCCATGAACAATTTTGTTCATAAACATTGTTTTTAACTGTGATGGAGTCAACGTTATGTCTACACGTTCTGCACTTTACCCCTCCTGAGAAGCCTGTGGGCTGAAACCTACAGCAGCAATAGGAGGTGTAGAAAACGGACACATCCCAGGTGTGCCCACTATGGGGAGAGTATGCACAGTCAGCTCTATCTCAGGCTCTGTCTCTATCTCAAAATAACCCGGAGACCAAAATAATCCTGAGGCCATCTTATAGCAGTTTATCCAAGCACAGATAAAGATGGCCGGCATTTTCATTGATCATTTGCATGCTCGAGTTTACATCAATTTAAATAATTTATAAGATTCTATGGACACAACATTATAGATTATATTTTGAAACTTAAATCTCTAGATGAAATTAAAAATGATAATTATTACTTCAGACAGGGGTCGAAGGCAGATATGTGAGAGAGAGGAGGGCTCTGGAGGTCCAGGAGTGGGAAGGAGGAAGCTATGATGTGGTATAATTGAAAAAGAGAGCAACACACAGATTCAAGAGGTGAGCACACGTGGTCAGGACAGGAAGAAAGGCCATGATTTTGTATATGGTTGCAACAAATAAATGTGGGAGTTTTCAGGAAGGCAAGGTCCCAGGACAACAGATTTCAGCATTTGAGACAGGAAGTAATTTATATTTTAGAAAAGCAAACATAGAAAAAAATGGTCTTTTTTATCAAACCTTTTAAAAATTTATAAGGTATTTTCATAGAGTCTTCCTTTTGACAGAAGTTTGCATGAGGATATGCCGAAGGACCCAGAATCACATGTATGTATGGCATATTTGATGGGACTGAAAGATTGTCTTGATTTGCTGGGTTGGTCATTCATATGGATTGCAATGAATCATCCAAACTTCTACTCTATTAGTAAATGGCCAGCCCAAATTTTATATATATATATTATATATATATATATATATATATATATATATAATATATATATATTAAATTATATATATTATATATATATATATATATATTATTTAGGAACAGAGAGTTTATTGGAGGGCAATGCAAGGAAAACAGGTGGCTAATGCTCAAAAGACCTGAACTTCCCACAAATTATATTCTTATTTAATTTTTCCACTATTTAACTTCCCTATCTAAAGTTACAAATATTATCGTTCAATTATTAATATGTTTTAGAGCTAAGAATTTTGGAGGAACCATAGTGGCCAACTTTTTATTAACTATTTTGAGTACTTCAGTTTATTTAAGGTCATACAGTCCAATCAAATGCACCCATATTTAAAATATAAACTATTACTTTGTAGAATACCAAAACAAGTCAGTTTTCAGTAAGTGAATTTACTAGTCAAAGTACCATGAAATAAAAAAATTAGTTCTATTCATGTTCCAAATATTCTACCCAACCCTCACTGTATTTCAAAATTTGCAAATCTTCTCATAGTTAGTTTGAGCACCCCTCCAGGATTAATTAGTAGGCATCAAAACACTAGCTAAACCTTTTTGATAGCAGTAGTTTTTGGTAGACATAATATTGTTTATCTGGAGAATTTACGATATGATTTGTCTTTCTTATTTCATATTTTTGAAACTTTCAAATACTATTTCATGTGTCACTGACAGTTAGAGATTTTGGAAAGCAGAGGGATGCCTTCCACATGTTTCTTCTTTCACTCTCCAAAAAAATTTACCCTCTCAAAAAACAAATCTTTACTGCCTTAAAGAATGTCTAGATGAGTAAAAAATATAGTGGGTCATTATTCTTTAGGATGTTTACACTGCTTGACAACAAAACACCACAGAATAGATTCTACAAATTAGGTTATATATATCTATATATCTATATATCTATATATCTATATATTAATATTCAGGGCATGGAGTTAAATGATTTTGGTTCCAAACCCTGTAGCAGCACGATAAAGGCAAAAGTTTTAATAAAACACATTAAGTTTTTTCTCATGAGAAGCTATTACATCTTATGTTTTACATGTCTGAGAAATTTCCTACTTTACTTGGTCAGCTAAATCTTTAAATGTTGCCGTGTTGTAACAATAAATAAGGAATCAACATTAAAACTTATCTTCATATTAAATTTCAGAAATTGCTGAGTTAAAAAAGACTGACACAAAAATGTTTAGATACATGGGCTACAGAGCTCACAAGTAACAACAGGAAGTTTTTCTTCCTTTGAATAAGGGTGATAATGAATTCAGTATATTTCTTTAAGAAAAGCATTCTGCCCTTGGATCAGATCAATATACACAATTTCGAGTGTGTCTTTTTTGTGAAATTTTTTCTAGCAAAAGGATACAATGTTTTCTTCAGATTCCTAAAGGAATCCATGACTTGTGAAATATTTAGAATTGTGACTTAGAAGAAGAAGGGCTTTTCTTTGTATTATTGAGAGGCATGAATATTTATAGCACAATAAACATGCTGTTCTCTTTATGTTAAACATGCATTTTAACTGTCATATATTTTATCAAGAGAATAATCTATCAGAAGCACAAAATATATTCCTTTAATCAACATTTATAGACTGCCTGCCTACCATATGCAAACCAGTGCTGCAGATGTGTGATGTTTGGCAAGTGTAAATATTAGCACCTTGAGTGCCATCTTGTTAAAACTTTATAGGGAGCTTTTAAGCATCTCTCATTTCCTTTGTAATTAGGAGAGTAAACTTGAACTCTGTTCTAGATCCTATTTTTTTTTTGAGAATATTTTATAGACTCTAAAAGTAAGTCTTCGAAGGGAATTCCTTCAGCAGCTCACTTTGCAGATGTGGAAAGTGAGGTCTAAAGAAGTAAAGTGACTTTTCTAAAGTCAAATATCCAGTTACTGAAGAATTGAAAACAAAATCAGAGGCCATCTTTGTTACCGAAAGAAAGTTATTGTATGCCTGACTCACAGTGAGGCCAAACAAACCAAAACGTCAGAGTTTGGAGCAGAGAAAGGTTTATTGCAGGACCATGCAAGGAGATGGGTGGCTCTTGCCTAAAACAAACAAAACAAAACAAAAGAACTCCTCAAAGGGTCTCAGCAAAGCATTTTTAAAGGCCAGGTGAGGGAGAAGTGTGGTTGGTTGTTGCAAACTTCTTGGTGCCGGAATCCTTTGTTCTTGCAGCTGTCCACATAGGTCAGGTCACAATGTTCCTGCAAACCTCCAAGACAAATGTTTTTCTCTGTTCTGCAAGTTTTTATCTCTATATGAATGGACTCTTAAAAGTCAGAGCCCTGAGAACAGGCTATCCTGTATATTTCAGGCTATAGGCAACATTCTTTTACATAAGGTGCAGAGTCAGCATGACTAAGCACAGGCCACAAAGCACAAAGGTTAAAGAACAAGAAACAGATCTAATATGGAGCCAGATTTGTTGTTCCCTTATTACAATTTCATAGGGTTCCCTCAAACCTTGTTTGGTTTTGAATCATGTTTATAAATATGTGGTTGGTGAAAGGGACAAAAACTTGAATAAAATTAGACTTAAGGGTTTTCTATGAATTTCAGTTGTCTAGCATTTGTCTGTGGTAAAGTGAAAATGAATTATTTGTATATGTGCATGGTTCAGTTTAGAGCTAAATACCAACTTGAAAATAGTATTTTGGGTTTTATATATATTGAAGTAAATAGCTAGCACTTTTTTGCATAGATAACTATATTGTACTGTGCTTCTTTTTGTGTAAGGTTTTGGATTTCTCTCATCCTTAGTGAGATATGATGCCTGGAAGCGTTCCTCCTTGTACAACCTCTAATACATCTGTGTCAGAGAAACACGCATGTGTCTGTGAGATGGCTCACAAACTTTGATGTAAATCCCTCCTAGACACGTGAGATGATGTGAGTAATTGATACAAGATTAGGTACTGGCCTGGAATACTGAGCAAGAACAGACATACTTCTATTAAGAAATGCAATAGTACTTACAGACGTCCTGTAGACACTAGCCATTATGAAAGTGAAAATTTCTAAATTAAACAGTTGTTGTGTGGTGCAGCTGAAACACACACACACATAGATAGCTAATATAGATATGCCTATCTCTACATATATTTATATATAGCTATCTTAAATGATTCAATACTGTAGCAGACTGCAATTTTAAAAGAATATATATGGATATATGTATATTCTTATATATAGAAGACATACATACATCATAATGCTATCTTAAAAATCCATTCTATCAAGAATCTAGAATTATTTATAATACCACATCTTACTTTTATTTGTGTCCCCCATAATGAGTTGTCCATAGAAATCACTTAATAAATATGTTTTAATAAATAGTGACTGATTTGGGATACTTCTCCCAGACTGTGCTACACACAGGGGGGATCCAACGTTATGTCAGGGCTAATGTTAAACGACAGCAAACAGGAGACTGATATTAATGAGTTTAGTCACTGGTGTTGTTTTTAGTTGTTTTTTAAGGACTGCTCCCCAAGCCCCATACTCTGTAGAATCATCCTACTCCTCCAAGTTCAGATATCATTTCCTCCATGAAACCTGCTCTGATTAACCCAAACTGAAATAATTTCCTTCCTCCTTGAACTTATACATTTTTTTCCTAATTGACCTAAATTAGTACTGCTCACAGTCTCCCTTTTATTTTAAGTATTCACCTATACATCATGTCTTTTCTACTAGATCATAAGTGTTTTCAGTCAGACTGTATCTTACATATATTGGCACACTAAGCCTTTTGAAAGTAAATAATTAGTCAATAGTGGCTGATTGCCTGATTTATTCTTTGACTTACATAAAACTGAATGTGCTTCTAAGAGCTGTATCCTTCCATAGTAATTTTGACAGCAGAGGAGGTCTCCCTGTAAAATTAGAACTTGTTCAACTAGTAGATATTTATGAAATTCATATAGTCCAATGAGAAACTCAAATCTCCTGTAATCAATACAGGAGACTTTTGTTCAAGTAAACATATTTTATTTGACAAGAAAGCATTAAAATGACCCCAATGGGGCTTCCCTTGTGGCACAGCGGTTAAGAATCCACCTGCCACTGCAGGTGACAGGGGTTCGATCCCTGGTCCGGGAAGATCCCACATGCCGTGGAGCAGCTAAGCCTGAGTGCCACGACTACTGAGCCTGCTCTCTGTAGCCCAGGAGCCACAACTACTGAACCCCGCATGCCTAGAGCCCGTGCTCCACAACAAGACAAGCCACTGCAATGAGAAGCCCGCACACCACAAGGAAGAGTAGCCCCCGCTCGCCACAACTACAGAAAGCCCGTGCACAGCAACAAAGATCCAACACAGCCAAAAATAAATAAATTAATTAAATTAAAAAAAAATGACCCCAATGAATTTGTCTATTACTTCATATGAGCTTTGGCTCAGAACATGCTCCCTTGTCAGTTGTGGTTTACTAATTCAACACATTGTGGCCTGTCAAACAGCAGAGTGTTTTGAGATAAGAAAGTTCAATGCACAGAGATATTTTCTATTCTATTCCTATCATTGAAAAAATGCTGATGGGGCTCCAAACGGACACACTGATTATACTGTGGAAAATCAGTCCACAACATCTGGCCCTGCCACGTGTCTGCTCTTATGTTTTCACGTTGCCTCCCTGGGTCCTTCTTTTCCAGTCCTAATGGTCCCCTCCTACTCTCTAAACATATCCAGCAACCTCCCTGTTCAAGACATCTGTTCTGACCTTGTTTATTTTTCATTAAACACTATAATACTATAACACTATTATTTCTGATAAATTCTTAGTTCACTTTCCTGCTTCATGCAGGTTTCAGTTCAAATACCTCTTAACAGAACAGTGTTCATGGAATGAATGACCGAAACAAGCATCTCTGCCCTTGCTTTCCTGCATTCTTCTTGTTGTTTGACCATCACAGGTAGTTTCCTTCTCCATCACACAGCTGGCTCCATGAGAGCCCAGATTTTGTAGGTGTTATTTTCCATTACTGTATACCCGGCAACCAGAAAAATGTAGGAACTCAGTAAATATCTGTTCAGTGATAGAGTGAGCAGTTGTCACTACCAAGCATTAAATCATGTTTTTAATCCCCTGAAAACAAAGACAAAAAGAGATGCATGAGAGCTTAACACTCATTAAACGTTTTATGGTATTGAACTTTAAATGGAAGATGTTGAATGGCTTCTAAAAAAAGGTATCTAGAGACTATTTATTATTTGGTCTTCTCACAGCCATATCTCCCTTCATCTAGGAAACTATCCCTTCATCACTCCAACCATGGGGTTCTTTGGGAGGGCCTAGAAATCACAGCATTTCCATCCACATTCCCCTCCCCTCCTGGGTGTGCACCAGCTTCAGTAATTGGTCCAGGGATGGAAATGTGACTCAAGGAAGGTCAGTAAATTTTCCTCTCCCAAGAATTTTCTGGCTGGAGCTCATGAAAAAGTGCTCACTTTTCTTATATTAGACCCTGTAACTTTTGGCATATTAGACATGAAAGAATATAGCCAACACAGTGAGAAAAGAAATGAGGGAGGAGGAGAGAGACAGAGACAGGGACAGAGAGAGATAGAGAGAAAGAAAGAGAAGGAGAGAGAAAGGGGGAAGAAAAGGGAAGGGAAAGGAAGGGAAGGGAAGGGATGGGAAGGGAAGGGAAGGGAAAGGAAGGGAAGGGAAGGGGAGAGAGGAAGGAAGAAAAATAGTGTTGGAGTCCTTGGTCTAGTTTTTCCCAAGATCAGCTCCACCAAACTCTTTCCACTTAAATGAACCCAAAAATGTTCCCTCTTTTTTTTCCCTCAAATATTTCAACCTAGTCACCCTGATTAATACATGACACAATATAGTAAAATTAGGGGACAATATCTTCAGCTGGTGTTTTTAGAATAAATGTGGGGAAAGACATCTATTTTTTTAATACTGACTGTCCATAAAAGACAAGAGAATAACCTTAAAATGGGATTCAGGGAAGCTATCTCTGCAGCAGTCTGAGCTAATGAGATCCAGGTATCTGTCTTTCTGGTGAACTAGATTGACATAAAGATAGAACTGAAATACTTAGAAAAGGATGGACGTATATTTCTTAAAGTGTCTTAATATTCTCTCAGTATGCCTCTGACAAAAGCTAGGTAGAAGCAAATTCATGATTAAACTCCATGAAAGGGATGCCAGAATTTGTCAAGGTCCAGCCATATAAGCAATGGAATATAGATAATTGGTTATACGGGCAAAGAGAGAATGCTACAATTGAACAGCAGACAGTGAGGTACCCCAGAGGTAAGCAGGGCCTGGATTAGGGCAGGGCAAGCCAGGCACCTAGGATACAAATTTAGGAGGCATTCATGTTAAGGTGCTGACCTTGTTCTGCCCTGAGAGTGTCTCCTAAAATCTTGCTCCCTGGGTGCCTCACTTCTAAGGAGGCACTCCTGAGATTAGCAACAGCAAGGGGACAGTGGCTGGCACTGCACTGAGGCCCCCAGGCTGGATGAACAAAGGAAGAGGACAGTGTTACTGGAGCTCCTCATCCAGAGTCACCAGGAGGGAGTTGGAACCATGGTCATCAGCGACCTTTGGAGCCACAGAGGTAGCACCTGAAGCAGTCATAGAGGGGGCGCTATTCTTCTCCATCCAATGGAGCCTTCTGTTTGAATCCAGCAGGAGCCCAGCAGACATGGGAGCCTGGGGATGCAACCTGCCGGGATCAGTCCCCTGTGAGAAGATGCACAACAGGGATGGAAAAGCAAGACCTCTGGGAGCAAACAGCTTGACGGTCACAAGGCTGTGTCCTTTGGAGAACAGAGGTGCAAATGGCACCTTTCTTGTTCTGTTGGGAAAGCTGAGAAGCCTAACTTTTATTCTTGCCCAGAGAAGATATTTGGCCAATCTGTTTTTTTTTTCATGATTGATATTTAGTATATTTTCCTGCATATCTCATAAGGGATTTTTTTTTCTCTGAATGTTATCTTGCCAGTGAGGGAAATAGTTTTTGAATTGGACTCAGATCTCAAGATTTCCATCTGCTTTTCTACTTTCATTCTTAACGAAGGGTGGCATTGAATTTTAGGTGCTTAGAAGTATTAAAGTTAAAAAAATCCTAAAATATGTTACAGGTCATGTGGAAGCTTTTATATGTCCATGGTATTTGGCAGCCTGGCCACAAATGCCAAGTATGTGTGGGTTTGGCACCTTTAAGGAGAATCTTCAACAAGTGTTTTTCTTTTAAAACTGTGTTTTATATGACTTTTTCTTGGCTATTAACATTGGACATCCCAGTTGGATGCCATCTGGAGGCTTATGGCATGCGGCCTTCCCAAGAAGTCACTGTCTTGCTTAGAATTTTCCTGTCATATGTTCCAAGGGATGGACCTACAGCAGTGATGTGTTGTCTCAACTACAATAGCAGAAGCCCTTAATTTTATTTTTATTTGGCTATGTTTATAGCTGTATGACAGAATTAGATGTTATTGAACAGGCTACATTCAACATGCATTTGTAGAAAGCCTTAAGATTGGATAAAACCCTAGGAACAATCAAAGTCAATAAGCTTCGGTCACCATAGAAGAGATTCCTTCTACAACCTTTAGATGGTCTTTGAATACCTTCAGTGGCAGGGAGATAATTATTTTGAAAGTGAGCTCATTTAAGTTTGGGGAGCCTTGAAAGGCTAGAGAGTTATTTCTCATATCAACCAAAATCTACCTCTGTGCCTATGTTCCTCTAGAATTATACAGAATATGTCTATTTTTTTTGCCCATGCAATGATCTTGAACTATGTAACTATAACCGTCATCTACCTCTGAATTTTTATCCAAGGTAAATACTCACAAATGCCTCAAACACTGGTTGTATCATGCTTTCCAGATATGTTGGTTGGCTCCAAACCTTCCTCATCTCCTATATATTTAACTGTAATTATACCTATTTTTGTTTCCTCAACTTTTTGAATAACTGGCTTTAACTGGGGAGAAATCCATTCTTGATTTCATGTGTACTCAGTTTTTTCTCTTTTTTCAAGTTGTATTCACTGCTTAGAAAAATTAATACCATTGTTACCATAACTGTCTTGTGAGATATTTTGATCATGGTGGCTCTACCGTAAGCAAGATCCTTGGTAACTCATTTAGAAATCAAGTTGAACTTGAGCTATTGAAAATGAACAATAAAGAGGTGGGTGGTAATACTCAGTGATGTAATATTATAAAATATTTTAAACCCTATTATCCATGTAAATATATGACAATGTCCAGTTTAATGAATCTGTCCATTTAAATGCACCCAAATGAATATCTCCTAATAAATGGCTGAATACATTCATCAGCTTACTGTTAATCAGCTCAGTCATTTCTTATTTAAAATAGTGTCTCAAGTTTCTCCTGCACACATTTTCCTCTCGTTCCTACAGGAGAGCTAAGTTTGATGGGAGCTGAAGTATCATCCTGCCATGGGGCAAGGGTCACCTGGTCTGATGGAATCTTAGTCCTCCGTTGTTACCCTGAGATGGAGTTCTCTAGCCTGCTCATCCTTTGTCCTTGTGATGGTACTGTGACCATGGTCTGTGGATGTTGGCCTATTCTCTGAACCTTTCTGGTCATGATCCTAGTTCCTTCCTGCCCACCAGTGATCTCTCAGCCCCACCGGAGAAAATGAGAAATTGTTGTATACTTTCTATGCCAGGCGTGAGTGCCTTATTGTCTTTTCAACTGCCTTGAGTCCTACTTGCCAGGCAGCCCACTTAGCCTTTGCTGCCGTGGCATCCCACAGCTGGATGGGAGATTCTTGAGTCTTGTAATCCCCCTCCAGCCCACCCTTTTGGAAGCAGAACCAGTCCCTTCTGTTCTGGGGCTCCTCTAGATGTGTCTGGGATTTCTGTCACACATTACCCACAACCACATCCCTGGTACTCAGCAGAGAGGAGGAACCTTGGACTCTTCTCAGGGTCCCGGGAAGCACATGGTTATATCTTTTAAAATTATTTTACTGCCCCATGGAGACCAATACTTTGAGTTATAAGAATATTGAATCATGAGTTTGAGCATTACCAAACCATGAGATCATCCCCAAAGCAGTGGAAATGGGTATGTAATGAAAGATTAAAAAAGGAATTAAAGTTGGTTTGGAGCAATCACGAAGGCTTTAAGAAACATTATGTATTAAATATCCAGTTTTCTCTATCTATGATGATTTTCAAGAAAGCAGCTTCTACCTTCCACTAGAGTTGATGATTCCCATTCATGAAGCACGTTCCACCTAGCTATTAAGCTAGAAATCACAGGGCTTCTGTTAATGACACCTCATATATATGTATATACGTATATATATGTGTGTGTGTATATATATATATGTATATATATATATATAAAACTGAATATATATATTTTTTCAGATTCTTTTCCCTTATAGAGTATTACATAATACTGAGTAGAGTTCCCTGTGCTGTACAGTAGGTGCTTGTTGTTTACTTTATATATAGTCGTGTGTATCTGCTAATCCCAAACTCCTAATTTATCCCCCCCTTTCCCCTTTGGTAACTGTAGTTTGTTTTCTATGTCTGTGTGTCTGTTTCTGTTTTGTAAATAAGTTTATTTGTATCATCTTTTTAGATTCCACATATAAGTGATATCATATGATTTTTGTCTTTCTCTGGCTTACTTTACTTAGTATGTTATCTACCATTAGTCTTCATTTATTTAGACACCATTTTATCTCATAAATTTATCTCAAATTTATTCTTTAACAAAAAACCTCTTTTTTTTTTTTCTTTTTTTACTTTTGCTTCACTTTAAATACTCACCACCATTGATTGGATGCACTGCACTAATTTTCTGACTAGTATTTCTACTTCGATATTTCTCAACCTTTTATCCTTCTCAGTTATTTCTCCCTTGCTACCGAAATCTGCTTGAAACAAAATGCTGATGATGGCACGATTATTCATCAACTTTAAGTAGGTCTTTATTTTCTAGAGAATAAAATTCAGCTCGTACAGAAAGGCATCCAAGGCCTCTCATGATTAGGAGCTGTACTCCATCCACACCCCAACACTCCCTACAATAAAAGTCTCATTAAAATCTCAGTGTACCCTTGGCCTGTTCATCATCTGTGTATTTTCTCAAGCTGTTCCCTCCCCATAGAATATCCCTTCCCTCACCATCCCCCGCTTGTCAACATCCTTCAAGCCCCAATTCAGAGCCAAACTAGTCATCAAACTTTTCACCGTACCCCACCCATCCTTGCTTCATGATAAAATATAGAAACCATCTCACTGATGTGTCTGACAGCTTCGTTTATAATTTTCCTAATAGCTACCACACTCTACTTTGCATTGTAGTTCTTTGTATTTATGAATATCTTGTCTGCCGGGTCATTAACTTAATGATGTGTTAGTTACTACTCTTTGTTTCCAAGCAACAGTGACCAACTCAAGCTACTTTAAGCAAAAAAGAGACTGTATTATGAGGATATAGGGGTGTGTCACAAAAACCTCTTAAAGGAACAATACAAGCAAAGAGCAGAGATTTGGAAGCCTTCCCACTTGATTCTGAATCTCAGCTCTCACCACTTAGCCAATATGTGTCACTATGTGTGGTCATAGTAAACATTCTGTGGCTCAAGTTTCTCACATATAAAATGAGGATGATAATAATAGTACATACTTCCTAAGATTACTACAAGGTTTACTTGGCACAGCTCTCATTAAATGTTATTTCAAAAACAAAGGTGGGGCTTTTTGGGAAAGACTACTGCCTTGCATTTGTGGCACTAGCATTTGCTGGGATTCCAAATAACTTGATTTGGGGAGAGAAGAGGAGGCTTACCAAACTTCTTTGTGGTTATCATTTAATGCTTTGGGGTCCTTTATTTGGCACGGAGTTTGGTAAAGTGAGTAATACACTATTTTTGGAAAATAAACCTGGACAATTTTAAAATGTTAGGTTTGGATACAATATTTAACCCTGGACCTGCACCTTAAAAACCAGCAGAGTAATAGAATGTTCTGTTGCCTGGGTGCACATTGAAATTTATAAGGAATTCCAGAAGATACTTGAGTGTGGGTAGGTCTGTTAAGGCAGTCTGGTGACATGGGAGGCCCAGAGCCCCTTTCAGGTTTCCTATGAGGTGAAAACTTGTCATAATGACATTAAGATATTGTCCCTTTTTACCATTCTCAAATAAACCATGGATTTTCTGAGAGAAAAGCAGATGCCCATGAGAATCTAGATGTTTTAATAAAGATGACTATATATATATATATACACACACACACACAAAAACAAAAACAAAAAAACAAAGGTGGGGAGAAAATGAAGCTGGATCTCAGGAAGGACCAAAAAGCTGCCTGGAATCCAGGTGGCATTTCTCTAATTCAAATGTCTTATTCCACCCCCTCCTACAGACCAAATTACCCTGCTGCTTGTCACCCATGGAAAAAATTTCTTGTCCATAGCTCATGTGCTGTACATCTCACCTCTTAGAAAGATAGAGTCTGTCTTTGTCTCTGTGCCACATTCTGGGGGAGGAGCCTGTGACTGACTCAATTTTGGTTCCAACAGCTGCCGCCAAGATTCACAAAGAGTCACTGAGCAAACAAACAAACAGGAACCATAAACTTATCTTTATGGCATTTCCAAGAGAAGACGGTTTAGGGAGCAAAGTAGGCAGTGATCCACTGACATGGCTCACTGATTTTGCTATCCTCAGAGCATCGTTCTGTGTCTCCAGTTGGATTGGATCAAGTTCAGTTCACACCATGTATAGTCAGACTTGCCCTCAGGCCTTAATCCTGCAATTGTTCTTCAAAATATTTGAATTTGTTCAATTACACTTTCAAAAACATTTGAATAGTAACTTGTTCTGTTCTAGGTATTATGCCATATACTGAGGGTATCATGGAGTGAGGTAGCGTGAAGTTCTTGACCTCATGATGCTAATGTATATTCTTGCTGCTTTGACTTAAAAAAGAAAAAAAAAATTGTAATCTTTCCATTATCACAAGCCCTGCCTGGTTTGTGAGTATTGATAATGCTGTTAGTTCTTTGTCAGCACCACTGTGTTTTCAATTCTTTTTTTTTTTCTCTCTTAACGCTCTTTTTTCTTTTCTGAACATTTAGTTGTATTTTCACAATATTAGGCAGGCCTCCCAATAACATCTATTTTGGAACTGGAAATTATTTATCTCCTACCAGTGCAACTCCAGAATCATGAAGTCCTGAATTCTAGACCCATCTCTACAGCCAAAGACCGCTGCGACTTTGGGGAAACCCCTAAGAGCTCTGAGGCTTAGCTCCTTCCCTTTAAACCAGAATCAATCCACTAATCAATTAATCATATAAGGGATTTTGACTAAAATACATGGTGACTTCTACCTTTATAGGTGCAAAATCTTTAATGTATACACAGTGTTAGTTATCCATCTGTGTGCCCTTTTCTTCCCCCTCACTTTGTTACCGTTGTCTCCATTCATCACTTTTTCTGCACACGTTGAGAACATCATGGCAGCGGGGTAAGGCTGGGTCTAAGAGGAGCTGGAATGAGATGGTCAACTCTTTCCAGGACTCTCAGCCGATGAACTCAGTTACTGTGTTTCTGAGAAGATTGATTGTTGATTTTCCTTGGAAGCTTTGGGGTCACTGTTCCTTTAAGAGTCTCTGTCACTCTGTCTGTCCTCTCCTTTTACCCTACCTCATGGCACAGTTTTATCTATTAATTTCCTGGCTCAGCTCTATGTTTCTGCCCTAACCTCAAACTCATCCCCACCTCCCTAAGGCTTTTTTGGTTAATTTTCTCCTCTAGTGCAGCCTCATTCTTTACCCCCATTCAGTGAACCCCATCCTTCATGGCTGCCAACTCAGCTGTCTCTCCATTTGCATACTTCCACACTGAAATCTGCCCCAACTCTCTTCTTCATTTGTCACACACACATCCTCCGTCTGCCTCTATATCCTTGTCGTATACTTGTGAAAGCCAAGACTTCTCATATGTTATGTACCAAGCTATGGGATATGCACTTTCCGTGGAACATCACATTGTATCCTGAACAAGGCCATGAATCAGTACTATTAAATTCATTTTACAGCTGGGGGAACAGAGAGGTAAAGTTGCATCCTCCAGATCACACAGCTAAGAGGTGGCAGAGCAGGTTCAAGCAGAAGTCTGTCTCCTGCAACTGATCTTGAAAGCACAAGGCTGTAGGTTTTTGAATCTATTGCCACCTCACCCCTGTTCTATCTCTGCTGAAACGACCCATTTTAAACTTTGTCAATGGCATGAATCCAATAAATTTTCTCTGGTCTCATTTTCTTTAACTACCTTCAGCATTCATCACTGTGCTATATTTAGGGAAATTTCTACCCTGTCCTATGACACTGAACTTCCCCCTGCACTAATTCATCTCCCTTCTCCTAATTCCAAAAAGTGAGTATTCACTAAATACCAGGATTTGAACCTCTGCTCTTCTTTTCTAGACAAGTTCCTTCAGAGAACTCAGAAATGAAATAAATCAAGATGAAATTACTTTTTTCTTGTTTTTAATTGCTCTAAGAGATAACCGACTGTCTAAAGGAAAAAAAGTAGCAAGGTATTGTGAGTTTACACATGTAAAAGTAAAAGGTAGGGAAACAGTAACACCAGGGATGGGTGGAAGGAATTGAGAATATATTGTATGCAATGCTGTAAGATCCTTCCCTCCATGTGGCATAGATATTTGAAGGTAGGCTATTATTAATTAAATAATATTAATTTAATTGTATTAAGTTATACTATAAAGTGTAGGGTAACCACTCAACAACTTAAAGAAGAGGTAAAAATATTAAGGAAGAAATAAAATAGGATCATAAAAAATACTCAATTAACAAAAGATAGAAAAAGAAGAAAAACAAAGCATAGAACAAATAGAGCATATAGAAAATAGCTAGCAGATTTTAATCCAACCATATCAGTTGGTGTATTAGTTCTACTTGGCTATGCTGATATAGCAGACCCTGAACCCCCCAACATAAATAATGGCTTAAACACAAGGATGTTTGTTCCTCACTCATTAGATGGTCCACTGCACGTGTTCTTGGCAGTGGGCATCTTTCCTCCAGGTGTTTGCTCAGGGACCTGGCTCTTTCCATTTTGTGGCTACACCATTCCCTCAGGCCTCATTGTCATGGGCATTTGACTATTAAAAAGGAAGAAGACACATAGTTTCTGAAATGACTTGTTCTGCAAATGGCCTGCATCACTTTGCTCTCATGCCATTAGCTAACCCACAGTCATGCAGCCTCACCTACACAGAAGGGCAGTTAGGTAATGTTGTCTAGCTGAGTCCCGGAAGAAGAGGAGACAGATTTTTGGGTGAAAAGCCAGTACTGTCTGCTACAGATGAACAGCTAAACTGAAAGGTTACAGAACTTCAAACTTTATTATCCATAAAAGTCACCTTGGCGTTTGAAACAATTGCATGTACTTGGGCTTTACAAGAAAAAAATTCAGATTTTGGGGTAAGGCACAGAAATCTGTATTTTATTTTGTGCCAGTAGATTGGAAAGCATGGATGGTAACTGAAGGAGTGCCCATGGGAGCCAGTGATATCCACTCACAAACAGAAAAGAGGAGATGATTCTGAGAGGAGTAATCTGTAGGGTTTGGATTGAACCCAGGAAATGAGAAAATAGAGACTGAGGTCGGCCAGTGTACTTTGGGGTGTTGTCCTGACAGAAGAAGGAAATGATTGAGAAAGAAGGGTACACATTTATTAATATGGCTCATTTGTACTAATTACAAGTGGTATATATTTATTACAGATAATTGTTAACAATCTGGAAATACAAATGAGTTATACCAAATATAGTTACTCTCCTCTTTTATCTTCCATTTTCTTATCAGCATTTTTCCATACCATTATATATTCTTCAAAACCATTTAATTGTCTCATAACTGTCTTACATAACTTGTTAATTATTTCCCTATTTTTGTCCATTTCATTTACGGGCTTTTTTCTCACTGTTACAAATAATAATACAAAGAATAGTCATCCTTGAACATACGTCTATATTAACATTTCTGGCTATTTTCTTGGGCTGGCTTCCTAAAAATACAACCATTGGGACAACAATCCTTTACTTTCTCAATTTCTTGATAATGTTGAGTCGTGTAGAAACTTTTTCAGAGAGTTGAAAAAGTATGATAAAAAAATGGAGCTTTTTTGTTGTTGTTTTCAGTCTCCTTTTAAAATTTTAATTTAATTTTTATTTTAAATTAGAGTATACTTGATTTACAATATTGTGTTAGTTTCAGGTACACAGCAAAGTGATTCAGTTATACATATACATATATCCATTCTTTTTGTGATTCTTTTCCCATGTACATTATTACAGAATGTTGAGTAGAGTTCCCTGTGCTATACAGTAGGTCCTTTTTGGTTATCTATTTTATATATAGTAGTGTGTAAATGTTAATCCCAAACTCCTAATATATCCCCCCCTGCCACTTTTCCTCTTTGGTAACCATAAGTTTGCTATTGAAGTCTGTGAGCCCGTTTCTGTTTTGTAAATAAGTTCATTTGTATCATTTTTTAGATTCCACATGTAAGTAATATCATATGATATTTGCCTTTCTCTGACTTACTTCACTTAGTATGATAATCTGTAGGTCCATGCATGTTGCTTCAAATGGCATTATTTCATTATTTTTATGGCTGAGTAGTATTCCATTGTGTATATATACCACGTCTTCAGAAAAATGAAGTCTTTTGATTTGTCTATGGCTCTCTTCCTAATTCACACCCTTACCCCTGGAGTTGTTATAAGGATTAAATGCAACCAAGTGTGTAAAGTGTTTAGTGATGCATCTGGCATTTAATTAGCACATAGTCAGTTAACTATTAATACTGAACAGTAGCACACAAATGTTATACCTGTTAAACTCTGTCTCATACTAACTGTGTGAAGCACGGACCGTCACTTCCCTTCTCTAAGCCTCAGTTTCCTCATCAGTAAATGAGCATGAATTACTGCCCACTTACCATGCTTTTGTGGAGTTTTCTCATATGTGAAGTATGTGGCACAGTATCTGTGATATAATAAGCCTTCAGTCAATGTTCACTAATAGTATTTATTATTTCTCAGTCTACGGAAATTGGGAATTTCCTTATGATTTTCTATTTCCTTATTTCTTTCTATGTACACACTCCCATTTCTATCTCAGTTTGAAATAGACTACATGAAAGTACGGATATAATCTATCTCATCATGTGTGGTGAGGCAGGGAGGAGTGAAACGTGCAGGAAACCCTTTTCAAAGACGAGAGAGGGTCTATGAAAGCATTAGTAATCCATCACGTTAGCTTACTCACCCCCAACAGCAAGGTATCATGCTTTATGCACCAATTTTGGTGTATAACTTCAGTGTATGAAAACACTGGGCTTTATTCATGCATGCCAATAGTTCACTATCTGTGGTTTACAAAGCATGGTATGTTCACAGTACACATGAATGGCAAGTAGTTGGTACCAAAACTCGATATATGGTAATTCTTTAGAGTGCTGGGTGAGTAGCATCTCAGAGCAAGATCTGGGCTCCCTGGAAAGAGTGCTGTGACCCACTAGTGACACTGGTCTGGCTGCTGGGGGAGAAGTAGTGCATCACATGTGGATAATTACAATCCTCTGTTGGAGGGAATATTAGCTGTGAGGAACAAGTTGAAGGGAAAAATATTAGAAAAATTAGTATATTTGTAATATTTTATCCTACATGAATATTTGTCTTTTTCCTCATGAGTAACTTAAATCCCAAAATGAGTAATTTCCCTGTCAGAGATTTACTTGTTATTTTAATTCAAATGTAACATTATTACAGATTTCTAAAGAAAAATTTGGTCTTGGCAAAAAAAGTAGACGTCACTTCAAAAAATAACATTGCCAAAATTCTTCTGTATATTCCTTAATACTTTCCTAACTTCAATACCTAAAATTGTAGATTTCATTAAATATTTTGAAATCAGACATATATAGAAGATTATACGTTTTGGAAAATGATTTCTTTGACTCCTCTTCTTACCATATTTCTCAGTTTTGTTTGGAGAATAAGTTCTTACAGCATGAGAAAAAATCGGGATGATACTTTCAGTTATTGTATCAGCATGATCTGGGCATCTAAGCACTATGCAAAATTAACAAAGTTAACTCTCCTCATAGCTCACCTGAGATTGTAGTACAGAGTGATAATGCTCGTGTTATATCTACAGCTAATTTGCAATTTTCCAGGAGAAGTGGTCATTCATATTTTATCCATTTTCCTCAGCCTTAAGTCCAAGTACACATCTGGGAGCTCAAGCAGATGGAGCCCATAACCGCACTCACCAGGCTTTTCATAACCTGGGTCACTGTGTTAATGGCTTTGGTCATGAGCTTTGAGGAAAGTGGAAGCCAAAGTCACCTCCCCTTTGAGTTCTGTATTTGTTTCATTTTAGGGAGAATTAGCTCCCTGAGTTCTAGAGAGAATCGTTTCTCATTTGGCAATAGTGAACTATTTCTCAGTGACAGACAAAATGTATAGTAATGTTAATTTCTAAAACTAATCTCCATGAGCTACAGAGCTTTGTATGCATTCTAAGTCCCTGGCACATAGAACATGCTCAATAAACATGTTCAAGTCAAAGGAAGAATAATAAAAAATATACTGACTACATTGAACCACAGATGATGTGCTACGCACCATTAGTAAAAGTTTCCTTATTTTAAAGGTAACAAAATATTTATTTGCATAATATAAAGCTATTTACTTACGTATTTGCTGTTTCTGGGCTGGAACACAGTGGCAGTTCAATGCTTGACTTTAACTTGGTGGATTTTGGTGTTACATCGCCATCTTGTGGTTATTGATCTGAAGATATTTCCTTCAAAACAAAATCCAAATGCTTTGTTTTGCAACATACTGTATGGTGCAGAAAAACGTTTGTGCTTACACACACACACACACACACACCCGCCAGGAATCTGACCATCTGAAAAGCAGTGTTTTAGATTTGGAGACATCGGTAAGGAAATATCTAAGATTAATCTTTTAATGCAGTCTCTTGTATGATAAAATCAGCTATGCAACCTATCTACTATTATCAAATACACGAGGATATTATAGCAATGCATTTTCTATAATACTATGATTTCAGTAGCAAAGTAAAAACATGTTTTCTTTGTTTACCATAAAGAACAGAGAAGAAATAATGTTTTTCTTCCTGCTCTGTTAAGAACTTGTTTACTTCATAATATGTACCATTTCTAATGGAATAGGGAAGTCGAGGTAAAGAAAACATACAAAGGGAATTCAAATTTTCTTAGATGACTATGACTAGCAATTTACAAAGCATCTTGTTCCAAAATACAGTCATCTAACTTAGTGTATGGGTAACACTATCCATTGAGAAGATATGTTTTTCTGGGGAACAGAAATGCACATTTGATAGAGGACAGAATTGAGATGATATTACGTAGAAAGTTCTATTTTTAAAGTACTGTGATTTATTTTTTGAAGAGAGACTTTAAAAGGAACACATATCTTAATATTCTCCTTCACAGCTAAGGTATATTTTAATAAACTCTCTTTAAATTTGCTTATTGAAATTTTAAATCCACATACTGCTCTTAGAATTGATTCAATTGATTTGTGACTAGCACTCACAGAAATATAATCTGTTCCAGAGCGAATGTGATGGTAGAAAAGAGGGAAGGACCATTTTCCAGGGAGGCTTTCACCCAGATCATGTCTGCCTTTACGAAATTATGCACACAGATTAGCCCTGCACACTTACACCCTATAAAGATCAGTTAGTTTCAAAATAAATTGTTGGTCAATAAACTCAGTCATAGGTTTATTTATTCTCATTTTCATTTATTTACTGTTATTCTACGACAGGCTACAGTTTGCAGAAACCTTTCTTTTTCCTTTTCTAATTATATATGTAATTACATTCATTGTGGGGCCATTAGAAAACAAAGACAAACAGAATTAAAATAAAATAAATTACCTATAGCCACACCACCCAGTGATCACTGCTGTTGGCATTTTGGTATATCATCCAAATTCTACCTTTTTTTTTTAGAAAATGGGATTATGGTTCCATACACCATTTTAATGTCCTGTAATCTGTTTCTTTCCCTTAACTATGCATTTACATAGCATTTATCATTCCATTTTACAGCTACACCTTAATTAATTTAAATTAGTCCCTATTGCAGACATTTGGATGGTTTTCAAATTTTTATTCATATAAAACCTACTGTAATAAATCTATATATAAGGGGTGTGTTTCATGTGTGACACACATACACTCACCCATATATATCTATTTGTTTTTATTTCTTACCTAATTATTTACTTAGAATTTGTGAAGTATTCCTAGGAAGTACCTTTTTGATAGGAATTTCTAGGATAATGGATATTGACAATTAAGACTAATTACTAGTTAATTGCTCAACAGAAAAAGTGTTCCAGGTTATTTTCCTACCAGTTTAAGTTTTCTTGTTTACCTTCAGTTCCAACAACACCTGCTTTTTGTCATTGATGTTAATCAAAGTCTAATGCACATACAGAAAATTGCACAAATCATAAGCCCTCATGGTAGACTAAAGCCATCTTTCACCTCTTATGCTGGTACTGCTGACGTTCACTACCTCATACTTTTTGGGGTGTTCTTTCAAAAACAGGTTTTCTTGAAAAGCTGATCTGTCCTGATTAACTCTTTGCTGCCCCAGGGTACAGAGCATCTCTAAATGAAAGCTCACTCAAACCCACAGTTGATAAAGTCTGAGATGGATGAGAACCTTACCTCAGGGGTTCTCACACTTAATTACCCAGGAGAATCACCAGGGGGGGAGCTTTAAAGAAATACCAATGCTTGACCCCATTCCCAGACAAAGATTCTGGGGAGAAACTTGGCTGTTAGTTTTAAAAGGTCCCCGGGTGATTAAAATTGGTAGGGATTGAGAACTACTGAAACCTCTTTCTCCTGGAGTGATAGATCCAATTCTACTAAATAGATAAATATTAACCTATAGGTGAAAAATGCCTCTGTCTATTTGATGTTCTGGCAGACTTCCAGAGATGAGCTCAGTGTCTGAATCTTTGTCTTTTCCAACTACCGGACAATTCCACAGATTTCACTCCTAGAGCATAATTCTTTAAACTTACTATTTTGATTCACTGCAAATGTAGACTGTCCTAAATGGACCAGTAGTTTAGCTGGTCTGTTATTAACACCCAAATATGATTGAGCTTTGAGAGAGGTCGTGATAAAGGAAGAAGGGCCATTGCCACCTTCCCATGTTGAGTAGTATAATGAGGAGAAATGGAGGTACAGAAGCAAACCAATTATATCTGTAAACTTTGCATTAGTCCCAAAGGCATCTATGGCTTTTGGACTATGGTTCTGCCCTTGAGAGCCTTGGTAAACATTTTAGGTCTCACCAGAGAAAATTCAGAACAGTAAAATTGTGCAGCCCCTTGAACCATAATGGAAAAGAACATAAAAAAGAATGTGTGTGTGTGTGTGTGTGTGTGTGTGTATATATATATATATATGTATATCTGTATATATATATATGTTTGTGTGTATATATATGTATATACACATATATATACATATATATGAAACTGAGTCACTTTGCTGTACAGCAGAAATGAACACGACATTGTAACTCAACTATATTTCAATTAAAAAAATGTGCAGCCCCCTTGGCATGTCAAAGGAGATAGGAGCCACCTGAAGAGCTCCCAAGAGCTAAATCTCAAACAACGTGAGTGACAAGACATATAAAGGAACATTGGATTACAACCCAAAGTACTAAGTAAATAGCCATGAGTCTCTACTGATATAAACAAATGTTTAAAGAAATAAATAAATATGGGAGAAGAGACAAATCTCTCATATGGGAAATTTCTAAATAATTTAGGTAGGTATTCTTCACTCCTTAGGTGTGAGCTGCACATAGTGACTTTTTTCCAAAAAGTACCATATGGAAAAGGGGGCGTGGGGTCAAGGTGAACATCATCAGTTGTAAACCATATAGTAAGCACCTTTGATATGATGTGTTAAGACTGGCACTTCCCCTGTGTTGTTCTCCTCACAAAACTTCAGGACCCCAGTCTAACCATGAGAAAACATCAGACATACCCACATTGAAAGACATTGTGCAAAACACATGACAAGTAACAATTCAAAATTGTCAAGGTCAATGAGGACAAAGAACGTCGGAGAAGGTGTCCCAGCCACAGCAGGAGATAAGACAACTACATGTAATGTGGTACCCGGATGAGTTCCTGGAAAGGAAAAGGACATTAGCTTCTAAACTAAGGAAATCTGAATCATGTGTGGACTTTAGTTAATAATAACATATTAGGGCTTCCCTGGTGGCACAGTGGTTGAGAGTCTGCCTGTCGATGCAGGGGACACGGGTTCATGCCCCGGTCCGGGAAGATCCCACATGCCATGGAGTGGCTGGGCCTATGAGCCATGGCCGCTGAGTCTGCATGTCTAGAACCTGTGCTCCGCAACGGGAGAGGCCACAGCAGTGAGAGGCCCGCATACCACAAAAAACAAAAACAAAAACAAAAACAAAAAAACATATTATATGTGTTTGTTAGTTGTGACAAATATATCATAATGATGTAAGATGTGAACAATAGGGGAAATTGTGTGTAATGTATGGAAATGCTGTGTATTTTCTTCCCAAATTTTCTGAAAATTTAAAACTATTCTAAAATACAAAGTTTATCAAAAAATAAAGGAAAAAGAAAGAAAGTGTGATTCCCCAGAGCAGCAGTGAGAACAGCATCTGGGATCTTGTTAAAAATTCAAATTCTCAGGGCCCAGCCCAGACCTCCAGAATCAGAAACTCTGGGGATGTAGCAGCCATTTGTGATTCTGCTTCTGTGACTGAGAACTGCTGATCTAGCAGATTGGCCAAGGGCTCTGTTTCCCAGAATTTCTCATTTTAGATGAGGTCATGTTACTTTTTCTTCAATGTCCAGGAGTTAAGAGTCAGATTAGCCTCTTAGTGGCTTCTGATTTCCCAATTGTCCCTTTCCACAGAGGGCTGCTCTGCTTGCCTCTCTTCTTATGCTATTCAAATCTGATCCCCAGGGTCCCTTTCAGACCCTTTTGTGCTCATGTCTTTCACAACTTTTCCAGTCCACAGAGATCTCCACCTTGGATATCCCCAGACTCATAACATGAACCAACTTGCATGTTTCCAGAGGCCACAAATCACAACAGAATGTGAATTCTCTGGAGAAACGGGTGACCTTGGGCAAAATGTGTGATCCCTCTGTACTTGAGTTTCTTCATCTGTGATTTGGGGTTGATGGAAGAGTATCTATCTCCTGGGTTTTTGTGGGAGTTGTGAGTTAGTATCATAAGGTATTAATAATAATATCCAGCACTTAGTGAGGACCCAGTAAGTGTCTCTTCACTTCTCCCAAAACAGCAGGGTTTTGTGCACAAAATAAAGTAATGGCTCAGTAAAGATTGGGTGAATTGAGTGAATACGTTGAGCTCACAAGATACAAGTTCAGACATAAGGACAGCTCTCCACCCCCCACCCCACCCCCCCGTCTGTTTTCGAAGGCACCTTGATTTTCAGTCAGGATGTTGGAAATCTTTCCTGTTGGTTATATAAGGTTTTTAGACTAAAGCTCAAAATTAGGTTGGAAAATACACCCCATGTGTGTATTTATCTTACTTCAGTCTTCATCCCCTACATTTGTTCTGTTATCAATGAAAACATCATTTCAATTTTGATCTAAGATTATTCTCATTCCCGAGATCCTTAGCAGAGTGTCTGTTAGCCTAAAAGATGAGATTAGTCAGAAAAGAAATTAGCACCTCGGGGACTGTTCTAGCAGTAGGTGGGTAAGTGAATAGATTGGAATCATGGTTCAGATTTTCCCTATTTGCTCTTTGGAACAGGTTAAATAGAAATGCAACAACTTACATTCCATAAAGAGACAAACCTTGGGTGTTTGGGTTTGTTTTCCAGATGGGGATTAATGTGGTGGATTCTGCAGTATCCGGATTAGGTGGTTGCCCTTATGCAAAAGGTGCTTCTGGGAACGTAGCCACTGAGGATTTGATCTACATGCTTAATGGCCTGGGGGTCAAGACAGTAAGTTAACTTAGCATATTTTAATATTCATATATTCCTTGCAGATTCAAATTGGAATGCTTCTTGGATTTGGGAAGCAACTTTGAGGTCAAGTTTTACTACACTTTTGCTCTTTGCTAAAATGCATAGTGGGAAAATACAATAAAAAATTCTTGGGGTGGGTTTTATAAAGTAACTTATTGCTACAGTTAGATCACCAATAATGCTACCATTTTGCATTTTTATGGGGCTTCATGATCTCCAAAGTCCTTTTTCATCTAGTATCCAGTTTGATTTCACACACTTTGTGAATTTGAGCCTGTCTTTGTTACTATGATTATTGTTTTTGCTGTTTTGTTTTCCTTGGAGGAAAACTAAGATCTTGATTTTCTCATGGTGACAAGTAGGGCTTCTGGAAGAGAGCCCAGGGCATTTTTAAAATGGCCAGTGGAGGACCAGAGCTTAATAATACTTAGCATGTGAGCAAGAATACTCTCTTTACAAGTGCTACCTGAAAAAGTCACATGCTCTATAATAACCCACCAAAATTAGTACCTTGTTTTGCCACATGTTGTTAAAATGGCCTACCAGTCTCTAAGGCAGATTTTCTTTTTTTTAAGGATAAAATATAAAAGGCAAAAAACTGTTCACAGATTATCAGAAGTTCAAAACGTTTTCTGAGATGTAAAGCATCACCTGGATTACAGAATGGAATTGTCCTCTCCATCTCTCCTCTCTCTCCTCTTCCCTCATTCTACTGAGCGATGCTCCTGCAGCAGCCAACTTGTCTGCAGTCTCCTTCCCTGTGGCATTCTGTTTCTCACCTCCACCCCTTGCTCTTGCTTTCACCACCCCTTGGAATAGCCTTACTGCCCATACTCGATTTCACCTGGAAAGCGAGGCACCACCATCCTCAAAAACGCACCTTCTAGCATCTCCCTGCTGATTTCCCAGGCCCACACTGCTGGGTTCCTCTCCTCTGTGTTTCCAGGCTACCTTTGTGTCTTCCGCTGAACTTACCACAAGGTTGTAGAACAATCTTCTTTCTGTGTTTAGGTCCCCCTGCAGGTAGAAATATAGTATGACAGCTGATTCACAGGTGCCTGTTGCCTAGAGACCCTCAATAATGTTCAGTGAAAGACTGATACCACTTGGCACTAAACACCAGGAGCCTCTCTTCTCTGGTTAGAAATGGCTATTACAAAGTAGCCTGATTGTTTTTGTCATTTCCATTAGAAATGTATGACCGTGACAGAAGTAGAAATCCTTTCTTTTCTTAAAATTTATTTTATTGAAATATAGTTGACCTGCAATGTTGTGTTAATTTCTACTGTAAAGCAAAGTGATTCAGTTATATATATATATATATATTCTTTTTATTTTTTATTAAAAAATTTTTTTTATTTTATTTTTTTTTCTTTTTGCATTACATGGGCTTCTCACTGTTGTGGCCTCTCCCACTGTGGAGCATAGGCTCCGGACACGCAGGCTCAGCGGCCATGGCTCACAGGCCCAGCTGCTCTGAGGCATGTGGGATCTTTCCGGACCGGGGCACAAACCCGTGTCCCCTGCATCGGTAGGCGTTCTCTCAACCACTGCGCCACCAGGGAAGCCCTATATATTCTTTTTAATATTCTTTTCCATTATGGTTTATCACAGGATATTGAATACATTTCCCTATGCTATACAGTAGGGCCTTGTTGTTTTATCCATCCGTTATATAATAGTTTGCATCTGCTGATCCTAAACTCCCAATTCATAGAAATCTTTTCTTGAACATTTAAGTGACTTGGTTGAACTCAGCTGAGTTAACATATGAACTCTGCTTCATATGTGTCAGGCCATGTGGGTCCAAACGCAAATAAGCCATGTTTCCATTCCTAAGAATTTCACAGTTCAAGGACAGTTGTTACATTGGATATCAGCCAACAAGCCAAGATTCTCTGTACAACCTGTATCACTATGTCTCCCATTCCTAGTCAACTACCAAGAGCTACTGCTTCAACTTCTAAAATATTCTGGTTGTTTGTTCCTTCCTTACTATCCTTGCTGTAGCTACATCAGCACAAGTTCTTATCTCTTTCCTGGATATTCATCCTCCACACTGGTCTGCTGGTTTCAGACTGCCTTTAAATTCATCCTCCATGCTACCATAAAAGATTTTATCTAAAATACAAATATGAATATGCCTTGCTCCTACTTGGGTACTCATCAGTGGATTCCCATTTTCTGAAAAGCAAGGCTGTGTTCTACACCTTTTATAACTTTTCCAGTCACCTCTGCCCATTACTTTCCATGTATCCCATGGTATTTTTCAGATGTCTCATACTCTTCTCTGCTGACAGTACCTCATTCCTCTTACTTCTTCTCAAGGACTCATACTGTCCGTACAAGCCTCAGGTCAGGATTTACCTCCCTGGTACCCTTCCCTGACACACTCCTCTCCACTTGTTTCCATACCCTTTTCCTCAGTGGGTTGACTACCCTGCAACTCTGCCCTCACAATCATCCGAGCATCTCTCTCTCAGTGACTTTAGTGGAAATACTGGATTTCCTGTTTAGGGCTCCATATTGCCTGCTTGACCACAGGTACCCTCAAGACAGAAACCATATTCTGTGAGAAGTTCTTGAAACCCCAAAATGGATCATAGTACATGAGACATATTTAAGCACCAGGTTTAAGTGCTACAAGATTCAAGAATAAATGCAACATTATTTCATAAAGGTATCTGTTCATTAAATAAAACGGTAGAGGAAGGCCAAAACAGAATCCTTTAGTATGATACCAACCAATCCCACTGCATAATTACTATAAATGGAATTACTGGAAAGCAAAGAAGAATGCTGGTGACTAAAATCTTGTTATCTTTTGTTAGATGTTATTCAGAAATGAAAGACACACATGTAGCTTATTATTTACAAAATTTACATATTACTAGATTACGGATGTAAAACCAAAATCTGCCTAACAGATACTCCACCCAAAACCATTACCATGACAAAACCAAAGCACATGTTAGCATCCTAAAAACAACTTCATAATAAAAAGAAACAGTGAAAATTACTTACCTGTCATTTTACAAAATATTTTTGATGATTTTTAAACAGAAGTAAACTACAAAGAAAACAGTGCCCTAAAAGTTTCTAGAGAGAAATGACTACCTATATTAAAATGATGACCTCTTTTTGATCACTTGTATGAAAAGCCCCTATGAGTATTTATACTTGTCTGTTTTAAGAAAACGACAAACTTACATAAATTTTAAAAACTACTCCTTAATAGCAAGGGAGCCTGAGTCTGTTTGATTTTAAGTCCCTGTTGTTTCTAGTCTGTGTAGACGGAGGGCATAGGAGCTTATGAAATACTACATGGGCAAATCTCTGGTTAATCCACCTAACACTGTGCCCCCGTTCCACCCTCCTCCCCCCCAGTGACAGCACAGGTGCAGGGTGGAAACCTCGATGGTGATATTTGGCTCCACCAAGCCCAAGATGACGAGCCTGCCTTGAACTTGGCCTTCATACCCAACTGTCGATCTGTCATCCATGGATTTACCAAAGCCTTTGTTGATCCTACTTATGCTTTCAAACAGTACAAGCTCTCAGGCAAACAAGTTCCAAATGTGTACTAAATACTACTTCATTTTATTGGACTACCTCCTTCAATTTCATGCCAGTAAGAGTGTTTCTAAACATGATTAAAAATTATACATTCATCTGTCCCATATTTCTTACAGCTTTGTCAGGTTTGTTCCTTTATATACTAAGAGGAGTTCCCCCCCAAGTCCTTATCTTTGAACTCCTCCAAACGATTATCATTTTAATTGCCCTTCACTGATATTTTGTAGAATCTTTCTGGTTCCACTGTTGTCCTTTGTAGAGTTTAGGTATCAGCATGAATTACACTGAGTTATTCAGGTGTGACTAGCCTATGGTTTTATAGGGTCAGATTCAAGATACGTTTTAATAAAGCAGAAAAATCTAAATCTACATAATTCACAGAGATAAATGTGGCCACCCCCATCAATAATGAACAGCATTTTGTTTAGTAATTTTAAATGGTTAAGTAACTACTAATACAATTAAAAGGAATCCGTTTTGTCTTCTTTCTCCTTAACCCCCCTTCCCACCTGGTATCACTGTCATCTTTGTCTCACCAGGGTGTGAATCTTTACAAAGTGATGGAAGCTGGCGACTTCATCTGCAAAGCTGTGAATAAAACTACAAACTCTAAAGTAGCACAAGCCTCATTCAACGCTTGACTTGAATGTATTTGTGAGTTAAGGCTGAGAAGCTCCATTTCAGCTACAGATACTCATCTGAAAATCATTACTGCCAACTTGTTCTGAAATGTGAAATAATAGACAAGAGTGGGGGAAAAAAAGAGATACTTTGAAAAAGAGTAGGCTGGATAGATTATGAAATTGATGGGAAGATACACCAGTCATCAGGTGAATTGCAAGCCGAGGCTAAATAATAAAATTTGTGGACATGCTTTGAACTTGGAGAAAAGTCTACTCTTTTGCTCTTATAGAAATAACTTTTTAATTTAGTCGACGTGAAAATTGGCTTCAGATTTCCCTAAGTATCAAAAACTGTGTTAATACTTAATCAAGCTGGCTTAGCACAGCGTACATATCATCAGTAGTTTATGAGCTCCTGCATGGTGTGCAAAGTGTGTGGCCTCCATATTATACGTTATGTGCCTCTGGATCTCAACGTCCCATTTGCCAAGTCAGTTAAATTATGGACAAAGTGCCAAATCTCCATCTGACCCTACATAATTTTTAGCGATAGAACTTTTATATTTCAAGTATGCTAACATCTGTTAATTATTTCAGTGGCTTTATCTTGTTCCAAGAGGCTGTGGTCAGTGACAAGATGCCACACCCTGGAAACATATTACCTTCCGTGTTTGTCACATGCATCCAGTTTACCTTGCTTTCCCCCTCATGAGCTGTAGTGAAAACCAGGAGCATGTTACTCGGCTTTTGAGAAACAAGAGGTACAACTTTCATCCCAATGTCTAAGTTGCAGTGATGAGAATAGAGTGATACATGTACTTTTATCATTTTCAGCTCACTTCCAAATTGTCCAAGAAATGTCACTGTGATCCTAAGAATATTAAGGCAGTTATTAAAATTCATGAAAAAAAAACAACTTTTCCAGTGATTCAGTTTGATTAAATCACATCTGTTTGGGGTTGACTTTTTATGGTTACTTTTAATGTTGAAGTGGCTGAAATTATATCTTTTGCAATAGCATTGCCAGAAATAGCAAACATTAATATATCAAAGTTGAGAAGAGGCACAGGACGGCTATGTTAAGAAAGAAACATTTCTGTAACCTATGCAGATCGTATGGAGACAGTATTATTCCATGTGGATCTGAATCGTCAGTTTTATTATTTATGTAGACTTCTCCAACGATAGTGGGTGATCTTATCTTTGAATAAATTTGAACAGAATTTGAAATATGAAAGTGAGCATTGTGGGCTTTCTATTAAATATTCATCAAAACCACAGAAATGAAAAGAAATTCAAGAAAATAAGAGAAGTACTGATTATAACTACGTTAACTTTAAAGATACACAATCATAAGAAAAGGATCACAAGGGAAGTGTATTGGAAATTGACCAAAACTAAGTTCCTATGGAGAAGGCTAACGCTCAGGTCATGATGGGTGACAGAGCAGGAGCTTGTCACCAGAACTGAATGACTCTTTGCATTTGGGTTAGTGCTGGGGCAGGGTCAGTGCAGAGAGCAAGCAAAATTGCAGCTCTTTGTGGATCTGTTACATCATCTCTTTTCAGGAAGAACATGACACTGTACCCGGGGGCAGGGGTGGGACACGTGCCCTAGTGTGCACAGCAGGATACCTACCCATCTTCTGAGGAGACTGACTTTTCCTCTCTCTTATGCAACTGTGGAATTCTTAGTTTTGAGATGTTCGGCAAAGCATCAGTTGATACAAACTGCTTATAGAAACAGTGAAGGACCAAATTTTGTTGTTTAGAAATAAAAACCACGGACTCTCCAAAAGGCAGAGCAAGTTGTGAGAACCCCAGGTGCAGCCTAGCACACACTTACATGGCACACACATCAGTCTACCAGTTCGTATCCCAGAACACCTGGAAGATTCCTAATCACATGCACCACAGGAAACGTTTGTGTTTTAAGTATCTGTTATCCTTTCTCCACCCAAACCATCTAAACCCCTCTGCTAACTTAAAGAGCTTCTTTTCTGGTTTTGGGGGAAAAAATCACATAATCAATAAATCTGCCTGAAGTCCATAGGCAGAATCCCCTCAAAGCTATGTTTCCACTAACCAGAAAACTTTGGAATTGTTGTAGGACCTACCCAAACAACCCACCCACACATAAACCCACACCAGGGTTTGCCCTGGGTGAAAGCTTAGGAATGGCAAAGAAATTATGAAATACATATAGAAGTAAACTTTTATGGCATCTGCCCTTTAAGACTACTGTAAAACGTAGAAATTTTCTAAATTCTGGATTCATGAAATTCATAAAGCAAAGAAACGGAAACTGCCTATGACTTGCTGAGAAAATTCAGAATGCCCTTTTATGCTATCTATTCTGATCACTATAACATTTAATAAATACACTTTTAGCTACACTTATATGGCTATTCATTTCTATTTATGTGCATGAACTCCAGACATGAAAGTGACAGGTTACTTAGCATTGAATATGTAAGCCACCAATATCCCTATCATAGCAGTAAAGGAGAGATAAAATAAGGCCTGGGAACCCCCCAGAAATCTGTATTAAATAGGCACGTGAAGAATTGCTGTGAATACCCATGATCATTTGCAAAGTGCTTTTGTGGACTAGAAGATAGAAGTTTTATGCTTATGTGGGGCAGGTCTAAAACTTAAAAAAGAATAGTTTTGGAGGTATAGAGCTCGGGAGGAATGAGTGGTCTAGGGAGGAAGGCAGGGAGGAGGGATGCAGGATGGAAGGAGGAGGAGACGGTGGGGAGAGAGGGAGGAAGAGAAAGAGAGGGCTGAGAAACTGTATTTATGTCCTGCCTGTGAGCAGCTCCAGTGGAAGGCATCTCCTCTTCTGGTAGAAGCATCAGTTAGGCTGCTTTAAACTGCAGGCAATAGAAAACCTCAACTCCATGGGCTTAAGCAGCAACAGTTTTCTCAGATATCTCAGAAATATTGCTTTTCCACCATCATTTAGCTTCGTGACTCATTTTTGTTACAAGATAAGAGTTTCTGCCCATTTCCCTGTTGGCACCTTTGGGCTCCTGCACCTGGGAGTTGCAAGATGGTTGTAGCACTTCTGGGCTTCACCCTTCCCACAGGGCTCAGCCTCTGCTGAAGGCTTTTTCTTCTGGAATGCCTGTTTTTAATCAATGAAGAGCATTTTCCCCACCCCATCCCAAACTTCCTCTCCTGTTTCACTGGGCAGAACATCATCATGTGCCCCTCCCTTAACCACTTACGTACGGAATAGACCATTAGGATACACAAGCCAAGGTTATGGGTGACCTTGAGTGGATCCGTGCAGTGGTGGGGAAAGAGGACCCTGTAGGAGAACGTTTCCTGGTGAGGCAGGGTGGGAGAATTGAAGGCAGAAGAGCTCACACCTCTCAGGAAGGAGCTGTATCCAAGTTCTCTGAAACTGGAGGAATGGATGGAAATAGAAAAAAGTTTCAAACGTGAGAGGAGTAGGTTTCAAGGGTAAAGTAGTCCATCTTGCTAATTGGTCTCTATATTTTTCAGGAAGGTAGGAAGTGAGATCTGCGAGCATTACAACTGGGGGTGGAGTGAGGGCTTGAGAAGAATGGTAACGTGTGAAACCCACCCAGAGCAGTATTAGAGGTTAATGTACTCTAAAAAAATAGTACAGATGAACTTATTTACAAAAACAGAAACAGACTCACAAACATAGAAAACAAACTTATGGTTACCCAAGGGGAAAGGTGGGGGGGAGGGGAGATAAATTAGGAATTTGGGATTAACAGATGTACACTACCATATGTAAAATAAACAAGCAACAAAGATCCATGGTATAGCACAGAGAACTATATTCAATGTCTTACAATAACGTATAATGGGAAAGAATAGAACAAAAAGAATATGGATATATACATATATATGTATGACTGAATCACTTTGCTGTACGCCAGAAACTAACAATATTGTAAATCAACTATACTTCAATTTAAAAAAAAAGGAAGTGAACTTACTCTATAACAGTTTTCCAGGGGCTGTTATGTGCTAAATCTAAGTCCACTTCCTGGTCCTCATGCTACCTTTACACCTCTGTGTTCCACACACTTCCCCCTACTTGAAGCACTTCTTGATTTCTGTGACCCTGCTCTCTCCTGGGCCATACTACATCCTTGGTCCCAGGTCCTACCACCTCTTTCATTGTTTGGTCTCCTTCCTCTCTCCATTGTGTTTAACTAGAGACTCACAAATGCAAAATTGCCTACACCCCGCCCCCTCATCCAAATGTATTCTGTGACCAGAAGGGTTGTCATCACCTGGGAGCTTTTGGGAAAAGCAGAATCTGGGGCTCCACTCCAGACTGACTGCATCACCATCTGCATTTTTAACAAGATCCTTGCAGGACTCATATGTTTATTAAAGTTTGAGAAGCACTTGCCAGTTTGACACCTCCTCTCCGGTATTTAACAGGTATTGGAAGCTCCATGTATTCCAAGTACCTTGTGGCACTTCCCCTTGTGTGTTGTGTCCTAGCCTGTTGTCTTTTCTCTGCTCCTGGAACAAGCCAGCCTGGGACCCATTGCAGGTCCTTACCTGGTTATTCTCTCTTCCAGTCATGGGTCATGCTCCTTCCCTGGCTGTGATTTCTGGTCACTCAGGTCCTGACAGCATAAATACCACCTCCTTAGTGAGTCTTCCCAGACAACTCCAACTAAAGTAAGGCTTTAGTTACTTTCTCTCACATCAACTTGTTTCATTTAACTCTTTACTTGTTTATTTAACTCTTTACTTGTTTATTTAGTTGTTTATTTTCTTTCTTTCCCCAAGAGAATACATGCTCTAAGAGGGCAGGGCCTTTGCTGTGTTTAACATTCTTACTTCCTTAGGGCCTGGTGTAATAGCTATCTATTACATGGTGGTTAGGAGAAGAAGGGGAGTATGTGACACAGATGTCACATTCCCTGCCACCTTCCTCCCCTTGACTCTGTTTCCTGGAAAGATCCAATTGAATAGGCTCATCATCAGGATTTCTCCAGGATGCTTGGATTGGAGACAGATTTCACCAATTTTCTATATGTGGTGTCCCTCAAACTTATTATAACAGCAAATAAAAATATACACATCAGTTGTGAGAAGGAGACACTGACCCAAATGCTCAGCCCCAGAAGAGAGGATGTGTACTGGACTTACTGCCCATCCATCTGTCCTGAGTTGTCTTTGGCATCATCTGATCTATTACTTAACCGCTGTGCAACCTCAGTCGATTTACCAATCCCTTTAAACCTCACTTCAAACTTCACTTCCTTTACATATAAAACTTGGATAATAATGGCACTTATTTACACAGCTGTTGGAAAGATTTCATGAAATAATGCTTACAAGTGTTTGGCAAAGTGCCCATAAGTGGTCAATAAATGTTAACTATCATCATTTTTATTGCCCCTTTCTAGGGCGCTGCCCTGGAATGGAACTCCTCCTCCCTTATGAGTGGTTTAACCCTCATGGAGGCTCTCATAAAAGATCATCCTGTATTCTGTTCCATGAAAAGGGTGCATTGTCTTAAAAGGTCTGCCACGATCCTAAAAGAGACAGCTCACCATTAAACCCCAGAACCATGTAATCTTAAATTGGCACCAAATTTCCATGCTTCACTTCTTACACTGCATCATTGAACTATGCCTTCTGAGCTGACTTTTCTGTATTTCATGGGACTGTAGTTACTGTAGGAACTTACTATGAGACCTTTGCTGAGTAACCCTGTCTAAAGAACATCATAACAGCCTTAGTCTCCATATCCTGAATCACCTAAAGACAGAAATTTCACAAACATTAGGAATTTATTCCTACTCTTTTGATGGTTGCATGATTGGATTGGTGTCTATTGACACCTTGGAGCTGCCAGTGTTTCCTTGGTGGGCTATCAGGTTAGGCAGACTTCTCTTTTCTCCTTATTCTACAGAATATCATTCTACATGTTTTGATCATGAAGTCGTGAGCTTTGCTGAAAAAGACTATTGTTTGGTTCCATGGGAGCCATCCATTCTCTGACCTGAGCCATAGTACCAAGCTTATGTGGCTTAGGGAAGGGCTTATACCCTTCTAGGAATCAAATGGTAATATCTCACAACTTCTGGTAACTGTTTCATCTGAACTTTCCTTTCTACAGCTAGTTCTTTAAGATCATTGGTAAAGTAGACCAACAACATGTCACGGCTAACCACACCATTATCCTGAGTCATCTGAATCTTGAAGAGCTGTCTCTCAATCAGATAGTTTCACGGTGGCCCCTCTCTATCTGTACATGGATGTTAATATATTGGATTGTTGGGCAGATATTCTGGAAGCTTTCTGAGAAGCACCACCTGCTTTTCTTTTTTCCCCAAGAGCTTCATCTAGATGTAACTGGATCATCTGGGAGTCAGCTGATAAAATTCATATTCTGAATGTGTGTATGTTCCAAAGTAGAGGGGAAGCAATGAAATTGGAATACCAGTGTCTGGCTCTTCTTTTTTCTTTGTTACTTCCTTCCTTCTTTCCTTCTGAAAATAGTTTATTTGGAAATGTTTCCATTTTTAGATTTATTTTTGCTAAAAACAATATATGCCTCCCCCATAAAAACTTCCTATCTTCTCACTATAAGACAACATTGGAAAATGACTCCTTCACTTTGTCTAAAAACCTTCCAACAAGAACCCCAGTAGTTTTCTTTGTAAAATTCATTTGCTTAAAATATAAAAGTCCAATTTCTTCTGGTAACTTTGTAAGAATAACTGACATATACATGGCAGCCACCTAGTGAATTTCAATAAAACCTTTTCTATGAAATTGGTGGATGGGACTTAAAACCTCAGTCCTGGTTTTGTAAGTTTAGCCCTGGGTGCATTTCTGTTTGTAGTCACCTATCTTTGGTAGCCTGCTTTCTTTCTGCCCAACTTTATTGAGATATAATTGACATGTAACATTGTGTAAGTTTAAGATGTATAATGAGGTGACCTGATGCACTGATATATTACAAAATGATCACCACCATGGTGTTAATTAATACCTCCACCATGTCACATAACTACCATTACTATTTTGTGATGAAAACATTTACAGTCTACTCTCTTAGCAACTTTCAACTATATAATATAGTATTATTAAGCTCATAAGTACACAGAACAGGTTGGTGGTTGCCAGAGACAGGGAATGGGGAGTGGGCAGAATGGGTAAAAGGGGGTCAAAAGCCACAAACTTCTAGTTATAAAATAAATAAGTCATAGGGATGTAATGTACAGAATGGTGACAGTAGTTAATACCACTGTATTGCATATTTGAAAATTGTTGAGAGTAGATCTTAAAAGTCCTTATCACAAGAAAAAAAATGTAATTATGTATAGTGATGGATGTTAGCTAGATTTATTGTGATGACTATTTTGTAATATACACAAATATTAAATCATTGTGTTGTACAACTGAAACTAAAATGTCAATTATACCTCAATAAAAAAATAATAAGTATTTATTGAGCACCTACTGTACAATTAGGATTGAATATGTCTGTGACTAATGAGAATACAGAGGTACATGGTTGCAGTTATTTTTCTAATGCCTTAAATAATAAAATGTCTGACTCCATTTTTTACACATGACCACTGATAGCATTTAAGTACCCCCATACCTTATTATCTTTCTGTGCCGGATCTGGTCAAGCTCTTAAGAAAGCCCTGGTGCTCTGTCCATTGGTGCTGGAGGGGAAGTCCAAACCATGCCATCACCAGCAGGTAATTTCAAACTGTGCAGGAACCACCCCGCCCCTTGGCTCTACTCCCCAGCACAGTAAAGCCCAGGGCCATTCACCCCTTCCTTCCAGAAGCCATTTTCAGACCTGCTTGAATATCTTCCCTGATCTTCTCAGAAAGAATCCCTATGTGAGAAATACATCTCTTCATACCCTCTTGGTGTGTTTGGCATCATCAGTCTCCACATCTGAACTCGTTTTGGTGGAGGCCCATCCCATCTATGTGAGTAGATAGCATTACACCCTGTAATGCTATCTTCCTGCTTCACCACAGTGAAAGCAGATTATTTTTCATTTTTATGCTGGTTTCCTCATGGTCCCAATATGGCTTCTGTAGCTCGCTCCAGTCTTTATATTCACATTCAAGGCCAGAAGGACAGACAATAAAAGACTTGGAGAATCTGTCTCTTTTTCTCAGGAAAATTGTAACTTACTCATTGACATTGGCCAGAACTGTGCCACATCACTGTGCTTAGCTGCTAAAGTCAGGGAATTCAAGCATTTTACTTGAGTACATTTCCACCCCAAACAAAATCATAATTCTCTGTATGGACATGCATGAGACTGGATCCCGGGAAAGCAACTGTCTATATCAGCCAGGCCAAAGAGGAGCCTGGGATATAATAATGAGCAAAATGACCAGTGGTCCCTTATGGAACTGTCTGATGGCAGGGATCATAGAAAGTATCATCAAGTGTCAATTACATGTGTAATAAGTGCCATGAAGGAGAAACTAATCTTTAAATGTGTATGGTAGAAGGTATGACCTTGTCAAATATTTCCATCTGTAGGACATGATTCAAGAGATGAGACCTGAAAAAAGAGTTAAGTGGCTAAATAGTAGAAGAGGAGGGAAAAGACCATCTCATGTTGAAGGGAACGCTATGTGTAAAGACCCTTTGGAAGGAAGGATGCATCTGGGAAACTCAAATAATATGGCAGAAGCACAGGGGAAAATGGGGGAATGTGGGTGTGTGGACGCAGCTGGTTGATAAAGAGCTCAGAAATTATAATATGCAGAAATTCAGATGGGCAGATACTTGGGAGTTATGTTTAGAGGCTCAAACTTCTTCCACACCCAGGTGCTCATGAATAAGACATAGCAATCAATCTTTGCATCTATGTATTTGTTTGGTAAAATAAGGCAGACATTTAAAAAGGGCTAAATTACTTAAGAGGAATTAATTTTGCCATGTGATATGTCATTATTCCAGTAAATGTTTCTCAAACCGCACTCAATTCCTTAGGTCTAAATAAATATAAAAAAGAGACGGATGTATCTTTCCTCCTATTGACTGTCTGTTAAGGAGCATTTGGAGTGAGAACCATATCTTTTAAAGTTTTTTAAGTTACCTTGATATTCCTGTAATGGGAGGAAGGGAATGAATGGTCAACTCCTCCCCCATTATTGCCTGTCAAGTTGATTTTTTCCTGGAGATGCTCTAGTAACACAAGAGAAAATTATGCTCTCTTTGGATCTGGATACTCAGTCGTGAATCGGAGGGTAAAATTGTAAAATATGTTTCAGAAAACAAATAGGGTATAATAACAAACTTGAGATGTGTCATGAAGGTGAAATGATGAATAATTAACACGGCTTTGTGTTGTCCTGCTTTGCACTGGATGATAAACTAAATATGGAAGAACTTGAAAGACTATGCTTTGGGAACAGTAAGGAAAAAAAAAAAGATAAATTATTCCATAATTAGATTTTACTTGACTCTGAAGAATGTTTAGTAGACTTAGCATTATGCAGGGTCCAACCTAGGAGATCTTTAAAGAATGGTTGAATCATTTGACACAAAGTGAATTTATGTATTTGATAAGAACATCTACAAGCCCTGGTCTACATAGCTTTAAGTTAAAGTTTTATGTCTTGTTTTCTAGAAGTATCATTTAGGGAAATAAAGTATGTCTTTAAATTTCTTTGTGACCCTCAAAGTACCTAAAACAGTGACCACAAACTGTTGTTGTGAATTTCTTTATTTATATGATGTTATAATATTTTTGTCTGTATGTTGGCCTTTTTCCAGAATACTGGCCTTATTCTGGACAATAACCTGTATTAGAGGTTTTCAAATCTGCAGTTCTTTGTAGAACCATGTCAAGGTGAACAAATAGCAAGTACTTAGGATGGAATTAATAACAGTTTTATTGATTCAAGGTGCTTTGCACCAGCTGTCAAACACGGACCAGAGTCCTTGGCTATTCTTCACTCTGAATTCATAAAGAATAGTGTCCCTATATGACAATTTTAATTGGAAGCATATTTTCCCCCATAAAGCAAACTCTGGGTCACAAGTGGTAACCTGAAAGATTGCTCCACCATATGTTATCCCCAGAAAATATATTCCCCCAAATATCACAATACACAAGGGGCAAAGATTACATAAGTCTTAAGATAAACTTCCCATCAAGTCAGTTTACCATAAACTGAATGGTTGGGTTTCAAATGAAGGCAGGATGCAATTTAGACTCTGGTATACATTAGGACAATGAAAATTATGTTATCCACCTGCTTGAGGGCCTGTTTCTTTCATGCTAAACTTCCTAGTATGTATGCTTCAAGATATTCAAGGATGAACATAATGTATGGTTATATATTCTGGAAACCAGAAAATGTAAGGCTTTTTATTATAGTAAAGTTAAATTTATAGTACTTCTTATTTTCATAGACTTTAAAAGAAGTCTATTATAACATAATTTCAGTTCTCATAAGAAGAAATGGAAGAAGTTTTAACAAAAGATATTTTCTACATTAATGTTTACTCATAAGTACAAATGAAATTATTTTTGAATGTTGATGTGTAATCTATTAAGTACTAAGTAGAATTTTTTTTTAATTTCATGAGGAAATTTTTAAAAATTGTAAGCCTTCAAAAATGGTCAGCTTCAAGATCTAAGTTTTCAATTCTGATAAAAAATATTTCCATATCCCTGCCTGGGCATGAATAGTTATGTACAAGACTCCAAATGCCTGCCTTCTATTATATAGTATAAATTAATCATAATATGTCTTAGTCAGTTTGGGCTGCTGCAACAAAGTACCATAGACTGGGTGATGTATAAGGAATAAAAATTTATTTCTCACAGCTCTGGAGGTTGGGATTGTGAGATGTGAGTGCTGGCATGTTTGGATTATGGTAAGAACCCTCTTCCAGGTTGCAACCTGCTGGCTTCTTGCCTTGTCTTCCCATGGGGGAAAGAATGCTAGGGATCTCTCAGGGTCTCTTTTATAAGGGCACTAACCCCACTCATGAGGACTCCACCCTCATGACTTAAATGACCTCCCAAAGGCTCCACCTCCAAATACCATCACACTGGAGGTTAGTATTCCAGTATATGTGTTTGGGGGAGATACAACCATTCCATTGAGATTCAACCATTCTGTTGATAGTAAACTTGAAATGAATACATTTGCATGTTGCTTTCCTGTCAAATTCAGGATACCAAGTAATGAAAGTGCAAAGGGATGTGTTGCCAAAATGTTTTAATGTTGCCTCAATTGATATTAATTATTATTTAGTCTCAGTCACCCCTACTTGACTTTCAGCCCTTGGCTGTCATGTCCAGGTCCACCACAAGAACTGGTATAAAATAGTGTCTAAAGTTAGGGTTAGGGTTAGGGTTAGAAGAATGCCTGTTTTAGAAGAATGCCAGGTTCTGAAGAATTATTTAAATAAATGCTACCTATTTTGATAGACTGTATTGTTACCCCCAAATATTCCCTGGGCCTCTCTGGAGGAAGATTATACTTCACTGATTCAGGCAGCTATATGACTTGTTTTGGCCAATGAAATGTGAGTGGAAATGACAGGTATTATCCTTGATGGAACGTTTAAGACCCAACATGTACTTTGTTACAATCTCTAATTTACCTCTGGTAATAGTCTGGAGAAAAACTGCTTTGTCAGCCTGGACCTCCCCATTATGGCATCAGAGCTTCCGTGTAATGACCTTTGTTACTGTAATCCACTGACATTTCATGATTGCTTGTTACTGTAGGATAACCCAACCTATCCTCTTTGCTACACTTATTACTAGGAGTATTATCATAAATAAGGTAGATAATGAAGGCAAATTCAAATATATATTGGAAAATAAAAATATCATAAAAGTCTGTATAACCAGAGGTACTTTAAATGTAAATCAGTTCCTAAGGGGAATCAAACTACTTCTAGTTCAGAAATCTCAACTATGCCCTGTGGACTTTAACAAAAAAAATTTACATTTGAGAAGCAAATTAAATCCAATGTGGGGAAATTGTTTGATTTGGGGGCTTCTCTGATTGACCTGTGGTGATGATAATTCCAGTGATCTACAAAACTACAACCTCCAAAGGCCTAATCTGAATAGACCTGCAAGCATTGTCTCATAGGTGGTTTTATATTTGGGGTTCTCCCCTGTAATAGGCACCCTCTTGTCTTCTGCCTGCAACAGAGTGGAGATAATTCAGAAAATGGAAAAAGAGGGAAACAGGGCCAATTTGTCAAATCCTCTGGCACCTTGTTCTCTTTTTTTTCTGTTTTCTCTTCTCATTTCTTCTCATCACCTCATTTCTTTTCCTCTCATTTCTCTTGTCTTTATTTCCTCTCTAATAACTTTAGTTTTTAGTTGAAATATTGTATGTCTGTGATAGAAACAATGGAAAATCTTAAGCCATCACATTTTTTTTTTCATTTTCCTTGAATCGTGATTCTCTACAGCTCCAAAACCAGTAAAGCAACAAGTCTCCATTACTCCTGAAAAAGACTGGGTACAGTCTTAGAACAAAGGAGTCATTGTTCAGTTGGAGCTTAAAATCTAGCCTTTTCAAGTACTTAAAGGAACAATAGCATTGAAAGCCAGGCTTTGTGAAGGGAATACGCTTTCTAAGTTCTATTGATAAAACCGTCCTTGTATATATCATGATCCAACTCCGGCAAACTTGAGTCGTAAAGTTGCACTAAAAGATATAGCATAAAAAATATGGAGGACATAGGGCAAGAAAAGGCCACTTTAGATGGTGACCTTGGAGAGATGGAGGAGAGAGAAAGGCATAGGTGAGAGTTTAAGCTTTGGCATCCTGCCCCAACTCCTTCCTAACCACCACTCCCCCCATTACACCGTCACCATCCCATCCCATCCATGAGAGATCTCACTGGGTGTTAGGGACCAGGGCGGAAATGAGGAACAATGCTTACACCCATATAAGTTTGGGGAAAATCCCAGTATAAGAGGCCTTACTTCTTTCATCTCAGCAAAGTTGTACACTAATTATATTGCCAAATATAGTTGCACTGGAACTCTAGCAGGACAGGAGCCATGACTGAAGGAAGGATTTGAAGTTAGCTTCAACAACATAGTGCATAATATAGCTATGTGCAAAGAAAGTAGATGGCCCTTTTGCTCCTCAGAGGAATGCAAGAATGCGGAGGCCCTCTCTAGGGAGCCAGAAGAGGCCCAACCTAAGAGGAAGAAAGCTGCCATATATGGGAGCCTCAAAACTGAAAGCCATGAAAAGGAACCACGGTACCCAAAGTAGCAGGGTGGACCAGCCATCCTCAGCAAACTCTGCTGCAGTGTGACCAGAGACCAGACAGGACGGTCACTCACAGCAGACACTAGCAAAGATACAGAAGGTAGCACGCATATACCAAAGCATACTCTACATTCATAAATATACCCTCTTGGAGAGGGAGAGGAGAGAAAGAGGTGAGATGTCCTCGAACTGGGAATTCAAAGTTAAAATAGCTGATTCATTTTCCAAGAGGACCGAGTTCAGGTGAATAAGCATTTTGGTTACCTTTCTTGGCAACTTTAAGATATGTTTCTCATCATTAGGGCTTAATGAGACCAGACCATGCATAAATAAACGTAAATATCCATTACCATTACATACATGCTATAATATGTTGTAAGGCAATAGTATAATGTTTGGATCCTTTCCTGTTTTTAAAGTGGCTTTGGTTACTCAGACCTGTTTCCTATGTTCCTATGTGAGACCAATTACCAATTAAAATATTAGAGCTGCCACTATCGTAAATTTAGTCTTAATAACAAAGAATATCCCCAAGAGACATACTCTGAACAGCAGAGGATGAGAATGTGGCTTTATAAAATGGTATCCTGACAGATAAGAGAGACTATTTGTCTTCTTCAACCCCTAAAATATTTAGATTATAATTTTGTATACTTATGCCTCCCAGTCACTCAAAGAAGATGAATAAGCTGAAATGCAACTGGCAGAAGCCAACTTCTCTAGGTGTTGCCTGTCCAAACATGGGTTACATGCATTACGTCAGACACCCACACTAACAACGTTCCCTTCATGCTTAGTCCATAGGTTTGGTAGTCCCATAACCAAAATCTGTCTATTCTTACCAATTTTCTGAATATTTATATAAAAATATAAGTTATTTGCTAATAGTTCTCTCTACTTTCTCTTTTCTTCTACTGAATGATTCAAAGACTCAAACATGTATTTTTAGACATGATTGGAAATCAAGATTAAATCTTTTTTTTTCCATAGCTTTATTGAGATATAATTGACATGAAACACTGGGTAAATTTAAGAAGTACAATGTGATGATTTGACACAATTATATATTGAGAAATGATTGCCACACTAGGGTTAATTAACACCTTCATCACCTCACATAATTATCATTTCTTCTGATCTACTCTCCTAACAACTTTCAAGTATAACATATAGAATAGTTAACTACAGTCACCATGCTGTACATTACATGCCTAGAACCTATTCATCTTATAACTGGAAGTTTGTACCCTTTGCCCACCATGCCTCCATTTTGTCCAGACTCCAGCCCCTGGGAACCACCACTCTACCCTCTGTTTCTATGAGTTCAGCTTTTTTAGATTCCACATATCAGTGAGATCATGTGGAATTTGTCTTTCTCTGTCTGACTTATTTCACTTAGCATAACGCCCTCAAGTTCCCTCCGTGTTGTTGCCAATGACAGGATTCTCCTTTTCTTATGGCTTAATAATATTCCTGTGTGTGTGTGTGTGTGTGTCTGTGTATCTTCTTTATCCATTCATCTATATATAGATGGACACTTAGGCTGTTTCCATATCTTGGTTACTGTGAATAATGCTGTAATGAACATGGGAGTGTGGATATGCCTTCATGATTCTGGTTTCATATCATTTGGGTATATACCCAGGAGTGGGATTGCTGGATCATATGGGAGATCTATTTTTAATTTTTTAGGAACCTCCATACTGTTCTCCATAGTGGCTGTACCAATTTACATTCCCACCAACAGTGCAGGAGGGTTCCCTTTTCTCCACATCTTCACCAACATTCACCTCTTTTCTTTTTGATGATGACCATTCTCAGAAGTGTGAGGTGGTATCACCTTCGATGTCTAATTGTCTTCAGGCTGATAGCTTATGAGATAAGGAATGTGCTTATGTTACTTTATAAGTTATTTCACTTGAAATGTATTTGTGAAAGAGAATGGGATGTGAAATGACTAAAAGCGTGGATCTGAATGTTCTTATGGGCGGTGCCTCTTTGTTAGCCATTTTACAGTATTCTGCTGCTGATTTCTCCTTTCCTGAAGTTGTTTCCCTCCCGTCCTTTATGAAACTTGAAAAAAAATAGAGGAAAGAAAGATGGCAGGAGTGGAGGGAGAAAATATGGAAAGTGATTAATACCTGTGATGAAAGAAATTTACAGTATTTGTAAGACAGCCAGATGAATGTGTAAAATGATGTTTTGTTTTCTTTATTACCTAGTTGTACACTTGAAATAAGAACTACCATCATGGGTGGAATACACCTTATAATTTGTACAATGAACAATCCTCGTGAATTTCAATACTTCCGCCAACAATGCTGAGCACTCCCCCTTCTGCTCACTCCTGATCCTCACTCCTACACCCCCTTCTGCACGCCCCCAGTTCTAACAAGGTTCAATACAAACATGAAATGCTAGACAACATGTTCCCATCAACATTTTCACTCTTCCAAATACCTCAAAACTGATCTTCAAACATTGGAAGACCTCTACTATTGAGGTATCAGGGGCATTAACAAATTTTGGTTTCCTATTAAATACCTTTAAATTCTACTGTTTTAGTCCAGTTGTTTATTGTTTGCAGAGAGAAATTTTGATGGCATGATCCCAAAAGAATAGGTGCCTCTGAAGCTTGCTCTTAGCAGAACATCTATAACTTCTGAATTTCCTCTTTGTGGAAATTTTGTTTCCCAATGTTTTTCTTCATAGCTTGTATCTCACCTTTACCTTCTAAGCATGACCCTTCTGTCCTGATGGTACACTTATTTGGCATCAGGGACCCCTGATGTTTTATTTTATTATATCTGGAAACATTGTATACTAATACATTGTCTACTAATACTAATCTGGGAAACATTTATTTAACCTTTCTAGTGCTACTGAGTCAGAGGTTCCCAACACAGATGAGTCCTCTGAAGTGCGCCTCTGCTTGGATGTCAGTTCCTACAAAAAACCCAGACAGTGGTGTCTATGTCATCACTCACCGGATCCTGTAACTTGACGGTCAGTAGTACAGCCTTCAAGTGTTTCCCTTGCCAACGAATGGATGATCTCCATGTTTCTGGAAAAAGATTCACTGGAAGATGAAATGTTCTTGCCTACACAAACCAACCAATATTTTTTCTACCAGACGAACTGTGTTCGTTAATGAATAGAAAAAAAAACCTGAATTGGGAGTACTCGAGCTCCTTGACAGCCTGAGAAACACTGTTTTAGATTTGGGCTCTTTAGTTGCAAAGAGCCCAATGAAAAATAGAACTTAAACCCAAACTGTTCAGTTTATTTGTTTGAGGTCATGAGAGGCATCATTTAATTTACAAAGGAGATAGTCTAGACTTTTGTAGCAGAAACTGTTGACTACCTACCCAAGATCCCTCTCCTGTTCATCCTTGCTAAGTAGAACTCTGATTTTACTTGGAAATTCACCCTTTCCTCAGGTGATTCAGGGATTAGACTATCAATTATGGCAATTTGAATTCCTATATTTCCACATCTTCTTATAAAGTCTGACCTGTGCCAGTCATTCATTGACTATGAGAAGGGTGGAAAAGAGAAATTTGAGTCCTGGAAGGTATCACTGAACTGCTATGTCAACCGACCTTTGAGATGTTCTGCTTTGGACCTCTTGATATAGGAAATATTATGTATTCCTTATCGTTTAAGACATTTTATTACAGGTAAAAGCATCTAATTACTAGACATGTAATCTAGGTTGATATAGATGGTACTTTAGAGAAGAATATTTAAAACAGGTATTTCCTGGTTGTTTATGTACAAAAATGACACAATTACAGCTGGGATAAGTGATTGGCAGTAGAGTTTAGGAATTAAGATAAAAGATTCTAAAATCTGCTATACCTGTGTTCAATTACTAATTTTTATATTGACTAGTGTGAGACTGAGAAATTGCTTAATCTCTTTATTAGTTATTACTTCACACTCCATCTCCCCCTTTTCTGCTCAACACAAACATATTTCTAAAAGCAACTTGACTTTGTTCCTCTGTTTTCTAGGGCACAGTTCTTTTCCCAGGCATTAGCAAGCCTGCAGCAAATGGCAGTGACTTTGAGATGGAAAGACCTACATTCTCTTCACATAACTAAGAGAATTAGCAGCCACTGGAATATGGAGAGCTCCTTGAGGGAGCTTTGTGACTCACCAAATTATTTTTCCCTGTTTGGAAAGACAAAGGGTGGCTTTTCCATTATTCCAAGTAAACATAGCCAAATGTTAACTTTAAATTTGATTTAATGTAGACAATTTGATCTGAAGTATAGTGAAGAGCAGTAGATCTGATACCAACAGGTAGAAAATGTTTTATTTTAAATGTTTTATTTAAATAGTGATATATTTAATTGTAAAATATCACTAAATATATGTTCCTGTTCTTGAATATTTGAGTCTCTGTGTCACTACAGATAAAACTAACTCATGTGTGTTCTTAGAAATGGGTATAATGTGATTGCAGAGAGTTAAAAACACATATGTATCAAAAACTTAACAAACATCTTTTCCACAATTTTCTATTCATACTTATATTCTGATGTCAAATCAGGCCAAAAGTAACATTATAGTACCAATATAGAAAGTCACAATTATCATGTTATGTTATTATTGCAGAAATTCATCATAATTAGCATAGGAAAAAATAAATTTACAAATGAAATATATCATTGAAATGCACATGGATTTTTTGGCCAGTGTAGTTGCTTTACATCTTTATGAACATGACATAAAAACATCAAGTTAACAAAGTACAGTTCAATAGTATTCAAATTACAAAAGTCCAAAGATATCACTTCCGATTTTTAAGACTAATCATCTAATCAAATATATTTAGAAACTTAAAGTTAATGCTAATGATGTAGTTGATGATTCGGAAATGGATATACAAATGACACATATACTGGTTGTTTTTATTAGCAGTTTCCTTTTGGCCAGTTAATAGGTATTTATAAAATTGATCAGAAAATACTCTGCTAACTATAAAATGTTATATTATTATACAAGCAATTACTCTTATATGGACTCAAATTTACTATGAAACAAATCACATAGAGTGTAGCTTAGAATAACACTATTTTTTGCCTTCAAGGGTAATTCTGTAATTCTATACTAGTGTCCAAAGATACCACTGTAAATTTATACTTGAATTTTTTCCTAAGAAAAAACAAATCTAACATCATTCCAATTATTATACCTTACATGAACATACTTAAAGATCCAGTATCATTAAATCCATCCTAACATTTTCTTTGTTGACAATGGATAGGATATTCTGTTGACTGGCTACAAAGACTTGCTTTAAAGAAAGTGATTGTTAATGATTCGTGACTCTCAATGAATCATGAGTCCTCCAGGTATTTGGATTGGTGAAGGGTCTCTTGTTTTGACTTGATATTCTGAAGGTTCTGTATAAAAGTAAAAGTAAAAGTTAACAATAAGCTATTTTAAGGATTTTACAGATGCATCTGTGCTTATTTTTTGGTTGGATTCTATGCATGGAGGGGAAGATAATTAAGTTTTTGAATATAAAGTTTCAAAAGTAGAATATTCTATGGTCTTTCTAAGTATCATGCACTTAACTATGATCTCCAAGTAACCATTTTCGAAAAGAAAAATAGTCTTCTTTCTCAAATATTTAAACTTTAATGATTGGTTTTGCTGCAAATTTCTTTGAAGATTTAGGGCTGTTTTAATTTAGCATAACATGGAGCAAATGCAAAATCCTTCATCTTTACTGCAGAAGGTATTCACATGGATTAGACTTGCCCACCAGGTGAGTGGCAAGCAGCCTGCTTTATGAAAAAGGTATTATTGATCTCCAATGTGAGGTAACACAGGTTTTGTTGTTACTGATGCTTCTGTTTTGTTGTTACTGATGCTTCTGTTTTGTTTTGTTCCTTCTTTCCATGATGGATTTTACTTTTGTCATTTCTTAACCTTGGGTCTGGATCTTTCAGATTACATGTAAGGATCAAATTTAAATTGCATGGAAAATAATTGATAACTAAATGTAATATAATAATAATGGTATAATATAATTATATTACAATGTGATATTATAACTAATAAAAATATTATAATATATAATATGAATGATTTGCTTTTAAATACATATTAGAGTCAATTCAAGATTTTTGCCTATAACACTCCCATTGTCATCCAGTAAAGAAATGTGTCTTTCTCTACAGGCAAGAAAGGAGGTTAAATAACAGCTGATATATAGGAAATTTTGAGTAGCCATATAGGCCTTATCTAACTGGGGCACAACAGTAATCTGTAAAAAAACCAAGGTGGCAGATGTGAACTTTATACATTAAGTGAGTGACTAAAAAATAAAGATTGAAAACCTTGAAGATTTTTGCTAAGCTAGAAAGTTTTTTGTGCTTCTCTCAAACAATACCTCTGTGATGGAATATCTAGGCAGGCCTAGTAACTGAACCATGCTCGCAAATATTTTAAACCAAATAAAAGAAAGTTTAATAAATTCCAAATGCTATTTTTCCCCCTTGAAACTGACTCTTATTTGTTGGCCTTTAAACTATATCTTGGAACTCAAAGAATATCTCTTCATACAAATACAACTTTTAAGGCCTTGGAGAGAAGCAGTGTGTTTGGTATTGATATTGGTCAGCATTAAATTAAACAGTTAGAGAAGCTGGATCCAACAAGGGAATATGTTTAGCTGGGATTACTTTTAAAAATAAGTAAGTTTGAATGTCTGTAGACAGAGCACACACTCATCACGTGCCCAACTCTTTGATACCACCATACACCTTCCCCACTAAATCTTGCACTTGATCTGTCTGGTCGTCAAAACCTTGGAATTCTGAGGAACCATATGTGTACAAGCACCATCAAGTTTACTGACTTCTTCTCTGAGCATCATGAGATCAGAGAAATGTCCACCACCTCTGCTGCCCTCAGGCCTAATCTTACTGATAAGTATATTTTATGTGTATGTATATAATATATATGTATATACACACTTAATATATATAGTTCTTCATTAACATTTATGATACTCAAATTATACCTCTGTGATGGAATATTTGTATTCCATTTTGTATACAAAAATGTATACATTTGTATCATGAATAAGCAAATGAACAGCATTGATATTTAAATATGAGGGTTTTTTAACATTAAAACTAAGCAACTGAACACCACTTTATATCTATTTGTAAGTGTTATATAAGTAGAAATATTTTAAACCCTAGACATGTAGAAATCTAGAAGTTGATGTGTCTCTAACCTGAGGTCTCACATTCACAATGAAGGCAGCTAAGGAAACAGAAGATTTGGGAAGAGTGAATTAACATCAGGCAATAGTAACACGTCTTTCTAAGGATACCCAGTGAGGCCTCATTACATGTCTCATTTAATAACTACATGGTAAAATATGAATAAAGCTCATTAGCATATAAGAAATTAGAGTGAAGAGTAAATTTTCAGTTAAGTGTAAAGTGTATGAAGTACACAGCAGGTCCATTATATGAGCTGATTAATCCTGCAAGTGATCTGATTAAGGAATGCAGCAAAGTTCAATCTGGGTTTTGTAGGAAAACCAGGGAAATGATTGGGAGCCATTTTATTGGGAGAACAATGCATATGTGATTATAAAATGCAACATGAAAGAATCCCTGTGATCACATTTACCTTACATATGAAGACAGAGTAACATTTCCATGTACCCATCCCACATTAAGAATGGTTTCCTAAGTCTTAATGGAGAAGCTTTCCTTCTCAGCCCTGGTAAGCTCTGCCATTGTGAAATGTGCTTTCACAGGGCTGGTCCCTTTCTAGTCCTTCCCTTCTGAATTGCATCCAGTTACCTCAGTTTGACCATCACCAAGAGAAGAATTCCACAGATGACTGTCATGCACATGACAGCATAGATGACTTCTAGAAACAAAAGATTTTTTTTAATTACTGGATTTTTAGAGAGAATAAATACTAAAAATATTTTAGGGGATGGATTTTTCACTGACCATTGAAGGGGGAATGAAATCTGCTGAGAGTTATTTCCTTTGCATGTTTTCCTTTATGCAGTGCAATGCCTTTGACATTATGCAGTGTCACATAATCTGAAAGAAAATAATGAAAATGAGATGAAAGTATCTAAAAGTCATGCATTATCTTTATCCTGTGGGTTGTAATTTGCTTTGTATTATAAGGCAACAATTTTTATTTCTATGACATTACCTTAATAAAATATTATATATTTGGGTGAAACGGGGTGTACTTTTATTCAATTTTAACAGCCTTTTTTCACGCTTTAATCATATAATTTCATAATAGAAGTTGTGTGCTTGTTTGTTTGTTTGTTTGTTTTTCCCAAACGATGACTAGGAAAATGATTACATTTTATAAGACAGCTCATTGTACCTTATACATAGACTAGGAAAAAAAAAAAACACAGTAATTTAAAGCTACACATTGTGATACAGAAAAAGAGTCCTTCTTTACAAGAGTGATTGTATGAATGTGCTTTTAATAATATCTCATTTCCCTAAGACCCACAGTATTTATGAATTCTTAAAGTACATAAAGGAGACTCCCTAAACAAATCACACTCTTTGCCTCTCTACCTAGACACTTCAATATCCGGTTTTGTTATTTCCACTATTCTGTCTCCCTTTTTTAGCCCCTTCACTTTCTATTGTTTTTACTTATTTTTGCCTTACCGAAGGGATCCTCTTGGCCATTCTGTGGCCCTTGTCTTCTCGACCATGTTTTCTTAAACACATTTCCACCCTCACTTCACAACTCATAAGACAAGAAGATGTAATCTGTAGACTTAACTGATAGATCTATTTTAGGTGACTTTATTGATAACTTTGAAGTGAAATCATCCCTAGTTTTGATTCAAGTCAACACATATATATGACTGTCAAACATACCAATAACACAATAACCAATTTATTTGATGATAATTTGTTCAGGTGGGTTTTGAGGCTTAAAAAAAGGGGGTGGGGAACAGATAAAGTCTCCACTTGAGAGAGCCTTTGCTGTCTTTTATAGATGTTTCATGCATTTTGAGACCTGGAAGTCTAAGTCTGAGTGGATAGTTTTTTGTGGAAGTGAGTGTATCGGGTAGCGAGGTATTGCATCCAATGACAAGAGTGACAAGAGGCTCTGAGCAGGAAAGGAGATGAGAAGGTATATTACCAACAGTTCCATTCAGCCTCTCTCCACCCAGGGCTGATGTTTTCAGAAGCCAGCTCCTTGGAAGCCAAGGTTTGAGATCTGTGCTGAGACTAATTGGTAGAAAGCACAGGAGCCAGACTGTTTCAGATCAGTAATAAAACTCTCAGGGTGGGTCCAGGAGAAGCAGCCCAATACAAGAGCTAGAAAAGTAACTGAGGATTTTGTCATTGAAAACTCATTCTCAAGGTGTCTGACCTCCAACACAGTTAAGACATTTTTAGTTCAAGATTGTTTTAATCCCCAACTCATATATCAGATTATCCTATATTTATAAAAGTCTGACCTTCTTGGGAAGTGAAAAATCAACTTCTTCTGAATGTAAAAACAATAGAGGTAGAGCTTGTGATTTTTTTTTTCACTTTTGTGGTTATAAAATAATTCTGTTATTCACTAGAAAGTCGGAATGGAAAAACTGAGCTATTTCAAATAATACCATTTTTATAAGAGTGGTCCTTTTGGGGGGAAGAATTAATTTCAATCAAATTAAGCATACAGATTTTTAGTGAAGTAAGTGATCATAATCAACTCTTGTATTTAAATAAGTTGGAATATTAAGAATAAATTATTTTGTTTCTTTTTAAATTTTATGGCATTTTGTGATATTTTAGGCAGATTCATGACCTAAATGTAAATGTATATAATGTACACTGGCTGATTATTCAGTACATCTTGCCTAGTTAGGTATTACAATTCATCTTTGTATAAGAAAAAAGGTATGATTTTGATTAATTAGGCTATCTTTTAGATATATAACTGCCTAAAGTAATTGTTAAACATTCACCTAGCAAGGCTTAGAAAGAATTGTCTCATTCACTAAATTTCACTCACATGGAACTCATTAACAAAGTTATAATAGATCAATGACAGAAATGCGAGCTAATGATCCCAGTGAAAATTTTAATGTGACTAGCAGTCACTCCACAATCTTAAATATTGCACCCTAGGAGGATACCAAATATCAGTTAGAGAGATTAATGTTACAGAAGGTTTCTTGGCTACTGAAGCCCATTGGAGATTCTTTCCCACCTTTTATAAACAGTGAGATTTACTGTGTTTTATAACCATGAAATTAAAGTCGGCAGAGTTAATAACCAACCTCAGTCCCACACCATCTGCTATATTTATAGATAAACACTGTCAGTGACTTGTTTATTTTAACTCCTACCCTAGAGTAATTAAACATTATTATGAACTATATTGTAAAATCCCTGTACATTTGACAGGAAATCAAGATTAATTTCAACCTTACAGTAAGAACAAATTTATATAGTATTCTCCCCAAATGAGCTTCAGAGATGGGATCATTTCTCCTTTTTTCTTCCAGAAGCCTTGTACAGCAGTGGCTGAGAGCTGATGCAGACCAAACCTCTACTTTGTATAATTTATATGAAGTGGTAAATGCATTGTAAAAAATGTGGTAAATCAGACACAAAGTAATGATTTAAAAATGTGTCAGAATTCTTTAAACAGAAATTAAACTTAGCACAAACTGCAAATCTGTAAACCTACAATTAAAATTTAAATAAATCATAATTTAGAAGAGTCTCATTGGAGGAAAAATTTGATGAAAATGAACATTTTCATAGAACAGTTTTTAAAATATATTCTTGTAGCTATTTTTTTTTAAATGGAAGTATAATTGATTTACAATGTTGTGTTAGTTTCAGCAAAGTGATTCTGTTATATATATATATATATATATATATATATTCTTTTTCAGATTCTTTTCCATTATAGGTTATTAAAAGATATTAAAAATAGTTCCCTGTGCTATACAGTAGGTCCTTGTTGGTTATCTATTTTATATATAGTAGTGTGTATATGTTAATTCCAAAATCCTAATTTATCCTCATTAATGCATCTCATGGCATAGTTAAAATTCTATTGTCTTCTTTCTAAGTTTAAATAAAAGCACCAATATCATGGCAACATCTTAGTGAGAATGAAAATTCAAGGATGATCTTCTTGGGTATCCCAGGGTCAGTTTTATTTATAATTTTGTCAATATTGTCTCATCTGAAGGTATGTAAATTAGAAGTGAGTTTTGAATTGTTTCACCTAATGATCAGGATTGAGATTCCATGTATCATGGACTCTTTTGATCATCAGTGTATGAAAACGTCCTGCTGAAGTGGATCTAAGGAGCATTGCTGCTGGGAAGAAGGGAAAACATATCAGCATCTACAAATTTGAAAAACCAATACTTTAGTAATACGATAAATCAAGGTGTAAACACCTAACATGGATATAACATCATTTTTACTAAAATGTATGCAGTAAAAACTAAACGAACTAAATAATATGCTTTCCCTAAACAGTCATAGCATGCATCAATGAGGCATATTCTTTTATTTAGTTCACAAACTTCAAATAAGATAAAAGCATGTCTTAGGTTTATTTTCTTCCACTGTGGCTAAACACACTGTGGTTGCCAGTGGCGGGGAGGAAGCAGAAACAGGAGTTATTAGTCAACGGGTATAAAGTTTCAGTGATGCAAGATTAATGAGTCTAGGAATCTGCTGTACACCATAGTGCCTATCATTAACAATACTGAATTGTATGCTTACAATTTTTCTGAGAAGGTAGATCTTAGGTTAAGTGCTCAAATTATTACCAAATGCAAGTTCGTGTGCCCAACACACAGTGAGCCCAAACAAACTGAAACATCGGAGTTTGGAGCAGAGAAAGGTTTATTGCAGGGACCAGCAAGGAAAACGGGTGGCTCATACTCAAATTACCCTGAACTCCCTGCAGGGTTCCAGAAAAGCATTTTAAAGGCCAGGTGAGGGGAGGGGTTGCAGGGTATGTGATCAGCTCATGCACAATTCTCTGATTGGTTGATATTGAGGTAACTGGGCAGTTAACATTATCAATCCTTAGGCATCAGAAGTTTCAGACTACATGCTCATGATCATCAAGTAGTTAATTACTTCCATTTGGTGGTGGTTTAAACATCTGAAAAACTCAGGAAATATGCATCAGATGCTAGGAGCTAAAGCAGAGGGTATAGGGGAGGGGTCTGTCCCAGGAGAGCCCCATAGGGTCCTGATCATTTACATTATCACACAAAATAATAATAGAGGATGGCAGGAAATCTTTGGAGGTGATGGATATGCTTATGGTATAGATTGTGGTGATGGTTTCATGGTGTATACTTATCTTCAAACTCATCAAGCTGTATGCATTAAATATGTACAGCTTTATGTATATCAAAAACAAAACCAAAACAAAACCAAAAACATGTAAATGAATAAGTATGCCTTAAAGAATATTTGCCTAGATCTTTTGTCATGAGCCAAAAGCTCAGTGTTAGTAAATGACTGCATTGACAAGCCTGGTAACCACTCCTTTATCTGTGGTTGAATGACAGCGGTGTTCACATGCCTAATGGATTTGCTTGGTGATTATGGTGAGTTTCAACTGCACTACTAAAATATTTCAAATGTTCTATGTTTTTCTTAATAGTCTCTGCAAATAAAGAAATAGTCACTGAGATGGCAATTGGAATGCAAATTATACTCTTTCTGAAAACTAACACTAGACTTGATCAATATAGTATTATTGTTTTAGAAGTCCATGTTTTAAAGCTTGAAAGTAAGAAAAAAAAATCTGTCATCTGTAGTTTTGGGCTCATACAAAATAGATCTAAAGATATAGATCGAAAATAGGAATATAATATTTGTGGTTAGGGTATATATCTGTAAATACGCAAGTGTGCATGTAGGGTAGAATTACAAAATTGGATGGGACTTCTTAGATTATTTTAGTCAAAAATTCAGTGCAGTGATCTATTCTGCCTCATTCTGGACTGTCATCACCATTCCAGGAATGAGCCGTTTAATACTTTTTACCCTTCGATTACTATTGAAGGTCAGTTCTAATTAAAATAAGAAGTAGCGTTCTAGGCTGTTCTTTTATCAACTCAAGATAATAAATCTACTTTCCTTTGTTGGTATCACTGCATAGCTCTCTGGCTGCTACATGTATATGTGTGTTTGTGGGGAGAGAGATAGATAGATAGATAGATAGAGGTCTCACTGTCACTAGACCACACAGAGCAATGCTTTCCAAACATTAATATGAATCTTCTGTTTATCTTAAAATGCCAATTTTGATTCAGTAGGTCTGGGATAATGCCAAGATTCTGAATCTCTTAAAGCTTCCTAGGTGGTGATGATGATGCTGGCAGAATATATATATTCATATATCTGTATACAGAATGGCAGAGAGAGATGCATGTACGTACTCATGTAACATACAAAATGCCTTACTTCCATGTATATGGTGCTTAATACTTTACAAGGCACTTTGACAAACACTGTTTAAATTTTATAACAACTAGCCACATAGGAATTATTAGCTCAACTTAAAGAAACTCAGACTCAGAATAGCTGTCTTGTCCAAGATCACAGAGTTGATAAATAGTAAAGATGTAATTTGTAGCAAAATTTTCTACCAAATATATATTTTAAAAAATGTCGTGGAGACCACAAAAGCATGTAAAACATTTTCAGCTTTTTCTAATGTGGCAGCCATATGGATTAGGAAATAGATTTGAAAAATAATAGGGACCAGTTGAATTTAATAGTGTTATACAATAAGAAGCATTTAGTAGTAGTATCTGATCACAAATATCCATGATTATATATATAATATACATATATATAATTTTCTGTTGATGAAAATCACAATAGAAGACATAAAATCTAAAAACTAAAGCATCTGAAATGCCTCACATATACCTGTAGGATTTTTCAACTTGCACACATCTCTGAAATACGTTCATCATTTTCAATTTCAAATCAAATAAATCAACCACCTTAACTTTGACATTTAACAGAAATATTTTAAAAAATGAATACTGCAATTTTCAAGGTGATATCTTAGACTATGATATCAATATGAGTATTTTTCATTTTTACAGACATAGAGTTATGACCATATGTAAAGCTTTCCACACTATTCACCAGGCAAAGGGCATACAAAGAATAATACACAAAAGAGCAGTGTAACTATTTTTTGTTGTTGCTGTAATGTATGTCTACATCAATACATCCTGAGTCTCAGATGAAAAATATAAAGTAATCCCACAGTTTAAATATGCCTATATCTGGAATGAGTTCAATAGACAAAAATATGTTTCCAAAATTGAACAGTAATTTTTACTGTGAATTACATTCTAGGAGATCTTGAATTTTTACCTTGAATTATATAGGAAGTCTTGTAATAAGACAAATGTAAGCTAAGAATGGGAATAATCTACACTATATTTATCAATTTTAAAAGTTTATGTTTTCATGTTTGGAGGTTTTTAACGTACAGAATTTTTTTTAATGAAAAAGTATACGTGACAATACCATTAATTGTCCAGATAGCTTTCTGATGTCTTTGTTTGGAACTGAATGATTCACTAGTGTGCACACTTTTGGAAATGTACAAGACTTTACCTGGCAGGTGTACACAGTTTTTTCATACACTGATGGAAAACACCAAGGAAAAGAGAGCTAGGGAAAAAAATAAAGGGTAGAGATACATTTTTGGAGAGACTTCATAGTCATTTGGAATGATGAGGTGATTCAGAAAAGTTTGTAAGTTACCGAGTTTTAAAATGAGAAAAAAAGTATACACTTGTAGTATTTTTTTAATGCACATACATTTGCGAATCTTCAGCAAAAAGTTGAATATCAAAGTATGAGATATACTGTTAATTCTTCTTAGACAGCAACCTTCTTGAGAATAGACATCATATCCATCTAATTCACAGTATAACATGGATGGCACAATGCCTTGCCCATGTGATTATCTGATGGCCGAAAAGTGTGTATGAGCAAGTTTCATGTCTGAAATAACACATCTGTCCCTGCAGTGACATACATTTTGAAATATATAGCTATATCATGTTTAGTTCTTTCTCATCTTTAACTGACATTAGCCAAGGGTCTTCACATTAATCACATATTTTTCACATATTATCACCACTTCTTAAAATGTAAATTCAGTGTCCCAACTGCCATGCATATTGTTGCCCAATCAAAAAAAATCTTTTAAGAAACTATTTCACCTGGTGATTAATTCTAACAGTCAAGTTTGTTCATTGATGGGCGAAGAGTAAGCATCTTGGTCATCGGATGAGGAGAATTTTGAGAATTTCTCTGAGTTTCAGTTTTCTCATTTGTAAAATGAGACTAGTAATACCTATGTTTGCAAGATTTTTGAGAGTGAAAAATACTATTAAAATAACAGAGCTCTTGGGAACTTCCATGAGAAGAAATATGCACAGGCGGGGATGAAGAGAAGGGAAACAGGGATAAGAGAAGGGGTTCCTTTTATGGTTCTTTATCTCCTTCTCTTTTCCCTTCCTTCCTTTCTCCCTTGTCCCCTTTCCTTAGAAAGATCTCCCGAGGCCAACTGACTGAAGTAAAACTTTCTGTCATTTTCTATTTCAGAAACCTGATTCCAGGTAGACATAGTAAGGTCCAGGTTTGTTAGAAGAGGCAGAGTTTTCTAAGCTGTTCCATGAAACACTAGTTCTGCAGAATACTTTTATGTGCTAGAAAAATCAAAGAGCCCAGAAGTAGAAAACTTTGTAAAATTCTAGGTAAGACAAAATAAACTATGTGCTTGTTTGCTGCAAGTATATACTATACTAGTGGGGCACACTTTACCTACATTTATTTTCTCCATGGGTTATATCTGGGAATCCATTTAAAAATCTTGCAAAACAGGGGCATATGTGACTTAGAGGCAAATATTTATGTATTTGGGTGGGCACAAATATTTATTAAGGATTCTTATTTGTACTTAGTCAATGGAAACTCAGAGAACACCATACGAACAATATTTTGTGCCCATCAATGTAGGCTCTAATTTATAACCCTTCCCTCTATTAAGCACACATATTCACAAGCACCTGACACCATAATTTCTCTTGTTCTCTACTCCTGGAAGTCAAGCAACATTTTCACCCTGTGGTTTGGGAGATGTCTGACCTCTCAAACGCTACTCTTATTGCCTCTTGGAGTGGTTGGTGTGATGCAACATTAATTCCAGGTTTGCTGCTAGTTAATCTGCTATTCTTCAATTTCTCAATGTGTCCTCATGGGATATGGAGAATTTAGAGTCTGTCCTCTACTTCAGAGAGCCATTCCAGCAGAGCTAAGTGTTCATGGATCATTTATACCTAATCACCTATAAATGTCCACAGGACCATGGGACAGAAACCAGCATATTTGGACCCAAGTAAAGATTTTCCAGTTGAGTAAATATTTCCTACTTCAAAGCTAGTGCCATGACAATCAACATGGGATACATTCGTGGGATGGTACGTGACCCTGTTCTCATGAAGTTCTCAATGGAATTTTGGGTAAGGTGAATAATGTGAATCAAGCGCAGTGGGAATTGATAAGGGACACCTAGGGGAAAGGTACGCATTTGATGAATGGTGGGAAATAAGGCTGATTTACATTTTGGGTGTCCTTGAAAATTGGATGAAGGCGTTCAGATGTGGGAAAGATGAAAGCAGGGGCAGTGGAGAGCACACAGAAATAACAAGATCAAGTTAAAGTTTGAGAATTAGTCTATCCATGATGGGGAGATTTAATAAGGAAGCTACAGCAGCAGTTTAGGCATGGGAAGATGAAAACTAAAAATAGGTGGGAGAAGTTGGAGTAGAGAAGAGAGGAAGTGTAAGGGCATATTTAAAACAAAGAGCTTTCTGTTGGAAAGCAGAATGATCAGAAAGCAGAGTAGCAGAAGCATCAGAATCAGATCTGGATTCTGTCTCCCCCCAGAGCTGTCATTTTAGGCAACTTACTGGTCCTCTATTCCCTTAGCTTTAAAGTCAGATAATGCCAACCACAAAATTTAATTAAAAATTAAATGTGACAATATATAAAGAGAGTTTGGAACTGTGTTTGGCACAAAATAAGTGCTCAATAAATTACATCATTTTTAAATATTATATAACTTAGAGTTTTATTTGATATTAAAAATGCAAAGTTAAATCAAAGATGACCCTTAGGTTCTTGAGACAACACGATGATCGGAATAGATTTGACGTGAAAGATGAAAGAGTCATAGAGGAGAGAACTGCAATGTTTACCTCTCTACTTTTCAACTTGACTGCTCATAACAAAGAACCCTGGCTTTGGAACCAGAACTCCATCACAATCTTAGTTGAGTCATCCACTGGCTGCAGTAGCCTTGGACAAGTTAGTTTAACATCTGAGCCTCATGCTGTTCACATGTAGAAAGGGAGTTGAAATAGGTTATATTATTTATTTATTTATTTTTAAAATTGAAGTATAGTTGATTTACAAAGTTGTGTTAGTTTCAGGTGTACAGCAAAGTGATTCAGTCATATATATATATATATATATATATATATATATATATATATATATATATATATATTCTTTTTCAGATTTTTTTCCATTATAGGTTATTACAAGATATTGAATATAGTTCCCTTTGCTATACAGTAGGGCTTTGTTGTTTTTCCATTTTATATATAGTAGTGTGTATCTGTTAATGTCAAACTCCTAATTTATCCCTCCCCCCAGATTGTATTATTTTGTAGGAGGATTCACTCCTCTTTCTTTGTAATGAATTAAACTCCTACCACCCAATGTCATGTGGCTTAGAGAACCACCTTCCGTGAGAAGAGTCTGTTTTACTGCCCCCTGCCGTTGGGCTTGACCTTGACTTGAGTTAGTCAAAAATGTGAGCAGTTGAGACTTCCCTTGTGGCACAGTGCTTGAGAATCCACCTGCCAATGTAAGGGACACAGGTTCGATCCCTGGTCTGGGAAGATCCTACATACTGTGGAGCAACTAAGCCTGTGTGCCACAACTACTGAGCCTGTGCTCTAAAGCCCATGAGCCACAACTACTGAGCCTGCATGCCACAACTACTGAAGCCCTTGTGTCTAGAGTCTGTGCTCTGCAACCTGAGAAGCCACCACAATGGGAATTCCATGCACCGCAATGAAGAGTAGCCCCCGCTCACGACAACTAGAGAAAGCCCATGCACAGCAACAAAGACCCAATGCAGCCAAAAATAAATAAATAAAAAATAAATACATTTATATAAAAAAATGTGAGCAGCAATGATGTATGTTATGTTCAAGCAGAAGTCTGAGTGATTCCGTCACTTAGTTTTTGTTTCTACCACAAAAATGTCATGTTCCAAAGAGTGGCCATGCCTTTAACCTAAGTCTAGAAATGGGGAGCAGAGCCTCAGCTGTCAGCCCAGAGCTGCCTAATTGTGGCATAACCTAGAAATCAGTCTTTTGGTTTGTAAGTCACTGAAGCTTGGAGATTGTATGTAACTGCCTAACCCTGCAAAAGCTGACTAATTCAGGAGTAATAATGTACCACAAATGAAAATTGTTGACAAATGGTAGCTTCTTAATTAATATTACCTCTTTTTCTTCTCTCCTCTCTTATAACTCTCAATTGAATAGTAGGTAGAGGGAGAAAAAAAGTGATAAAAAGGTTAAAGAAAGGTGAGAAAGGAAGAGAGGGCACTCGGAGAAAGGTGGTGAGACCATTGAAGAATGGTCTTCATTTTGGGGATGAGAATGCTTTTCTCTGTTTTGGGGGAAATATGGGACCATGGGATGTATAGTCATGCAGTCTCTCCTTATCTTTCGTGCACCAATACTAATGTCACATTCACCATATTCTTAAAAGTAAGTGTGAGATGCAATATCATTATCTCTACTGGGGTTAAATTATACCCAAATCAAATAGGGCCCCATTATTTTTATTCCTAAACTCCTTTGACTTGCATTACAACACAAGATAGTAGGACTTTGTTAGTATGGATTTTCCAGCTGTTTCTTCACATTAAATAATCCCACAAAGACATAATGAGAATTGAAAATAAAGAGAGGCTACCAGTAAATACAGACAATATAGTGAGGATCAGTATGGCATTGTGGAAAGAGGCCAGCCTTTGGCTTCAAGCCACAGACTCAAGTCCTTGCTCTAAAATTTGCTAAATGTGTGACTGGAAGTACTTAAACAAAAAAACTCTTCTGTACCCACTTTCCTATTCTGTTCAATGAGAATAATAACATTTATTGACTTGTTGTGAGGATTAAGTGAGACAAGACATATAAAGTATATTGCAGAAAGTCCACATAGAACCTATAATTTTTTTTAAATTTGAAAAGTATGTTTTGATTGTGGTTGCATATAAGCATTAACTATGGATCATTTAAAATTAGATTCCTTGTCCTTATCACTATAAGTTTTGATTTAATAAGTCAAGAGAGAAGACAGAATTAAAGTACTAGACATTCTTAATTTCAAAATCTCTCTAGATGCTTTCAGTGTTTTGGTCAGGATAGAGAACCATTGGTAGAGAGTAGAAAACACATGGTTTTGGAGGTGAAAGAAACAGATCATATTGTAAATCACAGTATTGTGAGCTAGTGGAATAGAAGTTGTTAGAGAGGAAGAGAGGAAGAGTTTGGAGAATTATGTTTTTTAATAGATCATGGCTTTGAAAACAATCAGGAATGGGTGGGCATGACCAGATATAGGGATAGTCACTGCCGAGCCAGTTTTACCAATGGAAAATAACTATATTTGGATCAGTAAGAGACCTTACCACCTCACAAGTTCCCTTTCAGCTACCTGGCAGCATTAAAAGAACAAAAACAATTAAAACCAACAATATTTTCATCATAGAGGAGGGGTGTTGGAATGGAAGTTTGGGCCAAAGAACAGTGAGAAAAATTAACTGGGTTGATGCAGCCATGTAGAAGTGTTGGAAGGAGCTATTAGGATTGTAGACATATGCTTAGTGTACATTCTTAATATAATAACTACCATATGGACTTCAAACAAAATACCATTGTACATTTCTGGCTGTCTGCTACACTAGGAAGAGTGAGAGACTTGAGATGCAGGTATGGAATGATGGCTGGTCTGGAAACTTAAAACATCACCCACAGCATCTTCCTACATAGACCTCAGGGACACACAGCAGTGTATCCCTAAGATAAGGTGCCCTTTGAAAAAAGCTCTGCTGTCTGATTTATATGGCTTCCCTCCTTTCAGATTGCCTTGATTCCCACCTGAAGTAGATGTACCATCAGGGACTAGTGGGCTCTGGCCTCTTTCTGAAGTTGAGTTGCTTTGAAAGTCCCTACCATATGCCTACAGTGTCTGACCAGCTGACCCAGGTACTAATGCAAGAGTAAAACATCAGTCCCAGAGTTCTGGCAAACTCTGAGTGTATTGCAAATTGGGAAAGCCCAGTGTTCAGTGTCAGTGGAAACCAAAGGAAGCCATTCCACCCTAAGCTGGAAGCCAGCAGAAATGCAAGAGATAGTGGAAATAATCTCTGTCACAGACACACACTTTAAAAACATCACTAAACACTCACACTGCCCAACAAATCATCTTTTATCCATTCCACATTCTTTTACCTAGTTTGAAAACCAATTTGTTTACTATGATTTGTACCACAAGCCCCCAGTAAATGCTTTCCAAAGAGTAATGGTTGAGAAGAATAAGAATTATGTTTACTAGATACCAATGTAGTGTTAGGGCATTCTTGCAACTTTGAGATTGGAAGAATATTTACTGATGTTTGCAATGCTGTAAAGGGTCTTCTTGAACCCATGAAAAGAACTCAAGAAGAAGATTTGAGACAATCTGATACTAACAGAAGATGAATGATTGTCATTATCAATGGATTCTTAAATCTTTACCCCTTACTAACCTGTCTCACTTAGGTGATTTTATCTGTGTAAGTACCAAACGTTTGTTTTTTGAAGAAGTCCTCCTTTAAGATGATATCCCAGCATGTAGGTGCCAGGGCAATAACTATTAAGTGTCCACATGTGGTGTTTTATGGGAATACATTTGATGCTATTATATTGTTGTCACAAGAATACTTGGCTCTTTAAGCCAGGAATACACATGCTCATAATAAATGATTTTTATGACTTCACATACACAATCATGATACACAGAAAGTATAAAGGAAAGACTGCTTGTTTTATGTAGCTCTGGCACTAACTCCATCCCCAATTATGGGCAACAAGGGGATTGTATGAAGCCAATGAAAGCGTAAGGGTGGAAAATGGAAAAGATAACACTGTGCTTTCACATACTGGAGTCTGTGATTTTTCAAATTGTAACAGTATTGTTTTGTTGTTTCATTTCCCTCCATGATCTAAAATGCTCCTTCCTTCTCTAGTGATGCCAAAATGTGAGTTGTCTCACTCATCAATGGCAACTCTTTAATCTTTCCTTTTTGGTTTAGAGCAAACGACAAAGGTAGTCATGGATGATTCATAGAATCATGCTCAGAGGCAGTCTTTCCCCTCTCTTAACACCTAAGCCTTTAAGGATAGAGCTGGGAAAAAATGAAGGTAAGGGACAGCTGTTCTGTTGTTTCTGTGGAGGGTTTGGACACTTCAGCATTTCCAGATTATAGCTGTGTGAAGCATTTTTTGCAAAATAAAAAGCCAAGCCAAATTTGCTGGTTTTCAGGTCTGCAGACAAAATTTAAACCAGCTGGATTTTATTGGGAACTTTTGCATGCAAGTAACCCTAGTGGTGAAACTCAAGCCAGCATTTGTCTCCACTGGAATGGGCTACATCTTTAGGGAAAACCCCCCTACCCCATGTCGCTTTCCTTAAGGGAGTTTTGAATTTTGAAATTTCCTAAAAGAAATCTGCCTGGTTACTCCATAGAGTATCTGATTGGAACCTTAGCCAATGAAGATGGAAGGTACAACCAGGTCTGATGTCTCTCTTAGCCAAATCTTCAGAGATGAGAAGTTGTGTGTCTCTCTGAAACCTGATTTTAAATTACTCCAATTAAACCAGCTAATGATTCCCTCCAGACAAGTACTTCCAAACACAAAAGCCAACACACACACATTCACTTAAACTCACACACACACACGTGCCTGGTCAGAGTGGCAAATAATGACTAACTTATTGGATTTGTATATAGCAAAAGTTTCACATCCTACTTTGACTGTGTCTCAAGTGAAAATTACCGTATTCCTCATTAAAAACATGCAATTTTATAGATTTAAACATATAAGGAATAGAAGCAAAGAAACCCATAGGATGATGATTTTTTACTAAGTCTGGGATACATTATTTATAAAGCTATTTAGAATTTGGAAAACAAAGCAATAAAAGGTAATTCAACACTAGAGGAAATCCCTTTTACTCCAAATCTCAACTTAGATCTCTGAAAGAATGAGCATTTTTTTCCAAGGGCAAAGAAAGAAAGGATACATGCTTTCATAAGATTTTAGTATAATCATAGGAAGGAAAATTCTTGGCAGACTACTGGTTTTTTTGATATTAAAAAAAAAAAAAAATCTCTCCAGAGCTGGTCCTATACATAGGCAGCAGGGAGGTTTGCCAAAAAGGTACTGGCCTCAAATATCATGTCACCTAATCCAAGAATATCAGGGCACATCTAATATCAAAGATCATCTATTTCTGTTAAACTGTTACCAAAATTTAATTTGTGAGAAACCTGAGGTCTAGGGTGAGTGTAACTGATTTCCTCCATACCACCTGGGGTATTAGGGATCAAACTTGTTTCCTAAGCTCTTGTTCTTTACATTACAACATACTCCCTTTCCATCAAACACACTTTCAAGGATGCTTTTGTTCTATACACATGTTCCCTGGGAAATGTAACATTTATAATCAATGACAATTATAAATTTCACATCATTACATGAGAGAAGTACATTATGGTTGTGTAAAAATCACAATTTCTGGTGCCCCAAACGGCCTTGTTTAAATTCTGCCTCTGTTGCCTTCTGTGGAACCTTGAGCAAGTTACTAACTTCCGGCTGCCCCAACTTTTTCTTTGGTGAAAGAGCAAGCATCTCCTTCATCTGTTGCTTATACAAATTAATTAAACAAGACATCAAATGACCAGACTAGTGTTGAATACACAGTAAGCCCTCAATTAGGTCATAAGGCTCCAAGGAAATAAAAGATAAGTAAGCTAGTGTCCATAGCCAGGGGACAGGTTTAAACTGGCAAGCAGTATTTTTAGATGTTTATTAAACCTTCATCGTTCTTTTAAATTATTTTTAAATTTTTATTTTATATTGGAGTATAGTTGATTAATAATGTTGTGTTAGTTTCAGATGTACAGCCTAAGTGATTCAGTTATACATATACATGTATCTAATCTTTTTCAAATTCTTTTCCCATTTAGGTTATTACAGTATCTTGAAAAGAGTTCCCTGTGCTATACAGTAGGTTCTTGTTGGTTATCTATTTAAATATAGCAGTGAGTACATGTCAATCCCAAACTCTCAATCTATTCCTCTCCCTAAACCTTCATCTTAAAGATATTGTATCTTATATTACTTCAGTTTTCTCCATGTTATTATTTCACATTGTTGAAGTGAATTGTCAAACATATCCATTAAAATGTTCTTTGTAGTTTGTCAAATGGGAGGATTATTTTCAAGCATTGGTCCAGATCCTGACAATCTTAACACCCTGTTGTAGGAATCTGCTTCTGGCTATCAGTCATTCTTTCTGCAGTTTCTTTGAGGCATGTGATAATGAGCTTGGAGAGCACCAACACCTGATAGCCATTGCTTTCTGTAACAAGTGATGTCAATAGAGCCAAATGCACAGGAAAACCTCATCTATAGGCTCCACATCCCTATTCTAAAGATGGTGCCTTCCAGGGCAGCCCCAAGGACACCATCAGAGAGGTTCGAACATCCCACGTAGTCAAACCTGGAAACTGAGTCTTGCTTACTCACCACTCCCCTTGAGAGGGTGGGCAAATCTAGGGCGAACTTGTAACAAGTCACAAGGATGAAACTGATGGATGATTTTTATATGAAACTGTTTTGCCCATCCCTCCCTCCGTTGCTGGGAACAAAAACTTACATTCTTTGTTACTGATTAACATGGGTGGGCATTCTTGCTGGTTTTGCTTGTTTCTCTCATCTTAACCATAGAAACCCAAGAATTTCCTTTAAGACTGCTGCTTTCTCCCCAGAAGGCAGGAAGGTAGTTTTCAAGACACTAGTCTGTTACCCTCCTCATTTGCTGGCAAATCAATAAATTTCTCTTTCCTTTGTCCTCAAAACCTAGTCCTTGTTACTCTCATTTGGCATCGGGGGGCAAGGACTAATTTGCGGTAATGAACTTAGGGAACCTGAGATGTTTCTGTGTGGAGGTTAGTGTGGGAAATATGACTTATTCATATATATTCAGGTTTCATTTTGGAGTTTCAAACAAGTAACCTTATCTAGCTGATCCCCGCCCCCTTCCCCGTGGTTACTCTTCACCTCCAAACACAATTTCACTCAGTTCTGCACTATTTTCTGAATATTGGGTGTTGTGTGCAGTAACTCAAGTGATGACACTGTTCTGAGGTTTTCTGACTTGTGACTTTTATCCATCACATCAGTGGTTATCACTGTGGACAGTGAAATTGTGGGACCAATGAGACTTCCTCCAGGGATCCATGTTTGCTTTTTCATGTTTATAACATGACAATCTTTGTCCTAATACATCTGGGGTATATTAATAATCTATTCACAATAAGAAACAGGCATCACCTCACCATTCTTTAATCAAAACCATCACCTCTCTTGCTGTTGACTTGGGATATCTTATCGCATGGGGATAAATGGGAGGTGATGAGATCTTTTGTTCCATTGGCTTGGTAAGCAAACTAAAACACACTTAGGAATCATGATTCTAGGGATGGCAATTTTTTTCTTTTCTTTTTTTTTTTCTTTTTGGTTCTGAAACCAATTCCAATGGGCAGGTGATCTGCACACCTACAAGCAATTCTTGGGTCACCAGAGAGGTGTCTTAGTATTCAACTCAATTCGGATACCATCTACCCAGAGATGGCGTCAGATTCCAAAAGTCCTACAAGACTCCACCCCACACATGTCCACATTGTTACTTGTACTTCTGTCCCACTAGCCATAAATGAGAGGTTTCCAGGACTTCTTCCTCAGGCTCAATTAATTTGCTAAGAGTGCCTCACAGAACTCAGAGACACATTTTAGTTACTAGATTGCTGGATTATTATGAAATGATATAATTCAGGAACAGCCAGATGGAAGAGATGCATAGGGGAAGGTGTAGGGAAAGGGCTCGGCGCTTCCATGCCCTCTCCAGGCATCACTCTCCATCACCTCCATGTGCTCACCAACCTGGAAGCTAAAGAAACTCTGTCCTTTTGGGTTTTTATGGAGGCCTCATTACATAAACATGACCAAATTAAATCATTGACCATGGGTGTGATTTCAACCTCCAGCCCCTCTCCCCTCCCTGGAGATTGTGGGGGTGGTGTTGGAAGTTCCAACCCTCTAATCCCTTGGTTGGCTCCCCTGGCCACCATCCCCTTATTCAGATTACCTAAGGGCATTCCCAAAGTCTTCTCATTAACATAACAAAGGACACCTTTATTGCTCTTATCACAGGGTTTTAGGAGCTCTGTGCCAGGAGCAGAGTCCAGGTTGAAGACCAAATACAGTAGAGACCAAACCCTTGTATCTTGGGTCCTACATCTGAGGATTGAAAATATTTGGAAAAAAAATTACAGAAAATTCCAAGAAACAAAACTTGAATTTGATGCACGCTGGTACCATTTTTTTACATAGCATTTCCATTGTATTTACAATTACTTACAAAGCATTTACATTGTTAGGTATTATAAGTAATTGTAAAAAGAAAATAAATAAAAACCAAAAACCTCAATTAAATAGAGTTGGGAGAGTAGGATGGGGAGCTCTCACACGCTATTGCAACAGCAGAGGCCACAAGAAGAAGAAAGACTCCCCTTCTTTCCTGGCAAGGACTCAGCCAATGAAAAGCCATGGAATCTATTTACCCCAGCCCTCCTGACTTCCTTTTCCCCTTCTGTAAAAGCCTTCTCCTTCCCTTGCCATTTGGGAACTTGCATGTGGCTTGCCGTGATTGTAGACCCCAAATTTCAATTTTCTGCTGATCCCTAATAAACCCATGTTTGTGGAAGAAATATCTGAGTCTATTTGTTTCAGAACAGTATAATCTAGAGTTGATTTAAAGTATATGGGAGGATGTGTGTAGGTTATATGCAAATACTATTGATACACTATTTTAGGCAGGGGACTCAAACATCCATGGATTTTAGATGGAACCAATCCCCTGTAGATACTGAAGGACAGCTATATGTATTGCTTATTCTAATTCACAAGGTCACAGTATCTCAAAACAACCAATGTTGAAGCTCCTCCAATGCAGATAGTGTATGCTTATATAGATGACTCATGTAAGAAAACATTGGTAGACTTTGGCTGACTTCAGAAAAGAATCAATGCAATAAGTACCCCAAGCCAGTGTTCTTGTGGACCATGAAGAGCAAAATGTAGTCACTTATGTCAAAGAAACCTAAAGTGGAGGTGGAAGGCCATTAAGGAAGTGAAACACACATCCAGCCCTGAACGCAACATACTTTTGACCCAGGCATCCTAAGACCACTTGGAACCTGTCTTCTTTACTCCCTAGAGACAACAGTTTAGCAGCCAATCTACTACCAGCAAGTGGCTGAATGCCTGCCGACATCGACCCGTAGTTCCGTAAAAATAACCCATGTAACTTCTCTGGGATACCTTCGTCTGTTGCCTTTATGAACCTGATCATTTTATATTTCCCTCAGAGCACATTTGAGTTGCTACACGAATCAGTGCCTCCAAAACTGCAATGCTTAAGACCGCAAACTATTTTTGTTACTTGCAGTGTTCAGCATTTCTTGGTTGACATTCTTGACACATGGTACCCAGACAAGCTGTATCTGCAACACCTGATGCCCTAATTTCATCTCAGAACTACTTAATCAGAAACTCTGGGGTTGGAACCTAGCAATGTGTTTAACAAGCACTGTAGGTGATTCTCTTGCAGTTAAAGTTTGAGAACCACTTCTCTAAGCCACTATCTCAATAAAAGTTTTAGGAATGATAAGAACATCTGCTTGGAATCTTTCATGACACTATGATGCCTACTGATTACTAGATTGACACAATATACCACGCTGATTAGGTGGATCTGTTTCTTAGTAGCAGACAGGTTACGAGATATGTAAGTTATTTGATATTTATTAAATTATACTTTTTTTTTTCCTTAAAGGTCTTTGAGAGATTGTCTAGGTCCATGCTACTCAGAGTATGACCCCTGGACCAGCAGCATTAACATCACCTGGGAGTTTGTTAGAAATGCCAATCTCAGGCCTTCACCCAGAACAACTGAATCAGAATCTGCATTTTAACTAGAAACTATGTGATTCTTATACACATTAAAGTTTAAGATCAAATGTCCAACTTCATCATCTGACCTAAAATCATTCAAACATATATTTAAGAAGTCACTTATTCTGAGAAAATATGACACCTTAGAACTTCTGGAAATTAGTCTGTTTCCCACATCATCTGTGTGACATCATAATGGTTATGCAAAAGTTATTGATTTGTGTGATTTTCCAAATTCCTCAAAGTTTATAGTAAGAGTTTATATTTGCTGAATTTTACTATTGTTACGGATATTTCTTTACATGAATTAACTGATATAATCTTTGCACTAACATTCTGGGTTAGCATTGATTTTCCATTTCACAGACAAGAAATTGAGGCCAAAAGTGAGTAACTTGTTCACAGTTACTTATCCTGTAAATGATGGAGAAATTATCCAAACCAGCATGCTGGTGCCATATTGCCTCTCTAAGACTAGGCTCTAGAATAAGGTCTATTAACACTTCCAAACATGACATCTGACTATTAGAGGCATTGTTGTTGATCATGGTTTTTAACCAAAAAAATCAAGGCTGGGGCCAAGGAAGAAGGGAGGTGAAAAAAGCTCTGTGTGTATTTTAGGTTTGAAAGTTAATAAAGGTTTAATGCACTGATTTACCTCTGAGGCCCAGAGCCAAAGAAATATCCAGAATTCTAAGTAGCATAAAAGCCTAGAGTTACAGAGTTTACCATGGGTCTAATTTTTTTACATTGGGTGGTAACTTAAGTCATTCTAAAGAAATGGTTTATTTGTTTTTATTATTCTTTATGTTGCTAACTTATAACACACATGCTGTTCTCTAAAGAGTTCTAAAGAGTTTGCAAATAATGAAAAACAGGTTCCTAAAGGAATAATTTTTAAGGGGAAAAACATACATTTATAAGTGAGTGTCTACAAATTGGATGTACTACAAATTCACCATGGAGCCACTTTAATCCTGAAAATACAAAATACTGGACAATTTAGAGGCTATGTTATAAATATGAATACAGAGTAGAGAAATTATGTTGAATGTTCCTTGGAAAACCAAGAGATTTTTTAGCACCTGGACTGAATTTGAAGGAAACTGGACTTGAATTAGAGTTTTGTGTAGGAACCAAGAAAAAGTCAGTGGTTTTGGCTAGATGAAGTGATTTATTTAAAGCCAAAACTTAACATAAAGCTCCTGGAATACCAACCTATACGAATTGGCTATAAGAGAAGGTGGTGTGAGTGTGTGTGTGTTGTGTGTCTGTGTGCATATGTGTGAGCATATGAGGGGGAAGAGAGAGAGAGAGAGAGAGAGAGGGAGAGATTTTTGCAATGGAAATGTCTTTCACAATTCACTTCACTCACTGTTTTATTTATAGTCTATAACCTTACTTTCTCAAACAGCCAGTGACCAGATGATAATAAAAATTAAAACAAGAATTGAAAAAAAGTGAGTTTGAGCCTCTATTAATACACTTTGCACAGTCTTTAAATTATTTTCCTGAAAATAAGTGTAAAATGTTATGCAGTTTAGGAAAAATATACAAAACAATGTGTTAAGCACTTCTATACCTAAGTGGGTGTGTTTAAAGGACCTTCTATAAGAATGCTCATTAATGGAATGTTACTTTTAGATCAAGACCTTCATTGGAAATAGACAGATGAAATATTGTAAGGCAAGATAAAATGGTGAAATAAATAATCTATCCATTGAACAGGGACAAATATGTAAGACAGTCTTACTGGCAATGTTGATATCTAAGACGCGACCTCAATAGACAGATGGGTGAGAAGTGTGGCTACAGGAAGAAATAAAGTTGTAGAAATACTTACTAATCTGAGGGCTCTTTTTCCAAGTTTCTCAAAAGACTATACCCATGTTTAGGAGTTTTTATATGAATATTTCACAAAAGCCAGGTAGTTTTGTAAATCTATTGGAGACTGTCTTTTCTCATCCTTGTTGCTAACAGACAGGGCTACCTGTATCCTAGAGTTTATTAAGGGGATAACACACATTTAAGAGCAAAAATGTGTTAGAACCAATTGCCTATTTCAGTGTTGACACCACACAAGTATCAACTGTAAAACAGTTTCCCACTATTCAGACTTTTTGAAAGTAGAACTGTGAAGAGGAAAAGTATTGGAAAATATAAGGAGCCTGAAATGTTTTTATTAAAGTGGGCAGTAGCAGCCCAGTCTTATTAATTCCTGATTCTTTTGCTCAAATATTTGAATTGAAAATTCCAGCTTAAGTGGAAACAGAAATGAGTGAGGCTCTTAATAGGAAAGCTATATTATGAAGAGAGGTCTAATAAGGAGGGAAAGAACAATGGTATTCAGAAGGCAGTGCTGCCATAGAGATAGAGTTGATTCGTTGATTCATTCATCCATCCATCCATCCATCCATCCATCCATCCATCCATCCACTCACTGTTTACTGAGTAACTAATGTGTGCCAACTGTGTTTCTAGGCACTGGGGTGAAGCAGGGCAACTTAAGAGCTGTATGGTATTAGTTTTGCCTTTCTGTGCACAGGAGTTTCTCATTCCATGAGAGGTGTGAGCTAAAAGAGGTTCTGGGTTCTCTGGCCAGTGCCTGGGTTTTTCCCACATGTGGAGTAGAGCAGTTGTTCCCAGACTTGGTTGAAAATCAGAAAAATCTGGGTGATATTTTTTTTTTTAATACAGATTTCTGAGATCTACCTCAGGCCTACTGAATTAGAATAATTGAGGTTAGGATCAAATATCTATATTTTAAACAAAACCTTTAGATATTTCTGAAGGATGAACAGGTTTGAGGGACAAGAATTCCATATCCATCTTCTCAGTACTTTGCGGTTGTCTTTGTGATCATCAGGCTCTTCATGAATAATGAAAAGATTGTTCCTAACAGAGTTGGGGAACCAGCTGTCTTTAGTGAAACATTAATATAGAAACTCCTAAACATGGGTATAGCCTTTGTTAAACATCAGAAAAAGAAACCCAATAGTCCAGTCCTGAATCCAGGGCCAAAAAACAATGGTATCTAAAGTCAGGGTGATTAAAATGTATAGAATATCTGCTATGTAACAGTCAGTTTATACACTTAATCTCATTCAAGCTGTCTGGATGTGTATGGCATCTCTGGCAAGCCCTAATAGAGGTACAGCACAGACCCCTTGAATTCTAGAGCAAAGCTCCACCCTCTGTAGGAGAAGCCCATTTGCCATTTAAAATATAGCTCCTAACATGCTGCTGGGTATTAAGAAATTCATTAAGTCATTGGTTCCCAGAAAGGTGAGTACAGGATATCATTGCTAACTAAATGGACAGCTGTCACACCACAGACCCACCTAGATGTGGCCTGAGAGACCAGTGGTGAGGGGACGTCCTCTCCAAGGGAGAGCATGAGCAGTGCTCTTGATTGCCCACTTTGCAGAGACAGACATGGATAGAAGTTAAGACTGGTGGGCAGTGGTAGATTGCTTGATCAGAGAGATGGAAGGAGTATCCTTGAAAGACTGTAGACAAGGGAATGAGGGGAAGAGGCGTATGGAAGGTCCTGTGGTAGTAGCACAAAGTGGGCAGATCGGATAGTATGCACCATGGAGTAGGCCCTCAACAACCAGGTCAACTGGTGACCTGCCCAGAGGAGGCCAACCACGCCCTCTGCAGCCACGCAATGCCTGTGCACTGAGCATGTGGTGGCAAGGATGGCAGTCATGCGTGGCCCCACAGACTGGACTCCCTCTCCCTCAGGCTGGCCTATCAAAGTTCTGCCAGTGGTGAATGCCAAACAGCCCAGCAACAGCAGAGACCTGTATGGAGCCCACAGTTTGGCAGGTGGGTGGCAGCCTGATGATACCATAACCCTTCCACCCTGAAGAAGGCAGCGATGCATTCCTGCTGGAATTTATACCTATTCTGGGTATGGATTTGCCTTTGCTCCTTACCATCAAATACTTCCTCCAATGCCTAGTCCATCTTTGTGTAGATGCAACCTGACAGTGCTTCCCCTTGGATCTGGCCCTGGACACCTCCTTCTTCCCTCCTCAGTGCTTTTCTGTCCCTGCAGCATGAGATGGACATTAGGCTCCACTCAGCATTTATGTATGTACAATACACAATTTCCAGGGAATCAAGGTTCATGGGGCCACCCCTGAGAAATGGGACACAGAATCCAAAGGATGTCTTTCCTGTCCTTCTGCCATGAAGACAGTTCTGAGATGCATATCTCAAAGCACCTTGGAAGGTCCCAAAAGGAACAGGAACACTTGAAAGAGCTGGAGTGATAGTGTGAGTTGATTCCTCTTGACTTCATTGTATGGAGTTTTACAATAAAGATATGAGCTCACGTAGAAACTGGCTGGTTTTCAAGCAGAGATCAGAGAGATTAAAATGAGGACCCTGTGACATAAAAGCTGACTGTCTTAGGTCCCAAATAGTAAGAGATACGACTGAACAAGATTGTCCAGTCATAAAAGTCCCAGTATTTCTGAGTTAAACAAATTGACTCAGCTATGCAGCAAAAATCAGATTAAGGGGAATACATTTTCACTCAAGTCCATTGTTTAGATTAGCTTAAATCATTGCATAAGAGAGAGAGGAATGGGGGTGAAGAAGCCAGGCAACAAGGCAGACTTGGGAACTAGTCAAGAAAACACTTTTTTTATTGTGGATACTGGCACATGGAACTGACTGAAAGCAAATATATTAGAAACCTAACACATTTTAAAGAGATTATGTTGCCAAGGAAGCCACCGGTTGGCTTGCAAAGAGTCTGTGACTGCTAAATGTTAAAGCAATTCACGGTCTCTCAAACCTCGTGAGCAGGATATGGACCCTAAGAGAGATCCTGTTCCCGAAGGAGGGCATCCTCTCCCCCAGCCTACTGCAGATACAGCTGTGGAGGATGGTGGATAAGGAAAAAGCTTCCAGAGGGCAAGATGGGAACATTAAGGGTTGTTCTTCCCAGGTATCTGTCAGAGGGGCTTCAACTGACTACCAGGCAGGATTTCATTACTGGGTGCTATAACTCTCCCTTTTTGCCTTATTTTGAATGGGCATCTTTATTGATGTTATGCTGTCCCTGTTAATATACCTATAACATGCGTGCATGCGTGTGTGTGTGTGTGTGTGTGTGTGTGTGTGTTGGAGGGATGGTAGGGAATAACTGCTCTTTCTAGTTCATGGGCTGCCTGTCCACTCCATGGTGCTACATCATCTGGATTGCACACCACCCAAGATCCAGGTCTTTGAGCTAGTGACTGTCACTGGATGAACATTTGGGAAACACTGGGTCATCTCCCTTGGGGAAAAGGTAAGTACATTCTCTTTGTAGACAGAAGAGTGAAGTAGACATTGGGTGAATTGTGGCAGAGCCTTACTTGTCAATTAATAACCACAGTTGCCTTTTCTTCTGGTTCAAAATTGTACTACAGTTTCCCACCTTTCTTGCAGACAGCTGTGGCCATGTGGTTGAGTCAGCAGGACGTGGGTGTAGGTGATGTGCACGGCTTCCACTACCAAACCATAAAATACTCCTCTGTGACTATGTTGCTTTCTGCATTCTGTCTTACCCTCTTTCCAGCTGAGTGGAGAGGGCTTTGAAGTCCGTCATGAGAAAGAGACACACATTGGGAAGAGGCTGGTCCTCTAAATATAGGCTACTATGCAGCCTTTAAAAAGAATAAAGCCATCATATGTGTACAAACTTGCAAATGGGTCCATCATATATTTTTATATTAAAAAGGGAGCTGTAGATCAGGATGTATAGTTTGATTCCATTAAAAAAATATCTGTGCGTGTGTGTAAGGGAGAGGGAGGCACTGCTTGAGTGTGTACAAAATGTATAAGGTACGTATATCTTACAAGCCAAAAAAAAAAAAAAAGTGTTAGAAAGAATGTACACCAATCTTGTAAATGTTGGCTCTCTCTAGAGAATGAGATTGGGGGAAGAATTTAACTTATTTTTGTTCCTATATTTTTTTAATTTTGTTTAAGCTTGTATCCCAATTATAATGTTTTCTGTTCCCTATAAGATTTAATTGAAATAGGTAGTCTCCTTTTATGTATTTATTCTTTTTAAAAAAAATTCTTCAAAAAGAAGCTGAGCCTTCAGGGGCAGAATGGGTTTATTTCCAAACCTCTTTAAGAGATTTGTCTACAGTTGGCATAAAAAGACAATTTTGCACTAGGAGAAAAGAGAATATTCCTGTCAGCATGTGGTACACACACATCTATAGATTGAATTTTTAAGTGTAGCAGGGAAAGGCAACAGCAATCTCTTAATTCTTTCCATTTCTGTGGTCCTCTCTGTCTTAACCAAGTTTTTTCTCTTCCGTTTCTCTCATGCCTCTCTCGGCTCTAACTGTCAACAATTTACTCTGGGCTGCAGGATGCCAGAGAGAAGTGAGTCTGTAGATGCAGAGGTGTACAGGTGAGTGCAAGTTGGTGGCCAAATACTCTGTGCCTTCAGGATGCTCAGTGCCCAAATGTGGTCCTTCAGACTGGAACCAAGGCACACTCTTCAACATGTTTTCAAAGCTCAGATCTGAGACAAGAATGAAGAGGTTCTGCCTGAGAGGGCTGTGGAGCATCCTGAACCAACACGAGCTTGTTGTCCTCATGGTGTTACAGGCAGGAGAACAGTGTGGGCTGCAGTCAACCAGCCAGGGCTGGGATCCTGCATCCACTGCATCCTGGACATGGAAGCCAAGTGACCCAGCTCACCTCTCAGCTGCCTTTATCTCCTGTGTGAAACTGCAGAAATAGTATTGTCCAGCTCATGGAATGATTAAGGTTAGATGAGGAACGTGACCCCAGATAAGCACTCATTCTAGCAACTCTCTCATTTTTTATAATTATTATAAGACTCTGACTTGGATACATCAAGGTAGATGACCTCCAGATTTGTTTCAAGCAAGTGTTCTTCAAACTTCCGAGAGCAGCACATTACTGAGTCATGAAGTCAATTTAGTAGGTAGTCAGCATTGAAAAAATATAATGCAATCAAATAATAATTTTTAAAAAACCGAAGACACAGCACGTAAAAATCTAATGTCGAATTCATTGCTTACTGTGGTCTGAGGTCAAGTGAGTTTGAAAAACAATGACTTGAAGCCAGACAAAAGTGACAAATGGAAAATTTTCTCCAACTGTCCTCTCTGTTCTATTCAGTTCTGCCCCTTTCAGGTAAAATGAGCAGAAGGTGAAGGGCTTTGGAAACCAGCTGTAATGAGAGCTGTTTTTTTTTTTTTTTTTTTGAGAGGTTGATAAAATGTTCTAATATTTTTTTAATTTTTATTTTATATTGGAGTATAGTTGATTAACAATGATGTGCTAGATACAGGTGTATTTTGATAAAGTGTGAGCATGCTGGGCTGATGTGAAAAGTCAGAGGCAGTGGTTAGAGTTCATTCAAAACTCTCCATGTGCTACCACTTCCCAAGTATATGGGGCAGGGGATGAGGGTTTGTTAGAACTAGCCAGGCTAAGGATTTAATTTGTGTTTTTGTCTGAAACTTTTCCTATTAATTCAAGTACTCAGAACCCTGACAGAAGGCCTTTAAGGTTCCTTTAATTCTATAAATGCATCACTTAAAATTCCTACTTTTAGTAAGTAATGTTTGAGGAGAAAACCTCATCATGTTTAGTCTTCCGAAGTGAGTGAAGAAAAGTGAAATCATTTTGAATTTTTATTTTTCTAAAACATTATAGAGTATGTCAATGTTTATGGATTTTTGTGTCCATTTCTACTGTTTCTTCATGAATATATATATGTATTTTTGCTCTATACAGGTAGTCAAATACAATGAAAGCAAAACATAAGAATTATTAAAAACACATGGGAGAAAACCCAGTTTGGAAGTAGAATTAGCTTGCTTGCACTGGCATTCTTAGGGAATTTATGCCCAAGGAATTGGTTACCACTAACTTGTAGAAACTACATTTTTTTTTTCCGGATACCATTTAATATGGAAAAACCACTTATAAATAATCATGATAGTGTAATTGTATATATTGTTGTTGGTTTAAGTTACTTTATTTGGTATTTCCTTTTGTAATATTATGAGCCATTCATTATAAATACCTTTAGTTCCAACAGAATTAGCCACTAAGTATTAATCAGAGAGGAAGATTATTTAGAAAATATGGCTCAACATATATCATGCGATTTTCCTCTTTTTATCATGATTTCAATTGAAATATGTCTGTAGTGCTAATTATAGAAATTCCACAGAGAGCTCTGTTGGAATCAAACCATACACTCTGAGTCATATGTTTATTACCTAATACATAACAAATCACAATTTGATCATATTGGCTAATGTGTATCGCTTTAGTATCTTTAAAGAAAAATAGAACAAAATTTAAAAAATGTGCATATCTGTTTATAGTTAGATAGATATATATAAGATATATACAGATCTATATCTGTCAAAATTTATATAAATATAAAGATTTTTTTGCAATGAAATGGTAAATGTCTATTATTCCTTCCTGGAAATGGTGCTTGTGGTTTGGTGGTTACACATAGGGGCTTAGGAGCCTGGGATGTTTTGGGACTCACATAGTTGTATGGATTAACCTTGAAGGTAGATGATGGAGAGGTCTTGAATTAGTGTGTGATCACATCGTCAGGCTTTTTCCTAGAAGACTTATAGCCAAATCCCTCTCAACCATTTGTTCCCTTTGAGACTGTAGACAAATTATTTAAATTCCTAAATCTGTTTTCTTATCCCTAAAATACTGTACATATAACTTTAGAAAATGTGTTTTCCATTCCCTCATACAGGTAGATCAGCAGACATATTAAAGACCAAGGGGAGATAACTAAATCCAGGGGTAAATACATTTTACTTAGGTTGGGACAGCCATATAGTAGATTATTAACTGGCCCCTGATGAATCCAGCTTTGGATATACACATCTTTCTCACTGTGACTATGAGATTGGCCATGTGACTTGTTTTGTCCAGTGGGACACTTGCAAACATAGCAGAAGCTTGAAAAGTACTTGTTCACTGGGGATTAGCTGCTAGGGATGCTGCCATCACCATGAAAGATCCAGGGTCTACTGCTGCAGAGGTCATGTGGAAGAGAACCACGCCATCCCAGCCAACAGTCCTTGCTAAACAACACCTGAACAGACTGGCCTCAGTCTCACCACCAGATGATTGTACCTTCATGAGAGACCCCAAACAAGACCATCAGAAGAACCACCCAACTGAGCCAAGCCCAGTGAGAATTGTGAATAAATAAACAATTATTTCAAGCCACCAAGATTTGGGTTGGTTTGTTACTTGCAATAGATACCTGTTACACTCAGTTATCTGGTATGATAAACTTTTTATGCTATTGATATCGAAGTCAATGTGACACCTAGGAGTGATCATTCACATAAATTAACAACATGTATCACTTGCAGATAAAAGAGTAAATTAGCAAATATGCAAAGCATAATCAGAAAATAAATTTTAAGATTAAAAATATAGAGTTGACTTTGTGACCAAATTTTCTGTGCTGGATTACTACTTTGTGCTGTATAGGCAAAAACAAGAAATATATTATATGTGTGTGTGTGTATATATATATATATATATATATATATATATATATATATATATATAGTTGGGTGACTTACTGAAACATGATTTTCTATGAAGCATATGCTGGAAAATCTTGCACAAGGATTCTTCACTTTGGGTAGTGGTCTTACAGGTGCACTGCACTTGAAGGACTGTCCCAAGGGTACCAATGTAAGCAGCTTCGCAGTCATTACTTCCGGAGCAAGTGAGGTCTTGCTCGCTTAAGGTACTGATACAGGTCTCATCCTCATGGCACTTTCTTATCACACGCTGCCAGCACTTTGCCTGGAATGTTCTATAGCGCCTCCTAGAAAGAGTCAAGAGATGGAATTAGTCTCTGAATAATATTATTTCACACTAACATGTAGTGTTGCCTCACCCAACAAAAGATTGACATAAAGCAAAATGCCTTCTAGATGCTTCTAAACATAGTTGAAAACTAAGTTTGTACATTCAAACATCCCAACAGAGAGTGTGGAAGAAAACATAGAGAAAACTTGTGAATTATTTTCCTTTTGTGTTGAAAGACAGAGGTTAAGTTTAGGATTCCCTGGATGACTCTTCCTTCACTACTAATTTTATTTCACTGGGAGATGATTTGCAGTAAGAACTCCTTGGGAGACTTTTTAGCAATAATTTCTGAAGCAGAATGTGGTTTTGAGACTAGCATTTGGCCATTGACTCCTACCAAGTGATTTCAGAAAAGTCCCTTGACTTTTCAAGAGAGTTTTCCCACAGGATGGGAGGTACTGTATTCTTTCTCAATATTTCTAGGCAGACTAGTTAGAGTAAACAAAATGCTCTGAGGTTCTCTGGCAGCATGAGCTAATTTAAAGCAAAACATGAGTTTATTTAATGGTCGAGATAATACATTAGAACCATATCCATTCATAACTTTTCTGACTACATATATCATTCTTGCTGTATTAGCTTTGAATAAAATCTGGATAGTGTACAATAATTTCATATTTGGAACTTTCACAGTAAGAAAATATCTACTTAGTGGAACCAAGAATATTAATCTTCCTATTTATTATGTATAATTATTTTTTCCCTGTCTTGAATATGTCATCATCAAACATGCATGAAAACCCTCTGAGTACATGTCATTTGTCCTGCGCTTATTTGCTTTCATGATGTTACTCTGCTTAAATCCATAAATCACATTATTTTCAATAATCTTGTATTTTAAGTCATCTTAAAGGAATCAGCTTTTAAATAGTGGTAAAATTTAATTAATATATTAAAATTTATATTTAATAAAATACTACAAAGTTTTTGAGCATATAATTCTGAATCCAGAAGAACAAATATGTTCCTTTAATGCAATTAAGGGTTTTATATATAAGATGTCATCTAGATGTAAGCATTGGCAGTATTGGTTGTCATCTATGAGGTTGACAGGTGCCATTTAGTCTTTCTTAAATATATGTTTTACAAAGTTTAAGTTGCATGATTTATCTCCTCATAAAAGTTATTTCATTCAAAAAAGTAGTTGTGAAATTTTGCAAAAATGATGAACTGAAGGATATTTAATTAAAAATTAAAATATTATAAAAATACTTTGGAATACTTACTATCTAAATTATTTGAAAAAATTAAATATGGCAAAATATTTTATATTATAGAAATTTTATGTTTGAAATGTTTTGCTGTGTACCTGTTTCATTATCCTTATTTTCTCGATATACTGAAATTTCTTTTTCTGGTTTATTACTTGAACCATTAAGTATTTAAAAGAGTAATTTTTAAAATAGAGTTGATTATTTTGTTTTTAGTTTTGCTATAAGTTTATGGTTATATTGTAAAATGTAAGAGAATATGGTCTGTGTAATTTCTACACACAAAATGTATTACATTTGCCTCTGTGACCTAATATATAGTCATACTTTGTGAATATTCCTTGGCACTTAAATATGTCTATTGTGGAGTTTTGCTTTTAAAAAATAGGTAAAATTTCCTGTAAGCAATTACTTTTTTTCAGTACTTTCTGGAGTTCATACATATGGAAAAATAGTGTATTGTAATTTCCTGTAAATTCCTAAACATTTATAATTGGCAAAATATAATCTTACCTCCCAGCGTGTATCTGTATTGGGCAAATTAATTGAAAAAATAATTCTTTATATCACTTTCTTTGGCCTTTTCAAATAAACAGAGGAGTTTCAAGACCAATCATGAAAAGAGTAAGCGGGTACAGGGACAGAAGTTGTATTTTAAAATCCAATTGCTCTGCTTTGCCCCATGTATAAGTGCTTCTGCAGGAAAGATCCATGATAAAGTCTTAACATTCTCACTGAAGAAGTTGTTTTTCATTTGGAGATTTTTTTTCCATCTGAATTACATTAAGGATTATTTAATATAAATACTGGAAATCTCCCTAAGGCAAAATCTGCTTGAGAAAATGACAGAATTTGTCTTTTCATCTTGACAACTAATATTGTATAATATTTCCATCACCTCTATAAAGTGTTCATTCAGAGACTATTTGCACATGGTGAAAAGAAAAAGACACACAATCCTCACTCCCTGAATTAATATATATAAAAAAAACAAGAATTACATAAGAAGAGACATGTATCTGTATATTAAAACATTATAAAAATTAAGAAAGTACAGATATTCAAAAGTGGAGGGAAATGAGATGAAGTCTTTTGAAAGCATATCATGTTCCAGACTCTGGACCAAGCACTTTGGAGAGGTTGTGAAACCCAGGAGTTCTTGTGGAGGAAAATCACCAACTCTGTGTCAGTCAGTCTGAGGAGGTGTTGATGCCAAATAAAGTTCCTGCAAGAGTGTGTGTTTCAGAATCCATCACAGGGCTTCTCAAGAATTGTAGCAGCAGATCCCATCACTTGACATTAAAATATGGTATTTGATAGGGAAACTTAGATATATCATCCTGAGAAAATTGAGTACTAATAACTCAAAGATAATGATGTAGACTATCCGGGGCTCTGGCACTGGAATCAGGTAAAGCTTGGTACCATCCATGGAGACATCTGGCATTTTTACAAGGATTACTTTAAAAAAAAAGTGTCCTCTGGCTGGGTAAAATGTTATTTGGTTTCACTGTTAGTGAAGATAGATGATAGACAGTAATATTTTATTTGTGATATGAGAAAAATAGTGCAATCAAATGTTTTTACCACATTTAATTGATTATAGGAGATACCATTATTTTATTACAACTAAAATCACTAAAATCACTTGTTGGCAGTTGTTATTGTTTTAATTTAATACTTTTTTTTTTTTTTTTTTTTTTTTTGGTCACTGAGCTTAAGATGCATTCCAAACATGTTAGGGATATTAAAATGTACAAAAATTTTGCGTCTTTGAATCAATGAAATATAATAGTACACTGAATAAGGATTTTTGAGATATAAATGAGTTTGAAAAATTTTAATTTCATTGTAAAAATATTTTTATTATTAATTTTATTATTCATTCAAGAGAAATAATTAGTAAAACTTAAAATAACTGATAAACATTTGCAGGAAAAGATCCGCAAATAAAACTTTCTTAAGAACTTCGACATTCTATATAAGTTGAAGCAAAAAAAAAAAAAAAGTCAATGCTTTAGCATTCTGCTGAGACCTTTACCCTTTATCTTACAGAATGTGTGTTATAGGGAAGCAGTTCTCTTTTTTTGACAAATGTTTACAAGATCTGCAGCTACTTTGCAAGTTGGAATGACTGACAGTAAAGGTGTGAGGATAGTTAAAAGGCGGAAGGAAAACAGTTCACCAAGAATCAGCCCATTCAGGAAGTGATGTCATTAAATCTCATTTGCCAGTGGTTCAAGCAAGGTGACAAATGTGACAAATCTTGCCCTGAGCTATCACACCTAGCCACTTCTCCACACTAAACGTTTATTTTTACCTTTAAAGAAATTTGCTATATATGGAGTTTTATTCATTTAAATACAATTAAATAAAATAGTCCCTAATAGAAGGTACTGGGCAAACAAATTAATATGAATTTCTTGGGATAATTATCCCAAGAAGAAGCAGAAGCTTCATCCCAGTTAATGTTGGTTGTTAAATAAATCTCCTCTAATGTGATAATAGCAATGTTACAGGTAGTTTTGATTCATCAAGTTTATTCAGTATCTTCTTTCTTTCCTCCATCTTCTGACTCATGTCCAAAGAGGCTCACTTAACTGTGGCTTTCTTACCACACAAAAGATCAATTCACCTTGAATATATAAGGAAGTGTGTTAACAAAGACCACAGTGAGGAGAAGAGAAAGCGAAGTTGTTGGTTTCAATTTATGGTTTCCAAGAGGAGTTACCTGCAAAGGTAAAGTCTAGTCTCAACTAGCAGCCAGAGTGGAAATTTTAATAATTGAGCACATCATTTACACCTCTGTTCAAAATCGCCCAGTACCACTCTTCTTTCTCTGAGTAAATCCATTCTCCTATTTCTCTTCCCCTTGTGCACTCTACCCTCCTTGCCTGAGATCATGCCACACACATTTCTTACTCAGCCCTGGCTCATCCTTTTGTTTGGTATCTCTTCTTTCTGATATTTACTGAGACAAGCTCATTTTCTCATTTATTCGACTCTGGTAAAATGTCTCTACTGGGGCCACCCCATTGTATTGCAATTCTTTCACTCTTTTTGCCCATTCACATTTCCCCTTATTGTGTGTGTGTGTGTGTGTGTGTGTGTGTGTGCTCCACAGGGCAGGCATTTTTGTATCTTGTACCCTGATGCCTAAAATAATAGTAAGTGCCTGGTAATTATTATTATTATTATTATTATTATTTTGTGATACACGGGCCTCTCACCGTTGTGACCCTTCCCATTGCGGAGCACAGGCTCTGGACGTGCAGACCCAGCAGCCATGGCTCATGGGCCTAGCCGCTCCAGGGCATGTGGGATCTTCCTGGACTGGAGCACGAACCCGTGTCCCCTGCATCAACAGGCAGACTCTTAATCACTGCACCACCAGGGAAGCCCCTGGTAATTATTTTTTGAATGAACATATACATGACTAACATCATCGCCTCGAGAATTAAGGGTGAGAGGTTGGGAAGAGAAAAAGGGTGCATTCCTGACACCATGGCACACGTGTGTTGGGGAAATCCAAACTCTAGCTCTTTCCTCATTTCCAGCCTAAGACACAAAACATTTATTTTGAAGTTTAAAGAGTCACCTCGTCAAACTTCTATGACATTTAACAGCCTTATATAATCACACGCCCAAAAAACAATAATAAAACTGACATATAAGACAGGTCTGTTAAGCAATTCATGAGTCTCACTTGAATATGAAATTTTAATAATGCTATTTCATGACTACCCAATCCTGACAAACTGAATTGCTTTTATTCCAAAAACATATTCTGCATTTGAATTTTGAAAAGGATACTACACATGTACCATGGATTCAAAACTATGAATTGTCTGGCTTTATTTACATCATGTTGGATGATGGTGGGAACTCTAGCTAATGTAATGAGATCAAGTGTTGGGAATAGACTGTAACAAATAAGGTGCCAAAATCAGAAAGTAAGGTATGCATGTTTTTACTCACCTGCATAATTCATCATTTTGGCAGCTGTGAATTATATCAAGGCAAGTTGGGGCTGGAACTTTGTTCACTGCACATGGCTTGCTGTGAAGAGCTTCTCTGGACTGCTGACAAGGTACGTCAGAAGGAGCACAGTCACAAAAAGCCAACATCTGGGCAGTGTTAAAAGGCATATTTTGATAGAATAACTGGATGGCTGTTTGGCAGTGATTCACATCACACAAGTTTCCATTTGCTGAGCAAGCTTTCAGGTAAAGGGCCAACTGTGTGTTACAGAACACATCCGCCACACACTCCTCCACCACTTCCAAACAGGACCTGATCCCTCTGATTCCTAAAAGCAATGATATGCCCAGGTCGTGGAAAAGTAAACAAAAAGCTGTACATACAGAATCTGCAAAACACTGTGAGAAGTCCATGAGCAAAATACAATGATGTACCCATATGTTATTTTTGGCAAACTTTCCTTTTTTTCCCCCTTAGAGTTAGTATGAACTTACTGGGACCTGAATAGTGGACTATTTGCATCATCTTTCATCTACACTGGCTACGTATTGTGATCCAGAAGTGATGGGAAGTGTGTAGGGCCAAAACTGAGCTGCAGAGAAAAATTCTTGAGTCCAAGTTTCTCAAATGTAAACAGTAAATCTTCAGAAATTGCATTTCAGCTATATAGCTAATGGTGCGTTCAGTGGCTCAAATCAAAATGTTCTTGTTCTGTTGCACTTTTTATTTGGGGGGGGAAATCTTGACTAAAGGCTGTAGTTATTCCAACATATAAAAATGTTCACATTCTGGAAAACACAGGTATGTGTGAATGCCCCGTCCCCAACACATCCATATACACAAAAAGACCTCAATTTAATTTACGTGATCAAAACATCTATGACATTTAATGAAGACCTAGTCTTTGGTCTTAATTGTAAAATATTCTTCAGCATAACTATGAATAAATGATGGATGGGCAAAACAGATGTCTTGTCACATGAGTGGAAGAAATGCAATGATTTTGTTGCCTTTTTTTGTTTGTTTTTTAAAAATTATATTTATTTATTTATTTAAAATTTTACTGGAGTATAGTTGATTTGATTTTGTTGCATTTCGTAGTATTAGAATGATAAAAATATCCACACAATTTATTTTGTAATGGCATAGCTTTAAGAAGCCTAGTAACTACATTTTAAATTATATTGTCCAGTATTTACAATGCAGATCAAAATAACAATTTATAAACATTACCATGATAAGAAAGAGTAGTTAGATTCCTCTTGAATTTATTATCCTCTTTCATGTTATCTAGAAGGAAAACAAAGAGACTATTTTATTAGTGAACAATGTTCTAAATTTAATAGGAGCATGTGGACTACCTTTATGAGTGAATAATCAAGCAAAAGTACATATAAGCTCATGTACCCCTTATTTAACCCTTGATACACAAAATTAGTGAGGTACAGATGAAGAAAAATAAACCCCTGAAATATCATTCAAGTCAGTTAAACAGCCCTGCTCTGAGTATCCCGTTACTGGAAGACTTAAACAAATGCTAATGACTAGGCCATGTGCTCAGAAGTAAACAAAGAGTCTGTCTGGAGAGAAAGAACAGAAGGAATATTGTCTGAACCAAAAAACTCTTCCCAGTAAGGTCTTAATTAGATTGAAAAGCAATTTAAAGACTATTTCCACCTCTATCTTAGCCTCCCAGAGTTTTTAGGAATTGTAAGTACAGAATTGAAGACTCTCATTGATGGAAGTGAACTTGGTGACCATCTACTGCTAAAACATTTCATTCCAGAAGCATTGGTTGAGAGAGCTGAATCCTAACCACTAGATCACCAAAGGGGAGGGAGAGGGATGGAGCGGGAGTTTGTGGTTGGTAGATGTAAACTGTTACATTTAGAATAGATAAGCAACAAGGTCCTACTGTATAGCACAAGGAACAATATTCAGTATCCTCTGATAAACCATATTGGGAAAGAATATTTTTAAAAAAGAATGTATATATGTGTATAACTAAATCACTTTGTTGTACAGCAGAGATTGACTATACTTCAATTAAAATAATGACATTTAAAAATCTCATTTAATTGTTCTTTCTTTCAAAGTTCAACTTTATAAAAAAAAAAAAAGAAAGGAAAAGAAGCACTGGTTGAGTCCCTACTATATACCAGGTGCCATATTGAAGACAAATCGGCAGTCCCTATTGTCAAACCTATTAGGAAATAGAGACACACAAACAAAATCAAAATAAAATAGATGGAGCACTAATAGACATATGCATAAATTGATAGAATAGAATTATCAGATTTTCATTTTAAAATAAAAATTCAATTTTTGCCATTGGCTATTAAGATACTGATTTCTGTTATGGCATAAGTGTCTCTTCATGTTTCAATCTGTCCTGACTTGAGCTGTCTGTCCAAACTCCCTGCCTGCCCATCTACTGCACATATATGATGGTACAATCATAGGAAAATTCTTTTTACCTCCTGGTGTGTCACAGCCTTTCTGGACTCCTTGTTCCATCTGTTCTCATTATACATGGTTTTTCATTTTTCTACTGGTTAATTCTCAGCTCAAGAATCACTGTCTCTTCTGGAACACACTCTCCTGTATTTCTGGGATGTTCCTTCTTCTGTGCTACTATTCCATATTGAATGAAATCCCAATAAGCAAATTTCAGAGAGTTCTACAGCCTTTGTAACATACAAAAGTCTAGGCTAGACCTTCTATGTTAGGTTAATAGCTCTGCTTTGGAACTGTTTGGTATGGCTGTGCCACTGACTAAGAAACTGAGTTCACTTATTGTTATGAACTAAATTTTGTCTCCTTCCAAAATTTATATGTTGAAACCCTAAATCCTGGTGTGGCTGTATTGGGAGATGGTGTCTCTAGGGAAGTAATTAAGATTAAATGAGGTCCTAAGAGTGGGACCCTGATCTGGTATGATTTGTGTCATTGTAAGAAGAGACATTAGTGTGTTTCCTCACTCTTCCTTCTTCACACCCCCCCCCATGGAAATGTCCTGTGAGTACATGGCAAGGAGCCAGGAAATCTACAAGCCAGGAAGACAGCTCTCACCAGAAAATCACCCTGATGGACTTTGATCTGGAACTTCCAGCCTCCAGAATGATGAGAAAATTAATTTTTGTTGTTGAAGCCACCCAACATCTGGTATTTAACTATGGCAGCCTAAGCAGACTAATACACTCACAATATGAGTAATTATTACAAAAACAACAAAACAATTCTTTTACCATGGGGAAACAACTTCTATCATGGACCCATGTTATTTATATAATATGAGTAATGCATTATAATAAATTATCTGCACATTAAATCCTAATTCACATTAAATCTTAATCCTAATCCACATTAAATCCTAATGTATGGTGCATACATAGGTATATACACATTTTCTGGAGAATATTTTAAACAGTAGCTTAATTGCTGAAAAGGAGCTAAAGGGCAGTATGTCATGGGAACACAGAAAAACATGCACCTACCAGACCTCTATCTGCATTGTAAGATCATACACATTAAAAAATGCACACTGTTCCTGCTTCTTGATCCATTAATATCAAAATATATACAGACTCTGATATCTTTTCACCCTGCTACCACTCTCGTCCAAGACACCATGCATTTCTCTGTTGACTTCATTTAGTGATATGGTCTCATTTGCAATCCATCAGTGAATGACCCCCAGTTTATACCTACAGTACAGATCTCACTTCTATGTGTCATGCAATGAATTTAGATGTCAATTCTATACCTAGAACTGTCTACTTGATCTCTTCACTTGGATATCTAACATTTATCACTTGCCATGTCCCAAACTGAATCCTGACTTCTCCTCTGTCCACACCAAAGCCTCTTCATCTGTAGTTGTTCCCATGTTAGTCAATGAAAATAATGGCAACCACATCCTTATAACTACTCAGGACAAAAACCTTGGAGTCAATGTTGATTCCTTTTTTCCCCTTGCATCCCCATATCATCCATTCACATCAAAATATATCGAGAATCTGACAGCTGTCCACACTGGTCCATCACCCATCATTACAAAAGCTTCCTAACTGGTCTTCCTACTTGGGCCTTATTTCTCTTCAGTCAGTTGTCAACACAAAAAACAGAATTATCCTGTTAAAGATGTAGATCAGACCATGACACTTCCTTGGCTCAAATCCTTCAGTGGTTTCCTGTAACACTCAGAATAAGAGCCAAAAGTTTTGAAATGACCTACAAAGCCTTTCATGATCCTGCCCCTGTTTTATTTCTGGCCTCATCTCCTGCATCTCTCCCCCTACTCTCTCGACTCCACCTCTAGTGTCTTCTTTGCTCTCCTCAACCTTCCAGACTATCCCCAGCTCACCTTGAGCTTGTATTTCTGCTGCCTGAAGTGTTCTTTCCCTAAATACCCACATGACTCATTCCCTTGCCTCTTTCCATCTTTACTCAAACATTAATTTCTTCAGATCAACTTTCTGGCCATCCTATTAAAATTACAAACCAACAACTCAGACTTCTTTTTTCCCCTACCTGTATTATTTTTCTCCTTAGCACTCATACTGTTTATTTTTTTAATTTTATTTTTTTTAATTTTATTGGAGTATAATTGATTTAAAATGTTGTGTTAGTTTCTGCTATACAGCAAAGTGATTCTGTTATGCATATACATATACTCATTCTTTTCCAGGTTCTTTTCCCATATAGGCCATTACAGAATATTGAGTAGAATTCCAGGTGCTACACAATAGGTCCTTGCTGGTTATCTATTTTATATATAGTACTGTGTGTATGTTAATCCCAAGGTCTTAATTTATTGCTCCCCACCCCCCATGTTTCCCCTTTGGTGGCACTCATACTGTTTAAGATATACATATTCAAATTTTTATCCTATTAATTCCCTCTTACTGGATGTTACAGCCTACTACTAAGACCCCCCTTTTGGTGATCCCAGTATTCATTTCCCCATCTGCTTGTCCTTTTCCAGCATTGCCTCATCCAAAGGAAGTTGCCACATCCAAGGGGGCAGACTTTTTTAGGGGACAGCTCCTATCAAAGGGCTAGTCCATTAGAGGGGCTCAAAGGAGCAGCTCCCGTGTCTCAATGGGCAACATCTCTAAAAGGCCATTACAGAGCCAAACGTCTTGTGGAATCAAATGTTTGTTGTGGTCATTGTCTTGCCTTTCAATTTCTCCCTCCACCTAATCCTGTTTTTCTCACTTCTAGATTTTGTTCCTGAGCCCTCAGCCCAGTACTACTCTGTATGCAAACCTCTGTCTCAGAGTCTGTTTCCAGGGAAACTCACCAAGACACTCCTCAGCTGAGAGCCCTAGAAAGCAATGGTTCTTGTGATTTTTGTTCGCTTTTTTTACTGCTTTTTCCCCAGGTCTTAGAACATGGCCTAGGACATGGTAGGCACTCAAAGAAATATCTATTAAGTAAATAAATCATCATCCCTTACTACATTATCTATTTCTTTAATTTTTTAAAATCCCCTAAAAAATAAGAAGCTTCTTAAATGAAGGACAGTTTTGTGTTGTTTTGATCCTGCTGCACCAGACTTAAGACTTAGGACATTGTCAATGTCTCATAAGTATTTGTTCAATGAATGAATAAAATTCACATTATTCTAAAACCTTTTAGCATTTATGTCTTTCTTCATAATCCCTTTTAGACATAGTCATAGTATTACATTTTTTAATTTTCATTGTCTAAGAGAAACACAGGCAGAAATGGCAAAGTCTTTAGTCAACTCATATTTGTGATTATACTTAAGGTTCTCAAATTCCTCTCTTGAATACTGACCTGAAACAATGTCTAGGTTGAATTCATCTTCATTGTCTTCACTGAAGGCTGGAACTGGATTCATCTGAGCATCCTGTATACAAATGTCCTCAAACAAGCTTTTCCAAATTTCAATGCATTTTGCTTCTGAAGGGTCATTGCACTGACAATTCCACAAGATTGTTTCTTTCAGACTTTCTCTTAACGCTGCACACAGGTAGCTTCCATCAAGGGTTTTGCATTGCTCTGATTCCCTCCCACAGGCTTTCTTAAAATTTTCATACAAAAGAGCACAATGTTCAGATTCCTGGCAGATATGTTCCGCAATGATGCAGTAGATGCTTTTTTCAATTGTTAATGATGTATATTTCTGATGGAGCCATTGTGTGATGTTGGATTGTGCAGCCAAATATGAGGACAGTGCTGATTCTTCTATAAATAAAAAAATGACTAAAATTTAAATATTATGACCTCTTAATGTTTTCTAAAAAGTGTATAGACATATCTTTTATAAATATACCAATATCTATTGTCTTTCAAAAGCCATTGAAAACAATATTGCAAGAGAGCTATTACAAATGATCTGGATTTCTTTTAAAAAATTGAAATAAAAATATTGATTATTTATAGTTTATGTAACTAAACATAATGGTAATGCTCAATTTCATTTAATATTTTATCCTCATTTATTTCGTCTTTTCATTACATTTTGATGATGATTGGTAGAAATCATGTGTAACTTAAAATACTTATAATCCATTATTTCTCTTGTATAAATTTTTGTGAATTTCCATTTTATCCTAGATATGTACATATACTAAAGTGTTCCTCCACAGTTTTTCATTATTTCCCCTTTAAGAAGCATTTTTAGACAGTTTTTTTCCTAATTCCCTTACCCCCTCGTGAAATTTTAATTCCACAGATATATCGTGCATCTGTTTAGGAACTGTATGTATATCTATGCTTTATATATAAGTGAGAGGTTTTCTACTCACCCCTAAGAACCAATTTTCACCCCTTGGGGGTTATATCCTCATAGAGAATGCATGTTCTACTAGAGAGTTCCAATAAGCACATAATTATATAAAACTTATAAAAAAAGATAAGAAAACAACCTCAATATAAGAATCCTTACTTGCTTAACCTAAGCTTTCAGAAGTATACCAACTAATTCTAAAATGTCTCATCTTCCTCTGAGGTCCTTCATGTGGATCTCCACAATGAAAACTCCCTTGACCCTACCATTCTTCCCAAAGTAACTTTTTACCCTGGGGTATTCTTCTCTTAAAAAAAAAAATGTTGTTCTCTTTTGTTTGTTAAATGAGCTTTCTTATACCTTAGTTTTTACAAATGCCTCATGCAACATAAAGATAATATAATCTATTTCATGATATGAAAATATTTACTTAAAAACTGCCAGGGCATTCTTAGAAGCACTGTTCAGAGTAGAGCTTCTGTACTGCATGGGTTCGGAGACACGCACTGTGATAAATTTTTGCACATTTATCAAACAACAGCTCACATGGATTGCTATAATTAGTTAATCAGCCTTCTCTACTGGAACAGAGAACATCTCTCCTACCCCTTTTGGCCAGCATATGCAGGCTTGTGTGTATGGGATGTATGTGAATTAATTAGTATAATTAATAATATATATATATATAATTAGTTCTATTATATTCGTAATTATATATTTTGAAATAATCTGTAAATCTGTTTAAATGTCAATCTCTTTTACAGTACACATATATGTATGAGTATTTATATATATATATTTATATTTACTAATCAAGGCTAAATGAAATAATCTGGCTAAATGCCAATTTTATTCTGCTATGCTTTTAGCTAACCAAGAACAGTGACTCTCTTAACCCATCTTTATTTCCATCCTTCAACATTTATATGATATCTACACATATTAACTGAATAATAAATATCTTATGAATGAATATATAATTTAGATGCTCAAAATGTGTTTAAAATTAAAAATAAATGATATATTTATTGATCAGTTACTAGGTGTCAGGCACTATGTTGAAAATTTATCATATTAATAAAAAAAAGGAAGAAATGTCAAAGCTGATTTACTCAAGAAGTTTACAATCTATAATAAAGAATAGAAAAGTGCACATCTGTTATATGTTGAGAAATGTTTTGGAAATGCAAGGGGGAGAGAGAGAGAGGCATCTTATCTTGTTGGAGTGATGACCAAAGAGCTGGTGGAGGATGCTGCAGTTGAAATAGGATGAAATAATAAGATTTCAATTATCATTTCCTTTTCCACTCTGAGCTAAATTATAAGCAAGCAGCTGATGCTCTGGGTAAACACCATGATCAGGCCAGGTCCATCATGAAGTGCATTTGTGAGATCATTCAGGTCCTCTGTACAGGGTTTCTATATTCCTGGCTTATCAACATTACCACAGAATAACATTTAACAAGTATTTGTTATAGAAAAAAAATGGTTTAAATGTGAACTGATTTCAGTTTAACTGCTCTAAATTTGTATGTACCTGTGGCTGGTAACTACATTTTGCCAGCATCTTGGTCTGATAGAAATGGTAATGGAGATATAAATGAACTAGCCCTACTATCTTGAAACAAAAGTCAATAAATATTTTTAGTATTTCTATACGCTTTCGTTTCAGCCTACTTCAACCTAAAACTAGTAAAGACCTACTCATTAGCTAACTAATGTCATTTTAGTCTCTATCCTATTTGACTTCTCTGCATTTATAATTGTCAATTATTTCCTCTGTGTCTTTCTCTCTTTCACTGGCTTCAAAATTCTTCCTGTAGTTTTTGTTTTTCCTGTCTTTAAAAACTTCCTTTTTGGTTTCATCAACTAGATTGCAAATGTTGTTATCAAAATACTTATATTCTAATGCCATATCGTTTCCTGGCCAATCTTATCCTCCTGCATGTTTGTATCTGTTTCTTACAAACCATTGACTCCCAAATCTATATGTCCATTTAGGATACTCTCCTAAGTGCAAGACCCATGTTTCCAAACGCCAGCCAGATGAGGTCCACTCCATCACTGCTTTTTTTAAACTATATATTCGTCATGTGAAATGTAAAAAAAATACTAACATTTCTAACATGAATGTGCCATAGTGTGCCCTCCCAATGCAAACTCTCCAAATATAACTCACCACTTCTGTCCCCAGTCCTGTCTCCATGTACAGCAATACCCTTGTCCCAAGCCAGCAGCTTCTACCACACATTTAACAACATTCCATACTCCTCATATCCAACGGAAACCAATTACTATTGCTTGTAATTTACAAATATTTCTTAAATATCTCTTATCCTTACAGCCCTCAGCACCAGTGTGGTAGCTTAAGCATGAGTCACCTCTCTCCCAAACTCTTTTGATGGCTTTTTAACTGATATCCCTGGCCTGCATCCTTCCCTGCCTCCATTCCATCCTTTACACCACTGCCAACAAACGATATCCTTCAAAATACTGATTCTGTAGTCTTCTGTCTAAAATGCATTAGTAGTTCCTCAAAACAACAGTTTGAAGTCTAATCTCCTTAGAAAGATATGTAAGTTTAATAAGTTCTTCCTTCTTATTAACATCTGGTTTCTTTCCAGTATCTCCTAAGACTCCTGTGTTCTATAATCCAGCTTTACCAAGAGCGTGTTGGTCTCCAATATCTTCTGCTTCATTCTACTTCCTCTGTCTAGAACATCCATTTTACTTCATCTCCCTATTGAGCCCAGTTCACCCTAAAAAGCCCAAGTCTGTTATTTCTTCTATGAAGGCTTCTAAGTCTCCATTATTTCTTCCTGTATAACTTCAAGTGTGTAATTGTGTGTGTATAATCTCACGTGTATCACCTCACGTGTATCACATTGTATAGGTGATATTTAGCAGTTATCATTTTCATTAAGAATTGAGACCATACAAAATATGTTCTCTAATGCTATTGGAATTAGATGATTAACAAAGATATCTAAGAAATCCTCAAATATTTGGAAATTAAACAATAGTATTATGAATAAACCTTGAATCAAAAAGAAAGTCAAGGGCTTCCCTGCTGTCATTGAGAGTCCACCTGCCGATGCAGGGGACACGGGTTTGTCCAGGAAGATCCCACATGCTGTGGAGCGCCTAGGCCCGTGGGCCATGGCTGCTGAGCCTCTGCATCCAGAGCCTGTGCTCCACAATGGGAGTGGCCACAACAGTGAGAGGCTTGCATACCACACACACAAAAAAAAAGTCAGAAGGGAAATAAGAAAATATTTTGAAATAAATAAAAATGAAAACACAAGATATTAAAATTAGTAGATGTGACTAAAATAACACTTGGAAGGAAATTCATGTAATGAGATGCTTACACCGCTGATAAGATTTCATCTTAAGAACCTAAAAAGTGATGATCAATTTCCAGTCAAATCAAATGCAAAAGAAATAATGTCAAGCAAAATTGAGAGAGAAAGACTGAGAGAAAAAAGACAGAGACAGAGAGATAAATACAGAGAAACAGACACAGAAAGAGAGAGAAAGAAAGGCACAAATATCCAGTACTTGAACAAAACTGAGGACATCACCTGAACTTCTTCAGACTTTTAAAGGACAACTTGGGAATATTAGGAACAACTTAGCAGAGTGATAGAAACTAAAAGAAAGGGTAAAATGGAAACTCTAAAAGTAAAAATTCAACATAAATCCAACAAATGTCTTTCAAATTCATTGAAAGACAAACTACAAAAGAAGAAATAGAACAGTCTTGAAACAAACACACTGAACATTTAAAAACGTTCCAGTGAAGAACAGCACAGATATCTTCATTGGTAAATTGAATTAAACACTTAAGGAAAAAATAATGTCAATTCTTTGTATATTATTCTAGAATTTAGAGGAGAAGGAAATACTTCCTAACTCATTTTGAAGACAGCATTACCCAGACAAAAAAATCAGACAAATACTTTCTAAGAAAAGAGAATAACATGCCAATATGCATCATGAACGTAGATTTAAGACCCTCAACAAAATATTAGCAAATCGAATCCAACAATATATAAAAAGAATAATACAATAATACGTCATGACTGAGCAGGATGTAGCCTCAGAATGAAGGGCTATATCCAACATTCAAAAATCAATAATAAAATTTACCAAATACCAGTAAAGAAGTAAACATATGATCATTTCAATAGAGGCAGAAAAAGCATTTGCAAAATTTAACATCTACTTATCCATTCATGATAAAAATTTTCTAAGCAAACTAGAAATAGAAAGGAATTTCCTCAGCCTGGTAAAGGGAACCTGCAAAGAAACTACTGCAAAAACCATTCTTTATTGTGCAAAGCCTAATGCATCCCTCCTAAAATAGGTAAAAAGGCAAAAAATGGCCACACCAGACAATCCTATTTAATATTATACTGGAAGTTCTACTCAGAACAATAGAGCAAGAATAAGAAATAAAGGCTTACTGATTGGAAAACAAAGAATAAAACTTTATTCTCTATTTGTAGATAACAAGGCTATCTATGTAGAAAATCCTACAGATTCTATAAAAAACAAAACAAACAAAAACCCTAGAACTATAAAATGTCCATATAAAATATCAATAGTATTTCTATATACTAGCTATGATCAATTGAAAATTAAAATGTAAAATAAAGTGCCCTTTACAACAGTATCAAAAAGTGAAGCATATCTGTAAATCTTAACAAAATGTAAGAACTGTTATATTCAGAAGTACAAAATATTGATAAAATAAATCAAAGAAGTCCTAAATACATGGAGAGATATACCACGTTCATGGATTTGAAAACTCACATAGTAAATATGTCAGTGCTACCCAAATTGATCTATAGTTTTGAGGTAAGCCAAATCAAAATGCCAGCAGGATTTTTCTGTAGACATTGACAAGCTGATTGTAAAATTTATATGGGAGAGCAAAGAAGAAGAGTAGCTGAATCAATTATTTAAAAGGAAAAAAAATAAAGGAATTACACTACTTTATTTCAAGATATCCCATGAAATTACCATAAATAAGACTGTGGAATATTAGCAAAAGTATAGAAATATACGTAATTGGTATGGAAAAGAAAATCTAGAAGTAAAGCCAACAATATACAGCCTAGAGATCTTTTGAGAAAAGTGAAATTGAAAATATCTTCAGCAAATGTGGTGGGACAATTAGATATCCATATGGCAAAAGAACATATCTGACCCATAGCTTGCACCATATAAAAAATTAACTCAAAATGCATCATAGACCTAAATATAGAATGTAAACTACATAATTTTGGAGAGAGACTTTACCAAATAATATATAGAGGTGTTACATAAGCACATGAAAATATGATCAACATTATTATTATTTAAGTGCAAATTAAAACTACAGTGTGATACCATTAAATATGTTTTGGAATGGCAAAAAAAAATGAGTGCTTCTGAGAATGTGGAGCAACTGGAACTTTCATACATTTATGGTGACTTCAAATCTGAAATACAGTATTAAAGCTCCTTATAAAGTTAAACATACACTTTACTATATGACCCAATACTTTTTTACCAAAGAGAAATAACTTATATTCATACAAATCTTATATATGACTATTTATAGCAGCTTTATAATCTCTAAAAATCTGGAAACAATGCAAATGACTTTCAGTGGTGAATGGATAACCAATTTATGGAATAACCTTACAATGGAATACTACTCTTCAAAAAGAAGAACAATTTTTTGATGAATCGCAAATATATTATTTTAAATAAAAGAACACTGGCTCAAAAGGCTACATGTTATATAATTCCACTTATATAAAATTCTGGTAAAGGCAAAATTATGGAACAGAAAACTGTCCAGTAATGATTGGAGGGGGTGGGCAATGAAACCATCCACAATAGATAAGAGGTAAACCTTTCTCTTATAAAGTGGGGGAAGGAGGATTCTGAAAGGCGAGGTGAGAACTCTGTGAAAACAGGTGCATTCCCAAGCTGACCACTTTTTGGAGAATGTACATAGGGACACTGAGGATATGGAAATTGATTACATTAGGACTATTGGATCCCACGTGTCTTTTGGAAAAACTTTCTGTAAGCTCAGGACACATATCGACAAGCTTGATCACCACTATTTCACCATCAGGCTGGCACTTTGAGTAGACAATAAATAAATGCATATTAAATAATCAAGGTCTCCTATCCAAAGGCAAGCATAATTCTGGGTAAGTGGTTATACTTTGGTCTTCCTCAGGAGACCATGTATTCTTGTTTTTGTTTTTTGTGTGTGTGGTACGTGGGCCTCTCACTGTTGTGGCCTCTCCTGTTGCGGAGCACAGGCTCCAGACACGCAGACTCAGCGGCCATGGCTCACGGGCCTAGCCGCTCCGCAGCATGTGGGATCTTCCAGACTGGGGCACAAACCCGTGTCTCCTGCATCGGCAGGCGGACTCTCAACCACTGCGCCACCAGGGAAGCCCGACCCTGTATTCTTTGCCAACAGAACTGGTACCTTATTTATCTTCTATCATTTAAGTCTTGTGCAAAGCCATAGTGAGCCTCACAAATATATGTATTGAACGAGTGAATCTATAATACTAATGAATTATAGTAGAATGAAACTTGAAATTGTGGTTAGCAATTACAGAAATATGTTATGCACTTACTGAGATCTACAGCTCACAGAACCTTAAATTACATGAAGAATTAATCAAGTCACCAGAAAAAACAAGAGTTCATCAAATTACATAGATGTGGTTCATTTTGACATTGTACTTTTCAATGACAGTAAATGTTTCATATGACAAGGTATTACCTGATTTGTTGATGCATTTTTTTCCAAGCAATTTCTTAATGGTACAGTAGAGGTCATCAGAGCAGAGACAATTTTTAAATTGGAAATTGCTTTCTGCTAAAGACTGAATACTTAAATTACAGATGGATGAATCCTTCATCTGGCAGGGGTTGCCTGGATTTCACAGTCAAACATATAACACTCTAGATATTCATCTGAATATAATTTTTGAGGCCTCCTATCCAAGGTACATTAAAGCTTTAAGGAGCCTCCCCTTACCCAAAGCTTTTAATGTATTAATTTTAGTAATTCATTATTAGAGTGAAATTATCTGGGGTTGCTACAGCATGTCCATATAATTGACTTCAAGCAAAAACTATTCCTACTGTTTTCTACCCCAATATTTACTTTCTAAAATAGAATAAAACTTTCTGTATTTTAAAGAAGATTTGTCCCCACTTAGAATGCCAACTTTTTCTCTTTAATAATAATCTAGGCTGCCCTTACATGAGGTGACCAGAATGCTCTGTAATCTTAGCTATTTTGTCAGTTTAGCAATTGTATTAGCTGTTTGGTCTTAATCTTATTTTATTTACATGTCATTCTGAGATAGTAATAAGAGACAAGCAAGTGGCTCTAAATTTGTCATGGAAAAAAATGTGGTCCTGACACTTAGAAAGCACTTAATATTATTGAATAGTTCATCTTTCATAATTATCAATATTTCATTTTCTGCTTTAATTTAAAAGGCCATATTCATCTACCCAACAATTTTCTTTTATTCAATTTTCTGAATAAAACTACTTGAGTACATTTCATTTGTGTATTTGAAAATATTTCTATTTCAACTTCATGCATGGTATAATTATGCAAATTTACCATTCACTGCAAATGACTTGCTATTTGCATACTGAAATCAATAAATATGTTATAATTCATGACACGCTGAATGTGATAGTTTAAATTGCCTTATAAAATGTAACAAGGACCTTCATCATCAAAACAAATAACAGACTTTTTTTTGTCATTGTCCTTTATTCTCATCTTAATATTATTATGTTATTTGAGAAAACTTGAAATTGAAATTCTTTTCCTGAACTGTAATGAGGATGTTGGATTAGAGACCTATAACTTTCTTTGGCATATGAACATTGCATGCACTCCTTTCAAGGGCAGGGAAGAAAAGGAAATCTTGCTCTTTGTCTACATCCTATGTAATTCCTTGAAATCTTGTGGCTGGACAGGAGCTCTAATGTTGGAGATTGTGAATGTTGACATTGTTAGAACTATGGGTGGTTGCCTCTTAACCCAACACACTCCACCTTACATTTTTGGGAGGTGGAGGAAGCACAGGCAGATAGGAAAGGGTCATGAGCAGTAGAGAATTTATTCTTCATGAAATGGTTGGAGTAGCAAAGTGAGTCATGAAAGAACATATTTTTATTTTTCACTTTGGATTTCTCTTACTGAATATGCCAGAAAGTTTATTGGGTTTTTACATTTTTATCATATTCATTATACAAGTTGATAAAACTTTTTATGTTAGTATAAGATTTTATGAAAAGTTATGTCATAATAATATTAGGGCAATGTCCCCTTACATAATAAGTTTATCTGTTTTTAGTGAATGGAGTCTTACTATAATGCTCTCATTCAATATATATTCAGTTATTTGATATATTCAGTACTTTTTTTTTTCTGTTAAACAAATGACAGTGACTTTCCAATCTTCATACTCTCTACCCATTGGGCCTCCTCTCAAATGTTTGGAATGTAGGACTAATTAAAAATAAAAAACATGTTTTAACTTGTTCTTGACACAGTTGGAATGGAAAATAGTGTATAGGTTGCAAAAATATAAAACTCATGTTATGTACATGCAAATAAATAATGTGTTTGATTATGACAAATGTTATCTTCCTATGTTATCCTGACATAATAACATGTAAGCAAAAGAACATTTTATTTGAAAAATTGTTGCCATGCTTCTGAGAGGCATGTGTATAATTGTATCATTGGTGAGATAAGTGAAAGAATAATCTGAAATCCTGCATAAAGTTGCCCGCAGTGTCAATGCATTAGGGCCCTTGAGTAATTTAAGAACAGTCTTTTGTATCTAAGTTCACTAATAAGTAATTGTAGGTGAATCATTTGAATACCAAGTTTAAGTAAGGTATTTAGAGAAAAAACTTAGTTCCTAGGATAGTGAAAGAAAAGAACAAATTCTATTTTTAATCTCTGTAAAAAGAAATTATTTGAGTGTGTTTTAAACTTTTTATGTTAGTATAGAGCGTGTTTTACCTGACACATTGCAGGCATCCTCTATTATTCTCCAGGCATGTTTACATCCATCTGCATCACTTAGGCTGAGTTCTCTTAAATATGTGCAATCAATGGTTTGGGAAGTGGGCTCATTGTCCAAGCATAGCCCCACAGCTTGAATAACAACAATAACAGAACAACAAAAACAACAGCAATATGACAGTTACATCAAAACTAAGTTATTAATGATCAAGACCAGAATTATGAAAACTGAAATGTGATAAAATCATTACAAATCTGGAATGGATCTTAACCTCCCCTCTAGCTACAGATCTCTGTTTCTCTTATATAAGATTCTTAAATAAAAAGTCTGTATTTGCCCTCTTTCTTTCTTACTGCCTATTCATTTCTCAACTTATAATTTATTGTTATTTCTATTGATCCATTGAAACTACTTTTTAAAATGATCCAATCACCTCCATCGCATCAAATTTAATAGTTTTAAGACTTCATCTTGCTTACTTTTATCATTGGACATTTCATTGTCATTTTGTTCTTGAAACTCTTTTCTTTTGGCAACCCTCTATTCTAATTCTCTTGATACTTATTCGTTTGATATTTTCTGACCACAGTTAGAATTCTTCCCAGGATCCTCTTACTTTTCTATTAAAGTATATTTGAAGCTTAGGTTCTGTCCTTAGACTTTTCTTATTCTCATTTTACACACATTCTGTGGACAATTCCATGTACTTATGGTTTTATCTAAAATATCTAGACTGATGATTCTCAAATATCTAATTCAATCCTGTTATTTTCCAGTATTCTAGTTACAGATGATGTTATCTCCACCTAAATGTTCCAGACACACTTCCAGACAATATCATCATCAGTAGTGTCCTGCTTATCACCACTCCCTGCTGGACCACCCTACTTCATCAGCAGTTTCATCATTCACAATGGCACCCACACTGGGAACCTTGGGTTCATGATAGGCTCCTTCTCTATCCTCAGCTTTACTCTCCCGTATCCACTCTTGTATAGTTCATTGATTCCCATTTTGAATATTTGACCAACTCATCAGTTAGTCAGTCTGCCTCCAGTTCTATCTTATTCAGGTAAGTTCTTTACACCCCCTAATCTGCCTCATGTACCATTCTAGTCCTGCTGTTTCTCTGCTTCATCCTTTGGATGGTTCCTCTTAGCATGACTCTCCTATTCTTCATCATGTGCAATCTGGAGGTCCTCGAGCACTTATAGTTTCTCAGATGCTCCATGTTGCCTTGTACCTCTGAGCATTTACTGTATGTCACTCCTTTACTTTTTACTCTGGAATAACCCTTTTTCTGTCACTTAAGACTCGACACAATAACAACCTATTTTAAGGGAAACATTCCCTGAATTCAATACCTGTTTTCCTACATTCAAATTGAATTCAACACCCCTCATCTGTTTCACTACAATCTTGGGAATTTCCCAACTATAGCATTTATTGCTCCATAATGAAAGTGTATATATATTTTTGTCTTTACCACTGGGTTCTGGGGTTTTACTCAGCAGGCATTAATTCATGATCATATCCCTATCAACAACTCAGTGATGGATCATACATATTCAATTAATACATGTTGACTTAACCAACTTGAATCGTTCTTTATGGATGAGTTATATATAAATAACACTTAATATTAAATAAATATAACACCTTCCAGATATTTACAAGTTATTTTGGATAGAAGAAAAAAGGTTCCAGCAAGTTTTTTAAAATATCAAGAAAGTACCAATGTTAATTTTGTATATTGTACCAATTACTCAAACTAATTCTGCAAGCATACAAACTGACACTTGCTTAATCAATCCATAGAAAAATATGGAAATTACAATTGAGTTCTAGAGACAGTATATTAACTATAATCAAGAGACCTCAAGCTATGTCTTAATCAGAGCCAAATTATTTGAATTTTTAAAAAGATGATGTTATTATGAACGACTTGTCACAACATAGAGTTATAGGCTTCAAGTAAAGCCACAACATCTTTTTTTTTTTTTTTTTTAAATCTTACCTCTTTCCAAACCTCTTCTCCTAAGGAGAATACATGAAAACTGATTGGATCATATGTATTACTGGTTGAGTCACTGCATTTGGAGATTAAGCCCATGCATGTGACTTGGTCACATTTTTCTTGTTGAGGGCTAAAGTGGAAATTGACATATCAGCTTTCTGTGTTTTCATGTGTTCACGGATGACCTCATCTAGCCAAGCTCCTGTTCTAAGTTAGCAAGCCTAGAGAAAGAGAAAGAGCCACTTCCATTCTGGCCCAAGGTTACTTATTTCAATCCAGCTTGCCAAAGATCCTGAAGTAGGGATTTCATGTCAGAAAGTAAATTTATAAGCAACTAGAGTTTCATTTTTCATTGATCACTATTATCTTGTGAATACTTCTCTCGGGAAGCTTATAGGTGATGGTCTCCTGGGTATATCATCAGACCTCACTTGTATCTCAGTGCAATGATCATTAATGAATTCTACATATTATCTTTCCCAATTGTGTTTTATTTTCCTGCATATTTAAAATTTTAAGTTGAATAATCATCTTGATTGTTTTATGTGATTTCCCACACCTTCCACTCAGAAGAAATACTGAATCAAGTAGGAAAACCATTTCAGTGGTTTGGCCCATAAAATTCAAAATAACTTCAGCTTTCCAGAATCTTATCCATTCCTGACTATGATTTCTGGCCATGTATTTAAGCCAGGAGTATTCAAGGATCATCTTGAAATGCTAAGTGAGAAACAGGTTCTATTTTAAAATAAATAAGATGGAGAATATTGCACATTTCATCACCCTTTAAAGATCCATAACACTCATTAGGCTATTAAATGCTTTGTTTTAAAAATTCACTATGTCTCACATTTCTTTGGCTGCAGAACTGTCCCGCATCACAAAGCCTATTTAAATGATGTTGAACAAATATTCTGAAGCATGCACTATGGGAAATATTCATTAAACCTATCAAATAGCACAATTTTGACCCTAACAGTGTTAGGTATGATTTCTCTTATTCATGCAACCTAGTGTCTAGGTTAATTTAGAAGTGAAAGTTGAAAACAAGAGGCCATCACTACCTTTTCAATGGGGGCCATAATGAGGTTGTAATTTATTTTGTGTGTTTCATTATATTGCTGCCTGATCTACAAAAATTAAAGTTTCCTAGATTTCTCCTTATTATAAGTGATAGAAATAAGGAAAAATTATTAGCAATAAATGAAAGGAACAAAATTTTGAATAACGATTACTTAAACCCCTTCAAACCTGAAAATATATAAATGATTTCTTCTTTCTTGCCTTTATTTTTTTGACTAGATTTATTTTGACTTCCAACATAATTTGAAATAAATTTATTTGTTTTCTTGCCCACAAGTGTGCCTTTATTCATCAATATCTATTAGCAGAGAGTAAGCAGAAAATACACTGGCTTTGTTTTAATGAGTAAATTATTAATATTCAGCTACAATTATAACTACTCCTTTTTCTGAATGCAATTTGTAGATTCTATTGTGTGCTGATGAAAATATAAATAGCTTCTCCGATAACACATAGAGCAAGTAGATATTCATAGAGTCTACTTTTAAGTATACATTATTTTTTACTAACATCTTACTATGCATCCACACTACCCAAGACAAGAGAGATAAGTTCACACTTTATCTCTAGGTTACAAAAATTGACTGAAATGTGAAGAAGCATTTGATGTCGTGTTGTGTTACTCTACTAACTGCCTCCTTCTTATTAAATATTAACACCTAAAATCAGGGAAATTGAATGGTTTAAATTAATCTCATTTCAATTTAATACCAAAGAAAAATAGATAATAATTCAAAATTTGTCATCTTCTAACTTGTAAATAGGTACTGGAAGGTTTCATTTCTAAAAGGCTCTAGTACAGATGTCAATTCTATAAATCCTGATCAATTACTTAAAGTTATTGGATTATTCTATATATAAAAAAGAAACATCCTGAGCTGTTAATGCAATTCTCACATTGTGCATTTTCTATAGATCTATAAATGAGTAAAAGTAGGTGCACATTTTTGCAAAATTAAGAAGCTATGTTAAAGTATAAATTTGTAATTAATACTTTATATTATAAACATTTGTTAGCTTGACAGTTAAGTGGCAGGAGACAACATTTGGTTCACTGAGAATTGGTGTTATGAATTCAGATAAACCAGAAGCATAATTCACTTACCGAAGCAAATGAAAACTATCATGGTAGCCAGCTTGGGGCTGTTCACCTGGAAGAAAAGCAGATATCTTTTTCCAACCACCTTCTTAACAGTAACTATCCACAACAAGGCTTCAGCTTCTACTCCTGCTTCCTAAAAACATCACCGATTCAAGCCGGCTTCCTGTCACCACTTCCTCACCAATCTTTCCTGAGCTGTGAACTTTCCTAAATAGGTCCAAATTCAATTATTCTCTTCTGAGTGTACTGATCTCAGATATTATGCTTCCAAGAAAGCCCAAGAGCCAGATACTAAGAAATGATACATACCCTGTGCAATCAGGAAAAAGGTGGTTTTTTTTTCCATTCAACTAGAATGCTAAACTGTGTACAAGCCTCCCAGCTATAACTCAGAATTTTCCTAGACACTTGAGAATGCTCAGTTTCTACTTCATTAATTAGCATCATTCAAGCAATTTTATATCTTTGAGGATAGGAAAAAGGAGAAAAGGCATAAGCAAAGCCCAGGAAAACGTATGGGGAATTCAAGTTCCACTAGGATCAAACCAGTGTACTTCATCTTTCCAAACAAGAAATGTTCTTTACAGGTGCCCCAAACCCCAGTGTGCCTAAAACTTGTGCTGCTCTAGCCACAGTTCCTCTGACACTTCAAACGGGGCAATGTGTACGAAATGACTCCTCGACATTTGCCACTCGACACTATTTTTCTGAGCTTCAATGAGAGGCATTGCTATGATCTGAAGATCTGTGTCCCCTCAAATTCATATGTTGAAATCCTAAACCCCAGAGGAGATGGTATTAGGTAGAGCATTTGGGGGTTACTTAAATCATGAGGTGCAACCCTCATGAGTGGGATTAATATTTTAATAAAAGAAACTCCAGAAAGTCCGTTGCTCCTTCCACCTTGTGAGAACACAGTGAGAAGTTGTCAGCTATGAATTAGGAAGAGGGTCCTCGTGAGACCGTTACTGTGCTTGCAGCTTGATCTTGGACTTCCAGTCTCTGGAACTGTGAGAAATAAATTTCTGTTATTTGTAAGCTACCCAGTCTGCAGTATATTGTTATAACAGCCTTAGTGGAGTAGACAGGCAGTATTTATCTTCTCTTACTTAGATTATGCTCTTCCTCACCAGAATCTAGAGCACATCATCTACCTGGGGACAGCCTGAGGCTTCGACTTTTAAAATAGCCTGAGACATTTTTGTAATGAACGCTTAGGAAGTAAAAAAAAATGCTGCATAACAGGAAATTAGGAAATGACAGGCATGGATAACTATCTTAAGATGGGGGAGGAGCATTTGTGTGTACGAAGTTACACAATGAGAGAGTTGTTGATTGCATTTGTCCATATTTAATTTACACTAGAAAATAAGTTATAGCGTATTTTGTTTTCAGAATGCATGATGGAAAAGTACAGATTCTGGAGTCCAAAAAACTGAAATTATAATCCTATTTTTCTCTGTAGGTGTATGTAAATGACTTTCCATCAGAAGTTATTTATATTTACTCTGTAAAATGGGCTGACTGTATCCATGGTTGCTATAAATGTTAAATATGTATATGAGGTTCATATTACAAGAGATAAACAAATGGCAGTTATACTGCACCCACTGGCTTAGTTATTATTTAACCAATAATTATAATGTCATAACATTAATCAATTATTTCCCTTTAAAAGGCACTGAGTCACTAAGCTTACATTATAAATTTTGTTGAGATAGTTATTCTTTTTGTTATAAGATGACTAAAAATGGCTTAAGCTCAAGAAAGATTCAGTGGCTCTGTTGGTTTACAAACTGGTCCCTTACACAAAGGGCAAGGAGAATCTGCAAAAAGGGGCAGATCGCTCCAGATAGGTAGGTATTAGATTTAATAAGCAAAGGAATTTACATACAAAGAACTTGTTTGGGGTGAACAACAGACAATTAGATATTCTCACCCACTCACCAGAATCTTAAAATTTTATAGAAAGTCCTTAACTGGGTTCAGTCATGTGCTCCATCCAGATGGTCTCAACCACACAGAGCACTCTCAAGGCTGAGTACTTCAGAACAGCCACACTGTGGGAACAGTGGACAGAACGTACATTCAGAGGACAGAGGAGGCAGGGAGGATCTTCCAGTTGCCTGGGTCCAGCTCATAGATCAAACTGCAGTAATACCCCCTGGATGACCTCCTCCAAGAGGTTCTGTTAGTTGAAGAGTCCAGTGGTAGAGCTGATTTCCTGCATGTTTTAAACATTCAAGGTCTGAAGGGCTTGCCCTCCTGCCTCTGAGTTACTTTCTTCTGTCAGCTCTATTCACAGGCAGCTTCTTTCCTCTTGATGGAAGATGCTGTCAAGCTCTCAGCCTGCATCCTTCTCTCTTAGAAGCCAGAGTGGGAAGTGGGGCTCTTCCCATTAGTATTCCAGAATTGAGTCACATCAGTTCTAGATGGGCCCCATGCTGATCAATCTTGCCAAGTGGAGCTGGTCCCACTTGGTGCCCAACATCATAGAGGAAGTTGGAAGCAGCCCCACTGAACCCACTAGAACTGATGGTTGGAGAGGGGTGCATTACCAAGGAAAATTGTGGTGTTAGGAGCCACATGTGAAGGAATCCTGGGTAGGAAAAAAAAAAAAAAACATACTCAGGAAAGCATATAAATGTTGAATTTATGTGGGGTTACCACAAGAAAAATAATCTGATGAAACAAAAGAAAAGAATACCAAAATACTATTTCCTGTTCAAGGAAGGTTAGTTATAACTTTCTGGAGAGTGGTGCTATGCAGAACTGAATGCAGGGCATAGGGTGAATGGCGCTAATCTTTTCCAAACAGGTACAGCTGCTGAGGTCTATTGCTTACAGGTATAGAAAGCATCTGTGATCATATTCCTGTTTAATTCAAAATAATAATTGTCAGCTGTGTCACCATCTAAAGCAGGGATTTTTAGCATTTTATTGTGCCATCAATATCCTTTCTCCATAGACTGCCCCCTCCTTAGAATATTTTTAAAGGCATGTTTTTTTTTTTAAAAAAAGGTATTACTTCAACAAGGACCTGCTGTATAGCACATGAAATTCCACTCAATACTCTGTAATAACCTATATGGGAAAATAATCTGAAAAAGTATAGATATATGTATATGTATAACTTTGCTGTACACCTGAAACTAACACAACATTGTAAATCAACTATACTCCAATATAAAATAAAAACAGGGCTTCCCTGGTGGCGCAGTGGTTGAGAGTCGGCCTGCCAATGCAGGGGACTCAGGTTCTTGCCCCGTCCCGGAAGATCCCACATGCTGCGGAGCGGCTGGGCCCATGAGCCATGGCCGCTGAGCCTGCACGTCCGGAGCCTGTGCGCCGCAATGGGAGAGGCCACAACAGTGAGAGGCCCGCGTACCGCAAAAAATAAATAAATTAATTTAATTAAATTAAATTAAAACAATTTTAAAAAGCATGAAGATTGTAAAAAAATGTATTACAAAGAAAATTAGTCATATGAAATATATTCATCAAAATATTTTTAAACACATTTGGGACAAAGTGATACATATGCTTCTTTATTAAGAGAGCAAATATCAAGATCCAGTCAGGTCTAATAAGACTGTAATGTCAGTGTAGTGATGACCATAGATACTAATTTGAGATATTTTCCATTAATGCACTATTATGTAAAAATATCTGTAATTTCTCTTTGTGACAATACAGCACAAGAAGTACTGAATTTTAAATTAGAGTTTAGTAAAAATAGAATACAATTTTGCCCCAAGCAAATGTATAGACACACTAGATTAATAAACAGTACCTTCAACTCAATTATTTACTGACGTGGAAACTGGCAATTGAATCAGAATATTTTAGAGGTGAGAGAAAATGATAAAAAGATTGGTTTCAGTAGTGTCCAGTGATAATGGGTGTGTGATTTTATCATGTATTCTGTTTTGAATAAAATGCTCTCAAATAAATGAATCAGAAAAAAAATAGAGTTGCTCTGGTTGAAATTTGGGTGGCATGCCCCAAGCTCTGGTCAGGGAGCTTTGCATCGCCATCCACAGCTGCCATTGAGGCATCCAAAGACTCCAGAAGGCCTGTTCAAAAATCACCTATCTCATTTACCTGTTTGCAAATTTTTTGTCATGTAAAGAATCCACTCTCATAACAGTTAAATGAAATACATTAGACCTCGAGCCTCATCACTGGGCAGAAAACACTATGATTTCTATCCAACCAACACTTAGTAAAAGCCTACATAGAGCTCTATGAAAAAATAAAACTGAGGCATGGTCCCTAGTTTCAAGGCTCAGATAAACCAGGGTGCAGAAGAAACTACATAAAAAGAAAGAAAGAAAAATTTGTTAACAAAATAAAAACATAGTAAATGAGTGAAAAATCAATATATTAGAAGACATTTCTTTTTGGAGCAAAGACAACTACTTTGTGTTTAATGACATTTGACTCCCCCCGCCTTGCCCTGGGGTGGGGGGGGGAAACTAGCATTTAAATTTGTCTACTTAAAATTTTGTAAGATGCTTATATCTGGAGGAAAGAAAAAATCTGAACAGTCTCAGATTTAGAGTCAACCTGAAATTGAAATCTCTAGAAAGAGGCTATATGTAGAATATAGAATACACAATATATGTAATATAACATACACATACACAGAGTGATGAGTTACTTAGCTATAAAGCCTGGAAACAGTGCTCTAAGACATTTGGTAATAAAGGAAGACATTATCCAGTATTTTGGGGGAAAAAATCAGAGAGTCTCTTAGCCTGTTCCTGGAGGGTCTCAGGAGAAAAAAAAAAAAAAGGTCAACTTGCTGATGTACTTAATCTCCTCCCAGTGGACTGGTCTCCTCACTTACAAACTCGTGGGAAGTGGTCATGAGTGGGGGGACAGGATGGGGAGAAGCTGAGACACAGCATAAAAATGGGGCTATGAGGTATACTGGGGGGGAACTCAGGTGAACTAATTTCATTGAAACTCATGGTGGGTGGGGAAATAGACAAATGAGCAAATGATAGGCAGCCTTTATGCCTTGCCAAGGAAACCAGAATTTATTCACAGAGAAAAGGGAAGCCACTGATGAGTTTTAAAAAGGAAGCAACCAGGTTAGTATTTTGAAACATTGCCTCAGCAATACTATGGAAGATGGTTTGGAAACAGGATAATTACCAGTTATGAGGTTATTTCAGTAGATTAGGAGAGATGTGGGTAAGGCCTGAACTGAAAAGTAACGGCAATGGAGAGGATACGGTAGATTCAAAATATTTAAGGATTTGGAACTTATAGGATGTGGGGACCATTTGAGATACAGAAGGGATGGGAAGGAGGAACCAAGGAGATGTCCATGTTTCCGGTTTGTGTGGCTTGGTGTTGGTTGGTTGTTAACATGTACCCAGGCACTTGACTCACAATTCAATGCTCTAAATACAATATAATTGTGTCCATTGGTAGAATTTTGTCCATTGAAGAGGTTAAACATTAGCATGAAACAACAGTACTATATATAAAATAGATAGTCAACAGGGACCTACTGTATAGCACAGGGAACTCTACTCAATGCTCTGTAATAACCTATATGGGAAAAGAATCTGAAAAAGAATTGATATATGTATATGAATAACTGAATCACTTTGCTGTACACCTGAAACTAACACAACATTGTAAATCAATTATACTACAATATAAAGTAAAAATTAAATTAAAAAAAATGAAACAACAGCTCCTATGAGCTATGTGCACATGTCATTAGGGAAGACAGGCTGGCTGTCCCCAACAGGATCAAAACAACTCCCCCAGATAGCAACACCTTGGGAGATATTGTTGAACAAGTTCCGGCTCTTTGTCTAAAGGGATCAAGACTAGATCCATCCTTTAGGACTTCACTAACAATAAAAAAGATCTGAGAAATGGAAATATTAATCATATTGCCAATTGTTTTATTTATAAAAAGAAATCTAACTGCTGGCCATTTTATTTTCTTTGTGTAGCATGTCAACAGGGGAAAGCCAACAGATGAAAAGAGATTTTGATTAAAGAGTATTAGATCTATAATTAAACTTATATAGACTTAATATTTAATGGCATCAGGTTAGAAAAGCCCCCATGTATCACTGTTAATGATAATGAGGTGTATGTCACATTCTTGCTATTTTGGGGTAAATTAATCTCCTCAATCATAAGCATCTTAGCTGGCTCACAGTGTTACCTCTTCAAAATAAAACTGAACATCTCTCCAGCATTGTATCTTGTTGACCTTTTATTTTAAGTTTTGGGAGAATAATCTTTCTTCCAAGCTCGTGGGAGACAACATTATAGTTATATAATGTTCTAATAATATCCTCTTCTTTGACACAGATAATTTATACATTATTATAGTAGAATATCTTTTAGAATTGAGCTAATATAAGGGTCAAATCATGTCCTTTCCTACAAAAATGTATTCCATGCAAGGTTTTATCTATAAAGCAGCTAATATTCCTATCTGAAGACAGCAGTTCTATATCCGACTCTGAACTGTTCTGGAACTTCTATTAGTTGAGTCTGATTTTTCAGGAATTTGTGGCACCTCTAAAAACTATAAACACCAACTGTTGACAAATATCCTTAATTCCTTCAAATTTCCTTTTCCTAACTTAATATCTGCTCTCTGCTTCACATTTCATATTAATAATAGAGCCTATTGCACATTCTAATCATTCTGGGAAAAAGGTCACGTGCCTGCTGGTTCAGCAAATGTATTATTAAATGAAGAAGGGACCACTTGTTATCAGATGACTTCAACATACGTTTATGTTTAAATTTAATATTTTCTTCCTTTATGATAGGACTTAGTAGTTTTTGAAATGTGGCCATCTGCTGTGCAGAGATCGCCCTCTACAGAGATGAATGCTTAAGAATAGAAGATGTTTCCTGCTGAATTAGACTGGAGGATTTTATAAGGTCAAATCCCCCAGGGAAGTATGGAAGAAAGGCTCTGGACACCCCATGAAAGAGAAGGCTGGCAATAACATACAAGTGTCTACTATTTTTAATATGTTGTTGAGGCCAGTGGAGACATGTTTATACTGTTTAAATTTCCTTCTTTTCCTTTGCAAGGTACATTTTTTTTCATTTTATAAGATTTGGTACTTATGTACAGCATTTGAAAAACAACAAATAAAAATATCTTTATTTAAATCACACAGAGATAGCCACTATTTTATCTCTTGGTATATTTTCTTTAAATGTTTTACTTTATTTACTACCTTTAAAGCATCATTGCTATCATATTTGTATACACTCTTGTAATTTAAATGTTAATAGTATCTGTCATTTTTTCTGACTGTAAATGTCAAGGAAAAAAGTCACAATGATCCTACTACATATAGGTAACACGTAAATATTTGGTTATATTTCTTAGTTTTTTTTACATACATACCTATATACCTTATATACCATGCCTCTCTCTGGATCTCCTTATTCCCTAGGACACCATTTTTCTGAGCAGTAAAGTATTTTTTTAATTAAGGTATGCACATTAGGTTTTTTTTTAACATTTTATTGGAGTACAATTTAAACAATGCTATTGCACACATAGACTACAATATAGTGTAAACATAACTTTTATATGCACTGGAAAACCAGAAAAAATTTGTGACTTGCTTTATTGTGATATTTGCTTTGTTGCTGTGGTCCAGGGCAGGGGTCCCCAACCCCTGGGCTGTGGAATGGTACCGGTGCGCAGCCTATTAGGAACCAGGCTGCACAGCAGGAGGTGAGTGACAGATGAGCCAGAGATGCTTCATCTGCCGCTCCCCATCACTCCCATTACTGCCTGAACCATCCCTCCCTCAACCCTGGTCCGTGGAAAAGTTGTCTTCCATGAAACTTGTCCCTGGTGCCTAAAAGGTTGGGTACCACTAGTCTAGAGTACCTCTGAGATATGTATTTAATCATCTACCAATAGCTCAAGTAAAACGAAGACAGAGTACTGATTTAGCAATGTGAAGGTCATAAGTGATGATAATAAGAGGAGTATTTTGGGGGCAAAAATCTAGATGGAATAGATTCATGGTAAAAGGAAAGCAGAATAATTTTTTGTAATAGGTATTTCCTCTTTCAAGGAAATTTACTATAAAATGAAGCAGATAATTGGGACAGTATCTGGAGAAGAGTGTGAGGTCAAAGGGGAGATATTGGAGATATTAGATTATCTTTGTTCTACCCTAAAGCACTTTTCCTAACTGCAAATAAAAATCAAATAACTTTTTGGGTCACATCTATAATATAACTGGCTGTTTCTTACAGCCCTACTGTCTCTAAATTAGAAGCACCCCACTGAAGCTAGCTTTCTCTTCCCACGTTGTGGTATTACTCCTAGTTTTTCTTTCTCAACCATATTCTACATCTGTCTGTTGCTGTTACTGGAACTGTTAAAATATCATTTTAACCAGATCATCTTCTCTTCACTTTCCTTTAATTCCTTCCTGAAAAGGACTTTGTCTAATTAATGAAGTCATCATAAAAAACTTTTCCAACAGCTTTTTCCCCCCTCCTATTATAGATTTCTAAATAAATGCAATGGCTCCATTGATATAAAGTTCATTTCCAGTTCATATTTCCCTATAGTTGAATTACTACAAATAGAGCCTGGGATTAATGGTATTTGAACCTGAAGCTTCCATGTCATGTGGTCCTTTGTTCATTGAGATGCTCAGAGCAAACTTTCCTCTTGAGGCCACTGCACTTTCTTTTTCTGCAGAGTATTAGTTTCCTCACCTTTTATTTCCCCCCATTTTCTCATAACCTGGCATTTTTCTTCATGTTTCCAATTCATTATTTCTTCTATTGGTATGTAAAAACCACTCCAAAACTTAGTGTCTTAAAACAGCAATAATTATGTACTGTCTCTCACTGTTCCTGTGGCTCAAGAGTTGGTAATAGCTTGGCTGGGTGATTCTGGCTCAGGACTCCTTTGAGGTTGCAGTCAGACCATCATTTCAAAGGGATGCTCTTGAAGCCTTTGTCACTTGTCTGGAGTCTGAATTGGGAAGACTTGAACAGCTGGGATTTCTTGAACATAGATTTTGTCCCTATATAGTTTCTCCACGTGGTCTCTTGAGAAGAGTAACTTCAGGATAGCCAGGCTTCTTACATGCCAGTTCCAGGTTCCCGCTGCATGTGTCCTGAGAGAGCCAGATGGAAGCCGTGATGGCCTTTCATGAGTCTGCCTCTGAAATCATGCAGCCTTACTCCCACTGCATCCTATTGTTCCAGGAAGTTACAAAGTTCTGCTTAGTTTCCAGGGGAGAAAACACAGACGCCCACCTCCTGATGGAGGAATGTCAAGACAGCAGTGTAAAAACAGCATGTGGATTTGGAAATATATTGATGCAGCCATCTCTGAAATGTTATCTGAAAGCCGATCTCCTTTCTTTTCAAATCTTGTTCCTCCTTCTAATTATTGCCTTATGCTTCAACATACTCTCCATTCGTGAATGATTTTCTTATTTTCTTTATTCGCCTGGCTTCACTTCCATGCCTCCCACCCCGAAGCTAATGCTAAGGAATTTTTTTCACACTTTTTAGTACCCTCAGATGCCTTCTACTTGTGATCCCAAAACACATTAAACATGTCAATCTCCAAATCAAATGATCTCTGCTTCTGCACTACTGAATCTTTCTGGAGAAAACTACATTAATGTGTTTTCTGGCATCATCATCATCATTATTATTAATTTTCACTCTCAACCAAAGTTTTTGACACTGCCAAGCAGTACTCTTTGTCAACTAGTTAAAAATATTCCCCATTCATTCTGAATAAATATGGTAAGCCCAGAGTAGAAATGGCTTGTGTTTCATCCAGCACATCATCCATAGAGGTTTCATGAAGAGGTTTATGTGGAAGAAGCAAGCCAAAGAATTCTCTTTGTAGTACCAGTCACTAGTAATGTTTATTTCATAAGGAAGAATATTGCTATGTTCAGATGTATGAAACAAATTTAGATTGATGTAGCCCCACTTGTTGATTCTTGCTTTTGTTGCTTGTGCTTTTGGGATCATATCAAAAAAACTATTGCCAAGACCAATGTCAAGGAGCTTCCTTCCTAATTCTCTTCTGGGATTTTTATGGTTTCAGATCTTATATTTACATCTTTAATTCATTTTGAGTTAATCTTTGTGAGTGGTGTAAGATAGGAGTTCAATTTCATTTTTCTGCCTGTGGTTATCCAGTTTCTCAACACTACTTGTTGAAGAAACTATCGTTTCCCCATTGAGTATTCTTGGAAAATATCAGTTGAGACATCTTTTACTACTTTACTGTGTAATAACTGAAATTCACTCATGCAGATGTATCAGCATTGCCCACTTTAAAAAGTCACTAGTACTAAAAGTAGGATTTTACTCTTGTCAAACCTTTCTTGGCTCTTAATATCTATTCTCCTTTGTAAAATAAATTACTTTGAAATTCTAAAAAAAAAAACTCAGTTGACTGTACATGTGTGGGTTTATTTCTGAACTCTCTATTCTGTTCCAATGATCTGTGTGTCTGTTATTATGTCAGTACTGTATTGTTTTGATTACTACAGCTTTGTAATATAGTTTGAAATCAGGAAATGTGATGTCTATAGTTTTGCTCTTCAGAATTGCTTTCACTATCCAGGGTCTTTTGTGTTTCCATACAAATTTTTGGATTTTTTTTTTCTATTTCCCTGAAAAAATTAATGGAACTTTGATAGGGATTGCATTGACTCTATAGATGGTTTGGGGGTAGTATGAACATTTTAACAATATTAATTCTTAATTCATGATCACATACATCTTTCCATTTGTTTGTGCTTCCTTCAATGTCTTTTATCAAAGTCTTGAAGATTTTATGGTACATATCTTTCACCTTCTTGGTAAGTTTAGTCCTAATATTTCATTGTTTTCAATGCTGTTGTGAATGGGATAATTTTCTTTATTTCTTTTTCAGATGCTCTGCTGTTAGTGCATAGAAACACAACTGATTTCTATATGTTGATTTTGTATCCTGCAACTTTACTGAATTTGTTGATTGGTTCCAACAGCTTTTTCTTTGAATATTTAGGATTTTATAAACTCCTATCATCTTCAAATAATGACAATTTGATGTCTTCCTTTTCAATTTGGATGCCTTTTATTTCATTTTTTTAAATTTTATTGGAGTTGATTTACAATGTTGTGCTAGTTTCTGTGGTACAGCAAAGTGAATCAGATATATATATATATATATATATATATATATATATATATATATATATCCACTCTTTTTTAGATTCTTTCCCCATATAGGTCATTACAGAGTATTGAAAAGAGTTCCCTGTGCTATACAGTAGTTCTTTATTAGTTATCTATTTTCTATATAGTAATGTGTATATGTCAACCCCAATTTCCCAATTTATCCCTCCCTCTCCCTGCTTGCTTTGTCCCCTGGTAATCATAAGTTTGTTTTCTACATCTGTGATTCTACTTCTGTTTAGTAAATAAGTTCATTTGTACCATTTTTTTAGATTCCACATACAAGTGATATCATATGATATTTGTCTTTCTCTGTCTGACTTACTTTACTCACTATGATGCTCTCTGAATCCACCCATGTTGCTGCAAATGGCATTTCACTCTTTTATATGGCTGAGTAGTATTCCATTGTATAGTATGTACCACATCTTCTTTATCCATTCTTCTGTCGATGGACATTTAGGTTGCTTTCACGTCCTAGCTATTGTAAATAGTGCTGCAATGAATATAGGGGTGCATGTATCATTTCAAATTATGGTTTTCTCTTTCTGGATATATGCCCAGGAGTGGGATTGCAGGATCATATGGTAGCTCTATTTTTAGTTTTTTTTAAAGAACCTCCATAATGTTCTCCATAATGGCTGTACCAATTTACATTCCCACCAATAGTGTAGGAGGGTTCCCTTTTTCCACACCCTCTCCAGCACTTAACTGTTTGTAGATTTATTTTTATTTTTATTGAAACATAGTTGATTTAAGAGATTATCATACTAAATGAAGTCAGAAATAAAAGAATGTTTGTAGAGTTTTTGATGATGGCCATTTTGACCAGTGTGAGGTGATACCTCATTGTAGTTTTGATTTGCATTTCTCTAATAATTAGTGATGTTGAGCGTCTTTTCATGTGCTCTTTTGCCACCTCTATGTCTTCTTTAGAGAAATGTCTATTTAGAACTTCCACCTATTTTTTGATTGGGTTGTTTGTTTTTTTGATATTGAGCTGCATGAGCTGTTTGTATATTTTGGAGATTAATCCCTTGTTGCTTCATTTGTGGATGCTTTTTATTTCTTTATTTTTACTGATTGCTCTGGCTAGGACTTCAAGTACTATGTTGAACAAGAATGGTGAGAGTGAGCATCCTTGTCTTGCTCCTAACCTTAGAGGAAATGGTTTCAACTTTTCACCATTGACTATCACTTATGGGTTTCTCATATACGGCAGTTATTACACTGAGGATTTTTATCATGAAATGATGTAATATTTTACAAATGCTTTTTCTATTTTATTGCTCAGCTCATTTCTTCTCATCTTTATTTTCCTCTGTTTTCAGATCTTAGTTTAATTGTAATTTTACTTTAAGTAATTTTAAAAAATTATCTTCCTGGATAATATTCTCCTAGACTCTTTAAAATGTCCCATAATGATTTGCTTTGGTTTGATCCATTCTGGATTTGGGACCCACAGACTCCTGACTTCTGCTCCTGCCTAGGCAGGAAATTCAAGAAGGTCTGAGGGACTACAGACCTGGAGTACTGAAATCGGATGTTGAATTTCAATTGACAGCAGGGTAGCCTCTTGATAAATAGCAGCCCAAATGTAGGCTGTACCACAAAAGAGCCTCTAAGACTTGGGCCTGGGGCAAGTTTTGATGTGAAACACCCCTGGATGATCCTATCATAAGAGAAGAAAATGTGGCCTGTTCTTTCCTATTTACAGTAAACACAACCACACTCACAGCCTCACCTTCACAAACACACACTGGAAAATTGAGTGGGAGAGAAGAGAATCCTCATTAATCGTGCTTGTAGAGTAAGGCCACCACAAGCAGGGGAGCCTCTGGCAGAGCAGGCTGTCGTGGTCCAGGTGGGGGCAGAGTCGTGACTGTCAGACTAGCATATTGGCAACAGTGTTGGGATGCACAAGGCAACATATGCCAGAAGGAGGGAGTGGGGGTCATTGACTGAGGATAAAAGAGGAGAGCTCACTGCGTGAAAGTCCACCTAAGTTTGCTTCCTGCATGAACACAGTCAGAAGAAGCATGGTAAGAAGGGGAGGACAATTTCACAAATGCATTTAAAGCGCCACTGTTACTGGAACAGCACCACTTCTGTTAAAGTTGATGGTGGCTCAGATCCATTGTAAATAGAATTAAACATGAATGTGACCTTTTTTCCCCTCCAAATCTTCATCTAGATATTAAAGCTAATGTGTATTTTCCAGCCCTATTGCTATTGCCTTGGTTTAGATCCAATCATTATTCTTCAAGATGAGTAGTTCCATAAAAACCTATCTGAGAAATAAACTTACAATGTCTGGCTCTCAAATTCTTCAGCTACAGGGCTATTCTTATACTATTCAGAATCCAAATCTAATCATATCACTCCTTGGGCTAGAATTCCTAAATTGTTCTCCATTACATAACACAAGTTTCCAGTTTCCTTGAATATTATAAAAAGCTTTTATTATCCACCCCTTCCCACCTATTTACCACCATTTCCTCCCATGGGCTCCTCTTTCCCTTTAAATTATGTGCAGTTCCCTGAAGGTTTCATGCTGTTCCACCACATCTACTTCACTGTGGATTTGTCCCTTTTGCCCAGAACACCTTCCTCAGCTGTGCCTTCAAATGCCAGGAAAGCCTTTTCCTTCCAAAGCCTCCTTTCTCTAGAGAGAGCCAATATTTCATCCCAATATCTAGAAGCTGAAAAGTGATTTGTTTTTTGTTTTGTTTTGTTTTGTTTTTTTGACCATGCTTCCTGGCTTGTGTGATCTTAGTTCCTGGACGAGGGACTGAACCTGGACCACAGCAGTGAAAGTACTGAGTCCTAACCATTGAACCGCCAGAGAATTCCCTGAAAAATGATGTTTAAACTTTGTTTACATTCTTTCTCCCAGAAGGGTTAACTTCAGGGAGCAGGGGTTGAATTCTTTTCATTTGTATATTCCTTCTTAGAACAGTATTTAGGTAAGTAGTAACTGAATCTTTTTTCCTTCCTGAACAAAGTGTCATATTGCTACTAACACTTTTCAGAATTGAGCAAAATAAAGTACAATGTTGAATAGGGGTTCTTCATCTACTGGTTTAGTCGATGAAGGTTTATTGAGTGCCTACATCTTATGAGGGACTGCTCAGCCCAGGGGCTGTCACACAAATCTTACGATATTGCCCAGTTCCTGCCTTCAGATATCTTATGTGATAATAGGGAAGAAAATGCCTAAGTCAAAGACCCAAACCTACCATTTATTTTATCTATCTATCTATCTATCTATCCCCCCCCCCACACACACACACAATGGAATAAGAGAACACAGTTCCACCGGGAATAAAATAAGGATAGATTTTAATTTAACTGGAGAAAAAAAAAGACTGCATATCCAACAGAAAACTCTCTAAAGGTATTGCTTCCTGTCATAGGATTTGATATGCAAAGGAGAGTAGTGAGTTTTGTAAGTTCTTCTAATTATCTTCTAATTATCTCCAGTTAGTTTCTAAAAGGCCATTCGGAAGTATATTTATAGGTAAGCCCAAATTAATGCTATCTGGTGGTGGCAGAATAAGTTTTGCTTTGGCTTATAACTTTTTCATTATCAAATATTGTTAGCTGAAAATTTGTAACTAGGAAAGTACCCATAAATCTTGATAAGAACCTGGAATGCAGCTTTGTTAACCGAAAAGAACAGAGCCGTATACTTCAGCTCTCATGAAACTGGGATTGTGTTGACATTTCTGCAAATAAGAAGCCCAAAAAAGACAATGGTTTGAATGAATGCTGCCCATTCCAGGCCGACAGGCTCACAGATAACAAATAATCTCAAGACATAATGGAGTCAATGTTAAAACAGACATGAGCAGTTGACCCCTGAGGGTCCCAGGTAATACTTCAGTGGTCAAATGCCAGTCAAGACCAGCTGAGTCAGAAAAACTGAGTGTCACCCAACTAAAATGGTGTATCAGGGTGGTGTCAGGATGCTGCATTTTTAACAAGAATCTCAGGGGATTCTGAAGCAGAAATCCTAGCCACAATAATTTTAGCTTGGTAACAAAAGATAATCAAATGCTGCAGCCATTTAAAAACACCCTAGTAAATCATTCACTGAAAGCCCAGCTTCTTTAAGCATCACTACCTTGATATACGCTCCAAGACCACCTGGTTGAAAAATAAACACCAACATGATTGGATAAGGTGTCTTGCTGTATGAATGACCATGCTTCACACCAGCTAAAATCTTAGGGCAGGAGCACTGAATTGTGCAACTATTGGTTGGTGGACTTGTTTGGGCATAGCTATACAAAATAATGATATTTATTTAAAATTCTGTATTTAAAGCCTCTTTAGATGGTAGTTGGAAAGCGGATTCAGTGATCTATTCTGGATACTCCTAGTGACAACATGATTTTGGCACATGAATGTACAATATTGGCTTTTACTCTGTGCTCTGTAACAGGGAAAGGGATTCTATATTCTATTAGATGTAAATGTTGTATTAAACTAAATTTTTCAAATACTTAAAGGAGGAGGAAGAACTCACTAACATGCTATTGCATTGGAAAATCATGTGAGGGGACCATCTACCATATCCTGACTCAAGAAAATATTCATCTTCAAAGACAGTAAAGCATCAGTAGCAGCCTTATCTGTAGTTTTGATAGAAAGGGAGATGGTTTTGTTTTTTGAACAAACTGCATTCAGGGCTGATTTAACATGCATGTAAGTTGCTGATGAGTAACAAGTGTGAAAAAATCTCCTACAAGAATACTAAAATGCGGGCTTCCCTGTTGGCGCAGTGGTTGAGAATCTGCCTGCTAATGCAGGGGACACGGGTTCGAGCCCTGGTCTGGGAAGATCCCACATGCCGCGGAACAACTGGGCCCGTGAGCCACAGCTACTGAGCCTGCGCATCTGGAGCCTGTGCTCCAGCAACAAAAGAGGCCTCGATAGTGAGAGGCCCGCGCACCGCGATGAAGAGTGACCCCCCGCTTGCCACAACTAGAGAAAGCCCTCGCACAGAAGTGAAGAACCAACATAGCCAAAAATAAATAAATAAATGTGGGTTTAAAAAAAAAAAAAAAAGAATACTAAAATGCTATTATGTTGTTGTTTTTTTTTAACATCTTTATTGGGCTATACTTCTTTACAATGGTGTGTTAGTTTCTGCTTTATAACAAAGTGAATCAGTTATACATATACATATGTTCCCATATCTCTTCACTCTTGCATCTTCCTCCCTTCCACCCTCCCTATCCCACCCCTCTAGGTGGTCACAAAGCACCAAGTTGATCTCCCTGTGCTATGTGGCTGCTTCCCACTAGCTATCTATTTTATGTTCGGTAGTGTATAGATGTCCATGCCACTCTCTCACTTTGTCACAGCTTACCCTTCCCCCTCCCCCCCATATCTTCAAGTCCATTCTCTAGTAGGTCTGTGTCTTTATTCCCGTCTTACCCCTAGGTTGTTCATGACATGTTTTTTTTTTCTTAGATTCCATATATATGTGTTAGCATATGGTATTTGTCTTTCTCTTTCTGACATACTTCACTCTGTATGACAAACTCTAGGTCCATCATCCTCACTACAAATAACTCCATTTCCATTTTGTTTTATGGCTGAGTAATATTCCATTGTATATATGTGCCACATCTTCTTTATCCATTTATCTGATGATGGACACTTAAGTTGGTTCCATCTACTGGCTATTGTAAATAGAGCTGCAATGAACATTTTGGTACATGACTCTTTGAATTATGGTTTTCTCAGGGTATATGCCCAGTAGTGGGATTGCTGGATCATATGGTAGTTCTATTTTTAGTTTTTTAAGGAACCTCCATACCGTTCTCCATAGTGGCTGTACCAATTCACATTCCCACCAGCAGTGCAAGAGTGTTCCCTTTTCTCCACTCCCTCTCCAGCATTTATTGTTTCTAGATTTCTTGATGATGGCCATTCGGACCAGTGTGAGATGATATCTAATTGTAGTTTTGATTTGCATTTCTAAAATGATTAATGATACTGAGCATTCTTTCATGTGTTTGTTGGCAATCTGTACATCTTCTTTGGAGAAATGTCTATTTTGGTCTTCTGCCCATTTTTGGATTGGGTTGTTTATTTTTTTCTTATTGAACTGCATGAGCTGCTTGTAAATTTTGGAGATTAATCCTTTGTCAGTTGCTTCATTTGCAAATATTTTCTCCCATTCTGAGGGTTGCCTTTTGGTCTTCTTTATGGTTTCCTTTGCTGTGCAAAGGCTTTTAAGATTCATTAGGTGCTATTTGTTTATTTTTGTTTTTATTTCCATTTCTCTAGGAGGTGGGTCAAAAGGGATCTTGCTGTGATTTATGTCATAGATTGTTCTGCCTATGTTTTCCTCTAAGAGTTTGATAGTTTCTGGCCTCACATTTAGGTCTTTAATCTATTTTGAGCTTATTTTTGTGTATGGTGTTAGGAACTGTTCTAATTTCATACTTTGACATGTACCTGTCCAGTTTTCCCAGCACCACTTATTGAAGAGGCTGTCCTTTCTCCACTGTACATTCCTGCATCCTTTATCAAAGATAAGGTGACCATGTGTGTGTGGGTTTATCTCGGGGCTTTCTATCCTGTTCCATTGATCTATATTTCTGTTTTTGTGCCAGTACAATACTGTCTTGATTACTGTAGCTTTGTAGTATAGTCTGAAGTCAGGGAGCCTGATTCCTCCAGCTCCATTTTTCATTCTCAGGATTGCTTCGGCTATTAGGGTCTTTTGTGTTTCCATACAAATTGTGAAATTTTTTGTTCTACTTCTGTGAAAAATGCCAGTCGTAGTTTGATAGGGATTGCATTGAATCTGTAGATTGCTTTGGGTAGTAGAGTCATTTTCACAATATTGATTCTTCCAATCAAAGAACATGGTATATCTCTCCATCTCTTTGTATCATCTTTAATTTCTTTCATCAGTGTCTTATAATTTTCTGCATACAGGTCTTTTGTCTCCTTAGGTAGGTTTATTCCTAGATATTTTATTCTTTTTGTTGCAATGGTAAATGGGAGTGTTTTCTTAATTTCACTTTCAGGTTTTTCATCATTAGTGTATAGGAATGACAGAGATGTCTGTGCATTAATTTTGTATCCTGCTAATTTACCAAATTCATTGATTAGCTCTAGTAATTTTCTGGTAGCATCTTTAGGATTCTCTATGTATAGTATCATGTCATCTGCAAACAGTGACAGCTTTACTTCTTCTTTTCCACTTTGGATTCCTTTTATTTCCTTTTCTTCTCTGATTGCTGTGGCTAAAACTTCCAAAACTATGTTGAATAAGAGTGGTGAGAGTGGGCAACCTTGTGTTGTTCCTGATCTTAGTGGAAATGGTTTCAGTTTTTCACCATTGAGGACGATGCTGGCTGTGGGTTTGTCATATATGGCCTTTATTATGTTGAGGAAAGTTCCCTCTATGCCTACTTTCTGCAGGGTTTTTATCATAAATGGGTGTTGAATTTTGTCGTGAGCTTTCTCTGCATCTATTGAGATGATCATATGGTTTTTTTCCTTTAATTTGTTAATATGGTGTATCACATTGATTGTTTTGCATATATTGAAGAATCCTTGCATTCCTGGAATAAACCCCACTTGATCATGGTGTATGATCCTTTTAATGTGTTGTTGGATTCTGTTTGCTAGTATTTTGTTGAGGATTTTTGCATCTATGTTCATCAGTGATATTGGCCTGTAGTTTTCTTTTTTTTGTGACATCTTTCTCTGGTTTTGGTATCAGTGTGATGGTGGCTTCGCAGAATGAGTTTGGGAGTGTTCCTCCCTCTGCTATATTTTGGAAGAGTTTGAGAAGGATAGGTGTTAGCTCTTCTCTAAATGTTTGATAGAACTCGCCTGTGAAGCCATTTTGTCCTGGGCTTTTATTTGTTGGAAAATTTTTAATGACAGTTTCAATTTCAGTGCTTGTGATTGGTCTGTTCATGTTTTCTATTTCTTCCTGATTCAGTCTTGGCAGTTTGTGCATTTCTAAGAATTTGTCCATTTCTTGCAGGTTGTCCATTTTACTGGTATAGAGTTGCTCGTAGTAATCTCTCATGATCTTTTGTATTTTTGCAGTGTCAGTCGTAACTTCTTTTTCATTTCTAATTCTATTGATTTGAGTCCTCCCCATTTTTTTCATGGTGAGTCTGGCTAGTGGTTTATCATCTTTGTTTATCTTCTCAAAGAACCAGCTTTTACTTTTATTGATCTTTGCTATTATTTCCATCATTTCTTTTTCATTTCTTTCTGATCTGATCTTTATGATTTCTTTCATTCTGCTAACTTTGGGGTTCTTTTGTTCTTCTTTCTCTAATTGCTTTAGGTGTAAGGTTAGGTTGTTTATTCGAGATGTTTCCTGTTTCTTAAGGTATGATTTTATTGCTATAATCTTCCCTCTTACAACTGCTTTTGCTGCATCCCATTGGTTTTGTGTCATCGCATCTCCATTGTCATTTGTTTCTAGATTTTTTTAATTTCCTCTTTGATTTCTTCAGTTATCACTTCATTATTAAGTAGTGTATTGTTTAGCCTCCATGTGTTTGTATTTTTTACAGATCTTTTCCTGTAATTGATATCTAGTCTCACATAGTTGTGGTTGGAAAAGATACTTGATACCATTTCAATTTTCTTAAATTTACCAAGGCTTGATTTGTGACCCAAGATATGACCTATCCTGGAGAATGTTCCATGAGCACTTGAGAAGAATGTGTATTCTGTTGTTTTTGGATGGAATGTCCTATAAATATCAATTAAGTCCATCTTGTTTAAAGTATCATTTAAAGCTTGTGTTTCCTTATTTATTTTCATTTTGGATGATCTGTCCATTGGTGAAAGTGGTGTGTTTATGTCCCCTACTCTGAATGTGTTACTGCCGCTTTCCCCTTTTATGGCTCTTGGTATTTGCCCTATGTATTGAGGTGCTCCTATGTTGGGTGCATAAATATTTACAATTGTTATATCTTCTTCTAGGATTGATCCCTTGATCATTATGTAGTGTCCTTCTTTGTCTCGTCTAATAGTCTTTATTTTAAAGTCTATTTTGTCTGATATGAGAATTGCTACTCCTGCTTTCTTTTGGTTTCCATTTGCATGGAATGTCATTTTTCATCCCCTCACTTTCAGTCTGTATGTGTCCCTAGGTCTGAAGTGGGTCTCTTGTAGACAGCATATATATGCATCTTATTTTTGTATCCATTCAGCCAGTCTGTGTTTTTGGGTGGGAGCATTTAATTCATTTACATTTAAGGTAATTATCGATATGTATTTTCTTATTCCCATTTTCTTAATTGTTTTGGGTTTGTTATTGTAGGTCTTTTCCTTCTCTTGTGTTTCTTACCTAGAGAAGTTCCTTTAGCATTTGTTATAAAGCTGGTTTGGTGGTGCTGCACTCTCAGCTTTTGCTTGTCTGTAAACGTTTTAATTTCTCCATCAAATCTGAATGAGATCCTTGCTGGGTAGAGTAATCTTTGCTGTAGTTTTTTCTCCTTTGTCACTTTAAATATGTCCTGCCACTCCCTTCTGGCTTGCAGAGTTTCTACTGAAGGATCAGATGTTAACCTTATGAGGATTACCTTGTGTGTTGTTTGTTGTTTTTCCCTTGCTGCTTTTAATATGTTTAGAATGTTATTATGTTTTGAACCACAGATTTCTGCTAATAGAATGAGTAAACAATTTTGTCTTTCTCAGTCTTCTGAATTCCACCTTCTCACTCCATTCCAGTAATGTGTAAAATAAGTCATTATAAGAGCACCATTTAGGGTCAAGAAGGTAAGGAAAAGATGTCCCCTTTCAACAAGAGGAGAATAACAACCAGGGAGTAATAGTTGAAACGAAATAATCAGATTCTATCAGTAGAACAAAACAAAATGAAACAGGGTTTACAGATACTTCCTTATAATAGTACAAGCTAAAGACCTAGACTATATTTTCACATGAGGAAAGTAAGATTTGAGAATTGGCAGATGCAAGGGAGGATGCATAATTTGTAAAGAAAAAAGTACAGTTTTTGAATAAAAACATTTTAATTAATTAAGTGAGTTCTTAAAAGCCAAAACATTGGACAGAGCACATGGAGAATACTTCCCTTAGAGTAGGAAACAATGCAACATGATTAGCTTTATAATCAGATGAAGGGTACACTCTTGCCTTGTCAGAGTATGGTAAGGTAAGTTCCATTATGACAACAGCTCAGCGGGAAGAACGAAGGCAGGTTTTAGAAAGTAAAAGCATCCCAGCCACAGATGCATTTGAAAAGGATAATCTACTATTTTTAAAAGATGAATAAATTAGGAAATTATTCATAGCTAGCTCAGGAGAAAATGTGATGACCCAAACACATGGTGATAAGGGAAGATTGGACAAGGAGAAGGAAGAGTGGAGATGATTTGCAAGATCAAATGAAGCAAATTTATACAATCTTAATAGGCATTTCTAAATAATGAAATTATTTTCAGAACAGCTTCTGACGCAGGAGGAAAAACAGTCAGGGTTCATGATAGCAGAGACAGGGTAAAGAAGGTGATGTAATTAATGCCATGGCCCACTTTCCACCTGGAGATGTAAACCTTTGGAGTGTAATCCCCAGTGAGAGAGGAGTGGCTGCCTAGCAACCAAACTCAATAGGCTTTTATGCCTTGTTTGACTCATTTATTCTCAAAGCTGTAGGACCACAGACTCTCTTTTATAAAAACAGTCATGATCTTCATCAGGGCAAAATGTGAGAATTTTTTTTTAAGTAAATAATGTCTCCTAAAGAGAACACTCTTACAATGTTGGTGGGAGGGTAAATTGGTGCAGTCACTATGGAAAACAGTATGGAGGTTCCTCAGAAAACTAAAAATAGAGTTGCCATACAATCCAGCAATCCCTCTGCTGGACATATATCTGGACAAAACTATGATTCAAAAAGATACATGCACCCTATGTTTATAGCAACACTGTTTACAACAGCCAAGACATGGAAACAACTTAAATGTCCATCAACAGATGAATGGATAAAGAAGATGTGGTATATCTATATAATGAAATATTAGCCATAAAAAAAGAATGAAATAATGCCATTTACAACAACATGGATAGGCCTAGAGATTATCATACTAAGTGAAGTAAGGTCAGAAAGAGAAAGACAAAGACCATAAGATATCACTTATATGTGCAATCTAAAATATGGCACAAATGAATTTACTTATGAAACAGAAACAGACTCACAGACATAGAGAAAAGACTCACGGTTGTAAAGGGGAAGGAGGGAAGGTGGGATGGAATGGGAGTTTGGTGTTAGTAGATGCAAACTACAGATATAGAATGGATAAAAAACAAGATCCTACTGTATACCACAGAGAACTATATTCAATATCCTGGGATAAACCATAATGGAAAAAAATGATAAAGAATGTATATATGTGTATAAGTGAGTCACCTTGCTGTATGGCAGAAATTAACACAACTATAAGTCAACTATACTTCAAAAAAATAATAATTTGGATTTAGTACCAAAAAAAAAAAGTCTCCTAATGAGTGCAGTACCACCTGGTGGTCTTATTTTTCTTTGGGTGGGGAAGAAGGTAAGTCCAGGATGAGACAGATGAACTGGGATAAAATATAAGGGTAAAGAGTCCAGTCATCCCTTTGGGGTTGAGGAGGGAGACTGTCGTGTGAGATGGAAAGATGGATAAACAATTTTTGGCTCAAAATATGATGAGGGTTTTTCATTTCAGTGGAGGATCTATTGTCTTAGGAGACAGTAAGTTATAAGGTGGAGCCTGTGATCTGCACTATGCGGGACTGTGGGAGCGATTTGAAGAAGTGTGGAAACCAAGCCTTTCACATTAACGAGAACAGGAAATGTGAAGCTGGATTCCTGGATGCATCACCCACACAGATCCAAGTGTTAATGTGTATGAGTGAAGCGAAGAGAGATCAAGAGGTGGACAAGGCAGCAACAGAGGGAGGTCCACAGGGATGAAGCTCTCCAAAGGGCTAGATTTCACTTACAGATGGAAGGGGAGTCATATGGGCCTAGGATTGGTACAAAAGACAGTTCTGTTGTCACCTCCCCCTTCAGTGGTGGTAGGAGAATGGGAATCAATGCTGTCAACCTTAATATGTGGTTTAGTTTTGGTAAAAAAAAAAAAAAAGGCATGAGTGGTGTAGACACATTTTCAGTGGCATTTCATAGGGCATTGATTATTCACAGTGGAAAGGGAGTTTCTATGGAAAGAACTGGGACAACATGGAATACAAGAATGAGCTGGGGAAAGATTTTCCATGCAATTATTATTAATTCATTGATTCAAGAGATATTTATTTATCAGGGGACTTCTCTGTGGCAGGCACTGTTCCAGGAACAAGTGATATAGCCGTAAGAAACACAGAGAAGGTCTGTGGCTTCAAGGACTTTAGATTCTTATTGATTATTTTAAAGGCAATTTACACATAGTTTACAGACTTCTTTTCACTTGTCCCAAACTGGTATAACTATATGAGTGCTAGTAAAATAAATCAATGAACAAACAAATAATAAATGAAAGAAAGAAAGAAAGAAACAAACAAACAAACAAAGGAATGAAGGAAGAAAGAAAGAATGAAAGAAAGAAGAAAGAAAGAAAGGAAGGAAGGAACGAAGGAAGGAAGGAAGGAATTACAAAGGAAGAAACAAAGAAAAAATAATAATCTTAGGTAAAAGGCTGTCTAGAATAGCAGGGAAATGAAACCTGTATATTTGTAAGAGTGAGGAAAACTAGCCACCAAACTAAAAGGTATAATTTAAGAGAGGGGTAAGCTAGATGAAGAAGGGAACTCTTTAAAAGGTTGGAATATGAAACTAATATACTTCGTGAAATACTCTCAGAATAAATAACTCAGTGAGATTATCTCTCTGCCTATCTATATATCTATCTATCTATATATATACAGTTGACCCTTGAACAATGCTGGGGTTAGGGGTGCCCACCCTCTCTCAGTAGGAAATCTGCATATAACTTTATAGTCGGTCTTCTGTATCTAAAACTGTAGAATTTACTATTAAAAACTCCTAGCATAAATGGACCTGTATAGCTTGAATCTGTGTCTTTCAAGGTCAGTTATATATATATATATATATATATATATATATATATACATACACATATATATACTTATATGTATATATGTAAAATATACATTCTTAAATTTATTATTGAACTTAAAATAGTCCTAAAAATTTTAAATATAATGACCAAGAAAAACGTTGCCTAATTATGTAAATGCCATGTTTACTAGTCTAATGCTACATTAAGAATCACAATGTCATCATTTCCTCTAAGTCAAAGCAAGATGTACTGTATATATCACTCAGTTATACATATACATGCATATATGCATGTATATGTGTTGATAATACTCTAAAATGACCATTTTTCCTATTCCTTAATGGATATTGTACATGATCTAGACACAGCTTTATAAACAAGTTCCACTCTGTCCACTTGAACTGTATAAGGGGAGCTTCCAAATCTGTGCCCCTGTGAAAGGGAACAGCACTTCTTTCTGGAGATGCTCTTGTTATCACATCTGCAATAAATTAATCTTCATGTTGCCATGGTCTGCTGAGGATTTCCCAATCTCACAAATATTTTGTTTGTACTATTCTCCCTTTGAGTTAACATATTAACTCAAACATTGGGAAATTAATTAGAAATTGATTACTTAATAAACAACCATGTTTTTTTGTTTGCTTTAAATTGAGTTTTATGTTTCTGCCATTGCACAGGGGCCAAACCAAGGAAAAGTAATGGAAGAGATGTTTTGTTTCCAAAGGTGGCAGCAGCAGCAGCCCCTGCTCAGGTGTACATCCTTAGTGACCTGCTATGGCCTTGGCCTGAGAGTCTCAACGTTGGGATCCTTTCTAAATTGAGGCAGCGAGCTTAGCTGGGGCTTGAAAAGGGAGCTAACACATATCCAGAAGACCACAGATACACAGATATTGGCGACCAAAAATGGGGTTTTGGGAGATGTAAAATTGTAAATATTTGTATATATAGAAATGTAAAGGTTTTTTTTTTTTTTCTTTTTTCTTGAGCTTTGCTTCATTTGTTCTCAAATGAGTCACTTGCCACTGATTCACTTCAGGAGATGACCCAAGACAAGAGTCAAACCTATTTACCTGTTGGCTAGGGCTGGGCTGGAGAAGGCCAGGGAGGTCTGTAGGGCTGGCAAGCGGTGGGGGGAGGTTGGCCCTGTTTGTCTAGGGTGGGCCTGGGGGAAGGACAGCAGCTGGATAATGGGACAGCAACGTCAGAAGGGCAAGGCCCAAGAGGCGCTTCGAGAACTTTCCTCTGTTACTTCCTTCCCATTCCTGGCCACTGGCCCTGATGAAAGTGAAGCTGAGTGACCTCTCTTCATGACTCTGGGAGGAGGTTTGGCTAAGCACCTGGTCTGTGAAATGGATAACTCAAAGCAAAAATCCTCACTGCTAAAACAGCTGGTCTTTCCTGGGATTTCACCCTGAAAGTTTCACTATATGTTTTGAAACCGCCCCACATTCAAATCTTATTTTCCTGGAAGGAGCCAAGCATTGACCTTCCCCAGTTTCTATGGCTCCATTTTGATCAAAGTTAGAAACAACAGTGCTGAATAAAAAAGGATTTTTAAATTAAAATCCTTAGCCGTTGATTCCACAATTTATCAGAATCATTTAGGTGAATGGAAAGCAGAAAATATACATTTTAAAATTTATCAATGAACTTAAAATAGTCCTAAAAGTTTAGATAAAATGGCCAAGAAAAAAATTGCTTATTTATGTAAATGCCATACTTACTATTCTAATAACAAATTGAAAACCACAAGGTCATCATTTCCTCTAAGTCAAAACAAGACTAAGTAAATCTCTTAACTCAGATAAAACTCCTAAATTTAATGCTCTATGTAGGCAGTTTTACATAATTTTTATGAAATATTTATTAATTCTAACCATCTTTATTATAGTACCTGCTCTTAAAAACAACATTAAAAACCTTTTATATCATGATTTTCCCTGGTTATATAAACTTATTGGGAAAAATATTTTGGTCATTAAATACTGCACCAGAGGGCTTAATTCAATTCTTAACTGCAAAGATTTGACACTAGTTATGAGTGAATATCCAACTTATCTAATGAACAACAGCAAGATTTTTCATACAATAGAGAGGGCAGTGTGAATGTGATTATAGAATTCTCGATATAGTTTTTACTTTAAAACTACGTAAGCAGCATCTTTCAGGGTAGTTGGTGTGCAATCGCGTTGGATTGGATAAGAAATTTCATCTTGAAGACACAGTAAATCAGGCATAAAGAACTTTAAATGTATAAAATAACTGTTAAACAAGTGACATGATGTTACACATGTGGCATACAACAATTATAGAAATACATTTCATGAAAAACTTAAAAGGCGTTCTGACTCGAAAACTTACAAAGAAATTTTGAGATCATAGAAATACGTGGCAAGAGGGCAGGAGTAATTTTCTCCCTCTTTAATTGCAATAGTTCTCTAGAAAACAATCCCCTTTGAATTTGGGGAGATAACAGTGTTTTTCGTGCCTTTGCATTTCACTTTCTATGTGCATAAGATAAGAGAATAGTCTTAAATTAACAATATTTTCTGTTTATATATATTGTCTCTAAAAAATGTCTATAATTTTGCTTCATGCCATTTGAAAGCTAATTGCACACAACCTAATAGAATTTACTCTTTTTTCACTTGTAACTTGTAGGAAGTAGAAAAATCTTCTGTTGTAAAATTAATTGGAATTGAAAAGTTTTCTAAATTATAATGACTGCCCAGATTGTTTTTGAAATGCATTTGATTATTATTATTTATATCAAATGTAAAACATCTATTATTACACTAGCATTAAAATAGTAATAGCCCTCTTCACAATTTCTGTCCAAAAGTACCTATGAGTTTTGTCATTCTGATATTGTCATTCAGGTTTATGTATATTCAGATTACATTTTATAAGCATATTTTCCTTTATCTTCATTAAAACAATGTACACTGGGAGTGAAGCTCATTATCATTGTACCTGACAGTTTTGCAATTAACTTATCAGTGATTTGTAACAGTTATTTAATACCTAAGAAATGTTCCAAGCCTTGGAGAATTTAGAAGCCATTTTCCTCAGAAACTGAGAATCACCTTTTTGCCAAGAATGAATGAATTCAAATATCAACATTATCATAGGTTTGTAGAAATTCAGAAATAATGAAGTTCAAATGGATTCTATATTAGGTAAAATTATTATCACATTCTTATTGATAACAAAATTTCAGTAAAATTAATGACATTTTACATTCAATCTGTGAAATATAGCAAAACAAGAGAGATATATATTCTATGTGTAGCATCAAACAGTCACAACACACTGCTTTCAGAAGAAGTCTTCTAATTTGTGTTATTAGCACGTAAGGAGGTAAGTAGTTGACCCTTTGTTCCATAAGACTGGCAGGTTTGGGGAACACCTGTTTCTTTCCCATTTGCCCTATGATGGTCAGTACTAAATCCAGACCTCTTAGGAGGATTCCTGTATCAACAAGTTGACAGCAGTGTGCCTGAGCTGCTATTTCATTCCCACAGTTTCTTGTAAGGACTGATGTGTGTTTGCTTTCTCCTTCCGGGCAATGCTCATTCTTGGCAACTGTCTGCTTCTACAAACTTAGGTTTTTGTAAGGGTAAACAAAACTGGAGATTTGAAGGTTTTAGTTAGAAATTCAAGGACTTCCCTGGTGGTCCAATGGTTAAGACTTTGCCTTCCAATGCAGGGGCTGTGGGTTTGACCCCAGGTCGGGGAGCTAAGATCCCACATGCCTTGGGGTCAAAAAACCAAAACATAAAACAGAAGCAATATTGTAATAAACTCAATAAAGGCTTTAAAAAAATGGTCCACATCAAAAAAATCTTAAAAAAAAAAAAGAAAGAAACTCAAGTCATCCAAGTAGCCATAAAGCACGCCAGGGCTTTAAAACCTGCCTTCTTCCAAACTGCACTTGTAACACAGGGACACTATTTCATAAAGCATTAACTCTTTGAGTGAGATAATGCTGAGTGACTTTCAATATTGGTACTCAGCCTCTTCTTTCTGACCTCCAATCAGGTTGACAGTAGTGATGACGGTGGTCCCTGTTGTAGATACCTGGGCAGTAAAATACTTTATTTCACATGGGCTAGTATATCAGTGACAGGTGGTAGTCTCTGGAGCAGTGGTTCTCAAATTTTAAGGCCCTTCAGAATCACCTGTAGGGCTTGTGAACACACAAACTTTGGGTACCACCCTCAAAGTTTCTGATTTGGTAAATCTGGGATAAGGTGAAGATCTGCATGTCTAATAAGTTCTCAGGTGATGCTGAATCTGATGGCTCAGGAAGCACACTTTGAAAATCACTGATTTAGAGCAAAGGAATTCTGACTTCTGAGTCTGTTCTTCACAAAATCACACAACTACTGCCTCTCTGAGCCTCTCTCTCTGTCTCTCCAGCTCTGGCTCTCACTTTCTTGTTCTCTCTCTCCCTCAATCTCTCTTCTTAAATGACAAATAACTAGATATATTAGGATCTAAAACATTTAGCTCTTACTCTGATCTCAGAACTTCTGATTTGACAAATCTACTTAGCTATTAAGGCATATGATCAATATTATTTGACATTATCCTCAAACGAAAGTGCTAACATCCATAGCAATGTGAAAATCACAACTCATCTTTCATGCAGCATAAATAAGAAAAAAAAGTTCTCAGATGTACAAAGGTGAGAAAGCAGAGAGTTACAATACTTTGCTTTCATTGATATTGTTCTGATAATTAACAATATAATTTCAATAAACCTCATATTTGAGGGTAGTTTTTGCTTTGAGTAGTAAAAAGCACAAGGTAATCCCCAGTTCTAAAGCACAAAAAAACATTTGTGGATAATTTGGTTATATTCTTTTGGAAAGTGATGAGTTGGAAAAAAAAAGAAGTAAGAAAAGAGCAAGATAATTTTTATGTTCTATGAAAATCTTTCTTAAATATTCTCCATACCTTTTGTTTCAATAAAATAAGAATGCCTGCTACTATACTATAAGAAGAAGAGCAACTTTCCATGAACATCTCTTTTACTTTTAAAGTGACTATTTGAATCAGAATAATTTTGCAGAGAAGCAAATTGAAAATATTCAGTGCTTTGATCCCCAGATCTTACATTTTAATGGAATGTACTGCACTCCTGTTCATTTGTGTGTGAGTAAGAGCAAACCCCTCCCTTCTCCTAGTCACCTGGATCTCAGCCACAGGCCCAGATAGAATTCACTAACATCAATAGAGTCACTGTAATTAAATAGAAACAAAAAAGTGCAACCTCACTGTCCATGTCATGGTGAGGACCACAATCATTGGTTGCTTCCTGCTCTGAGTCTGAAACATCTCCCAGAATGCCTTGCTGTTCTGCAGCCTCTACCAACAGGTCCCCCTCCGTGGACTGGAGCTCTCTTGAAGGCACATTCACACCCTAGCACCTAGCACAGTGGGTGCTTTCTGGGAGGTGTTTGATAAATGTTTACAAAATGTAAATAAATGCAAATGTTTACCATCAAATCTCCATGACATTACCATGTCCAATATGGGACCCAGAGGTGATTTGGTATTCTACTACTCTTTTTCTTTGTAAATTGAATTCTTAATTTCATCTAGCAAAGCCAGTTACCTCATTTTTATTGGTTAGAAGAATTCAATAATGGGATATCTTAGTCTTAAATGTTGAAATCTTTCCTCAGAGATGGAAATTGTGTGTTTATAGTTACTCCACAGTTTTTACATGAATACACAGTCTTATTGGCCATATGTTGAAATGATAAATGTTAGCAATGGTAAGGTTACAAACCCAGGAAAACTGTGTAAATGAGTTATAAAATTAATGGAAAATAAAGTTGAATAGTATACATGTTTATATAGTTCTGAAAGATAGCTTTTGAGTTATCTAATATAATGTTATTTTGTATATAAATATACTCTCAAATGTCACACCATAATGACTCTCTTTAGTGATTTTTTTAAAACTATAGTCAACTAACATATCTCTTGTTAATCCAGAGTTAGTAATTGCTACTTCTTTTAGTAGCCAAAAGAAAACCAAAGGATAAGTTTGGGTAACTTTTAGCCACCAATTTGAAGGTAAGATTAAAATAACAATTAGAATTGGAAATGCTCATACATTTAATTGACACAAATTCTAATACATGAAGCTAAAAGTGAAACAGCTGGAAAATAAGTTCAGTGGAAGTTTCAACTTCTAACATATCTCAATCAAAAGTTGAGAAATGATTTTAAACTGACTTTATTTCCAAAGAGTAAGAGATCATTTTCTTTTTTTAAAAAAATGGGTCCACAAAGTAATAAATTTCTGTGTACAGAGATTTAAAAAAAGAAGAGTGGTACTCAGGCATCCCTGTCCTAGGCATCAATCTTCTACCAGTTTTGGAGTGGCCCCGCACCGTTGGCCGCTGGGAGTGTGCTAATGCTCGTGAGCACGACCTGCTCGGACAGTTTTGATATGTTATCAATGTTGCTGATCTGGGTGGTCAGGGACTTTCGGCTCTCAGTGCTCGTCCGTCCCCGGGCCAGCGGATCCTCCTGGCGGTGATGAGCTCCAAGGCAACAGCAAGAAAATGCAGCTTTAAATTCCTCTCGAAATTTTCCTGGCAAACCAGGGAGAATGAAAGGAAAAATAATTCAACATGTTTTAACCAATCATGAATAAAATACAACTGAGTGGCTCCTATTTTAGAAAAGGAAATTAGTTGTTGGAAGCTTGGTACACCCTTTTTTAATAGTTAATTAATTATTTAACTGAAGTATAGTTGATTTACAATATCATGTTAGTTTCAGGTGTACAGCACAGTGAATGCTATATATATATATATATATATATATATATATATATATATATATATACACTCACACACATATATATACATATATGTATACATATGTATATGTATATTCTTTTTTATATTCTTTTCCCTTATAGGTTATTACAAAATACTGAGTATAGTCCCCTGTGATATACAGTAGGACTTTGTTCTTTATCTATCTTATATATAGTAGCAGTAGTGTATAGATTAATCCCAAACTCCTAACTTATCTTCCCTCCGCCCCTTTCCCCATTGGTAACCATAATATTTTTTTCTATGTCTGTGGGTCTATATCTGTTTTGTATATAGGCTCATTTGTATCATTTTTTTTAGATTCCACATATAAGTGATATCATATGATATTTGTCTTTCTTTGTCTGACTCACTTTACTTAATATGATAATCTTTAGGTCCATCCATCTTGCTGCAAATATATACAATGGAATATTACTCAGCCATAAAAAAGAATGAAATAATGCTTGGTACACTCTTGAAACATTGACACATTTCCATAAAATAGTGAGGCTGCTTTTCATGCCCAATGTTTGGAGTTTGTTTCATGCCTTTAGAGGCAAACCTCCTATACTTGTGAATGTGGGTTATTGTTAACTAGATAACTATAGTAAAGCTGAGTATCAGCAGGAAGGTACTCAGAGATATTTAACGATTTAAAAAATGATGAAACCTAAGTTATACATGGCCAAAAGTACACAGAAATTATCCCTGCATTGTACTCTGAAGAAACTGTTCTATTGACACAATCAGTTCAATAAAATATCTAGAAATTTTCTAATGTTTCATAATCTGCATAAGGCAGAACAAACTGAAAGAAAAATAAACAACTTTAGAATTTTTTCTTTATCTTTAAATTATTGATGTGACATTGGAAAAGGACAAGGATGAGACACTGACCTTTTAAGCCTCTAAGGGTAAATGGCAGTGTTGGAAATCACCAGTTCTTTTCTCTAAGCTTTGATTACCTACCTGAGTTGTTGAGTGATTAAAATTGGTGCCCACTGATTATCAGTTGCCTTCTTGCCTCATCTTAACCCCCATCATGGCACTTTGACTTGGTTCTGTGGCTTCTACTTCATATAATTCTCCCTATAACCCTCTAATAGATTTTCCCTGGTTAGTGCAAGCTCAGGGCCTTAGTCATCTCTAAGCCCAAGGCAAGTGTTACCCCACTGCACTTTTTTTTTTTTTTTTTTTTTTTGCAGTACGTGGGCCTCTCACTGCTGTGTCCTCTCCCGTTGCGGAGTACAGGCTCCAGACACACAGGCTCAGCGGCCATGGCTCACGGGCCCAGCCACTCCGTGGCATGTGGGATCTTCCCAGACCGGGCCACGAACCCGTGTCCCCTGCATCGGCAAGTGGACTCTCAACCACTGCGTCACCAGGGAAGCCCCACCCCACTGCTTTTTGAGCCACAGCTCCTCAGGCACTTCTCCCTTCAAATAACACTGGGGCGGTGGTCTCTGCTTATCCCAGTCTGAAAGTAGTCTTTATTTTGGAGACTGGGGTTGAATGTGTCAGAGGAAGGCATGGAAAGTGGCAACTGAATACAAACCACCCCTCACATATACACCACCTGATTCACCAAAAGGTGAAATAAAGCAGGTATATAGAGGGTACATGCCATGACTGAAAAAAAAAAGTTATTTAAAACAAAAAGCCTAATTGATTGTCTTTTTTTAATAACCTATATAACCTGGAAGGCCAAAGATGAAGTTAGAAAATGCACACACTTTATTCAGCATGAAATAAAATGAATTGCTTATTCTTTCATATAAAATCATCATATATTTGGAGATGGAAATAAAAAAGAAATAGCCGGGCTTCCCTGGTGGCATAGTGGTTAAGAATCCGCCTGCCAATGGCGGGGACATGTGTTCGAGCCCTGGTCTGGGAAGATCACACATGCCGCAAAGCAACTAAGCCCGTGCACCGCAACTACTGAGCCTGTGCTCTACGGCCCGCAAGCCACAACTACTGAAGCCCGCACACCTAGAGCCCGTGCTCTGCAACAAGAGAAGCCACCTTAATGAGAGGCCTGCGTACGGCAACAAAGAGTAGCCCCCGCTTGCCTCAACTAAAAAGAAAGACTGCACGCAGCAACGAAGCCCCAACACAGCAAAAAATAAATAAATAAAAAAATAATAAAAGAAATAGCTAACCAGTTGGAAAGAAGACAATGTAAAGATATAGCTAATTAAAACACAATTCTAAAACTTAATTAGATAAAATGTTGGTAGATAAAAAAATATTTAGTTAAATGATTTTTATAATTATATTGATTCCATAAACAGATGGGTGAAATCAATTGCAGAGGTGTGTATGTGTGGTTCGTTTAGCTTATGTGTTATTTAGGAGGAATATAATTTTTTTTATGGTCAGTGAGAAATCTTGAGATAAACCCAAGAGCTGTTACCCACAAGAGAATTGTAAATACATAGAAATACCTAAAAGTAGAAAGGTTCCAATTCCATTTCAATTAGGCTACAAATGTTGGCAAAGGAAATGAAACAAGCAAGGCTGTTTTATTTTCAAATAAAATGATTTTACATCTTTATAAATCATAAGTTTAATGTATGACAAGCAAGATTCTCTTATTCAGTTCTCACAGTTCTCACCTTCCTCCTATTTCAAATTTTCTTCTAAATTTTATGGAAAAAATTACTTAGATAATTTTTTCTGATGCATTAGGTAACACATGTTCCCTCTCATAAGGGAAAAAACTCAAGACCAGTCAGATCAGGGAAAAATATTCTCATTGTATTGCAACTAATATCTTCATACCGTTCAAAAGTGTTCAGACCTTCTGGTCATCAATCTCTCACCCTGTCCTGTGGTTTGTACAGAAGAAACAGTTGAAAACTCACCACTGAGAAAATTATAAATAATTGGGTTCGCAGCACTATTGGCATATACAAGCCAGTGTGAAAAGGTAAACCAGGCATATACAGTCTCTCTGTCTTCTGTGTGGGTAAACATCCCAAATACTCTGCATGAAAAGAAACAGTAACATGAAATGCAGTGTGATTCTGGAAAGTACCTTTTAAATAATTAAATTCAAGGGTGAACACAACCCTTGGTGGCAGTTCCCTGACTCCAGTGCTGCCCTGCAGGACAGACCACTTGTAGGTTTAGGTCACACAGTGGGGCTAGAATAACTTCAGTACCTGAAGGGCACCTCCAAGGCACAATTAGTAAATCAAAAGCCAAATCAGGTCAGAGAAGGTCTCTCCTGTAAACAACAGCAATAAGAATACAAAGGTTGAATATATATCTATCTCCCTTTTTTTATTTTGTTTCTAAACACAATGGAGCAGCTTTTGTTACTATTTCATTTTGTGTGCATTTTATTTATTTATTTAACACAGGAGTATAGTTGATTAACAATATTGTGTTAGTTTCAGGTGTACAACAAAGTAATTCAGTTATACATATACTGAATACTATGTTTTTTTCACGTTTTTTTTCCCATTTAGGTTATTACAGAATATTGAGCAATGTTCCCTGTGCTATACAGTAGGTCCTTGTTGCTTATCTACTTTAAGCATAGCAGTGTGTACAAAAGCACTCCTAAATTGCAGTCTGTAAGCACTACTTCCTACTTTCATTTGCTCATTGATCAATATTACATTTCTTCAACTCCAATCTTCCAGCCTTGCTGAAATTTGGCTTTTGGGTTTCTTTATATGCAGAGAAGAACTAGTTTTCAATAGGCAAAATTCTGGTAATTTCTTAAAGTTCATGAGTTAAATTTTTTTTATTATTTTAAACTGAAAAATATGTTATTATTATCTCTTTAAAGGTCATTTTTAAGATTTGTTCTGTACTTCAAAATACCCATTTATCAAATTCTATTCACTAGACAACAGCAGGCAACTTGCAACTACCCAATAAATGTATAGGCTGAAGATTATAATGCATTTCCTGCCAGAGGGTCCATCACTGATTGTGGAATTTGTGCCCATGATAGAAATAGGTTGCAAGAATAAAGTGGTGTTCTATGGAGTACTACAGTTTTACAAAAATATAATATATAGTAAGACAACATGGATAAATAGAATTAATATGTTATGACCCTCTACCACAATGTATCTTTGAAATCCTAGACAAACCAGACCTGCTTTAAAGAAGTTGGTTTTGACTAGTCAGGCAGAACACTAAGTTTCAAAGAAAAGAATTTAGGACTTTACTTGTAAGAGAAAGAAAACACGAGCATAAAATGCAAGGGCAAACAGAGATAAGTATTTGAAGAAAATGTGTGTGATAAGAGAAAAACAATTTTCAAGGCTTTTTTGAAATT